>NW_027555625.1:410436684-411036684 GCF_003287225.1 Phascolarctos cinereus | reverse complement strand
CTGCCATTTTCAGCTTTTCCAGTTCTGCTTCCTGCAGTCTCTTGGCCTTGGCCCTGCGGTTCTGGAACCAGATTTTGACCTGTGTCTCTGTGAGGTTCAGGGAGCTGGAAAACTCAGCCCTTTCAGCGATGGAGAGGTACTGTTTCTGGCGGAATTTTCGTTCTAGGGCCAGAAGTTGGGAGGTGGTAAAAGGAGTCCTGGGCTTCCGATTTGTCTTGTGCTTCCGAAGGGTACAGGTCGTAGGACTCAAGTGTCCTATGAGAATAGAAAAGGGAAGATGTTAGGAAAGAAAATTGTGCTTCTTTCTCTCTGTCTATTCCTGGTTCCCAACCTCTTTTGGACTGAATAGGAACTTAGTTTCTGGGAAACGAGAGTTATATGAGAATTGAGGAGCAGATTTATGATGGGCTGTTATTACAGTCGTTATTATCCCAGATACATGGCACGTTAATCATATCCTAAGGCACATACAGATGCCATAAACAAGTGCATGTTCCTTATTATTTTCTGTCTGCAGATGATAAAAATCAAACATTCCCTTTCCCAGCTATTTCTGAGGGACAGCTTTCTTGGCTTGGCACGTCTGTAAGGCAAACTTGACTGAGAAAGTGGGCAGTGGGGTAGGGGGGGAAATTAGCTCTCTCATAAATGTAAAATGTCCAGAAGAATCATGCCACTTCAGAATTAAGAACATGTGTTATCTTAGTCATATCCTAGATATATTCTCTGGTTTGGTGCAAATGTGTCAATGCCACAGGGATGGGGAAGACAGAATTATGATGAAAATAAAGGTGTGTCAACAACGTTTAGGCTCCATGTTCAAAATGGAACCATTATGAGGAAGTCATAAGACTGGGGCATCCCGGGTGATCCCATCAACTGCCGTCTGGGCTCATTTGCCAGGAAGCCACAGGGGAAGAAGGGAAGGGGGTTGGGGGAGATACTTGGCAATTAGTTTTCAGCATTTGGCTTTTATGAGGTATGCTAATTTTCAAATATGTAGCTGTAGCAGCTAAACCCAATACACATGTAGAGAATGTGGCATTTCTTGTTCAGTTGGTTTGGTCCTAGAAACACAGTTTAAATTGCAGGCTAAGGGCATAGGGCACCATCTGTCTCTTCCTCCACTGGATCTGTTATAGGGTAAGGAAGGGCCTGGTTTCTGGAAGGTAGGGCCAAGTGCTAGCAAGTCCCATCAAAGCTGGGAATAGCTTCAAGTATGACCCAGCAATGGATGGTATATCTGTCATGCAAAGACTATGGCAGGATTCATATCTGGAAGCCAAGCCACCAGGGAATGTTTTCAGTCACAACTATTTTATGTGGTTTTCTCTTCATATCCACAGAGTAAGCAGGAGGGATCAGGGTGAGTTAAGGACTGAACTGAAGATATGGACCATATTAACTATCACTGTTCAATGGAAAGTGGTTGAATTGGCAGTGTTATCACTGCCAGTGCTCCCTACAGGGATACAGATTACAAACCATCCATGAAGTGATTAAAACACATTTGAGCACATACACGTTCTCTACCCAATCATAAATTAGAAACCTGCTGTAGACCCTACTCTCTCAAAGCAGAGACAGATAAAGGGAAGTGGAGTGGATCTGCAGTCAAAGGACCAGGGCTGAAATCTTTGCTCTTTACTCATTACCAGGATGCCCTCAGGCAAGTCATTTCACCATTTCAGGCCTCAGTCTACTACTTCTCAGTTTATTCTTCTAGAAAATGAGGGCATTAGATTAGATTTCCTTTTCTGCTCTAGGTCCTACCAGATTCCTTCTACCTTCTGTGGTTATATGTTATTAAATTTCAAAGTAATTTGGTAGAGACCATTAGGACTCCAGTTAAATGGAAGAAAATAAAATAAGAAACAAAAACAAAAACCAAGTTACCAGTTCTCAAGTATGTGTCAAAACAGCAGCTAGCACACTATTAAGCATCCCTCTCCCCCGTACACTTTTTGCTTTCAATTCACAGACAGAGGAAGGCTATTTGATCATACAAGACAAAACAATATTTATCTTACTTCCTAGGCCACTACCAAATAATACAATGAAGCTTCCACTTGTTACAAGGCTCAGGTAACCAATGGCATTCCTTGACAATGATTTGTCCCCGTGCTTTTGCCAAGGCCTTATTTGAATTCATCAGCTTACAAGTTTTTGTCATTGTTTATTTTAAAATTCAATGAATTCTTGCAACTCTGTGAGTTCTAGAGGTCCTCATAGGGATCCCTTGGGGACTGTTGAGACAGAGGTTGGAATGTATCAAAGTATGCTTTTTGTCCTGCCTCCTACCAGGGAGGGCATTGAGGGGGTTCAAGGGCTCCTACTGAAGAGAAGGATGGTGCTCAGAATGCTAATCTGGGACTATCAGGATGTCTAAAGCAAGGTATTTGGATCATAGACTTTAGAGCTGCAAGAAACTTAGAGGTCACATAATCAACAATGCCCCCAATTACACAGATCAGGAAACTGAGATCCAGAGTGAAATAACTTTTCTCAAAGGCACAAAGGTAGTGAGTAGTTCAGTCATGAAACCTGTCTTCTAACTCTGGATCCAGTAGTCTTTCCACTTATACTATATTATCTAGGGATCTGCCACTCCCTCGATCCAACCCTTATGACATCTTAAGAGTATTAAGTAAGGGGGTCAGGGTGTCTCTGTGACTATATGTGATCACCTACTCCTGAACAGGAAATCAGTTCCAAATGTGTCTTCCTTTCCCATGTCAGGGCTCTGGCTTGACTTCACTGAGAAATGACTCTGATCTGGTTATTTTCCTTCCCTCTGAGCTTTGGACTGGGGAGAGCTCTGTGCCTTTACAGCTGTCCCTAGACTGGGACAGACCATACAATCATGGAATTTGGAGCTGAAGATAAATTTGAGATAATCTTATTCAAAACTACACAGGTAGTAAGCAGAGAAAGAATTTGGATCTATCTTAGGTCTTCAAATCCAGTGCTTTTTCTCCTAAATGGCAACATAGGATGACCTTTTTAAGGACCTGCATCTCAACTTCATTCTGAAGACTTCTGACCTGTGGCTACTGGTCCTGGTTCTCCTTGACCTTTGAAACCTCTCTGTTAATTTCATGTAATTAGGAGAAACTATAAGGGCAGGGTTCAGAGGGAGCCAGGCTGAGTAATTTCAGATTATGTTAAAAGTTTTGTTTTCAAACAAAGACATTGTACAGAGATTGTAGGGAGAAAGAAGTCATTACAAATTTTAGTTTTTCATAAAGTTACAGCCCAGGGATTTGGACCCAGAAGATACGGATGCAAACCCCAGGTCTTCTTACCATTTACGTGACCTTGGATAAGTCATTCCCATTCCTCAACTTCCGTTTTCCTGTCTATAAAATGAGGATGGAGGAGGATCTTTAAATATCTATTCTGGTTCCAAGTCTGTGATCTATGGTCTATCATTCATAACCCTTTCCAGCTTTTTTCCAGAAAAGGAAAGTATGTTTCTTCATGTGTGTGTATATGTGTGTGTGTCTGTCTGTCTGTCAGGGGTGTGGCGAGTTTGAATAATATGGACATAGTGGATGGGAAATTATACAGGAGGTAAAACGTCAGCCTAGAAATTGGAAAATGGGGATTAACAACTGGAAGGGAAAACAGTGGTGGAAAAGGGAGAAAGAATTTAAGCTTTTCCAGCTCCATATGGGGTAACTGCAGGAAATCTTTCCATGTCAGTTAGTGGACCCAAGGTCAAAAAAAACTCGAGAAACCAGCCCAGCCAGCAACCTTAGTGGATAGGTGAGAAGGACCCTCTCCAGAAACTCCCTGCTGCCCTGCAGTTTAATGTAGAAGTCTTGCCATCACACCAGCCATGGGGCAGATGCAGGGACCAGGAAGAGTCCAGAAAGAGGCTGTCCCCTTCACTTCTAGTACTGTTTTTTCCAGTAAACCCCTTTGTCATTCTTTCGTGTCAGTATGCTTCCAAAGGAGAGATGAAATAAAAGACAAAACTGAGCCACCACACCCAAGGGATCCACCCCCAGCCCACCATAATAAGGGGTGTGAGCCAGCTCTGGAGAACTAGGAGATAGGATAAACCCTGCTAAGAAAGTATAGCTTTTACAGTGTTTTCTGTAAGTAGAGAGTGCAAGGAATAGCACCTCCATTTTTACATCTAAGGACACCGAGGCTAACTGCTTCTCTGTGGTCACTTGGCATAGAAACACAGAATAATAATAATAAATAAGAACTCGCATTTACAATACACATTATGATTACCAAGTACTTTGCTCACTGCAAGTCCTTAGCAGGCAGCTGGTATTGTCTCCATTTTACACAAGAGAAAACTGGAGCAAAACTAACTTGCCCAGGTTCACACAACCTAAGGTGAGCAAACCTTCTACCAAAGTCTGCAGACTCAAGTACAGTGTTGTTTCGCAAGCAAAGGTCGTTTCCCCCCTGCACTCCCGAGGAAAGAAGGAAGTACTCCACACAAGTTCTCCATGACCTCCTGGTCCCTGACTCTTATAGCATCCCCCCAACTTTGTGGTCTTTCTCCCCACCCCACCTTCAACCAACACACACACATACACACACACACACAAGAAGGAGTAATACTGGAGTGCTGGTGAACAACTTCTTGGGCTGCAGAAATGCATTTTCGAGGGAAAAATGCTTCATTTTAACTTTAAAAATGTCTGCAGTTTTACTTTAAAGAGTGTCGTGAGGCCTGTATGGGACAAATAGTAGAATGGCTGTATGAACGACTAAGAAGCTCTTGGCAATGAGATTGGCTCTGGCAAGCAATCCGGCAAATTTAACCTAAGAATCTTTCTTCTCTCCTCACCCTCTTAATAGCAGAGGCCTGGGGACCCTGGGAGACAGAGGAAGCAAGGACAGTCTTGGCCTGGTTTATACTATTTCGGATATGGTCGCTGAACGAAAAGTAATGTGACGGTAATACTGAAAAGAGCGCTGGATTTCTGGAGGCTCAAGACCTGCGTTCTAGACCTGTATTTACCTTGTACCTGTTTGACCTTCTGTGTTGTTCCCTCCCTGGGCCCTCAATTTCACCCTGTAAAAAGATTTTTTTTTTGGTGGGGAGAGATAAAATGACCTTTAATGTTCTTTAAAATTCTAAAACCTCATGATTCTCCTGCACTTTCCCTGTGTTAACAGCGTGGAATCGGGATCCTTCAGAGTTGGACTGTCAAATCATACTCCTAGTAACATAAAAGTATGGTAGGAAATTTTGACGACTGACGTCCTCAGTCTCCTAGAAAACGTCAGGTAATGCTCCGCAACCAGAAAATACTTTTCGTAGATTTTAGAGTAGGGGGAGGTGAGAAGATATCTTAGAGATCATCTAGTTTTTAAATTAGATCGTCATTTTATAGGTGAAATCGAGTCTTTTAAATAGATGGGATTGAAAGAAAATGGGTCCGCAAGACAGAGAGAAGTAACAGCTCACATTTTTTCTGAGCGTTGAAGTTTACAAAGGGTAACTCATAACCCTGTGGGGTAGACGGCGCAAGCCTTTTGATCGCGCAGCCAGGCTGTGTCGCACCCGGGATTGGAAGCAATCTCCCAGCCCCGCGCACTTTTCACTCCCGGTCCTGCTTTATTCAATCTCACTCCTCACGCTTTTCTCCAAAGCTCTTCCCCCGCCCCGCCACTCTCATCCCCACCCCCGTTCAGGTTTTATTAACACTCAGGCAGACTCCCAGAAGTAGAAGCCCGAGGGTATTTTGGCTCCAACCTCGCCTTACTCCTAACTGGCCGGATCCTTTTCCAGCTCTGTACCCCGGGGCTCGCCCAACTTGAAGGAGGTTCGGTATAAGAATAAGCGCGCTAGACTGGCCATCGGGACGTAAGTTCGAACACTGGCACCACCTCATTTACTGGAGTAGTTAAGAAAGGCATTCTCCACCCCTACCTCAGTTGACTCATCTGTAAAATTAAGTTAGACTAGAAGAGCCTGAGCACCCCTTCCAAATCTGTCCTATGATAATTTTTCTGGGCCTCAGTTTTCTCATCTGTAAAACGACTAAACGAACCCTTCCAACTTTAACCCATGATCCTCCCCTCCCTTCCCTTCCTTCCTTGTACCCACTCCTCCAATACACACTCACTTGGCGGTGGGGAGTATCTGCCAGCCTCCTGAATCCAGGACGTCCCGTCCTCCGAGTTCTCCGACTTGACCGAGGACGTCTCAAAGGTTTTTGTAAGCAGCCCGGGGCTGTGAGCTTCCCTGGCGCCGTGTCCCGGCAGCAGCATGGTCCTAGATGTGCCTTCGCTGCTGCCACCGCCGCCGCCGATGCCTCCACCTCCCCCTGGCAGGGAAGACACGTCTTTAGGAGGCTTCTTGTCGGACATGAGCGCCTCCACACTGAAGGGCAGGCTAGACACTTTGACCCTGCGATCCTCCGAGCCCAAGTCCGCGATCACCGCCGGCGGTGCCGCGGAACCCTCTTCGTCCGAGGAGAAAACCTCCTTCGCTTTAGAAGGAGAAGCCATGACTCCGAGCACCCCAAGGTTTAAACCCTTTCCCCCGTGGGCCGCGCAGGCAACCTCCGTGCGCGCCGCGGCTGCCGCAGTTCGCTCCCTCTCTCTGCCCCACTGCAGCTCCGGATGCACCGACTCCACTTCCAACCCCGCAGCTGCTACTCAACTTTTGGGGGGGGGTACGAGCGGGGGGAGTAAGGTTGTTGTCTTTTCCTCCTCTGGGAAGGTGAATAAAGCCGACGCAGCCAATCCCAGGGGACTACTGCCGTGACGTAATGATAGATCGCTTCTGATTGGCTGACCAGAGTGGCAGTGGAATTTTTTTTTTTTTGGTTTAAAATAAATTAGGAGTTAATTACAGGAGCAGCAAACTGAGCTGTTATTAGCGATCCCTCCAGGGCTATAATCACACCAACACTGAAAAGTCACTGGGATAATTAAGGCTGATTCTATAAAGAGGAAGCTCACAGAATCCATTTTTTTCCTTCTCTTTTGACCCCACTTTAAAGAATATTCCCCACCCTTTCCAAATCTGCTCAGGGTTTTAGGATTTTAGAGCTGGAAAGGTATCTTTTAACATAAATTCTTAGAACTGGAAGGGATCTTAGAATATGGGATGTTAGAACTGGAAGGAACAGTAGAAATAGGTCACCTAGTACAACCCTTTCGTTTTGCAGCTAAGGAAACTGAGTCTCAAAGATGGAAAATCTTTGCCCAAAGTCAAATGAGTAGTAAAAATGGTTGGAACTTAAGTAAATTAACTCCAGATCTAGTGCTCTTTCCACTACATCAGCCTCTTGAGCGCAAAAGTCACCTGAACTGCTTCAGAGTTCACTGAACACTAAGGTCTCTTACAACTCAAACGCCTGTGGACTACTCAGTTCCATCTCCTGTACCCTTCTGTTTATGCTCTTTTGACCATTGTTCCCTGCCTGCAATGGAGAAGGAATATGGGAATGGGATGGAGTGTTAAGGAATGTGGTAATAAGATTTTAATACTGTCATCATCCGTCTTTATTGACAGGCATTCGAGTCCTTTCCATGTGCAAGGCACTGTCTTGATGCTGGGGATAAAAATAAAAAGCTTAGCAGTCCAACTGGAGAGACAGTGTTTACATACGAGTCAGAATAGGCACAATGTCCAATATATGGTAGGGACAAGAAATGCTGTAATCACTATGAGCACTGGCAGTTCGAGGATGCTTCCAGGAGGTTGCACTTTTATCTTCTGGGAAAGAGAAAAAGTATGATATCCAGGGTAGTTAGGAGAAGTTCAACCAGAGATACCACCTGCCCTCACACAAGACTTCGACACTCTGAATTGGCCCTGGTAGTCTGTTAGACTCAAAGTCCTCCTTCCCAAGTCTGTCTCTACATGTCTCTGTCTCTTTTTCTCTTCGTCTCTCTGGTTGTTATATCTCAGTATTGAAGACTCTCATTAACCTCCTTCCCCCTTCCCCAATAAAACAGAATATAAGAAGGGCATAATTGCAGAGAGAATTGGGTCCTATATGATGCATTTGGGGCCTTTGTGTCTTTTATGAGAACATGCTTCTTTCAATTACAGGTTAGAAAAAAGCAATAGATTTTCCTGTTTCTGATAACTATTTTGTCCCATAGTTATGTAGTGGGAGCTACTTTGATTAAAGTTTCCTGGGAAGTGGGAACAGTATAAGGGATTCCTGATATGGCTCCTTGACAAGAGCTGGGTTTAGGAAAAGGCAGAATTCCATCAGGTATAGAGAAGATAACTGTATATTTTAGATATACTATAGTATTCCATATGCACTGTACATGTGTATGTAACCAATAGTGTCATGGAGAACATGATGAAACTGTCATTAGAAAACCAGGACCCAGCTCTTGGTTCTGACACTGCCTCAGTTCGGACAAGTCACTTCACATCTCTTGGATTCATATGTAAAAATGGAATAATAAAACCTGCACTATTTACCTTAGTGTTGTTTTGCTGAAAGCACTTTTTAAACCTCAAGATGTTAGAGAAATATGGGTTGTTACCATTATAAGAAAGACTGTATGCCGCTGCTTTCTTCTCAAATCCTGGCCAAAGGATACTAGCCTAATGGGCACTTTGAGGAAAACAGGAATTTGTTGTTATTTTGATTCAGACAAACAATGATTTCTCAGGTGGCTCTGTCTCTTTTTGCGTGGGCTTAAGATATAATGGTTCTGTATGTTGTGCAATGACTAGTTTCCTACTCTATATTTTGCAGAGTTGTTCGCTTTTCTGTATGAAAAGCTCAGGCCTTTTGCAGCCCAAGGTTTCTATCTCAGTCGGCCCTCTCAAAGCCCTCAGATATGTGTCTGAGAAAGTTTTTGTCTCCTAAAGGCTGATTTAGGCCTTTTTACTGAGGTTAGGCCAGCAGGGAACCTGGGTTGCACTGACTTCTTTCCAATGTCTGTATCTTCTCTACCTTCAGGAGGGCTGTAAGCTATTTAAACACAGTTGGAAAGAGGTAATCAATACTATCCTCCCCGCCATCCAGCCCCAACACCACTGGCTGTGAGAAACCACAGCCTCCTTTTACAATTTTCTCAAATCATGGAGAAAGTTTTTTTTTAAACTCGTAAAGGATATCAGGAAATGTCTAAATTCATAATTAGTTGTAGTTAATTTGATGTGAATCTCAATGTCCTGTCAAAGTCCAACTTGGAGATTAAGTTATATAGGATAATTATTAAATTAGGTAAGGGAACTGGGAAAGGTAAAACATTAAAAAAAATTTTGCAAGCAAAGTTGAAATTCTTTGTTGTTGTGTGACTAACATTTATCAATATTTTATTGGGGGGGAAGTAATTTCTTCCCTAGAACTTTTGTATGTTCACTTTTTCTTTGTGATTGTTACCAAAAAGAGTTAATATTCATCACTTTTAAACATGTTATCTCAGCATTTTCCTATTAAAGAGTCCATTGGATCTTTTTAAATGGTCTGAAAATGTACTTGAGTAGTGAGGCATTGATTCTATAACCTTTTTTTTTTCTTCTAGTTTTCTAAACTATCTGGAATGGCCCCGATTCAGATTCCTGCTCTTGTGGGAAAATAAATAATGAATTACTTTTGTGAACCTGAAAACAGTGCAATGTGCATATTCATCAAGGATCTAAGTGCTATGATGTGTATATGTGTGTGTATACTGAAGACCATGCAAATACACATAGGCAGATAAATTGTAATTCATAATAAAATCTTAGTAATCCAGCTATCCTGTACCTGGACTGGGAATTTTCTGGTTTGGCTATTTACTATCTGTGTTATCTTGGGCAAGTCACACTGGGTTCTCAGTCTCCTCATCTGTAAAATTGAGGGGAAGAATTCCTAGAGCTTCCTTACAAGCTCTAAATCCTATGATCCTACACACATATCATCTTAGAAGTCCTAGCCGATTAACCTATGTTCACCAACGTGAGAATAAAGCAGAGGAAGAGAGAATAGCCTTCAGGCCAGTTTTTTTTTTTTCCTGGGCCACAGGGGATTATTGCAGTATGGTAAAGCATACTGACAGTAACTTCAGAGTCACCTATGCAATCAGCGTCTGAATTAAAACAGCACATTTGTTGCTATTTATTACCAAAGAAACTAGGTAGGGTCTTTTCCAGCTCTAGTTCTTATTTTTCCTACCTACAAAAAGGAGGAATTATACTACATTATTTCCAAGGCCCTTCTCTCCCATAAACCTATCAATCTAATACAACTCCATCATTTTAAGGATGAAGGAAATGAGGCCTAGAGTATCTTGCCCAAGGTCACATAGTTTTAAAGTTATTGGAGAGGGTTTGGGAGCCCACGTTGTCTGACTCCAAGTCTAGGCCTCTTCCCACTGCGCTTTGCTGCCTGTGGAAGTGGGCTTCAGATTTGTCACCAAGCCCTACTGCCTCCTAAACTTGGATAAACCACTTTCCGTCTGAGGCTCTTTCTTTCCATCTCTAAAATAAAGAAAGGGATTTTACTAGAACCAAGGTTCTTAACCTAGGGCAATCGAGTTGTTTTTTCTCAAAAATATTTTGCTAACTGTATTCCGGTATAATTGGTTTCATTTGTAATCCTATGCATTTTATCTTACGCAGCTAAAAACAATATTCTGAGAGGGAACCTCAAGGCTTCACCAGATTATCCAAAGGGTCCCTGACACAGACAAGGTTAAGAATTCCTTGGACTATATGATCTTGTAAAGTCCCTTCCGACTCCAAATTCTCTGATTCATCCTTTAACTGAGTCTGTGTCGCCTCGGTTCTCTACAAGTTTTCTTCCTTTCCCTTGTGCACCCTGTTCTCTCTGGACAGGGAACCCGACGGTTGGGAAGTCCTCATCCAGTTCCCTGGAAGGGCTGGGAATAGGAGGAGTGCTGAGGAGGGAGGGAGAGGAGGGCAGAGGCGGGGAGAGGGGAAGCCGGGAGGGGAGAGGAGAGAGACTTTGCAGACGAGCTGAGGCTGTTTGCCGGCGCCAGGAGCGGGAAGATGAAAGGGAAGCTCCTGGGGGAAGGGGCTGTGCTGTTTGACCGGCTCCAGCAGCCGCGGCGGGGCAGTCCCAGGCAGCCCCGCCCCCACCCCTTCCCCAGGGCAAGAGCTGCCCCATACCCACGCTGGCTCCTTCATTTTTGCTGCTACCACAGCAAAGGCGAGGGACGGAATTCGGCTGCCGCGGAGGCGGCTGCACCCGGGGCTTCGTAATTGCGATAGGCATTGCTATCTACACTTTAATGACCAGAACAACTTCGCTCTTGATTACACCCATATTAATAACAATAACCATAATGGGCTTGTTATTAACAGTGCTTAATAGAATTGATGTGAATGCCTCCGGACCTATCTCCCTAAATCACCTTGCCAATGTTCCTGGTAACAACTCCCATTTCTATAGCTCTTTAAGTTTTACAAAGCGCTTTCCTCTCTCCTAGCTTGTGAAGAAAGTAGTACAAGTGTCTCCAAATTATAAATGAAGAAACTGAGGCTTGGACTGGGAAAGTGATTTACCAAGAATTAGTTTGAAAGTACCTGAGCTCTGATTTGAACACAGAACTGCCAACTTCGAGTTGATGGCTCTCCCACAAGTTCCTAGAGCCTGGCATAGAGACAGAAGGGTACCCCTTCTACGGTCCCTTTCATAGTACCTCAGGGGTGAAAGTATGTTAAGGGATGCGGAGAGGAAAACTAGGGCGAAGAAAGGTCACTAGAGTTAAGTAAGTGTCTGAAGTCAATCCAAAATTCTGGATTCGAATCCCTATCTCCTTCTTCCTCTCTAAAATGAGAGTTCCCTTTCAAGCTTTGGATCGTTTGATTCTTCATTATCTCTAAGTTACAAATGAGAAAAAAAAAAGTCTTAGCAAGGAGAAACGACTTACCCAAAATCGAGTTTCGAATCCCAATGGTTGGTTTGACTTAGCCACTTATTGCACTGAGACGATCTCTCCGGGAGAGTTATTAAATGGCAAAGTGGAGATTTTGCGGAGGCCAAGATCAGTGATTCCCCTCCCCCATACATACACACACACACACACACACACACACATTGAGAGAAAGAGAGAGAGAAAGAGAGAGAGAGAGAGAGAGAGAGAGAGAGAGAGAGAGAGAGAGAGAGAGAGAGAGAGAGAGAGAGAGAGACAGCGAGCTCCAGACTTCCTAGGGAGAGTAGGCTCTTCCTCAGGTACTGGGAGTGCTCCCGAGCCCCCCGCCCAAGATCTCCCTCAGACTTCCTCAAAGTACAGAGGTTGGCATCGAAGCCCTAGGACCCTCATACTGCAGGAAGAGTGTACGCTTCCTCCTCTTCCTCCCTCTTCTCAGAAATCAGCAGCCCACAGCCAGTCTTCCAGGCTTTCCACTATTCTGGGCACGTTGTGGGATGAAAGAACAGCCTCGGTTTACAGGCTAGAAGAGACCACGAGCCTGGAGGCCCCATCTTTTTCTATATGTTCTGCGTAGAGGGGGAAGTAACCTGCGGAAGTGAAAAGAACAGTGGAACTGAACCCAGAAAATCTAGATGTGTGATTTCGCAGGTTACTAAACGCCTCTGGGACAGGATCCCCCTCTGTAAAATGCG
The DNA here is from genome assembly GCF_003287225.1 of Phascolarctos cinereus. Classification (NCBI taxonomy): domain Eukaryota; kingdom Metazoa; phylum Chordata; class Mammalia; order Diprotodontia; family Phascolarctidae; genus Phascolarctos; species Phascolarctos cinereus. The sequence goes on along the minus strand of NW_027555625.1, from coordinate 411,024,154 downwards.
GGGCGGAGTATGGGGAAGGTAGGCTTTCACTATCTCTAAGGGCCCTTCCACATCTAATCTGTGATCCCGTCCCTACCTTAGGAAACGGAAAGCCCAGGGCAGCATTGGGGATCTAAAAAGCGGTTGATTTGTATTGATCCAGTCTGTAGAAGCTAGATTGGCAACCTCAGACTTGTCCGGGAAAAAAGAAGAAAAAAAAAAGACTGGAGCGTGCTCTTCGGCAAAGTGAACCTGCTTACTACAGTTCTGTCTTCTAGCAGAAAGATCTAAATTTAGTAGGAGACATGATTTATGAATGGAAGGGGAAAAGTTATCTGGTCCTTCATTTTTAGGGAGAAAATTCATGGCCCCAAACAGTCATATGATCCGCCCAAGACAAATGCAGGTAGGAAGTCCCAGAACTGAAATTTCAAACCTTGCTCTTCTGACTTCAAATTCAGTTCTATTATGCTGTGCTGCCTTTGGACACCTGGGTCTCGAGTTCCCTCTCTAACACTTTCTGGTGACATTGAGCAAGTCATTTCCATTCCCTCAGCCTTAGTTTCCTTCTTTGTAAAATGGGGCTTATACTCCTTGCTCATCTATTACACGGAGAAGTTGCGGAGAAAATATTTTGTAAATTTCAAATAGCTGTAGAAATAAGAAAGCTTATCTCGGCTTGGAACTGAGTCCTCAGAATTCGGTGGTCAAACCACAACATTTGCGGTTTCCCTACCTTCCTCCGTTGGCTTGGGAGGCATAAATTCCACCACTCCATACCCTCTGTCCCGTCTCCATCCCTCCTTCCCTTCCCCAGAAACCACGTTTCCCTAGCTGGTATCTGGGAGATCTTTTTTTTTTCCTTTCTTTTATTCCCAGTGAGTTTTAAGCAGATTAAAACATCAGACTGGAGGGGTAGGACGGATTGGAAAGAGAAAATTATCTTGGGCTATCATCAAAAAGATCGATTTATGGGTCTGATTGTGGAAAGGCAGAAGCTAGGCTCCAAAGTCTGGGGCTTGCCTCCAGCATTCAGAAACGCCACACTGCCCTCTTTAGACCGGGTATGCTGCAGTTGGACTGGTGCAGCATTCTCAGACGACCCTATAAGTTTTGGTTGAATCTGCTAGTATTGGTCCCTGGTGGTCCCACACTCTTCAGTACAATTTTTTTCAAACCTGAAGAAAACAAATGAAGGATCCCAAACTGGCAAAGTCCTTTCTCGACTCACACCTCACAGACAGTATCATCTTGTTTGGGCTCTCCTAGGCATTTCTAAGGACAACTCCCATTTTTCAGAGGGCTTTCAGGTTTACAAAATTCATCCTCCAGAACCTTCTAAGACAAGTAGCAGAGCTATGATTATCCTCATTTTAAAAGCGGAAAGCTGAGTCTCAGAGATTTTAAGCAATTCAGGATCACAGCACATGAGAACTGGAATGGACTTGAGAGAGCATGTAGTATAAGGGTTCTTAACCTTTGTGCATTTGAACCTTTGCACAGTCTGGTGAAGCCCAGTACTATGTGCTTTGTTGCCTACATCCATACTTGAAGGGAATACTAACTTTCCAGTTAGAAGTTAGTGAAAATAAAGACATTTTTCCCCAATCCAAATGCACAGACACTCTGAAATCTCTCCCCTGACTCCTTTGTAGACCCTAGGTTAAGAATCACTGACCTAGTCTAACTTTCTCATTTTGCAGAAGAGAAGAGTGAGGCCCAGAAGGTGTTAAGGGACTTGACCAAAGAGACACAACAGACGTTTGAATGTGAACCCAGGCCTCCTGACTTCAAGTCCAGTTTTCTTTCTGTTACAATACACTGCTTCACTTATCAGGTATTCTTATATATTAAAATAACTTGAATATGTAATTTTCTTGCAGTAGACTGTGAGCTCCGGGAGGGATTGTGTCTTAAATTCAATCAATCAATAAACATTTATTGAGCACCTGTTAGGCACTGTGCTAAGCATTGAGGATAAAAAAAAAAGAGGCAAAAGGCAGTCCCTACCCACAAGGAGGGTGCTAGATGGCTCAGTGCACAGAACTCTGGGCCTGGAGTCAAGAAGAACTGAGTACGAATCCAACCAGAGACACTTACTCCTAAGAGACCCTGGGCAAGTAACTTAATCTTTGTTTTCATCCACTGGTGATGGAAATGGCAAACCACTCTAGTATCCCTCAAGAAAACGCCATGGACAGTATGGTCCACGAGGGCAGGATTCAATAACAGCAATAACGCTCAAAGAACTCTCGCAGTCTAATAGGGAGACAACAAACAAACAAATACATACAAACCACAGGCTGAACAGGAAGTAATCACAAAGGGAAGGCACTGCGATTGCGAGGCTGAGAAAGAATTGTTTTAGAAGATGGGATTTCAGCTAGCACTCCAAGAAAGTCAGGGAAGGCAGCAGCAGGAGAGAGAGCATTCTGGGCAATTAAAGAGAATGTCCAAAGCATACAATGGTAAGGAAGTCATTTTCACTGGATCGAGGAGGACAAAGCAGGGAGTAAGGTGTCAGAAGACTGGGAAGGTAGGAGGGGGTGAGCTTATGAAGGGCTTTAAATGTCAACGTGAGGATTTTATAATCGATCCTGGAGGCCATAGGGATCTACTGGAGTTTGCTGAATAGGAGAGAGACAGGATCAGTCCAGCACTTTGGCAAAATCACTTCAGTGGATGAAGGAAGATAGCTTGGACTGGGGAAATATTTGAGGCCGGCAGGCAGCAGCAGATTTTTGCAATACTTCAGGTACAAGGTGATGAGGGCCCAAACCAGAGTGGTATCAGTGTCAGAGGAAAGAAAGGAATGTAGTAGAGATATTTTGCAAAGGTGAAATTGACAGGCCTTGGCAACTGATTGAATATAGGAGATGAGAGAGAGTGAGGTGTTGAGGATGACTACTAGATTTTGAGACTTAGGGACTAGGAGTTTCATGACGCCATTTTCAGAAATAGGGGAGGTAGGAGATCGGGGAAAAGTTAGGGGGAAAGATAATGAATTCAGTTTTAGACATATTGAGTTTCAGATGTCTACTGGGCATCCAGTTGGAGATGTCTGAAAGGCAGTTGGAGATGTGAAATTGGAGATCAGTAGAAAAGCTGGGGCAGAACAGGAGATTTGAGAATTATCAGCATAAAGATGATAATTAAATCCATTGGAGTTGATGAGAACACCACCATCCTCCTCCTCTTCCTCCCCCCCTTCCCCCTCTTCCTCCCCCTCCTCCTCCCCTCCCCCTCTTCCTCCCCCTCCTCCTCCTCCTCCTCCTCCCCTCCTCCTCCTCCTCTCTTCTTCTTCTTCTTCTTCTTCTTCTTCTTCTTCTTCTTCTTCTTCTTCTTCTTCTTCTTCTTCTTCTTCCTCTCCAATGAACCTAACATGATATACAACTCACTTAATAAATGTTGGCTATTTATTTCAATGGTGGACTATTTTTTGGACCACACTCCCCCTTTTAAAGAATTACCAGTTTACACATTACCAATAACCTGTGGCTAAGTAATCACAGTTTCTACTGGAGGAAAATGCTAAATGTACTTTAATTCTGGGCACTCAAATATTGCAATGGAACTCTGGTTTACCTTCTGAAATGCTCCTCCCCTCTTACAGTATACTCAGTACAATTTTTGGACCTCCCAGACCCAGGGCTCTGATGAGCTTTATGGCACACTTTTGGTGCCAAATGGAGAGATCATGCAATGTCAGAGCTGGAAGAGAACTCAGCAGTAGGTGGGGTGGTAGACCCAAGGAGACTTCCTTCTCCATTTCAGGCCCTTTTGTCCCAGTCCTCCAAGCCTTTTAGAGCTACATCCCCACTTCCCTCCAAGAGCTGATCAAGACTTTGAAACAGATAAAATATACATGTATTGCTTTAGACCTGTGATTTCAACCATGTGGAAACTCTCTGGTTTAGAGACTCCCATTACTAATGAAGATTGGCAGCTCATCTGCATTAAATAGCTGCCTGAAGGCACTGAGAAATTAAGTGACACATCCAAGGTCGTGCAGCAAGTAAGATTTCAATCCAGGACTGCAGGGCCACAATAGACTACTTCCCACCTGCCTTTCATGGTGTCCATCCCCTCACTGTCACTATGAGGGAATTAATGAGGACTAAACCACCACCAAGAAAAGCAGAGTCCCAACTTGGATCATTCAAAAGCTCTGCAGCAGTTCCCTGGTATCTACATCAATACAGGTAGAAATGTGGGTGTACATATATACAGACAGCTATCCAGGACTGTAAGTTACAAGTTGCTCATCTGAATGGATTGAGGAAGTTTCCACACTGAGAGCTTCTGATAGGTGAAATGACTCATCTTGACAAATCCTTCCCTCTCTAAAAAAGTAGGTATGTCTAAGCATGTGTTTATCTATCTGTCTATTTATCTTTTGTCTCTCTTCCACTCACCTAAGTTCTAGCAGGAGGACTAAAAGTCATCAACTCATCACAAACGAATCCAGAAAGGAGGAAGAGTTGGAGACCCAGCATTCATATGCCCGGAAATCTTGATCGTTCCTTGGTCTCTCCATCCCCACCTTCAAAAGTACTAAAAGGGAGGAAAGCAAATTCCTCCTTTGCTAGGAAGTGTTCCAAAAGGTGGAAGCATTTCCCCCAGATAACCTTCAAAACACTCATACTCCAGGTTGGTTAGCAGAGTGAAAACCCTTGGTTGGGGGGGTACATTTCCCCACTCTCAGTACTTTATCTTATTGGAATCTTGGAAGCAGGACCACTAACCTTTTCTATCCAGGAATGGAGGAAGAAGAAAGGAAGGTAGGAAAGGAGGTAGGAAGGAAGGAAGGAAGGAAGGAAGGAAGGAAGGAAGGAAGGAAGGAAGGAAGGAAGGAAGGAAGGAAGGAAAAAGAAAAATGTCATGGAAAAGGCATCTATGATCAAATCTAAAAAACATTGAACAAAGGAACCAAGAAACCTGGTTTCCATTCAGAGCTCTATCTTTGACCCTCTTGGACAAGCCCCTTCTCTTCACTGAACCCCATTTTCCTCATCTATAAAATGAAGGGGATTGTATCTCTGAGATCCCGACCATTATAAAAACCTTTGTGTGATTGTCTGGGGGCGGTGTTGAAGGGCCCCACCTTAACCCAAGGTCAGGAAATTAGCAATTCAGGGTCTAAGAGCTCTGAGAGGCAGAAAACAAAAAAAACCCAACACAACTACATTTTCTCGTCTGTAAAATGGGATTAATAATAAGTACAGGACCTCTCCACCAATGCAAGTCTGCACCTGCTTGACAACTGAGCATTTCAGAATGTCTGAGTTTAACCAGGGGGCACTGAGAGGTTAAATGAGTTGCCAGTGGTCACATAACTAATATTTCTCAGAGGCGAGATTTAGAACATTAAGATGCCATTTATGTTCTTCACCCTCCTGGCCTTACAATCCTGAGCTACTAGTGAGGGTATGGATACTCTCACTCACTCTCTCTCTCTCTCTCTCTCTCTCTCCCTCTCTCTCCCCTTCCCCTTCTCCCTCCCTCCCTCCTTCCTTCCTTTCTTCCCTCCCAGGGGGGAGAAGTGCAGGACTTTACCATGTGCCCCAGTCACGAATAAGGCTAATTAGACTATGCAGGTACAACGCTTTGTAAACTTTAAAACCAACTCTTATTTCATTGCCATTCCAGACAGCCCCGTTTCTTCGAGCTATGGATAGGAGACGCCTTGACTCCTCAGAGTGTTGGGGCATTTTATAATGTCTTCAGGTGAAAGAGTCCAACTTCGTCATTTTGCAGAGGAGGAAACTACGTTCCTTTCAGGAAACGTAACTTATCCGAGGTGACATGCACAAAACAGTGGCCGGGCTGGCACTGGAGGGCTCAGTTTCTGATTCCTAGATGTGAGAATTACCATCACGCTGTTTTCTTGAGTATGGTCCTGGGTTTTCAGTCTTTCCAAAGTTGCTTCTTTCTCTTTTGGTAAAAGCAATACTTTCTCTTTTATTAGACTTATTTAAAAAAATTAAGATAATTCTCTTCCATGTACTTATTCCTCATTTAATGACTGATAAGTAATCTTAGTTCTAACATTAAATTAGATGTAATTAAAGATCATTGCGGAAGAATAGTTGGGTATGTGGAAAGGAAGCCGGATTTAGAGTAAAGAGAATTGTACCTAACCCCAGCTGTGACACTTACTTGGTCATCTTATGCAAGTGACTTGACCGCTCTGAGCCTTAGTAGTATCATCTGTAAAACAGAACAATTATACTTTGTACTCCCTATATTGCAGAGAGGCAGCAACGTAGATAGAAGATAGAGACCTGACTAAAGCCAGGAAGACCTGAGGTCTAGTCCCACTTTGGACACATAACCTGTGTGAACCTGGACAAGTCACTTAATCTCTAAGTACTTTAGGCGACTTTAAAACCATAAATTTCAGAGAAGATGCCGAAGTGTATTGATAAAAGAAGTCCCTCTAGTCTCTCAAACCGCCCCCTCCCCACACTTCACCCCCCCCATATAAAGCCATGAAATCCCTGCTCCAAAGCCCTATTTCATAGGGTTTCTTCAGGGACAGTATTTTGTAGACATCAATCTGCTATGGCTTGGGATTTATTAGTGATATTTTTGACTGGAGCGATGAAAGCCCTGCTGCTTTAGTCACACCAGCAGGATTGGCCGCTGAGGGGACAGGTATTAACACGAGCCATCACAATCTCCAAAGGAATGGGACTCCAAAAGGAATTCCGTGGCCACGACAGATTTAAAAGCTGAATGCCAGCCTATGTGCTGGGATCCCCAGCCCAACCCGTGCTGGTAAGTGAGACAGTGCCTCCCGTATTGCTTTGTTTATCTTTTCCTAACCAAATTCAGGTATTGAGAAAACTTTGAAATTTGTGTGTTTTGGGGGTGAGAGGGGACTACTTTAGGGAGCAGCATAGCCGTGGAGTTTCTATCTCTCAAGTGTCTGATCTTTCTTGACCTCTGATTGGTCGACCCAATTGTGTGCCAATTGTTGGTATCGTGAAGCTTCCCCGTCCCCCTCCCCCGCTCCCCTTTGCTTGAGGCAGTCCGTTGATTTGTGGATTGAGAGCTGGAAGAGACCTTAGAAACAGCCTAATACATGGGTCCTTACCCTTTTGCTGGTTGATCGAAGCAGCTGGACCCATTTTCCTATCTGGCATCATATAGTTACTAGCTGTGTGGCCCTGAAACAAGTCACTTAACCTGGCTTGCTTCGGTTTCCTCATCTGTAAAATGAGCTGGAGAAGGAAATGGCAAACTACTCCAGTACCTTTGCCAAGAAAATCCCAAAGGGGGTCATGAAGAGTCTGATATGACTGAAATCAACAGAATAACTGGTTGATCTCCCTGCCACAAGTCTTTCGCCATCCCAGTCTATCCTCCTCTCAGCTGTCCAAATGATCTTCCCAGATTGAAAGTCTGAAAATGTCACCTGCCACCTCTTCTACTCCATAAAGTCCAGTGTCTCTCTATTACTTCCCTGTTTGGCATTCCACACCTGTTATAACTTGGCTTTCCACTTGCACCCTGATTCTTTCCATCCAGTGACGCTGACCTCCTTGCTGTTCTTCTCATAAGACTCTCCATCTTTCAACTCCAAGCATTTGCCCTGGCTCTCCTCCATGCCTCGAATGCTTTCCCTCTTCGTCTCTGTCTCTTGACTTCCCTGGTCTCATTCAACTTCTAGCTAAAATCTCACCTTCTATAGGAAGCCTTTCCTGGTTCTCCTTAACATTAGTGCCTTCACTCTATTAATTATTTCCAGTTCATTGTAGAGGATGAACATATACATATACATACATACATACATGCATATACACACACACACACACGCACATATATACTTTGTTTACATATAGTTGTTTGCATGTTGCTTCCTTCATTAGACTGTGAGCTCCCTGAGAGCAGAATCTGTCCTTTGCCTTTCTTTGTGGTGCCTGGCACATAATAGGCACTTACTCAATGTTTATTGATTGACTGAATTCTAACTCCAAAATTCTATGAATCTGTGAAAACGCTCCTAGAAATTGGTGGATGACAAGATTATTTTTGGAGGTAAGTGAGCTTCTGAACTTGGGTTAATTGTTCATATTGAGAAATGATTAAAAATAGGCTTTGCTGGGATGAGTAAGGATTGTAGTTGTGTTAGAGTTAGGTTCAGAGAGGCTTTAGAGAGATTATCTGTTTCCACCTCCTACATTTATAGATGATAAAACTAAGTCTTAGAGCTTGGACTGTCTAAAAACTAGATTCTGTAGAGAGAATTCATGCTTTAGTCAATATAGATACACCCCCCCAGATGCAGATCCAAGCTCTTAATGATAAATACTCAGTTTTGCTAGGGGTGGGGGATGCCCCTGTGACCAGCCTTCTGGTGGTAAGCCCCTTTGAGTTCATCTAGTTTGGTCCTTACATAACAGAGACACAGCTTATTATCCCTGTGGTTGAACTCAAAATCTGGCCCATTGGGAGGAATCTGCAAGGGGTTTTGCTCTGCTGCTATAAGAAGAAAGAAAAAAAAACAAGCAAGTATAGAGCACCTACTCTATGCCTGGCACTGTGATAACTACTTTACAAATATTATTTTATTTGATCCTCACAATAGGTAAGGGCTATTATTATTCCTATTTTACTGTTGATGAAATTGAGGCAGACAGAAATTAAATGACTTGCCCAATATCATACAGCTAGTAAGTTTCTGAGGCCAGATTTGAACTCAGTCCTTTTTGACTCCAAGCCCAGCACTCTGTCCAATACGCCATCCAACTGATATAGCCTTTGAAGACCATCACATTCCTGGCATGATGCGGAATCAGAGAAAGATTTAAAGTTATGGCAGAGGAATGGAGGAAAGTAGGGAAGATATCTCTTAGTTTATTTTAAGGTGTTTTTTTTAAAAATACTTTAGCTGTTATTCTATTTTATTGACTCAAACCCTACATGTGGGATGTATTGTTTACACTTCTGCATAGTGATGTCCTCTCATAAGCTAACCCTAATCATAGCATATGGCTTATGATGCAGAAGGACTTAACCTGGATTTTCTTAGTTCCAAATGTAATTCACATCCATGCCTTGCTTGGCTCTCTTTTGCATCATTTCTAATTAAAGTAAGCTAAAGGGTTTTGTAAGACAGTCAGGCTGGGAGAGTAGAAAGAACATTGAGTAGGTGGTTAAAACATCTGGAATCTGCCACTGGCCACTCACTAGCTGGGTGACCTAGGGCGAGGTGTTTACTCTCTCTGGGCCCTAGTTGCCTCATCTAATCATAAGATTGGCTACCCAAGGCCACAATAGGTTGAAAAATTAAAAAAAAAATCTTTGTTGCTTTGTCACTATATAGGCTGAAAAACACTCAGTTTGACCAAAACATTTGTTGAATTGACAGATTCACTTTAATTCACTTGAATCCAGTTTCCTTCCCTTCCTTTAGTCCAATTTGATGAACATTTATGAAGCAGTTGCTAGGTACAGAGTATGCTATATACTGGGCCTGAGGATATACAGGTGAAAAACAGCATAGCTCCTGCCCTCAGGGAACTTATAATCTAGTGATCAGCAAAGTTATGTACAAAATACTCTTTTAACAAATAGTTATTAAGTGCCTCATATGTACAAAATTGTGTGGTCCCTAAGGATAGAAAGATAAAAGTATAGGCCCTGCCTTCAAGTAGCTTATAACGAATGGGAGAAGGAGGGAAGGACAAGGAAAGGCATAACTATGCTACAAGGAAGACTGATATAAGGAAAATTAGAAGTTCAGATTATAAGGAAAAATTATTCCCTTATACAGGAGTAAGTGATAAGAGACCTTTAAGGAAGGAGAGGGAATAAATGTTTACATAGCACTTATTATGTACCAGGCACAGTAATAGGTGCTTTAAAAAAATAAATATTTTCTTGAAATTAAAAAAAGAATGTTAAAAACATTTTTACATGTAACTGGAAAATATTTAAAATTTAAAAAAGCAAAATCTCGTTTGATCCTCACAATAACCCTATGAGGTTGGTGTTATTATTATTCCATTTTATAGTTGAGGAAACTAAGGCAAACAAGTTATGTGACTTAGCCAGGGTCATACAGCTAGTAAAAGTGTCTGAGGTCAAATCTGAACTCAGATCTTCCTAATTCCAGGCCCAGTTCTCTATTGACTGCACCACCTTTTACTTACAGAGTATGTGACTCTATAAGAGAAGGCTTCATGGAAGAGCTGGCATCTAAGGTGAGACTTGAAGGAAAGGAGGTAATGCCTCATGCTAAAAATAGGGATAGATGCAGGTGTTCATCCTAGTCCCAGAGGACAGCATATGTGAAAGCACAAAGGGTGAAAACAAAGATAGAGGGTCCTTTGGCCAGAAAAATATACAGGAATATATATATATATATATATATATATATGTATATATGTATATGTTATATATATGTGTATATATGTATATGTATATATATGTGTGTGTGTATACATATACGTATATACATATATATATACATACACACACACACACATACAGAGGAACATAAGTTTGGACAGGGAGGTTGGAGCTAGATTAGGATGGGAATTTAGTGCCAGAGTCTGGACTTTAAATTTTATTTATTTGGTAGGAAATGGAGGAGCTATTGAAGATTTTTGAGTACAAGATTGATATGATCAGAGAAATGCATTAGGAGCATCAAATTGACTGTGGTATGGAGGACAGATTGAAGAAATTACTTTAGACTAAGGGTTCTTAGCCTTTTTTATATGTGTGAAGCCTATGGACCCCTTCTCAGAATATTTTTAAATTCATTAATACACAGAATTACAAAAGAAACTAATTATATTAAAGTATATTTGCAAATTTTTCTTTTCCCATCTGAGTTCATGGATCCCTTGATATCTCTCAGTGAATCCTTTGGGGGTCAGTCTGTGATCTCCAAGTTAAGAATCCTTGTTATTGATACTTATGTCTCTGGTACAAAGGTGTTTCCCTGAATCACTAGCTATAGAGGATGGCCTTAAGTTTCACATATCCTACATATCTTAGACTTTTATGACTATTATTTTAGACTTTGGGATGAAAAGAACCTTCAATCGTTGAATAGTTGTTTGAATAGTGAGATAGAATTAGGAGGAAACCTTAGAGCTAAATTATTTGCAATCTATTTAGAGTTATTACTTTTGGTGAGGGTACTTTCAAAGGAATCTTGCAAAGAATACTCACTGAACCATTGGGCATTTCAAGAGAAGCTGTGAGAAGATACCTAAAAAAAAAATCTTTCTGAGTTTAACTAATAGTTTTGGCAATCTTATTTGGGGCATTTGATCCTAGATCCTAGAGCTGGAAGGCATCCTCTAGAGGGGTTCTTAACCTTTTATGTGTCATGGATTCCTTTGGCAGTCTGGTGAAGTCTGTAGACTCCTTCTTACAATAATGTTTTTAAATGCATAAGATAAAATGGAGAAGATTACAAAAGAAATTAATTATATTGAAATAGTTACCAAAATACTTTAAAAAGTTCAAGGGCGCCAAGTTAAGAATGCCTAAGTTTAGAGAAGTTGAAACCCAAAGAAGAGAAGGGGTTTGTTTAATGTCATGGAGACAGTAAGCAGAAAAACTGGGACTTGGGCCTACATCTCCTGACTACAGGCCCAGAGATCTTTCTAGAGCTCCACGTTGCAGCAAGTCCTGGAAGGACAAGAAAGAATTGAGCCTTATCCACCACTGAATCCTATCCATCTAGTGATAAGGTAATGCCTTGCACATTAGAGGTGCTCCAAATGTTTCTGAGTTGAGCTCATATTTACCGGGAGGAAAAAGACCAGAGAAGGCCATTGCTAGATGATTTACAAAGCTTTATATGTAGCAAACCAGGTGTCTCCCAATAAAAGTCTAATATGGAATGCCCTGTAGTGTACTGGAAAGACTAATAATAGTCTGGGAATTAAGAGACCCCAAAACTCTAACCTTTGTCACCAATCAACCGTGTGATTAAGCCCCAGTGGCCATTTCTGGGCCTCAGTTACCTTCTCAGGATGATGAAGTGAGAGGTCAGACTAGATGAGTTCTGGTCCTTGATACATCGAACAGAGCGATGGCCCTCGAGTTAGGAGAAGCCCTGCCTTCCGATCGAGCTGCTTTGACCATGTGACTATGGCCAAGTCACTGAATCTCTTGTATAACCATGTTAAATGGGGGTCAGTAGTATCTATTTCACAGAGTTGGGCGGTTTCAGGGAGCCAAGTTTGAGTCAGATGAAGTTTGTTCTTGGTCTCTGGCCTCTCCTTTCTATATCCTTCATTCAATTAACAAGCAACTATATTTAGAGAAGCAAAGTGGATACATTGTATGAGAAAATGAAATCAAACAATAACACCACCTGGCTCTAATCTCAGCACTTAGAAGCAGAGCAGCCTTGGGTAACTCGACTGACTGATCTGAGACTTCATTTCCTCATCTATAAAAGTAGGATGATAAAACGCAAAACTTGTACTACAGACCTGCCTTTGTTGATAAAACATTATGTAAATGGTGAAGCAATGTTTTTATAGATGAAGAATCACTATTCTGATCATCTTCATTTATCCTGTGACACCATCCCCTGAGATACCTTTTTACTTAAGCCTATGCTTTCAGGGAAAAGGGAAAGTAGTTGATTTTTAGTGGTATTTGCCTACAAGGGACTCAGGCTTTGTTTATACACAGAGACCGTTTTAAAACAGCATACAGAGATTTGTTCAGAAGCACCTGGTTAGTTATTGATGGTGCATGTTTAATCTGTTGTAGAGATAACACAAAATGAAAGAAGGATCTTTGAAGATTTAATTTTGGTTTGACAATTCACCTGTTCTTGTATAATGGAGCAATTCTTCCTTGCAGTCTAGACATATTAGAAGTTTTTACTACAGCAAGTGAGACCCCAAAGTAACTATCCCACAACTAGGCCTTAACACTCCAAAAATCAAAGACAGAGGAAAAGAATCTATACATATAAAAATATTTATGGCATCTCTTTTCATGGGAGCCAGACATTGGAAATTAAGGGTGTATCTTCCTTTTGGGGAATGGGTAAACAAATTGTGGTATGTGAACACAATGCAATGTTATTGTACCATGAAAAATGGTGAAATGGATATTTTCAGAGGAAACTGGGAAAACTTTTATGTAGTCATGCAGAATGAAATGAGCAGAATTAGGAAACCGATCTTTACAATGATAACATTAGAGAGGAAAAGGACTTTGAAAGACTTTTGGACTGTGATCAATGCAATGATAAACCCAAGCTCCAAAGAAGGCAGATGAAACACACCATTTGCTTCCTAATAAGAGGTGATGAACTTAAAATCCACAGCTGTATATTTTTGGACATGAATAATGTGCATTTTTTTTTGCTGGACCATGAAGTTATATATTGAGGACCATTTTAAAAATTGTTCAATGGGGGAGTGGGAGGGAGAGATTAATTAAAACAATACGAGTTAATTGAAAAGCAAAAATAATAAATTTATGAAATTCGGGATGCTCCACTCTAGTGCTCTGAAGTTTTCCTGCAGAATGAGTCTGTGTGTATGTGTGTGGGGAGGTGGCGTGATTCCGGGTTATACTAAAGGAATCCAAGTTCAAGCAGGTCTTACCAAGCTGGAAAGGCTTTGAGGATGATCGTAATGATGGGCTTTGTTGACCAATGATCAAATAAGCCAAGCCTGAAGTGGCAGCCTGGGTGTTGTATTTTTTTTTTTTTTTGGCCACTAAGTAGCTCACAAAGTCTGTCTATTGAGGCATATGGGGAAATCTAGGATTTAAGTTGATAGAAATCTCTGATACTCAAAGCAGAATGCAGAAAGAACTGGACTTGGAGTCAGGAAGCCATGGGTACAAATCCTCCCTCAGATGTTTGCCAGCTGTATGACTCTGGGAAAGCTATGTAGCAACCCTTACCTTCAGATTCCTCATTGATAAAATGGGTTTGGTAGTAAATAGTTTCACAGAGTGATTATAAAGATCCAATGGGATCAGTAAAGATTTACGAAGTACCTATTTGATGCCAGACACTATGCTAAGTCCTGGGCGTGCAAAGATACAAGTTAAAATTTCATGCTCTCAAGGAACTTATATTCTACCGGGGTAGGCAATATATGCAAAGTATTTTGCAAACCTGAAAGGTGCCATACAAATGCCACCTATTATATGAAATAGTATAACCACTCCATTTTACAGATGAGATGACTGAGGAGGAAAGAGGTGAAATTATCTGTCCAAGGTTATAGAGCTAGGAAATAGCAGAGATGGAGTTTGAACCCAGGACTTCAGATTTTGGAACCTGTGATCTTTCCACTGCACCTTTACATTGTGATCTATGATAGTGGAGAAGCTACTAGCATAAAAGAAAAACTGGATCCTTGAAAAAGAAATCAGAATAGTGATAATGTGCCTAATTTGGTCCCACAGATGAAAGAAACTAATCCATTAGCTGGCAAGCATATTGGGGTATCTTGCTACTTTCTAAATTCTAAACTATATGTAGTATCTTCTCTCAATTTGCACTTGCATTAATGGGTGGTATTCCAAGAGGGTTGATTTTTGTCTTCAGTTTTAGGAGTAATCCTGCGAATGACTATTCCTAACATTGTAGTTCATGAGCCCTCAGTGGTGTGTTTTTCCATAACAATCATACAGTAGATGAAATTAGTTCCTAGAAAAGACATATACTAAAATGGCATGGTAAGAAAGTTACAAATAATTTTCTCCAAACCTGGGGTACATTCTGCCACAAATACACAACAATACTGTGGGAGGAGAGTGGAAATACACTTAAAAAACAATATTAGTCAAATATATGTATAGGAAACACAAGTGACCAAGGTGACTCACAATTCTAGAACTTCAAGGCATTGATATCTTTCTTCTTTGTGGAAAGTCTTTACAAAGTTCATGGTGGTGGAACATGTAATGAATGAGTCACTCTATTGCTAGGCTAGTCTAGCTTCTCATTGTTTATGGTGTCTCATCTGACAAATGTCTCAGTTGGCTTTGTTCCTTGCAAGGCACAGTGACTCTGTGGGACACGTTGGACTGTTGGACTCCCAAGGCTTGCTCTTCAATGGACAGCTGTCATTTTCACCACTTACAGCCTCAGACTCAAAAGAGTGCTAGTCTGCCATTTCAGCTAAGGTGCTACTGTACTCTTTCAGAAAGGTCAAGTACCCTTGGCCTGTTTTGGAAGAAGCCTCTTTTTCCATTCCTTCATGATTTTGTCTCTGAGGTTTGTCACTTCCCAGGCAGAGGTGGGAAGGATATTCTTCCTGGCTCAGAAATAGAGTTCCTTGATAAGGGAATTTACCCAAATTTAGTGACCATCCAATATATTTTCCAAGTTCCTATTGGTCTATGCAAATGAATGACTGGGTGAAATGGTATTGAGAGAGTCTGAGCAGTAGGGCAGGGGTGGGGAATCTTTGGCCTAGAGGCCACATGTGGCCCTGTAGGTCCTCAAGTGTGGCCCTTGGACTGAATCCAAACTTCACACAACAAATCCCCTTAATAAAAGGATTTGTTCTGTAAAACTTGGGCTCAGTCAACAGGCTGCACCCAAGGATCTAGAAGGCTACATGTGGCCTTGAGGCCAAAGGTTCGCCAACCCTGCACTACAGGCAAATTCAATGTCTCTGTTGCCTTTTCTTACCTGCAGTGGAGCTACTCAGTGCTTCTGGTTCCCTACAAATGTAGAATGCTTCCTTTGCATTTCATAGGATCTCACTCTTACATTTAATTATCTCTGTTTCTGCCCCTTCAGACCTTCAACTTTGAAGTCTTTCCCTTCAGAGAACACAGAACCATGCAATACTAGATATAAGACCATAGGATCATAAATCTAGAGCTGGAAGGGACCCTAGAGGCCATCAAGTCCAACTCCCTGATTTTACATACAAGGCACAGAGTCACTTACCTAGCTAGTAAATGAATGAAGTAGGATTTGAACTCACCTCTTCCTGATTCCAAGTCCAGTACCCTAGTTGCTAATCCAGAATACACTGAGACTAGGAAAGATGAAGTGATTTGCCCAGGCTCACGTAGGTAACTTTTCTACTCATCCCAGATATAAGGAGAGATTTGAACCTTAGTAGTCTGACTATAAATCAAGCAGTTTTCCAATTGTATCACACTGAGACATCTACAAGGAACCAATGGAATATATGCTATTGTCACGAAATCATGGGGCTGTAAGCTCCCATTTATTTATACTCAGTCAGTATTTCAGGCCACATGCTACAAAACGTGGAAAAGTGTATGTTGCCTATCATTTGAAACATTAGTTTATTTTATCAATTATAGTATGTATTGGATAGGCCAAAGCCCTTGGGCAGCTTATAAACATGTGTTCTAATTAAACAGCTCAGAATTTCCAGGACTAAAGATGGATTGAGTATCCTTCCTTAGATGTTGATTGTCTATCTTTGGTTCAAGAGAGTTGTGCCCCTTTGGCAAAGTGTGGAGGAGCAGAGCCTGTTGTTTAATGGAAAGGGAAGAAGCAGGAACAAACATGCAAATTAGACATGAGATGACTAATTGGCCTTGTTGTTTTGTCTAATCTTCATTTACTTGTTTTAACTTACAGAGCATTTGACAGTGAATGTATTAAAAAAAAAAGTAATGGCTATAATTCCTAGCATATTTAGGAGTCTTTGAGACCTGCCTTTTACCTGTTTGTCCAGGTTTACCTGATACTTCTCCCCTTTCACATCTTCTAGGTCATGGTGGGGCTGTTCTGCTTTCTATCTCCTCACTCTCCACCTTTTTCTCTGAGAGTACTGCCCCTCCTCCCTCTAACCCTGCTCTCTCCTGTCTCTATTCATTATGTAGTCTCCCATAGATTTTCCCCTGTCCTAATACTTTTTTTCTTGAAGCCTTCCCTTACCTTCAAGGCCCAGATCAAGGCCAGGAAGTCTTCCTAAACTCATCCCTATTCCATTCCCCTCTGCTGAAAGTTATCTTTCCTTTTTTAGATTTCTTAGAACATTTTGGTCAGCCCTCTTCTTTGTCCTTTCTCTTTTTACTTGTAAGATAATCATCTGTGCTTTTATAAGCTAGATGAAGAGCTGGAAGGATCCGTAGAGTGCAATGAGTAGTGTTCTCTGATCTTACAGATCAGGAATTGATGTCTAGAGAAGGGAAAGTGGCTGCCCAAAAATCGTCCAACTAGTCAGTAGCAGAGTCAGGATAAGAACCTGGGGCCTTTGACCTTGACTCCAATATAGTGTCCTTCCACTTCTCCCTAACTCTCACAATCAGATCCATTTTTTATTTTCTTAATTTTTTGGAAGGAGCACAGAAGAGGCTAATTTAGGTAGAGATAAAAAACTCCAATGATTTGTGCTCTTCAGAAGGATTAGCCTGCCTCAACACCTAATGGGCTCTACCTCACTGAAGGCCTCCAAGCAAAGGTTGTATGACCATTCGTCAGGTGTGTTTGTTAGAGTAGATATTCGTTGATCCTTCCAACCCTAAAACTCTGTAATTCAGTGATTGTAAACTCTTTGAGGCCAGGGCCTGAGTCATCTTCGTATTCTAAGTCCCCAGCACCAGAACTTTATATCTAGGAGATGCCTCATCCAGGTTGGCTGAATTGAATGGCTGGGCTGATGGTGTTGTCAACTGTTAGTACTCTCGATTCCTGTCTTTGCTTATTGATAATTCATGCCCAATAAAATGAGGAGAGTTGAACCACAGCACTATCAAAAATAAAAAAATCACACACACACACACACACACACACACACACACACACACACACACACACACACACACACACCCATGAATCAGTTAGAGCTGCATTTGGGCATAATTCCTTAAAATAAACAGCAGGGGCTGAGAACAGCTATTAAGGTATACAATGCAATAGGGCTGTCAGACATGGAGACCGCAGAACTTGTAGTCATAGCAGACCTTCAAAGCCACCAGAGAACTAGAGATAGTGATCGGTACAGGACATCCAGTATGGCCTGGTGTTTGCTCAGTTCTCAAATAGTTCAAGAAATTGTTATGTGCTCTTTGACAATAGGTCCTTCTGACTTTATAATTAGCCCCATTCTACAATGAGGAATTGCTTGAACACAATGTCAGAGGATGCCATGTCTGAATGATTCAGCCTTGTGTGTTTGTAGCAAACTCATAATAATTCCAGGGCAATAATCCACTTGGGCTTGGAGGCACAAAGCATATGTTTACAGAGGTCTGTGTATTTATATCCATTCAGGCCTCCATGTAAACATTTGATTATTGGAAATGGGAATGAATTATTCCTTCTTAATTCTTTAGCTTTTATGCAAACTAAATTCGCATTTCTTCTCTTGACAGAATGGATTCAAATAGGCACACATTTGTAACAGTATTTTCTTTTTAAAGTAATTTCAAAAATTATAAATTTAATAACCATCAACAAAAGCACATTTTCAAATGAATGATCGTAATAAGAAATGACATCATACATAAAAAATCAGCTCCAAATGATTTATAATTTGTAAAAATAAAAGGGTGGATCTTAACTTTTATAGGATTACGGGATCATAGATTTAGAGCTACAAGGAAACTGTAAGGCCAGCTCCTTCATTTCATAGGTGAAGAAACTGAGACCCAGAAGCTTAAAAGAGTTGTAAAAGTGACAGAGGTGACAGAGATAGTATTTGAATCCAGGTTATCTGGCTACAAATCCAGTATAATCTTTAACAAGAGGTACCACGGTATACTGGAAAGAGCCCTGGATTTGGAGTCAAAAGTTCCAGGTTCAAATCTCATTCCGTAAGGTTATTAGGTATATAACCTGGGATTAGTCACTTAAGCTACCTGTGCCTCAGTTTCACCATCTGTAAAATAAGAGACTTGGTTAGATGGCTTCTAAGGTGCTTTACAACTCTAAATCAGTAATGAAATATTTGCTTCTGTGTCTCCTAATCCCTTTTATCCTATACTCTTGATTAAATTTTCTAATTTTTAAATTTTAGCTTGTCAGTCTGTATGCTATTGTTCTGATTCTACTTCTTTCTGTGTCACTTGATACGTTTTCCCTTATTTCTTTGTATTCTTCATATTTTTCATTTCTTTTGGTACAAAAATATTCCTTTTTGTTGATATGCTGCTGTATATTTTATTCACTTATTCCATAATTTTTGAACATCTGGGTCATTTTTCACTTGTCTATTTGTTTGTTTATTTTTTGCTATGCCAAATAAAGAAGCCATCTGTATTTTGGTACAGTATTTTCCCCATGACCATGAGCACGGTTTACAGATTTTTAAAGCAACCAGTAGAGTTGCTCAGTCTCTGTGGAGGAGCTTAGAAAAAAGGGGTGAGAGTTTTTTCTTCTATACACTTCAGTCCATTTCTGTGGCTGCATCTTGGTTACCTAGGCAATAGCCTACAATGGAAGCTGATTGACGGTCAGAATTGTGGGCTAGTCGTTTGAAGCAGTAGCAGTGGGTGTGGGCAATGCATAAGTTTTTCCTTGCCTGAAAGAAGAGGAGACTTTGTATTTGCAAAAGTTGTTTGGGAGTAAATGGGGTATAAACCCCTTGGGCTAAAGGGAACTCAAGTTGGGGGGAGGGGACAAAACCCCTAGGAACTGAAGAGATATTCTTTCACATATTTGTTTAGGAAGACAATGAAAAAAACAACCTCTCTGTATTATTTTTATTTGTCTGCTGTGGCGTGTATTTAAGAACTCAGGGGCCGGGATGAATGATGACACAGGCCCATTTTTAAACACAGACAGCATGGTTTACCCCCAGAGCCTTACTCCAAAGAATCACAGTCACGGACTATGAGAGAGGAAAGGGATGCTAAGCACCATGCAGTCTTTTTTCTGAAAAAAGGAACTGAGGTCCAGCCACAGGAAGGAACTTGACCAACGTCACAAAGTTGCAGAATCAGGATGAAATTTTTATTTCCCTTTGCTTTTTGTTTTTAAATTTGCTGCTGAAGTAATTGAGAAGTCACACCGGATCTTACTCTGGTCAGTGTATCCCAACCCTTCTACTTACAGCCTGTGCAACATGGGTCAACTCGCTTTGAATCTCAGTTTTCCCATCTGGAAAATGATAGGATTCGATTAGATTATTTCCAATTTCAGCTTCGGTTTATACCTAAGAATTGATGCGTAATACCTCTATTCCAATTGGCTGTGGAGAGAGGAAACTGTTTATAGGTTCATCGGATTTGTAACTGAAAGGAAATTTCAAGATTACCTGGTCCTTTCCATACCGAGGGAACTGAAGCTGAGACGTCTCTTTCTATTCTTTTTTCTATTCTTCCATCAGCTGCCGGCTCTTGGAATTATTTCCGCTCTGAGACGGCGGTACTTTTCTTCAATCTCATGGTTCTTGAAATGATCCCAATATGTGACTGCCTTTAGCTTCCATTCCAAAGATGTTCTACTACTCTGACTTGTGGCATTAGTTTCGACTTAGGAAGGGTTTCCATTACTTTTAACAGCAAAAGTAAATAATACCCTTTGGGAAATGATCCTGCGCTTTCTGTGAAGCCTTCTTGACCCCTCAAAGGATTTAGGAAGTGGGATTCCTGGGCAAGGAGTGAGAAAACCTGCGCTCTCAACCCGATGGTCCTGCCCCTCGCTAGCAAGGACTTCCTGCACAGAGGCAGGGTGAACACACAGTGTTCCTACACAGTGAACAGGATTTTGAGTCAGAGGCCTGAGGTTAAGCTCTTGTTTCAACTATTTGTTTCCTCTCTGACCTTGGGGAAGTCACTTAACCTCCTCAGGGCTCAGTTTCCTCCTCTCCTAAAAATAAAAGCAATGGACTAAATCATCTCTAAGGTTCTTTCTGGCTCTAAATCTTATGGTCTTTTATGTCCCTTTCCATCTGTGGTCCTCGGTTCGCTCCTGTAAAATGATTGCTTTGAACTCGATAATCACCAACGTTCCTTCCAGGTCTAAATTGCACGATGCTATAAGCCATTTCTCTTTTTGGGGCCTCATTTTCCTCTTATGCAAAATGAAGGGATTGGACTAGGTGGGCCTGTGAGCTCTGAAGTCCTTTGCAGCTTTGCAGCTTTAAGTGTCTAGGAGTCAGTGCCTCTAATGTGAACTGCAGTGCTCCACTAACGTGTAGAAGTTATGTATATGCCCTCTCTTCTCCAGCCAACCGATTTTTGTTATTAAGAAAACCCAAATGTGATAAAAAAAAAAAAGCAGTTTGGATGGAAAACAAATAAAGACAGAGTTTGGGGAGGGAAACAGAAATTCCTCATTATCAACAATGTTGCTTCTCTGAGTAAATATTTGTATAATCCACTTATCTTCCCTCTCACCCCCACCCCCAGAATGTCCACCTCTCCTATAGCTACAGAGGCCCTGTAAGAACTGCTGCAGTGTTTCCATTATAAACTCTGTTTTTCTGGAGTTTATATCTCAGTTGTAAAAATTTGCTCTAGGCAAGCTCTTGGCACATTAAATCTCATCTCAAAGGTAATTGGTGTGTGTGTGTGGGGGGGTGGTTCTTTTTTTCCTTTTTACAAACATGCCTGGGGGTGGGGAAAGAATAAAAAAAAACCCTTTTAGATACCTCTGCTCAAGCTTCTGTGGGTTCTGTGCTTCTCATGGGTTTTGCTAGAGTTTTGTTCGTTTCCTATAGTTGCTTCTTTCTGTAATCAGACATGACTGTACAAAAGCTAGAAAGCCTCTGACCAAAGGAGTCTTTGAGTGACAGCTACTGTGGCCTAAATCGCCCCATGCCCAAAAACTTGCTTCAGTGGTGGAGACGGCCATCTGTTTATCTCCAGTCTACACCACTTTGGAAGATGGGTGTGGTCAGGATGCTTGCACAGGCCAACTGCACCATCAATCAAACAATATGTTCTTCTATTTACTAGGGAAGAGCAATTATGGTTGAGTCTCTCTCTGTCCCAGGAAGTTTATAGACTCTTGAAGCTCGAAAACAATCCCAGTGTCACCACTGGTTTATCTAGTGGTGCTGTTTACCATGAGCAAATCACTCACCCTTCTCTGGGCTTCAGTTTCCTTATTGGTAAATTGAGGAATTTGGATTAAGTGATTTCTAAGGTTTCTTCCAATTCAAGGACCTAATGACCTTCTCAAAGTCTAGGAGTTCTGTGGTAGCAGCTACCTTGGTAATCAAGATTTCTAATTCATCCTCTTAGCCTCCACTAAAGTCTCCCTCTTAGACCAGTGAGGTGCAGAGTTGACAAGGAACACTGGAAAGCTAACAGAGCCTAAGAGCTAGCAGGCCCTACCAAGGCTGGAACAGCTTTGAGCCTAGGTCTCTAGAATTATTCTGTGTCTGTGCTGTGAGGACCAGCCTAAAATGAAAAGAGGCTCACTATCTGAAGATTGGTCACGAGGGATGAGGATGAGGATGAATATTAACAGTAGTAGCTCATGTTTTCATTGTTACCTTAATGTCGACAGTGCACTTTTCTCCTAACAACCCTATGAAGTATACACTGTGTCATCTATTCTGTTCAGTGAATGAGGGCCCTGAGACTCAAAAAGACAAGATGACTTGGCCACAGTCACACAATCAGTAAGTGAGTAAGTAGTACGTCCCAGGTTCTAATGCATGTTTTATGGCTTCAGGTGAACTTCTTTTTTCCATGTTGTCATAGTTGCCTCAACATTTTTTTTAAAACCACAGGAACTCATGAAGACAATTCAATTAAGCTCCATTTGATTTAGCAAGTATTTATTAAGTGCCTACTACATACCAAGCACTGTATTAGGTGTTAGGGACCCAAAGAGAAAAAAAATAAGGCAAATTCTGCGCTCAAAGAGGTTACATCCCACAACAGCAGAGGATCTTAACTGGGAGGAGGGTGTTTCTTGAGGTTCCCCAAAGGGTCGGAGGATATATTTCAGGGTATCTGTAAACTTGGATAGTAAGAAAATCCGTCTTTTTTTTCACTGACCTCTAACTAAAAGTTAGCATTTCCATCAGATATGAATGTGGGCAACAAAGCATTATTCTGAGAAGGGATCCATAGTTTCCATTAGAGGGCCAAAGGGATCAATGACACACACAAAAAAAGTTGAAAACTCTTGTCTTAAAGTATAGAAGAGTTTTCATCTCGTGAAAAGAGTGAAGGCCAACGTTAACACAGATCCCTTAAATTATCTATCTATATCCATCCATACATTTGTTCATCTATTATCGATCTGTCTGTATTCATACATCTATCCATCTGTCTGTTGTCTACCTATGTAATGTTGTTGGGGATACAAGTGTGGATATACTTGGAAGACATGAAGGGGAGCATAGCATGCTCCTCGTGTGTCTTGGTATGTTCTGGCAGGTTCACAGGTATGTCATATACTGAAAAAGTTTGGGAAATGCGGCCATAGAAGATGAAAGGGAAGGAGTGGTAGCAATTACTACATGTCTTTCATTTCCTACATGTCTTATTCTTTGAGGTTCAAATCATTCATCACCTCATTTTCTCCTTTCTATCAAGCCTATAAGAGCCCCCACCTCTAACCCCCTATTAGCACCCAGAAGCACGTGAAATTGAAAATAAGAATAGAATAGAAAACACAGCTTTTTTCTTGTAATGTAGAATACATTTCCATATGTATGAAAGTTTTGAGACATTTTCTCCATATGTGTATACATGTATATACACATTTGTGTACATGTATGTGTGTATGCATATACAAGTGGAAGAAGCGTAGGTAAGGCTCTCTGTGGTGGATTTCTTTCACTGCTCCATGTAAACATGTACCCAAATACGTCCTTCTATTGAGTGTTGCCTATTTATCTTGCCTCTGTCTTATTTGTTCTTAGTGTTTTGTGTGCTGTCTCCCTTATTTAATTGTTGCCTCCTTGAGGCACTTTACTTTTCTTTGCATCCCCAGAGCTTCCTGAGCAGGGTGCCTGACACGTAATAGGCATTTGATATTTATTTGATCCACTGACTTGTGTGAGGACCAGGCTATTAGTTAAGTTTGGAGAGACTTGTGATAATAACATTGATTACCAGGTGAGGGTTGTGGGAGTTTTTGTTTTTGTTTTTTTCCCCGTGGTAATATAGGAAGACATTCTAGGAAAGCATAGATGGCTTACGGGGCAGCTAGGTGGAGCAGTGGATGGAGTGCCAGGCCTGCCTGGAGTCAGGAAGACTCATCTTCCCGAGTTCAAATCTAGCTGTGACCCTGGGCAAGTACTTAACCCTGTTTGCCTCAGTTTCCTCACCTGTAAAATGAACTGGAGAAGGAAATGGCAAACTACTCCAGTATCTTTGACGAGAAAATCCCAAATGGGGTCACAAAGAGTTGGAGATGACTGAAAAACCACTGAACAGCAACAACGCAGATGGGTCATAATTGGTCCACTTGCCAGGGGCGCATGCAGAGGGGAAGTCCCACATCTTTGAAATAACAATCACAGGCACGGATTAGCATAGTACTGTGCTAACAGTGACAGTGTCTTATTCTGAAACTTTTGAGGAGTGAGACATAGGTACATTTTTGGACATGATAAATGTGTGAATTGTTACAGGATTGTCTTTTTATGGGGGCAATTAGGAGGATTTGTGGATATTTAAGATGTATTGGAGAGAACTGAAGGAAATTCAGTAGGAAATACAGAAAAAAACCACGTATACTTTGAAAATAACATATTGAATTTATCATATAGTTTAAAAAAGTAACTTGTATGTGATGGAAATTCATATTTTCACGGAGAATCTTCATTTTTCTCTTTTACCTTGCGTGGAGAAATATTCTTTTTTCAGCATTCATTAAATTCAGATAAAAATAAAATTAAAAAAAGGCTTGATCTTTCGCTTCTTCGTTTTTTATTTGTATCTCTAGCATAGTGCCTGGGACCTAGTGGATTATTTTTGTTATTATTTTGCCTAGTTCTATGTCCCCTCAGTAGTTTGACTGGTATAGCACTGAATCTGTGGGTTTATTTAGGTAACATTATAACTTTATTCCATTAGCATGGTTCAACCTAGAACATTGACTATGTCACCCTTTACTTAGGGTCTTCTTAATATTTGTAAACAATGCATTGTAGTTATATTTACATAAGTCTTTGATGGTTAATCTCACAGATACTTTCCACGTTTCATAGTTATTTTAAATGGAATTGCTCTGTTTCTCCTACTTATTGTGTATAAAATACAAAAGAAATGAAGCAGTGGATCAGTTGATCATGGACAGCAGATATAGTATTATGTACTTTGTTTCCCAGCATCTCAGTTCTGCAGGAAGTGATCTGTGTTAGCATACTTTAAGAACTATCTCTATCCAAACTGCCATGTAATTGAAAGGTCAAAGTGTTTTTCAGGCTAGGAGAGGAAATAGTGGGCCTTGGCCTCCAGGCCTTATTTTTCCAATGCTGCACATTGATATCAGTATCTCTACTAAACATACCATCCTGCCCCCTCCTCGCACTACCTGAAATTACTTTGTATATTTTATTAATATTTTGCACACATACATTTGTTCTTCTCAGTTAAATACAAATTAACTGAGGACAGGAACAGTTTTCACTTCTGTCTTTGTCTCTTGAAAACACATCTTAAATGCTTACCAAATGCTAGGCACTGTGCTAAGCACGCTGGAAACAAATACAAAAGCGAGACAGTCCCTGCCCTCAAGAAGCTTACATTCTAACGGGGAGATAAAATACATGGGCCAGGGGTGGGTTTTGTCTAAGGATAGTTATTCAATCCATATGGCAATTAGTTGGCTTTTCCTTTAGAAAAACAATGAAAATATCAATTTCTCTTTACCCAAAGAAAGGGTGGAAAAGTGGGAAAAGGTTGTCCATGATGACAGGGAAGGTGGCAAGATGGTTGAGGTGGAAAGTGGAATGAGATATGAAGCATGGTCTAATATGTGGCTGGCTAGGTAGGGCCCCTCAGCCTAACTACTGAGCTGGAGTTCCAATATGAGGTGATTAACTTCCTCAGGGACTGGGGATGTGATTTCTAAGGGTCTGGTCTGAAGAGCACTGTTCCAGGAAATCAGTAGCAGGGGCAAAGCATGTAGACATTTCATAAATACGTTTTAAATTGAACTGAATTCAGTTGCTAGGAAGTCAGAAGGGGCACTATGTTTATATGCACGTGAAAAGGTCACTTCATCTGGTTCTGCCCCTGAAGGCTGATGGAGTCTGCAGGACATTGCAGAGTATCAACTGATCCCTCTCCTCTTCCCATCCTTAGACTCCTCCTCTAAGGCTTTGCTCCTCTATATTGTCCTGCTCTGGCTTTGGTTCTAATGAGAGATGTCAAAGAAAAGGTAAGGGAGAAAAAAGAAAGAACCAAGTTTTGTTTGTTTGTTTATTGTTCGAGAACCACATAGCACCT
The DNA here is from genome assembly GCF_003287225.1 of Phascolarctos cinereus. NCBI lineage: Eukaryota > Metazoa > Chordata > Mammalia > Diprotodontia > Phascolarctidae > Phascolarctos > Phascolarctos cinereus. Next base: position 410,997,865 of record NW_027555625.1, on the reverse strand, counting down.
TTCCTTCAAAGATCTCATGTGCTGTTTTGGATATGTAATTTCGTGAGGAAACCTTCCCTTGGTAATGAAGGCTAACACTCTTTCCCACTTAGAATCTTAGAGAGATGTCTAGACCCTAGAACGCTGAGAGATTAGCTAATTCACTTAGGGTCATGCTGCCTGTGTATGTCAGAAGCACATTTTGAACCTAGCTTCCTGACTTCGAGGTCAGCTCTATATTTGCTATGCCATGCTGCCTGTCATTTAAGAGTAATAATAGTAATGTTGATGATAGCTCATATTTATACAGTTATTTAAGGTTTGCAAAGTACTTCTTCAAAACAACTTTGTGAGTTAAAGAGTACTAATGCCTTTATTCCCATTTTACCCAAGAGACTGAAGCTTTAGGAAACAGTCACATTGTTATTAAAAGTCTGTGGCAGGATTCAAATACAAGTCTCCTATGCTCCAAATCTAGCACTCTTTCTATTTTGTTAGACTGAAGAAAGGATCAATTAATCTCAATGCATTTATTTCTCCAGAAGACAAAATGGATATGGTACAAAATGACTGCTGTGAATATCCTTATGGCATCATGTAACTCTGTTGACTTTTCATTAGTCTCTTATAGCACATCCTTTTAGTTCTCCATTTCACTGTTGGTGCCATTGAGGTGCAAAGAAGTCAAATGAGTTGTTAAACTTCTTCCAGGAAGTCAGTGGAGAATCTGAGACCAGACTTAGTTGAGATGTTAAGCTTACTGGGAGTGCCTCTTACCAGCTGTGTGATCTTGGGTAACCCCTTGGGTAGGTCTCAGTTTTCTCCTTTATAAAATGAGGGTGTAGGATCTTTAACTTCCTTTCTGATCCTAAGTTCTCTAACCCTTTGATTTTTGCCCTGGTAAACTTTAAAGGTTTCAGAAAAATTGGTTTTACTCAGGAATTATTCACTCCCTTAAGTGTCTAAATATAGCTTCTAAAGCCCATTAGTCTGTGCTGATCATCCAGAAGCTGGACAGAGGACCAACAATCCATTAACTTTCTTGGATTATACTACCTGTTTTTGATTAATTATCATTCTTTGTAGTTAACTATCATCTTTAATGTGTAAATTTCCAAGCATTTTATAAATATTAATTAGGTTACCCAGCACCTTAGAGGGGTTAGTATTATTATCTTCATTTTAGAAATAAGGAAGTAGAAGCATCTGGAAGGTCAGAGAGTATGTGTAAAGCACTCCTTAAGGAGGAAACAAATTATGTAATATAATAAATACATACTTACAAAGATTAAGAAAATTGAAAGGCTTGGAATTGGACTGGATTTATAGGATTTATTTCTTCTGTTTGGAATCTCTTGCTTTTCTTTTTTGACAGTTGAAATCTGATCTAATTTTTAAAGCCCAACTTGAATCACCTTCTCCAGGCAGCCTTCCATGATCTTTCCACAAAGCATTTGGCTTCTCTTTAAGGCACTTTTCTCCTAATGTTGTATACTATAATGATCTGAGTTTATGACTTATTCCTGTGAGATTACAAATTCCTTGAGAGCAGTACCTGCCATACTTTTGTCTGTTTTCCAGCTCTCAGCATAATGCTCCACGCATAGTGAGTAACAACATAAAGAATTGCTGCTGGGCCCCAGAGAGTTTCTGCTCTTTACCTGCTTCTTTTTCCACTAAAGGGCATTTAGCTCTGGCCTCAAGTTTATGAACTGGGTTCGCCCCTGGGGATCCTCGCCTCCAGAGAAAGGTCAGGCTCTCTTTATCAAATTCTTTGACTCTTTATGGCCCCCATCCCAAAGCCCCAGAGAGAATCACTAGTACCTTAAGTTTGGCTTATGTCTAATGCCTTCCCCAAAAGGGAAGGATACAAAGGTACACAATGTACGATGGAAATCAGGTATGGGACAGCTATTTATTTCCTTCATACAAGCACAAAAAAAAAAGCTTAACACACAAGACTTATAAGTATACATTGACAAAGACTAAAACAAAAAACAGTAACTTTTGCCCGCTGTGGGAGGTGTTTTTAGAATATCATTGTTCAGTGGTACGCTGACTACAGCACTGATGCCTTGTCAAACAAATGGCGCTTTTTTGGCATCCATAAAATGGGCTGATATTTGTGAGTTACATTATCAGATTGTGAACTAATCCAGAATCAGCCCTCTTGGTTGACATTATTCCCACAAGTGAATGATTTGGGTAAAACTGATGAGCAAGGTGAACAAGCCTTAAAACAAAGACATTTTTAAAACCACCATGAGCACATCTTAATGAATAATGACCCAACCTGCAACATAATGACAAATGGCATTTCCTCTAGGAAACTTTTCTTAACCTCTCCAATGGTTTCCCTATAATTTGCAGCAGAAGGGGATAAACTTTGGTTTTGTCAAAAAAGGAGCATCATGAGTGTAATACACCTTTCTCATTGAGCCAATGGGACCTATCAGAAAGAGCTTTGGGTTTGGAGTCAAAAGACTGGAGTTCAAATCCCTGCTCTACTAATTGTGTGACCTTGAGCAAGTCATTTCCCTTTTTTAGGTTTTTAGGTTATTTGAGTTCTCAATTTATTCCCCAGTAAAATTTACTCAGGTCGTTCAGGTAGCAACTAATCTCTTACTTTGAACTTTGAGATATTCTTACCTTTCTTTAGATCTGAAAGTCATCTGTAAAGATGAAAACTTTCTCAACTCATTTCCAAGTGACTTAATATTCTCTTGGGTAATAAGAGATACTACAGGACCTTTGGTTCTAGCTCATGGGCTGCAATCCTTTCCTGAACAGAGAAATTGAAAGTATTTTCGTAAGTCATAGATAGAATCTCAAATTCTTAAGACATCAGACATCAAAGGGGCCTTAGAACATAGAAGATTAAAGCTGGAAAAGAACCTTAGAACATACAATGATAAAGCTAGAAGCGACCTTAGCACATAGAACATAGAATGTAAGAGCTGAAGTGGATTTAGAATATAGAATTCTAGAATGCAGAATATCAGAGCCAAAGGAAACATATACATCAAGTTCCTTTTATAGGTTGAAAAAAGAGAGATCCAAGAGTTAAGGAGCTTTACCTGAGATCTTACAAGCATCAGTGGAAATAGGATGTGGAAGATCCTGTCCAGAGATGAGAATATGACTCTAATAAGGCTAAACTGGGGTTAAACTTCTATACATATGGGAAGCCAGGCCTACATTTCTGCTTCTGCCTTTGAATGCCCACTACTTAAAATATCTGCCTTGAGTTTCCTTTTCCATCACATAACATTAGCTCACATTTATAAAGTACTTCAAAGTTTTTGAAACACTTTATGTAGTATCTCTTTTTATCCTTACTACAATTCCATGAGACAAGTATGTCCTTATTTTACAGAGGAGAAAACTGAGCCTCAGAGAGTTTAATTGACTTTCCCAGCGTCATACAACCAGCAACTAACTGTCTGAAGCAAGCTCTGAATTCATATCTTCCAGACTCTGGGTCCAGTTCTTAATCCATTGTGCTAAGATGCCCTTTACTTACCTATCGGTGTTATCTGGATAAGCAAATGACTCCTTAGAAAAAGGGAAGAACCTTGAAATTTTGATACTAATTTTGTGGGTCAAGACTTAAGGTGATACCATTATTGGTGAGATTGCTACATTATAATGACACATCTTCAAAAGACTAACCCCCTTTGTTAGAGGTCCAAAATGGGCCTACCTATTATGGAATACTCTACAAGAAAGCTCTAGTACGGGTTCACTATATTACTTTTCCATTTTGTCATTGTCTAGCTATGATTCTGTAACTCAGGAAAATTTACACTTGTTAATAATTTCATGGACTTCTCTTAAACAACATTCACAACTCCACATTTTCATTGCATCCAGGTCGGTTATGGTGTTAGCTTGCCCTAACACAAGTTATAGTTGTCATTCCAGAAATATACACTTAGTTGGAACAAAAGTGGCTAACTTTACATAGGTGCTGAATAACACACTTCTTTAAATAGCAGAGAGAAGTGCTCTTGAAGAAAGAGCTGTCAATCACTAGTTAATTTATACAGCTTTATATGCCTTCATTATTCCAAACAAGCCAAGGCTACTACTGTCCAGTTAAGGTCAAAAGGAAGCATGGCTTTTATCTCTTTAGCCACTTTGGAAACACAGAGGGGACAGGCCTGAATTCACAGAGATCTCATCTCGAAAACAAACGGGATCCTTATAGAACCGCCCTCAGTGGGCTGGAGAGTATTCTCAATCAAAGCTGTAAAAATCTCCAAACAGCAGGACTCCCGCCCTGAGACGAGGGCTGACTAATAAAGAACTGAATGAGGAGAATGACCCCGAACTGGAAGAAGGGGTCCCTGCAGAGCTAAGTGCCTCTGTCCTCAACAGTGGCTGTTAGAGCCCTTTTTATTTTGATAACTTAAAAAGGTCATGTCTCATTAGTCAATGTCTTACATTAACCCTTTTAAAAATTATTGATAAAGGAAAGGAGGAAGGAGCAAAAGAGCCCACAAAAAGGAACTTGTTTCACACACCTTCCTGAAATGTGCTGCGGGTGTTGTTGCTGTCATAAGGGCCAAAATGCACCCAATTTTCTTGTGCTTTCTTTCTTCAGGGAGAAATAAATTAGAGCTGGCCTCAAATGAGGACTTAGTTTTTTGTTTTGTTTGTTTGTTTTTTCACAAAATTAGTACCAGATTACTATCTAACTAATGTTATTTCTCAGATCTGCCCCTTAAGAAAACTTAAGATCTGGGATCCAACATAGGGCTTGTTTTATATCCAGTGAGGGATCATCAGATTTAGAGCTGGAATATTCTTAGAGATCAAATCGTTCAAATCTCTCATTTGACAAGTAAGATAACTGAGGCCCAAGGAAGAGAAGTAAATCTGCCTATTGTCACCCATAATAAGCAATAGATCTTCTGACTCAAAATCTATTTGTCTTTCCAGTTCCTTAATAATACGGTCATTCTGTCTCCCCCAATTGCTTCTGAAGTTAAAGACTTTTTTTTTTGGTTAGGCAGCTGGGGTAAATGACTTGCCCAGGGTCACACAGAGGCCACATTTGAACTCAGGTCCTCCTGACTCTGGTGCTCTGTCCACTTTGCCACCTAGCTGCCCCCTAAAGTTAAAAACTTTTAAGAGTGGACGTTGCCTGTCTTTCAGTATGTCACTGGGTACATAGTTGAGAAACACTCGAAGTTACCTTAGCAGAAATCCCACAGCCAGGAACTTTGCCTTCTAACACCTGTTGCTGGTTACAGAATGGATCTATGACCTTGGGTAAGTTACTTCATCTCAGTTCCTCTGTCAGTAAAACAAGGGTGATGATCCCTGCCCAGTTGAGATTGGCAGGATAAACTACTTAGTACGTCTTAAGGAGATGCTGTCCCTTGTAAATGTGAAGGAGAACCATGATTTGATTTTCCTTATTACTTAATTGTCTGTAAGAGGTTACAGTTTCCTGCTGCCGTGTGTTTATGGTGTCATTTTTTCATCTATGAACTGGGCTAATGACTCAATGACATCCTTAAGCTTCTAGGGTCTTGTGATCATAGCATGTGGTTATCTAGAAGGGACCTTAGATACCATCAATGACAATCATCTTATTTCATTTAATTGATAGTAAGGCTAAGCCCAAAGAAGGGTTTGGGGGGGGGGATGTAACTTGCCTCGAGTCATAGAGCTCACCATTGGTCAAGTCAAATTTAAGATTCTACCAGCAGTGCTAGAATGTAAGCTCCTTGGGAGAAGGGATGGTTTCATTTTTGTCTTTGTACCCTTATTGCCTTACAAAGTACCTGGCACATAAGGTGCTTAATAAATTCTTGCTGAATGAATGGTTATTTCCACTACATAAATCTGCTCATCTATCCGTTTACCCAAGCAATGAAAAGGGTGCATTTACTTTCAAATGTACTTGAAGTCTTTCTGAGGGTACATCTTCCCTCTTTTCCAAAATAATGCCAAGTCATCTCTGTCCAACTAATCTTCCAAATATGTGGTTACTATTTAAGATTGGCAAGAATTAGTCATTAGAGCTAAGGTGCAGGGAATAGGCTACCCACCCAGAACATCTGTGCAAACAAAAGACACATATACATTATGGTACATGAATGTGATAGAACATTATTGTGGCATAAGAAATGATGAAAGGAAAACTTGGAAGACTTGTGAGCAGAACATGGTGAACAATTTATACAGTAATAAAACCACTACCAAAAAAAACCCCACTTAAAAAAGCTAAACGACTCTGATCCACACAATAATTCCTCAAGATTGATGATAAAGCATGCTACCCATTGCATGAAAGAAAATTGATAAAATCAGGGTAGAGAATGAGACAACTATATACACGTGTATGTGTATGTATTTGTAAATATGTTTGTTGTGGCCAATGTAAGAATTTGTTTTGTGTGACTTTGCGTATTTGTTATAAAGCCTTCCCCCACCCTCAATGGGAGGGAGTAAAAATGAATTTTTGTTAATTAAAAAAATAACTTAAAAACAAAAACAAACACAGTGGAAGTAATGAGGCTTGTTCTTAATATAGTCATGCTTTCTGCCTATCAGGAGAGAAGGATTGATGCCTCCTAGAGGAAGTCCTCACTTATACCCAGCTTAGGGATAACGATCTCTTCCTGTAAGTCCTAACTAGAAATCCAAAGTCATCTGGGTAATGATGCCCTAAGGACACCAGCCTATGCCCCTGGAGGTTGGGAGGGAAGGCACGTAGGCAGGGAGGTGGCGTAGTGGATAGAGTACAGGAGTTGGAGTCAGGAGTACCAGTTCAAATCATACCTCAGAGTCTCAACTGGCTGTGAGACTGCTCAAGTCGCCTAACTTCATGCCGATTCAATTTCTCCGTCTGCTAAATGAGGATGATAATAGCACCTATGTCACAGGATGATTGTGAGGATCAAGTGAGTAAACATAGAAAGGTCTTTGTAAACCTCTAAGTCCTATATAAATGCTGGCTAGTTTTAAGTGGGCTGCAGCAGAAATAGTTCAGTTTTGGGTATCAGGGCCAATTTGTCTCTGCTTCCTCCTCCTCTGACCTCTGTGGCCAGAAACAAGGAGCTCTGGTTCTTTCTCAGGGGATGCTTTCCATCACAATCACTGAGATACCACCGACCCACCAGATTCCAGGCCTCTCTTTTGCTCTAATGACGTTCTTATATGCTACTTGTTATTGTGGTATTATGCTATTTGTGCATAGATTGTGTCTCTCCTCACAAGCGCAGGCTGTTTTTGTTTTTCCGTCTTTGAACTTTCTTCTCCTCTTTCCTCTAAGCACAGGGCCCTGTACATAGTAGGCACATAAACATTGACTAGGATCCCATGCAGTGTTGGATTCTCTCTTGGGCAGGGGCACCGGGTGGTGCTGAGTGGCGGGCAAGATTAGGATTCTGTCTCAGATACTCTGCCTTCTCTTAGTTAAACTGTTGTGAGATAACAGATAGGAAAGCATGTTGAAAACTACAGTAATAAAAGATAAAATGACATAAACATTTTGGAAACATTTTTTTTAATCCTGTACTGCCCCTTGTGGGTAATGCTTCCTACAAAGTTTTTTCCCTGCATTTAAATCCTTTTATTTGTCTTGAATTTACCCATCTCAAGCTCCAAGAGTACTCTGATTCTTTTATTCTGGGGTTTAGAAATATAGAGGAAAGAGTACAAAACCTGGATTCGAATCCCAGTCTTGTTATTTATTAGCTGTGTGACCTTAGGCAAGTTGTTTTCCCTCTCTGGGCCTCATTTCCCTCAGCTATAAAACAAAGCAATTGGATTTCATCTAGCATAATTCAGACCCTATAAATCTGTATCTGCACTCTTCATACACATTTCAGTTTTGTAAACCTTAGTCATATCCTTATTCAATCTTCTCTTTTGAAATAGAAGAGCCCTAATCTGTCTGCACTTTGCAGAGATCCATTTTGAAATCACACAGGTTGGTGCAATGGAAAAAAGTGAAATAACCATTTGCTTTGGAGTCAGAAGATGGGGTTCAAATGCCAACTCTGCCCCTCACTCAGTGTCTGTATGATCTTTTATGAACCATTTTCTCTCTCTGGGCCCCAGCTTCTTAATTTGTGAAATTAACAACAAAAAAAACTACAAGAAGATTTCAAAGTTCCTCTCCCAGCTCTCTTACGATTTTATGCAGATTCTCTTGTTGTTTTCCATCATTCTCCAAGAGGACCAATGATATCAAGAAGGCGACGTCTTCACATGTGCGTGAATTGAATTTATGTGAGGCAGAGCTGTGCAAAGCAATCAGCCTTACTCTCTCCTCAGTGAAAGTGGGAGTCCCCACTTCTCTACCCTATTTGAAACATCAACCCAGCACAGCAGCAACTTGCTTGGAAATATCTCAAGTCTGAAACATTGCAGAGTTGAGAAATCTCCAGTGAAAATATATTCTCCCCTTTAGGAGACGAGAGAGTGGGGCTTTTTGTTTGGTTTTGTTTTGACGGTGTTTTGTTTTTAAGGAATTGGCATTTCATTAGTACTGTAGAGATAAATAATGACAGATAAGAGGCTTCATGTTTTATGACAGAGACTTCAAGCTTTCTTGGAGAAAAAACATGACATTTCTGGCAGGGGCGAGTTTCCTCTTAACCACAGGGGAGAGAGCCGGCTAGCTGCTGAGCTCTGCCCTGAGGCAGGTTTTCTAATTCATTGTTGGAAGCAAGTTTTGACAACACCAATGCTAATTGATTAAATGTTCTAATCAGAGATTACAGCCAGAGGAGTGATAACATTTTTATTTCATTCTGCCTATTAAAACATTCCTTTTTAAGGGTGGTATATGCATATACACACATAAGTATTTGCAAGAACATGCCTAGTATGTCCCTGTGTGTATGTGTATCTATCTATCCATCTATCTATATGTGTATGTATATATGTATGTATATGTACACACACACACACACATACATATATATCTCAATACTTCAACAATCTATGAGCTCATCTTCTTCCATCCCTGCATATGATAACCCATTTGTCATCTAATACAAAGGGACTTTCGAGGTAGAGCCAGCACTGTGTAGTGGATAGGGTGCTGAACCTGGATTAGGAAGACTTGCTTTCAGATCTCACCTGTGAAGTAATTAGCAGGATTGACCTTTTGAAATTTGTTTTCTCCTCTAGAAAATGGATATAAGAATGTTTGTGGTATCTACTACACAGGGTTGTCTAGAGCTTCTTATGTAAAGTATTATGCCAATGTCGATTAGCCAAGTTTTTCAATAACTCCTCCATAAGGAAGCATGCGTGGAGCTGGGGCCTTTCCTTGATGTCTTTTGATACTTCACTGGTACCAATACAGCACCCGGAAGGTACATCTGACTCTTACTCTGGGACCAATCCACCTTCTTCTGTGGATGCCTTTTCTTACCCATTCCAGAGTACAAATCACCACTACCAGAATTGTAAAGCAGCCCACTTTTCCCATTGTCCTTTGGGTCATCTGCAAACGGGGTTCTCCTGAGATCATGGTTTATTAAGTTTCTATAGTTCCATGCCTCCCTCCATCAATTCTATGTATATAAAAGTATTCATGTACTTATATATATATATATATATATATATATATAAATATTATGTACATAGAAATATAGAAACATAGATTGGAATAGTCATTTAATTAAAACTCATTTCAATGCATTGTAAGTTTCATAAAGTACTTTCTTCGCCACAACTAGATATCAGTATTTCTTCCCTTTATGCAAGAAAGCATTGAAACTTAGAAAGATCAAATAGATTGCACAAGGGGATGTGGGTAGGTTAGGGAATTTCAGGTTCCAGCTTTGCTCCCAGGTCTCCTGACTCGTCATCCAGTGGTCTTACCAGTGCTCTCACTATCTTGTTACTCTTCCATGCTTCCAAGAATCTGTGATTTTAATGGTTTGGCTACTCCTTCCATGGATGCAGACGGGACCTGTCTATGTCTTAGTGGATGGTCATTATGAGTTATTTGAGCCAAAAAAATGTCCTGGTGGCTAGCAGCCTGGTTATGGACATCCCTGAACTTAGATAAGCATGTCCTTTATGGATAGACACACAGACCTTCCCTGGTCTGTTTTTGAAAGCTTTTTAGTTTATTAGGATGTAACAAAGCTTATGTTCCATTTACAAAGCCTTGGAAAACCTGGAGTCACCTCCATATTATGAGACATGAATGGAGGATGCATGTGAAGGATAGATGTCTACCTTATTAAGGTGGTGGGGTGGATGCGGTCCAGTGGAAGCAAATCTTCACCTTCCATTATCTTGGAGGTGTATGAATATTTATATATACATGTATATACAAATTAGCAGATATCTTGGAATCTTTCATGAGCACTTGAGATTAGACTTTTGTTTTTCTTCCCAAAAGCAATTAAGAACAATATTTACTTTTCTCATCCCATAACAATAAATGTAGTGGGTATGAAGTTAGGACTTCATTGGCTACAGTGAATGAGCTTGTTACAACATGGTAGTATATGATTAGTGAGAACAGTTGTATAAGGGGCAGCTAACAGTAGGTCTGCTAGAGCAACAGGGATAGTGCTAAAGAGCATGTTTGAGGTAAATCTGGAGGATGAAGGCTGTGAATAGTGAAAAGGAAGAGGAGAGAGTGATGTGATAAGATCATGGCAAGCCCAAATCTAAGAATCACAGATGCCCTGATAACTCCAGATCCAAGGTAAAAGGCTTCAGATGTTCTCCAGTCAATTGTGAGACTTTAACTGTTCGCCCTGAGTTACTCCAGCAAAGAAATCTGCATCTTAAGCATTTACCTCTAGAGTCATGAGTAAGGAAGAGACTGTTTTTCCCTCTACCTTCTTAAGGAATAAGAGGGGATAAGGGAATATTGGGTTATTCTTTCTCTGGAATTAGAACAGATTGCACTCATTTGTGTATATACCAGATATCTTTTCTTGTTGTTTCACATTTTTATTAAATGTTTTTGATTTTTGTTTTATGTGTCTCTTGTGTAGACTCTCAGTAAAGAGTATGTTCGAAGGAGGCCTGGGCCATGAATTGCATAATTTATTACCCCCAAATACATCAAAATGGAAAGATAGTAAAGTGGTACAGAGCCAGAGTCACATAAGCCTATCATATACATTTACTGCATTAAAAAATCTTCTCATATTACTTTTGTTTGCTGTGTTTGTTGGAAATTATGCCAAATTTATGCCATCTTTAAAGAAACAGTACAGTATAGGGGAATGAGCACTGACCTGGGACTCATGAGGCCTGTGTCTCTGGCTCTACCACTCACTGATCTGTGCCCCTTGGCAAGCCATTTTAACAACTCGCAACCTTGATTCCTTCATCTGTAAAATGAATGAGTTTGAACCAGATGATATCTAAGGTTTCTGTAATGCCTGACCTTCTGTGTTCTTCATTCTAAGGTTCCTTCTCCATCTACTGTTCTAAGTTCTGCAGTCATATCCAAGGTTCTCTTTTCTAAAGTCCCTTCCAGCTCTCACATTATGTGATCAGTGTTCTGGGGTTCTTACTTGCTCTTCTGCTTTATAAATCAGTATTCAAAAGTGATCGATAATCTTCATGTCCCCACCCTCCAAGCACACTGAAGTTAATTATACAGGAAACAGGTGAAACAGACAAATACTTTTTCAACACTTAAAAATATTTTACAAATGTTTGGAGTTTGATGGAAAAATCTTGATAGGACATTGTGTTCATCAGGTATAAACTTTGCATATTAAGGGAAATCTGATATGTTACATTTTGGGGATTTATTGCTATGTAGTTTATCTAAATGGCCATCTGTACGAGCTACTGAATTTCCAGGAAACTTTTTAAAAGTTCTTAAAAGATATTTTAAGCACATCCCTCAAACTCTTTTTTTTCTCTCTAATGTTTCCAAGGTGTGAAGCTTTCAACCCTCTCCCCATCCTCAATCCCAGCTAATGACCTTGAACTGAATGACACTTTGGTTCAAATTGTCACGTCCAAGACAGTTATCTGCGTGGACAAAAAAGGGGGAAAATCTGGGCTCTGCTGCTGTACATGTGAGTCACTTGTCGATTCAGGATTTCAGTTTCTTCCTCTGTAAAAGGGGGGACAAGATGTTTTCTACTGTCCCTTCCCATAATTATTCTGTGTTGTCAGATGACGTTTCAAAAATGATCCGCTCTTTTTCCCCCCCGAAAGTCATTTCCTTTGGGGTACGGAAAAGGCGAGATGGGCATTTCCTCTGTCCCACCATTCCCCTGCTGCACTTCTCCCCTTTGTTCTGGGGCAAAACGAAACAAGTGAAGAAGGACGACAGGTTAGCCATCGCCAGCACGTCTGGAAGCTTGGCCTTGGCCCAGGATCTAAGGGCTGGGTTATGTCTGGCAGCCATTTTGTGTGGCTAGGGAAGGCCCTTTGTGAAACATCAGCAGAGTCCGCAGTGTTACCTATTGGATGAGAAAACTCCAGGGTAAACATGTTCTCTTGCTGTGCCTGAATCTTGTTGCTGTAAGTACTGCTTATTCGAACTTGGACAATGATAATCATAGTAATAATAATAACAATAATAGTAATAACTCATATTTATGTAGTACTTTAAGGTTTACAAAGTGCTTTACATGGGCTCTCTCAATTTTTCCTCACAGCACCTGTGAAGTAGGGACTATTATTATCTTAATTTACAGATGAGGAAACTGAGGCAAACAGAGGTTAAGTGACTTGCCAAAAGTCACAGACCTAGTATCTAAGGCTGGATTTGAATTCAGGTTTGATGACTAGGAAAGGAAATCACTTATCCAAGGTCATACAGAGGAAACTGAAACAGAGTGACTAAATTAAGTGACTTGTCCAGTTGCCACAGAACTAGTAAATGTGTGAGGCAGAATTAGAATTCAAGTCTTCTTGACTCCAAATCCAGAGTTATCATCTATACTGCCTAAGTAAGTGGGAGAGGGGAGGAAGAGGAGGGATTGCACTAGAGAACCTTTCATTTGTCTTCTGCTTGAAATCTTGTGATTCTAAGAGCAATACCACTATGGATGCACCATTGCCTTCCTGGCAATGTGCTGTAATCTGACTGGCGAACTTCAAGTGATGGCCATCTCCCCAACGGAGGTAGTTGAAAGGAGGGAGCCAGGATCCACTCACTTATATTCACTGGTAGAAGCAGAAGAACCTGCAGAGCCTGTAAGGAGGGCCCCTGGGCCTGTGCCTCGGATCAATGTTCTCTCATTTTATGTTCCCCTTTTCATGAGGTTTGATGGGTTATTAAGGCTTGCCTCTTCTTACTGGCTTCTTGCCTCTGGCAATGGGAAGAGTCAGCCTGTCAGTGGGGAACTTGGAGGACCTGCACAAAGAAGGGATTTTCCTTTCTTCTTTCCCCATCCCTCCTCTGCCCCTCCTCCTCTCCCCTGGAGCTTCCAGAGCACTGAAGCCCTTGGGAGAAGAATGCCAGATGCCTCCTCCAGCAGGGCCCTTCAAAAGGCTTTTAAAGGTTTCTGAAGCTTCCCTTCATGAAGGTGTGAACCCATTTTAGAGAGAGGCCTGGCTGTTTAAAACAATTGGGCATGCTAGTTGAAAGGAAGGGTGAGGCAAAACTAATTGTCATTGATCATTCCTGTTGTTTACTCAATGAATTTCTACTAGCAGTACGTGCAGGTAACCACTCAGTGCAGAATTCATAGCATTCATATTCTGTAGCAATATTTGAGCCATGTCAATAAGTAGTGAGTTCCCTGTCATTTGAAGATCTTAGACCAGAAAATGTTTAACCACTTGTTTGGGATGTTGTAGAGAGAATTCTTGTTCAGATTTCATTTGGGACCAGCTCTGTGATTTTTCTGTTTTTGGTGTTGAAAGGAAAACAACGTTTATTAAGTGCTCACTGTGTAGCAGACACTGTGCTGAGTATTTGACAAATATTTACATATTTTGATCCTCTCAATAACTCTAGCATGTCTGTGCTATTATTATCCCCATTTTACAGTTGAGGAAACTGAGACAGATATAGATTAAATGACTGTACTCTCTTTGAAGAGACTACTTTTGAAATTTGTTTTTGCAAATATTTAGCATAGTGCTTGTCACACAACAAATGCTTAATAAATGCTTTTCATACATCAATCCATCTGTCTATAAAAGAAAGACAGAGAGACAGAGACAGATAGAGACAGGTAGATGCGAAATAAAATGCCATGTGAAGTCTATGGAAGAAGTTCATTACCAACCACAGGTTAGGGAAAGCTTTATCGAGGAGAAACTATTTGAGTTCAGTTCAATTTAACAAACATCTTTTATGCATCTACTGTTTTTAAGACCATATTCTTTAAAGGCTAGATAAGAATTCAGTAGCTAAAGAAGAGGAAGGAGTGATTCCAATTTCTGACAATAGTGTGAGTAAAGGCATAGAGGTAAGATGATGTCTGGACAGTTTGTGGGACAAAAAGTGGTCCAGTTTTGTTGAGGTACATGGAGGGGAGTAATATGAGATAATGCTGGGAAGGCACCCTGTTGTCAGACTGTGAAGAACCACGAAGGCTAGGCAAAGAAGTTTTAACTTCACTGGAGGAAGGAACAGAGTCATTGAAGCATTTTGAGAAGAGGGCAATACAACCAATGGCAACTTCAGAAAGGATGCTTTGGAGGAAAAGGAGGGAAGAATGGGAAGACCTGGAAAGTTCTTAAAAATAGACCAGGTGGGAGATAATAAGGAGCATTATGAGGATAGTGGCAGTGGGGATAAGAATAGAAGAGATGGATTCCACAGATGTTTCAGAGGTGAAATTGTCAGGACTTGGTAATTTATTTGGGTATGAAAGGTAGGAAAGAGGGAAGCTTAGTTGGTAGAATATTTCTGTAGTCTTATAATAAATATCCAGACATTAAGGAACTACTTGAATCCAAGAACTCTGGCTAAGGAACTGTAAGAGAACAATATCTGTCTTCTTGTGAAAACTGCATGGAAGAACCCTGGGACTTCCGTACTTAGCTAGGCTGGTCCTCGTACAACAGCCTCGGCCTGGGCTTGGACCCCTGCTTGAAGTCTTTCCAGTCTGGTGGAAGCTTGGATCTGGACACTTATTTTTTATTTTTTATTTTTTTGATCTTGACACTTTAAGTCAGTATCTACCGCCATCTAAGGTCCTCTCTACCATTTTGAGTCTGTCTAGTTAGGTCAGTTGTTTGGGTAATGGAGCCAATCAGGCCAAGGTAATGGCTCAACTCTCTGATGGAGTTAAATTCATCTTGTTTGGTGGCGTGGCCAAAGGCTACACCTCAGCGTCAAGCAAACCATGTAGTAAATGACTGCTGTCGGTCAATATGTGGACTAGAGGAGATGTTTAGTGAAAACCTATCCCCGCTAATAGAAAAAAAGTGCCAAAATCCAGCAACATTATTTTTGCTTAGCAAATATAGCCCAGGAAGCATGGCAGAGTAGATCGAGCAAAGGCCTTATAGCCAGGACATCTGGGTTCAAGGCCTGCCTCTGACAAATACTGGCTGTATGACCCTGGGCAAGTCACGTACCATAGGCAATCGAAATTATAAATTACAGAAAAGGTGCTTACCTGCATTGGTAGAGAGGATTTCCTCACCTGGGACTTCCTTATACTAATGAAATCACAAGCCTAGAGCCTATTCTTAGCCCTACTATGTCTAGCACTTTTTATGGCCTGATAGAATACAACAGCTTTATGTCTTGTTTTTAAAAAGTATGACTGACAGACAGCATGGCGGCGTATTCTCTTTAAAATTAGGCGAACAGCTATCATCACATCATTTATAGCATACCATCCTGCGGTGCTTAAGCTATTTGCAGTGCAAAACTGTGGCGTGTTTGGCAATCAGGAGACTTGGGTGTGAATCTTGGCTTCTGCCACTTACTTACTTTGAGGTTTTGAGTAAGTCCCTTCTCCAATTTGGTCTTAGGTTTTTCCTTTCCAAATGCGGTGTTGTATTAGTGATTTCTGAGGTCTTTCCCTTCTCTAAGTACCATGAGCAAGTCAAGGTATGAAGTTGTTATTTTCAGTAGGATCATCCATTTACCAAGAAGGATACACACATACATGTGTGTATGTATACATGCACATGTATGCATATATATATTTATAACAATACACACACAAACACACATTCTTTTAATAGGGAGGTTGGGCTTGTCCCGTTAACGATTCTGAATCAAGCTTTTCCATCAGTGATGGATCCTTTGGCCCCCATGTGAACGGATAAAATGAAGTTACGTAGCCACGTAGAACCAAGGTCCAGGGAAAGGAGAACTATACTTTTAAGAGCCTCAGGTCCTAATCAGGAGACAAGTTCTAGTACTGGTCCAGTTACTGAAAGACTGACTGTATGAACATGGAAAAGTCACTTCACCATTTTTCACTGCCTCAGTTTCTGCATCTGTACACTAAGCTAATTAAACACAGACACAGACAAGCACACTTTTACACACACACACACCCACACACACCATTTCTTTCTTCTAGCTATGAGGATATTTAATAGTTTTTTGACATTGGGCAAATCGCTTCACCTCTGAATCTTGTTTTCTCACTTGTAAAATGAGGGTGAAAATCCATTACCTGTTTCATAGTGAAAGTACTTTGTAAAACATTAAAATACTGTATAAAGGTGAGTTGTTATGATTGTTTACCTGGCTATGTGTTGATGGGAAAATCAAACGAGATAAAATATGTAAAGAACTTTGTAAACTTGATAGCTCTGTGTAAATGAAAGCTATTATTAGATTGTTATTATTATTGCACGAGATAAGAGATCTGTAACAAAAATTATTCACCAAGCAGTCAGTCTTTTGGAGAAAAGCCTCTTCTGAGCTTCCTTTGTTTGGTCCTTGGATATTAAATTCTTTTGTTAGGCCAGTGCTCACTCTGGCCTGGTGAAATCTTAGGGATAGAGACTGGTGATTTCTAGTATTTTTTAGTATTACTAAAGTAGAGGGAATACCCGAAGGAGGAGACTCATTCTACTAATACAGGTCAGCAGCACCTTCTCTTCTAGACAGTCTTAGGATGTTGCCTGAAGCAACTAAGAGTTTAAGTGACTTACCCAGGGTTACACAGCCAGTATGTGGCCAAGCTGCTTCTCCTCAAAGTGAAAAACATTAGATTGACCCAAATTTGCTTTTTCCCACTTCTGTCTAGTGCTCATCTATCTGCCTCTTGAAGCCAGAGATCATTTTCCACAAGCATCACTTGAAAATCCAGAGTTCTGGGTTCTCAGACCACTGGGTTATAAGGATGCCCCAATGGACGACTTATGGAAAGCGAGAGAAATGAATCACAAAATGAGAGGAGCATAGTTATTAGAGCTGGAAAGACCTTGGGGATCTTCAATCCAAACACCCTTCCTTGCTTCCTTCCTTATTTCCTTCCTTATTTCCTTTGATTTTAACTGATGAGGAAACTCAGCCCAGAAAAGAGAAGTGATTTACTCAAGGTCACACATCTAGCAAATGGCAGAGCCTAGATTCAAACCCAAGTATTACTGATTCCAAGTCCAATGTGTATTCCATTAACATATAGGTGTGGACAGGTCTTATCTTATACTGGTGGAGGGAACACCCATGCTGAGGCATGGCCACAGGCCTACTGGAATTAAAATAGAAATTAAGAAAATCAGAGTGAAAGAACCGGCGTCAGAAGCCTGCCTCCCTTCTCTCGTCTGAGCAGTTTGAAGAGCGGCGAGCTGCAGGTGTGGAATGAAGCACAGAGTGCCAGGTGTGGCCAGTGTGTCACCTTTGTTTACACTTGATTATAAGTCTTTCTTACAGCGGAGGGTTTGAGGCTCATGTCAGGGCAGGTATCAAGGGGGATCTTAGGAAAATGTCAAGCGTCAGCCAAATATTTAATTTTTAAAAAGATTGAAAGCACTTTGACCTCCTCAGAATGACTGTTTTCAGAGGAGGGTCATTCATTTTCAGCCCACTTCACTTTATCTTCCCAAACTCTTCAGGAAAGAAAGAGCTGAGTTTCCTATGCTGGCTGTCTACATGAATCAGATTCATTGGGTACTTGCTAAGTTCTGTATTTCCCATTGCATGGGGTGAACCAGACTGAGGCTCCTAGGCTAGTTCTCTCTTGAATCAAGCTTCTCTTTTTTTAAACTCCAGATATTTTCCAGGGTGAGTTAAAGGCAAACCTTCCCAATAGTAAGGTACTATTTTCTGTCAGCTCACATTTCATAGACCCATCAAGCACCCAAAGACGAAGGAACATATTGACGTCCCGCAAAGGAACGAGAGATCCCAACCTGAGGATGAACCCTGTGCTATAACTGGAAGACAGACTACTTGCCTCTTCAGTCTGTTTAGAATGGCTTAGGGACTTATCAAGCCTGTTTGCTTAGCCCTGTTACAGACACAAGATTTGAACTTGTGGCCTCTTCCCTCGTAAATAAACTGATGACCAGCCTAGTGCTAGATGTCCATCCTTTCTCAAAATGGTACTTTGAACACACATCTGAAAAAAGTCCACATGCAAAGGAGATTACAGCGGACAGAGCTGAAAAAATGGAATATTAATGTGACATTAAAGGCAAATGCCTATAAAAGCTAACAGCGTGGATTAGATGCCTTGTATATGGAGGGTGAGTGGGTTGTTGCCTTAATTTTTTTTAAAATTAGAAACAGACAGAAATAATTTTAAAAAGCCCTAACCATATGACTTTTCAGTGTTATTCTCCTTGGGATGGGAGGAGAGGAAAAATTAGACATTAATGACTATAAGCAGAAAGTAGCAATCTGGTAGGGGGAAAGAGGGAGTATCTTGGTAATTTTTGAAAACCATTTTATTATGAACTACTTTAAAAATATCAAAAAATATGAAAAGTTAGGCAGGAGGTCAGATTATGAAGAACTTCAAAGGCCAAACCAACAAGTTTTTATATGGTCCTGGAGGTAATGAGGAGCTACTAGAGGTCATTGGGCTGGGGAGGTGACACAGTCAAACTCATGCTTTAGGAAATCACCTTAACTTATAATGAAAGGTACTGTCCATCTCCAAAGAAACAACCCATGGAGCCTGGATGCAGATCAAAGGTACTTTTTCTCTGTTTTTCTTGTTTTTTTTTTTTGTCTGTGTTTTCTTTCACAGCAAGACTTACATGGAAATATGTTTTGTATGACTATACACATGTAACCTATGTCAAGTTGCTTAGAGGGAAAGGAAGGTGGGAAAGAATTTGGAAAAAAAAAGAATGTTAAAATTGTTTTTACATATAATTGGGGGAAATAAAATGTTAAATTTTTTTAAAAAAGAAAAAGTAAAGAAAAATCACCTTAGCAGCTGAGTGGAGTTGCATGGAGGGAGGTTTGAGGCAAGGAAACTAATGAGAAGGTTATTGTACTAATAGAGGAGAGAGGTAATGAAGGAATGAACTAGGGTGGTGAACATGTAAGTGGAGAGAAGGGAACCTAAGAGAGATGTTGTGAAGACCAAAAAAAAAAATAGAGAAGACTTGACAATATATTGAATATATGGGATTAACACAAATGAGGAATTGAAGGTGATACTGAATTTGGGAGTATAGGAACATGGTAGTACACTTGACAGCAACAGGGAATTTGGGAAAGAGCAGGGTTTGGCAGAGGGATGATCATGAGCTCACTTCTGGGCATGTTGATTTTGAGAGTTCAACAGGACCTCCAGTTGCAATTGTCTGAATGAAGAATAGAAAATAAGATCTTACACAAAGCTATGAACTTCTCTTACGTGTAGTTTTTTGAAGTATCTTCACTTTGACATAATAGTAACAAAATGTTTCTTCTTGCTGCCTCTTCTTCTGAATTATGCTCTTTTCTATTTTTAAAAAATATTGTTCTTTCTTGTTTCTTTTTTTAAGTTACTATCACTACCCACCAACTTTCTCTCCACAAATCTGCATATATACATACATATATACACATATATACACATATATGCACATATATACACATATATACACATATATACACATATATAATTCTTCCTTTGTAAACAATAAGTGTTATCAAGTAAAACAAAGCCACACATTGACTGCATCTGAAAGTCTGTGTCTCTCTCTGGTGCTCTAGAGCACTGCCTTTCCACCAAGCAACAGGCAGCACTCTTTATCATCAGGCTTCTGAAGTGGTGATTGGCCATTGAATTGATCATCTTTTTGATGTCTCTAAGTTGTTTTACTTTACATAATTGTGGTCATCATATGAAGAGGGGTCTTATAAGAAGTTCATTTTCATGGTCTAGAGCAAGTGGATTTATTTTAAAAAATTAATATTTTATTTTTCCCCAATCACATGTATAGTCATGCAAAACACATTTCCATGTAAGTCCTGCTGTATAAGAAAGCACAGACAAAAATAACACCCAAGAATAATAAAGAAAGTAAAGAAAAGGTGCCTTCAATCTGCATTCAGAACTGCATTCTTTCTCTGGAGATGGATAGCATCTTTCATCATAAGTCCTTCATGATTGTCTTGGATCATTGTATTGCTGAGAATAGCTAAGTTATTCACAGTAGATCATCACACAATATTGCTGTTACTGTGTACAATGTTCTCCTGGTTCTTCCCATTTCACTTTGCATCAGTTCATATATGTCTTTCCAGGTTCTTCTGAGAGCATAACGCTCATCATTTCTTATAGCATAATAGTATTCCATTACGGTCATATACAGCAACTTGTTTAGCCATTTCCTAATCGATGGACATCCCCTCAATTTCTAATTCTTTGCCACCACTAAAAGGGCTGCTATAAATATTTTTGTATATAAAGATCCTTTTCCTTTTTCTTTTTTATCTCTTATGGATGCAGACCTAGTAGTGGTACTGCTTGGTCAAAGGTTATGCATGGTTTTATAGCCTTTTGGACATGATTCCAAATTGTTCTCCATAATGGTTGAATCAGTATACAACTTCACCAACAGTGCATTAGTGTTTTAATATTCCCCCATCCCCTTCAACATTTGCCACTTTCCTTCTCTGTCGTATTAGCCAATCTGAAAGGTATGTGGCATTTCTTTAATCAAATCTATAGTGATTTAAGGCATTTTTTCATATGCCTAGAGATAGCTTTGACTACTTTGTCCAAAAACTACTTGATCATATCCTTTGATTATTTATCAATTGAGGAATGGCTCTTATTTCTACAAATTTGACCCCGTTTTCCATATATTTGAGAAATGAGGTCTTTATCAGAGAAACTTACTATAAAGTAGCAGCTATTTCCCCCGTTTATCCTATACTCTCTCTCCTTTCAACCTGTCTATTCTCAAAAGTGTTTTGCTTCTGACTTTTACCTCCCACAATCTGCCCTCCCTTCTCTTAGTGCCTGCTCCTACCCTCTTCTTTTATCCCCATCACCTCTTACTTTCTTGTATGGTAAGAAAGTTTCCTACAACTGAGTGTGTATGTTACTCCCTCTTTGAGTCAATTCTGATGACAGTGCTCCCCCCTTCCTCTCCACTGTAAAATTTCCTTTGGGACTCTTTTATGTTAGATAATTTACCCCATTCTGCCTCTCCCTTTCCCCCTGTCCCAATGCATTCTCCTTTCTCACACCTTAATTTTTATTTTTTTCAGATAATCATCTCATCATATCCAACTCACACCTGTGCTTTCTGTCTACTCCTAACTGCCCTAATAATGAGAAAGCTTTTAGGAGTTACAAATATCATTTTCCCAAATAGGAATGCAATCAGTTTAACCTTACTGAATCCCCTTTGAATTCTCTTTCCTGTTTACCTTTTTATGCTTTTTTTGCATCTTGTATTTGAAAGTCAAATTTTCTATTCAGCTCTGGTCTTTTCATCAGGAATGCTTGAAAGTCTTCTATTTCATTGGATTTTTGTGCCTCTTTTACCATTTGGCTTATTCTGTTTTCTAAGGCATTTTCTTCAGTATTTTTGTGCCTCCTTTACCTAGCTGTTGACTCTTTTTTCATGATGTTCTTGTGTCACTCTCATTTCTCTTCCCAAATTTTTCTTCTACTCTTCTTACTTGATTTTTAAAATCCTTTTTGAGCTCTTCCACAGCTTGGAGCCAATTCATATTTTTCTTTGAGGCTTTGAATGTAGGAGTATTAATTTTGTTGTCCAATGAGTTTGTGTTTTGATCTTCCCTGTCGCCATAATAACTTTCTATAAACAGGATCTTTTTCTGCTCTTTACTCATTTTCCTGCCTATTTCTTAAATTTTAATGCTATGCTAAAGTGGGGCTCTGCTTCTGGAGTGCAGTGGGTACCATCCCTAGCTTCAGTTTTTTTGTGTAGTTGCTTTCAGGGGTAATTCTGGGGACCTATAAATTTTTGGCTCTTTCAAGGTGGTATGATCTAACGAAAAGTGTATTTACTGTATGGTGCTCTGTGAATGATCACAAGCACTTTTTTCCAACCCAAAACTGTGATCAGGGTCCTAGCCTCCCTGTAGCTACAAGCTCTGGTGTGTTAGTTCTCCTCCCTGCCTTGAGACTGAGACCTGGGATCGAAACCCAGATGCAAGTGTGGGCAATGCAACAAAGTCCTGACAGAAAAGGGATCCCTGCAGTCTCCTTCTGACCAGTTGTCTGATCGCCTTCCATCTGTGGACTGAGAGGTCCAGAAATCATCACTGCTACCACTGATTCAGCTTCCCCTGAGGTCTTTTCCTGTTTTGCTGTTCCATGATGTATACTACCATGGCTGCTCTGTACTCTACTCACCCTGCCGAATTTGCAAGTTGTCTTGGGCTGGAAAATTGTTTCACTCTGTCCTTTTGTGAGTTCTGCCACTCCAGAATTTGTTTTGAGGCATTATTTTAAGGTCTTTAGAGGGGCTTAGGGGAGAGCTTAGGTCAGGCCCTGCCTTTTCTCTGCCATCTTGGCTCTGCCCCAAGCAAATGAATTTAAATGGAAATATCAACCTTAGTTCTCTCTTCTGTAAAATAAGGATAATAACATTCCGCATACCTCATGAGATGGTTGCGAGAAAAGAACTCTACAAACTTTACAGAGCTCTATGAATGTGAATTACTATTATAATGATGATAATTTGTAGTGGTAAGGTTTCATGGGTCAGCACACTGATGACTTGCCTTTACAAAGCAGTGTAAAAGACACCATCAAGTTAGGTGTGACTTAAAAGGTGGTGGGGCTGTTCTGAGGATTAAGCAGGGAGATAACAGGACAGGATTAACACTAGACAGGTATCTGGGTAATATTCCAAGAATTAGAGGAAGGTCCCCAGTGCATCAAGTGGTTCTTCTATGGAGAATCTGTGAGAAAATATGGACGAAAATCAACCAGGATGACAGGATATGGAAGGCTTGTGATCAAGGTGGAGTAATGGGTAGAGTGTTAGACTTATAGTCAGAAAGATCTGAGTTCACATCCTGCTTCAGACACTCAGTAGCTGCGTGACCCTGGGCAAGCTACTTAATCTAGCTCAGTCTCAGTTTCCTCATCTGTAAAATGGAGATAATAATAGCACCTACCTCCTAGGCTTATTGTGAGAATTATATCAGATACCACATATAAAGCTCTTTATAAACATTAAAGTGACATAAAATGCTTGTTATTATTGTTGTTATTATTATCATTTACAGTAGCATAGACTCAGAACAATGGAGTATCTGATTCACTGAAGTAACTGTGTCATGACAGTCATGATAACAAGGATTCCCTTGCTCCCTCTACCTTTCTGCATTGTTGACCATTGGAGGCTCTGAGACTGTGCTGTAACAATGCAACTTTGTAGCAGAAATAAAACCAAAACCAAAGCCTGTCTGGCCTTAAATACAGGGGCGTTTACAAAGAGCCCTCTTTTACTTTCCTTCTCCACAGCTGCGCCAGGTTTTGGAGGTGACCCTTTATGCTTGGCGTCTTCGCTAGAGAAAAACAAGCTCTTGCAGGTCCTACCCAGCTGGAAAGATGTAAACTCTGGGCCTAGCAAGACTGTGTCTGCTTGTGAAAGACTGGCCTAGGGAGGTTCACAAAGTACCATGGGATGACAGAACTTGGAGTGGGAAGGGGGCCTCAGGCAGCATCTAGCTCAGTCCTTTTTTTTTAAATCATTTTTAACATTCATTTTTTAAAAATTTGAGTTCTAAATTCTCTCCCTTCCTTCTGCTCCTCCCTCATCCACTGGTTGGTTGTTTTTCTTCTTTCTTTCTCTTTTTTTGTTTGTTTGGTTTTGGGGAGGCAATTGGGGTTAAGTGACTTGCCCAGGGTCACACAGCTAGTGAGTATCATGTGTCTGAGGCTGGATTTGAATTCAGATCCTCCCGACTCCAGGGCCACCTAGCTGCTCCCTCATCCTTCCTTCTCGAAGAAGACCAAAATGTTGGTATTAAGGCGCAGTGTGTTCTACTGCAGCTGATCAGACCAATGTGAGCTTGGAAGGCTCTACCACAGGTCTGGCACAAATATCCATGCGAACATTTAGAGTGGAGATATCTTTAAATCTGTGCATCTCATGTTTCCTTTGAGCTATTACAATTTGGCTTCACTCGGAGAACACAGCACCTTCTTTGATGGGGGCACACCGTATCCGGCGGTCTTGTGCCAGCGTGTCCCATGTCTCACAGTCACTTCCAAAGTTCTTCAGAGACACCTTGAAAATAGCCATGTACTGTTTCTTCTGACCTCCATGTGAGCGCTTGCCACCTACATTCAAAACTACCGTTTGGATATTTCACATTTGCACCTGATCCATGCTGCTTGAGTGACTCCCTGACGCAAATCTCATAGCCAGCCAGACATAGCTTTTTAGTCTTATCAAGTACAGGATGTTCCTGTCAATAATCGCTGCCTCCCCTGAGAAGCTTTGTAGTTATAATAAATACTTCTTCCTGTGAAGCCATCACCTGTTAAGGAACCCAGAACCTCTGGACCTCACAAAGCACCCGCCGAGGCTGGAAACATCCTTTTTCCAGGAGCATGTTTCAGTCACCAGGGCTTATAGAAAGAACTTCATCCCAGAAATGGCAGCAGAGTGGAAGTCCGAGCAGTCTAAGGCTAACTTAGACAGATGCATGTTCTCATTGCCAAGAGCTCATGGCTCTCATGACCACAAGGATTGAGAGTGTAGAGAGAAAGGTCCTTCCTTCTCCACTTCCCACCCCTGCCATACCTCCACAAGAAGTCCAAAGGAAGTCTTCTTCTGGATTTGCCAAAAATGAAAGAGAAAGCTAGTTCTGCTTGGTTTCTCTTATTGTCCACTGAGTAGATGGCTCTTCCCAATTTAGCAATCAATTATCCTTAACATTCCCCCCACCCACCCCATAACAGAGAGCTGAAAATAAACCAGGAGTTGCTGAATCAAGCTTGAAATAACCCATAAAATCCAAGGGAGAGGAGAGGCAACCCTGACTGGGATAGGGAGGGACAAATGTAGCATTGTCAGAAGAATGCCTGGCTAAAAACAGGAAAGGGGAAACTTGTCATCTCTGTTCCCCCATGAAAAGCACATGCCTCAGGGTGCTGGCTGAGCCTGGCCCAGGAGGCAGATGCCTGATCCACTGCTCAGAGCCAGTCCTGGGAAACTCTGAGGAGAGGGCTGGGCTGACCACCACCTTATTTATCCACACACTTAGTCACTTTTCCATTTTTTTGATGCCCTCATTGCATATTTGAGAAGTTACTTTAGCACTTTCTGCAGGAGAATTCATGAACACTTTTACGTTATGCCTTTTTTTCTCTATTGTGCATAGCTAGGAATATGCAAGATTGCCAATGTGAAAGTGAAAATGAGACTACTAATAAAATCACACCAATGCTTAAAGTCACAAAACTTGGGAATATTGAGGATTGACTGTACTTGACAATGTCACTGCCCTGTTCAAGCGGGTTACATGGTTGCCGATTGCCTCCTCGGTTTGGCACTTAGAACACTTACTAATCTGGTTTCAACTCACCTTTCCACATTCATTTTATGACACTCTCCTTTATGCATTTGACACTCCAGCCAAATTGATCTATTTGCTATTTCCTGTCCATCACATTCCATCTCCTGTCTCCATATCTTTGCACAGCCTATTTCAGTTCCTGGAAATTACTTCCTCTTCACCTCTATCCCTTGCAATCTCAGAGGCTCAACTCAGGTGCTACTTCCCATACAAGGCCTTTCTCAATCCCCACTTTGATTTCCCCAGTTATTAGTGCTTTCTCTGTCTCTGTCTCTTTCCCTCTGTCTCTCTGACTGTCTCCATATCTCTGACTCTGTCTCTATCTCTTTCTGTCTCTCAGTCTCTTCCTCTAAGTTACTTTGCACATGCTCTGTATTTACTTATCTGGGTAGATATTGCTATCCCCCATACCCGATCCCCAAGAACATAAGCTCTTTGAAAGAAGATATTGTTTTTTTTCAGTCAACAAAAAAATGTTTATTAAGTACCCACAAAGGCACTAGGCACTGTACCAGGTGAGGATACAAAATAAGGCACAAAATGAGGACAGTCACTGCCCTCAAGGAGCTCACAGTCTTATGTGGAAGATAACAAACAAACAAGCAAAAGCTAAAAACCATACAAATTATGTACAAGATAAAAAGAAAACAGTGACCAGTAGAAAGGCAGCAGAATTAAGAGGGATTGGGAAATGTTTCCTGCAGAAGATGGGATTTTAGTTGGGACTTAAAGGAAGTCAGGGAAATCAGTAAGCAGAGATAAAAAGGAAGAGCATTCCAGGAATGGGGGAGAACTAGAGAAAATGCCCAGAACTGAGAGATAGAGCATCTTGTTTGTGGAACAGCAAAGAGGTCAACATTACTGGATCAAAAAGGACATGGCAGAAAGTAAGGTACAAGAAGCTTGGAGAGGTAGGAGGAGCTAGGTTCTAGAGGGATTTGAACACCAAACAGAGGATTTTGTATTTGATTCCAGAGGTGATAGTCACTGGAGTTTATTGAACGGAGGTGGTGGTAGCATGATCAGATGGATACCTTGGGAAAATCACTTTGGTAACAGAATACAGGATAGACTGGAGTGAGGAGCAACTTGAGGCAGGTAGAACCACAAGCAGGCTAGTGCAACGGTCCAGGTATGAGGTTATGAGGGCCTGCATCAGAGTGAGCAGTGAGGGCTGAGGATGACTCTAGGTTGTGAGTCCGAGGGAATGAGAGGATGCTGTTGCTCTCCACAGTAACAGGGAAGGTAAGGAGGGAAAGGACTCAGAGGGAAAGATAATGAGTTTAAGATGTCTATTGGACATCCATTTTGAGCAGTTGAAGACAGGAGATTGGAAGTCAGCAGAAAGGTTAGGGCAGGATACCATTTGAGAATTATTAGCAAAGAGATGGTAACTGAATCCGTGGGAGCTGATGTGATCAACAAGTGAAGTAGCGTAGAGAGAGAAAGGATGAGGGCTCAGGACAGAGCCCTATGGGACACTATGATTAAAAAAAAGTTATCTGGATGAGGATCCAGCAAAGGAGACAGAGAAGGACAGGTCAGAGAGGTAGGAGAAAAACCAGGAGCAAGTGCTGAGCTGTATGCCTAGAGAGGAGAGAGTATCAAGGAGGAGAGAGTGCTCAACAGTGTCAAAGGCTGAAGAGAGGTCCAGGAGAGTGAGGACTGAGAAAAGGCCATTGAATTTGGCAACTAAGACATCATTAGCAACTTTGGAGAGAGCAGTTTGGATGAGGTCAGAAGCCAGATTATAAGCGATTAAGAAGAGAGTGAGAGGAGAGAAAATAGAGGCACTTATTGTGGATGGCTTTTCAAGGAGTTTAGCCACAAAGGGAAGAAAAAACACAGGATGATAGCGTGAATGGAAGGATCAAGTATTTATATCCCCATTGCCAGCACCTAATAGGGGCTAAATAAAGCATGTTGAATTGAATAGAGAATTTAGAGAAAGGAGGTTTCACTGTAGGCTGAGTGGGCAGGGAGACCAGCAAGGATTAAGCGAAACTCAAGGTAGACTTTGAAGCAGGAGTAGGACCCAGATAATCAGAAAGGAAGGTGGTCAGTTTTCCAAAAGGCTAAAGGATATGAGTGGAGGAAAGTAAGGAAGACAGACAGACAGAAAAAAGAAAGAAGAAAGAAAGAAAGAAAGAAAGAAAGAAAGAAAGAAAGAAAGAAAGAAAGAAAGAAAAAGAAAGAAAGAAAGAAAGAAAGAAAGAAAGAAAGAAAGAAAGAAAGAAAGAAAGAGAAAAATGACTGATTTATAGAATCTCAAACCTGAAGGGACCTTAGGAAACTTTTCATTCAGCTGTCTCTCTTTGTAGATGAGGAACATGAGTCTCTGAGAATTTACACGAATTTCTCAAAGTCACATAGGCAATAATAAAAAGAAAGATGAATCAAATGCCTATCATGTGCCACGCACTGTGCTAAGATAGGAGGATACAAAGAACGGCAAAAGCACAGACTATGCTCCCAGGAGCTCACATTCTATTTTATTTTATTATTAACTAATATTTTATGTTTCCCCTATTAAACATTAAAACAATTTTTAACATTTTTAAAAGTTTTGAGCTCCAAATTTTATCCTTTCCATCCTCACTCTCCTCCCCCCCTTCCTGGAGATAGTAAGCAATCTGATATAGGTTATTCATGTGCATCCATGTAAAACATTTCCATAGTATTCATTTTGTACAAGAAGACTCAAACCAAAATAGAAAGAAAGAAAGAGAAAAATAGCATGCTTCAGTCTGTATTCAGACAATATCAGTTCTTTCTCTGGACGCAGGCAGCATGTTTCATCATGAGTCCTTTGGGATTACTTTGCATCATTGTATTGCTGAGAACAGCTAAGTCATTCATGGTTCTTCATAGTACAATACTGCTGTTACTGTGTACAATGTTCTCCTGGTTCTGTTCACTTCACTTTGCATCAGTTCATGTAAGTCTTTCCAGGTTTTTCTGAAATCATCCTGCTTGTCATTTCTTATAGCACAATAATATTCCATCACAATCATATACTGTAGCTTGTTCAGCCATTTCCCGATTGATGGGCATCTCCTTGATTTTTAATTCTTAGCCAGCACAAAAAGAGCCACTATAAATATTTGTGTACAAATACAGTTATCCCTTCCACATCATAGGGGTTAGGGGTGTGGAAAATCTTTGTAAAATTTTTTGGCCTTCCCTTCATGCCAGAGATGAATTCTGAATTATTATGGTATTAAAGGATAAAATATGTTGATATTTATAATACTATAATACATGTGTTTCCTGCATTTCTGAGTCTCTAAAATTCTTCTGTGTCATCTATTGGTCTTTGTGTGTTGCCTGCGGCGCCTGCAAAACTCCTCCAAAATTCCCGTTTAATTTCTTATGCCATCCTATGATATATTGAAACCAAGATGGAGAAAGATGGAATAGTTAGATGTAGGTAAGTCCTTTCCCTCCCCCCCCCTTTCTAAAAAAATCTCTTTGGGATACGGACCTAGCAGTAATATTGTTGAATCAAAGAGTATGTTCAATTTGATTGCCCTTTGGGCATAGTTCCAAATTGAAGGAGCTCATATTCTAATGGGGAAGATGACGTGCAAATAAATTATGTGATTATAAGAATATAAAGTGTAAATGGATTACAGTTTCAAAGGGAAGGTACTAATACATGGGGGAATTTGAATTTTGGTTTCGAGTCCAATAATCTATTGGGAAGAGGCCCCAATAGTTTCAGGGGACATTGACTAGATTAGTGAAATCTTTATGTGTGGGGATTATTTCGTTTATTATATTTGCATCCCTGGCCCCTAGCACCATGCCTGGCATATAGGAGCTACCTAATAAATGTTTGTTGATTATTTGGCTCAGGTGAGAGTATATATAGGAAATAGAGATTCTTAGATTTGTGGAATATTAGAAATCATCAAGTCCATCCCCTTTATTATACAGATGAAGATGAAGGTCCAAAGAAAAGAAGTGACTGGTTTAAGAGCCTGCCATTTGTTAATGTTACAAGTGAAAATAGAAGCCAGGTCTCCTGTGGCTTAGGCCGATGGCCTTTGAACTGTATCAGGCTGATTTGGAGCATATTGTGCAGGCCACAATACATTACCTTGAATGCCAGGTAAGGAGCATGCACTTCATCCTGTAGGAAATAGCAGATTTTCAAGCTGAAAAGTCCCACTTCCCCTCTCAAAATCTCAATCCACTTTCTTCACTTGGTGTAGCTGATTTAGTCCCAGGATTTCAGTAGTCCTTGACTTTCGGTTCTGCCCAGGCAGCTTTCAGTTCATGTTCATTTGCTTTTGGGTGTTGTGGTTGTCTTATCTCATCCTGTGTGGTTCTTGTCTTTTCTCTTCTATGGCAGCTTTTCCTCCTCCTAGACTGGGTTACGGTATTCTTCATGAGAAACACATGGTCCCCTCATCACACCATTTTATCCATATTTATGTGGGAAGCTGGGAATTAAAGCCATCAACTTCAGTGAAAAAAAGTCTACATTACACATGCCATTTCCAATAAGGGGGCTTTGGGAGTGAAAGAAGCTGAGAATGAGCCCACATGGAAATTCTCCCAAGGGAATGAATTTAGCTTGTTGACATGGAAAGCAGAAGCTCAATGAGATACACGTTAGCACTGGGGCTGGCAGTCAAGTGCAGCTATTTCTGGATCAAGCTTCAGTAGTTCTCACTTGAAATCTTCTCAAGTCCAAGAGAGCAAATCATCTCATACGCTTAAACTGGAACAATTCAAGAAATTGGTCTGTTTATGCACCTTGGCAAGTATGTAAGATTAATCAAAACCAATTTACCTTACTGGCTGGGTGTGGAGGGTTCTACTAACTCTACCCTGGGATGCCATCTCACTGAGGCAAAACAAAATGCTTTGTTCTCAGATAATTTCAAATAGAAAGTCCTGAGTTGTTAGGAATAAAAAAAGGAGTACAAAAAAAATGTAACACAACCTTCTCCATTTCCCATTTCCATCAAGTTTCAATGTAAGTTTGGCATCAGAAGGCTTCCAGACTGTTGGGTGGATCCTCCACTTAAAAAATTTTTTTTTATTAATTTCTTTTGATTCATCAACAATCACTTCCATAAGCTCTTGAGTTTTAAATTTTTCTCCCCTTCCCTCTTTGCCTCCCTCCCCAAGATGCCCGCAATCTGATTATAGGCTATACATATGCATTTCTGTTAAACATAGTTTCACATTAGTGATGTTGTAAGGAAGAATTAGAACCAATAGGAGGAACCGTCAGAAAGAGGAAACAAAACAAAAGAGAAGAAAAAGACCCCAGCAAATAGTATGGTTCGATCTGCATTCAAACTCCATAGTTCTTTCTTTGAATGTGGATAGCATTTTCTGTCATGAGACCTTTGGAGATTTCTTAGATCCTTGCATTGCTGAGAAGGGCTAAGTCTATCAATGTCAGTCATTGTATAACGTGGCTGGTATTGTGTACAAAGTCCTCTTGGTTCTGCTCACTTCACTCAGCATCAATCCATACAAGTGTTTTCAGGTTTTTCTGAAGTCCTCCCGCTCATCATTTCTTATAGCACAATAGTATCCCATTACATTTATATATCATGACTTGTTCAGCCATCCCCCAATTGATGGGCATTCCTTCAATTTCCAATTCTTTGCCACCACAAAAAGAGCTGCTATAAATCATTTTGTACATGTGGGTCCTTTTTCCATTTGTATCATCTTTTTGGGCTAGAGCCCAAGGAGTACTATTGCTAGGTCAAAGGGTATGCACAATTTTATAGCCCTTTGGGCATAGTTCCAAATTACTTTCCAAAATGGTTGGATCATTACACAACTCCACCAACAATGCATTAGTGTTCCAATTTTCCCACATCTTCTCCAACATTCATCATTTTCCTGTTTTGTCATGTTGGCCAGTCTGATAGATCCTCTAGTTTTTGAAAGTAATAGACAAGAAACACAGAGAATGGAAGGAGTGGATGTGAAGCTATTCTCTTTAATAGAGAAAACCCACATGGATGAGCACATGTGTTTAGTGATGGTGTGAAATACAAGCATGGTACATGAGACTAAAAGGAGGCAGAGTGGATAGAGAGCATGGGTTCTGGTTCTACCTCTGACACCTACTGGCCATGGGACCCTGGAGAAGTTACTTAGCGCTCTAGGAAACTCCCTAAGACTGTAAACTGCAGAGAAGGTAAAGACCTGTTTTGGTAGAAGAAGAGCCTCATTGGGCTCTCCCTACACTAATGAAATCACAGGTCCAGTCCCTACTCCTTATCTGTGACACCAAAGTTACAAATGAGGATACAGTATCAGGTGCTATTTCCTTTTGGGAAATGGAATATTTTTCTCATCACCAGTGACTTTCTTCTCCCCTCTCTTCCAGTGATTTGCTTTTCCATTTCACTGCAATCTTCCTCATATCCCTCCTGAACATAAAGTATCCTTTGGAGGGGGTAGTGTGGTGTCATGGAACTCTGTACTTTGGGTCAAAAGACTTGGGTTCTAATCCTGGTTCTGTTATTTACTGCTTGTGCAATTTTTGCCAAGTTTCTGGGCCTCAGTTTCCTCCATGGTAAAATAAGGGGAATAGAATGATCTCGAGGGACCCTTATGGCCCTGAAATCCCAAGTTTCTCAGTTCTCTGTGTTGACATAAACCTATAGCTCATCTCCTCACTATTTGCTACCTAAATAGTTTCTCTGATTCCATTGTTTTCTCCCTTCTAGTTTGTCCTTCCCAAACTTGCAAAATAAGCTTCCACGTAACTTCCTTGCTGCTCAAAACCCATCAGTGATTCCTCTTACCTCTAGAATAAAATATAAACACCCCAGTCTGGTGTGTAAAGCCCTTCACAACATGACTTCAGCTTACCTTTCTGTCCTCAGTTCACATTATTTCCTTAATTCAACCAAAATGGACTACTCTCCACTTCCCCAAACCCAAGATTCCGTCTCCTACCTCCATGGCCTCACACAGGCTTTCTTCTTTG
The DNA here is from genome assembly GCF_003287225.1 of Phascolarctos cinereus. Classification (NCBI taxonomy): domain Eukaryota; kingdom Metazoa; phylum Chordata; class Mammalia; order Diprotodontia; family Phascolarctidae; genus Phascolarctos; species Phascolarctos cinereus. The sequence goes on along the minus strand of NW_027555625.1, from coordinate 410,965,058 downwards.
TCTGCAATGCTCTTCCTCCTTACCTCCACCTCTCAGAATCTTTGTCTTTCTTCAAGATTCACCTCCTGTGTTATTTCCTCTGTGAAGACTTCCCCAGTTTCCTCCCCTGCTATACTCTCTCCCTCTTCAGATTACTTTGCATTTGCCTGTTTTGTACACACAGAATCTACAGTCAAATGTGAACCACTTGGGGGCAGAGACTGTTGGAAGTTTTGTCCATTTATGTTCAACACTGCTGTGCTTTGCACACTGTTGCTCAGTCATATCCGACTCTTAGTGATCCCACAGAGTGTAGTAGGCCAATGTTGTTCACTAGTTGGTTTTTGGGTTTTTTTTTTGTGGCAGAGATACTAGAGTGGTTTGCCATTTCCCTTTCTCCAGTGGATTAAGGCAAGCAGAGTGACTTGCCTAGGGTCACACAGGTGGTAAGTGTCTGAGGTCGGATTTGAACTCAAGTCTTCTTGACTCCAGATCCAGCACTCCACCCATTGAGCCACCTAGCTGCCTCCAAATGTGCCTTGCACATAATGTGTGTAATAACTATGAGCTGAGAGCAGGTCTGTGACTTGGGCTGAGAGCCCACACTATCACAGTAGCAATTCAAAGCAATGTTTTTTTCTCTCTTTCAACCTCTCTTACCACTTTCCTTGGGTCTCTCATGGGGAAGGGGAATACCCCCTCCTATGAGGAACCTTAGCTCTGGACTTAGAGCAAGTTTAATTCTGGGAGATCCTGGCCCCTAAGAGATAGGAGATTAGTTTTTATTTTTTTCTTATGCTCTCTGTTTCATTATTTCCCAGAGTAGAACCCCAGGGAAGGTCTTTTATACAAAGGTAGGCATGGCTTAAGCCTAGTGTCTTCCCTAAAGGGGTTTCTAGGACCCCTTTTGAGAAAGTTACTGACTATACGTATTTGTAGTTGTCAGGTATAGGATAGCTATTTATTTCTTCTACCACAAAAAAAATTATTAAAACACAAAAGGCTAAGAAAGGCACATTGACAAATACCTCAAACATGAAACAATACCCATCACTCCTATCATGCTCTTGGTTGGAAAGGCTCCAAAGAAATAAGTGGGACTGCTCAAGATGATTTACTTTCTCCTCAATCTGTTTGAGTCACAATTTGCCTTGGAGGTCTTCTGACCAGCCAGGGCTTGTTTTATGCTCGTGGTAATGGTCATCTTCCCCTCCAAGAAGGGTAGAGTTGCAGGAAGTACCTCCTTCTGCCAGTCTGACTTTTGACTTCTTAGACTGCCAGAGCTGGATTTGGTCCTCTGTCAGAGGTAGCTAAGATTTAAGATCCAGTTCCAGGCCCACCCAAACAAAAACATGTTCTCATTGCCAAGTGCTCATGGTTCTGATAGCTGCTGCTGGGGAAAGGGGTCTTTCAAGAAGCGGTATTCCAAACCAGGTAGATTCAAAGAGGCATGCTCAAAAGGAAGAAAGGGAGAAAAAGACAGTGATCCTATCCTTTTTCTACTCTATCCTTTATTCCAAAGTCTACTGAGTGGATTTTTTTGCCTTAATGGGCAATTTACCCTGCCACTTCAATTGGAAGACAAAGGGCAAACCCAGACCTTCTGGTCATGCTTGTCCACATTAGCAAAAGGGCAGATCATATGCTTCATGAGAAGTCCTAGTTCCATTAAAAGTGTTTCAGGCTAAACTTTCGCTATTGTAAGGGGATTTATGATTCTCATATTAACCAATATGAGATACATATATATATATATATACATATATATATATATATATATACACATACATACACACACACATACATGTATAATGATTATACTAACTATCTAGATATGTTTAAAGCTCCCATTTTCCAACTGGGAGTCAAAAGAAATCACTGTAATAGTCTGCACCAAAAGGCCTAGAAGAAATCTCTTTCAGTTTAAAGACTTTATTTCAGATTGGAAAACTTGAGAGGCTTACATAGTAATTAATCAATGAATTAAGATTAATTAAGTACCTACTGTGCGCCAAGCAATGTTCAAAGATCCGGGGATAAAAAAAAAGAGGCAAAAGATAGTCCCTGCCCTCAAGAGTCTTACCATCTAATGGGGGAAACCCCAAATATGTCCAAATAAGCTATATACAGGATAAACAGGAAGTAATTAACAGAGGAAAGGCACTGGAATTAGGAGGTGTTGGTAAAGGCTTCTTGTAGAAAATAAGATTTTAGCTGCGACTTAAAGGAAGCCTGGGAAGGCAGTATGTGGAGATGATGAGAGTATTCCGGGCATTGGAGACAGCCAGAAGAAATGCCCAAAGCCAAGAGATGGAGTGTTGTTCGTGGAACAGCAAGGAAGCCAATGTCATAGGATTAAAGAGTACCAGACAGGGCATATGGTGTAAGAAGATTGGAAAGGTAGGAGGGGGCTAAGTTATGAAAGGCTTTGAATGCCAAACAGAACATTTTGTATTTGATTCTAGAGGTGATGTGGAAGCACTGAAGTTTGTTGGGTAGGACTGTGACATGGTTGGATCTTTGCTTTAGAAAAAACACTTTGGTAATGTAATGGAGGAAGGATTAGGGCGAGGAGAGACTTGAAGTAAACAGACCTAGGAGCTATTGTAATAATCCAGGGGTGAGGAGATAAGGGCCTACATTAGAGAGGCGGTAGTGTCAGGGGAGAGAAGGGGGCATATCTAAGAGCTGCTGCAAAGGTGAAATCGACAGACCTTGGCAACAGATTGGATATGGGTAAGAATATAAGGAGTCCAGGATGACTCCTAGATTGCAAGCCTTGAGGGATTGGGGGGATGGTATTACTATCTATAGTTATAGAGAAGGTAGAGAGGGAGAGTTTAGGGGGAAAGCTAATCAGTTCTGTTTTGGACATGTTGAGTTTAAGATGTCTACAGGACATTTTGTTTGAGATATCCAAAGAGCAGTTGGAGATGAGAGATTGGGGGTCATCAGAGAGATTGAGACAAAATAGATAGACTTGAGAATCATCAAGTATAGAGATAGCAATTGAATCTATGGGATCTGATGAGATCACCAAATGAAATGGTATAGAGGGAGAAGGAAAGAGGACCCAAGACAGAACCCTGATGGACACCTATGGCTAAAGGGCATGACCTAAATGAGGATCCATCAAAGAAGACAAAGAAGAAGCAGTCAGATAGTTGGAGGAAATTCAGGAGAGAGTGGTGTCTAAAAAAAAAACTAAAGAAAAGAAAGTGTGGAGGAGTGATCACCTGTGTCAAAGGCTGAAGAGAGGTCAAGGAGAATAAAGACTGAGAAAAGGCCCCTGGATTTGGCAACTAAGAGATAATGAGTAACGTGCTTGAGCAAATTATGGAAAAGCATCTCAGCTTTTTATGTTATGTTCTCCAAACAACACCAATGAGTAGAAATAATAATAACCTTACATTTCTAAAGCTCTACATTATTTATAAAGTGCTTTCTTTATAATAGCCCTGCAAGGTAATACAAGTATTATTACCCCCATTTTATAGAGTAGTAAACCAAAACTTGGAGAGGTCACACAATTTGCCAAAAAACACATAGCAATAAAAGAACAGAGCCCAAATACGAAGCCAGATGTCTTGGTTCCAAGTTCATCATTCATGCCATGCTGGGAAGAATGGAAATAATGGACCAACTTGGTAAAAGTAGGGAGACTTAGTGGATACATAGCTGGCCTCAGAGTCAGGAAGATGAGTTCAAATCTCATTTCTACAACACGGGGGCACACCTTGTTTTATTGCTCTTTGCTTTCTTGCACTGCACAGATATGTGGTTTTTTTGGTTTTGTTTTTATTAAATGAAAGTTTCTGGCAAACTTGTGTCTACCAAGTCTATTGGTGCCGTTTTTCCAACAACATGCACTCATATCATGTGTCTGTGTCATATTTTGGTAACTCTAGCAATATTTCAAACCTTTCCCATTATTATTATATCTGTTATGGTGACCTGTAATCAGGAATCTTTGTTGTTACTATCATAATTGTTTTGGGGCTCCGTGAACTGTGCCCATATAAGACACTTAATTGATAAATGTTGTATGTGTTCTGATTATCCACTGACGGGCTATTCCCCCCTCTCTTTCCCTCTCCTTGGACATCATATTCCTTGAGACAAAGCAATATTGAAATTGATCCAATTAATACACCTACAATGGCTTCTAAGTGTTCAAATGAAGAATTAATATATGTGGCAAACTTCATCTGTGTCTTATTTTAAGAAATTGCCACAGCTACCCCAACTTCCAGCAACCACTACTCTGATCAGTTAGCAGCCTTCAACACTGAGGCAAGACCTTCCAGCAACAAAAAGATTATGACTTGATGAAGTCTCAGACAGTGGTTACCATTTTTTTTTTAGTAATAAAGTATTTTTTAATTAAGGTATGTACTTTTTTTAGACATAATTCTATTACATACTTAATAGGCTACAGCATAGTATAAACATGACTTTTATATGTACAAAAACATTCAAGTGACTTGCTTTATTGCAATATTAGTTTTATTGCAGTGGTCTAAACCAAACCTATAATACCTTCCAGGTATGCCTGTACTAGCTGTGTTACCCTGGGCAAGTCACGTATCCTCTCAATGTCCCAGGCAATTCACTAAGACTGCTGGTTGTAGAAAAGGTACCTCTGCATTGGTGTGGAAATTCTTTACCCAGAACTCCCCATTGGTAGAATTATAAGTCTTGTCAAAACAAAAAAGAAAAAAATACTTGATTTGGAGTCAGAAGACTTAAATTCAAATGTTGACACTTACTACTTGTGATTCCTTGGGGTAACTACTTAGCCATTCTGGACTGCAGACTCTTCATCTGTAAAATGAGGTGTTTGGATTAAATGACCTCTGAGGTTCCTTCTATCTCTAAAATCTGTTGTCCCTATGATACCATGAATCATAAAGGCAGGAAGAGGAATGTGAAAGAAACCACAGAGCCCAAAAATATTATAGGCCTTTTTGTCACTAATGAACCAGTCTTCCATGTGAATTTGGTATGATTCCCCCAGATGGTAGCTGTTTTATCAGTGGTTTGAACCCAATTCCAACAAATTATGGCTTTTTGGGGGGATGGGGTGGAGGTTCAGAGTGTCTTCTGGGCATTCTTAAAGGCTCAATAACAACCACACTTGGCGTTGACATTATTTCAGCTTTTCCATCATCAACTTTTATGGTGAGAATTTTAGAAACTGGTTATTGAAAAAATCTGACTTCAGACCCCAACTTGGCACCACCCAGCCAATTTAGTCCTTTCCTCTACAAAATATAGAAATAGCCCCCTGGGAAGTGGAATGAGGGAGAGTGAGCAAGTTAGATGTTCAGCTTTGTTGCCTTTTAAGAGTCCTCTGCTCTGCCGTTGTTGTGAGGTACAGATGGGTGCCCAGGGACTTTGTAAAAAGAAGCTTTGTGCCAGACCTGCTCAGCTGAGCTTTTTCAATTTATGTTTAACTTAGCAAATATCTATGAAGGACCTACTATGCATAAAGCACTGTGCTTGGTGCTGGGGTTAACAAGATGAAAAACAACACAATCTTTGTTTTCAAGGAGTTTAGAATCTAATATGCTGTATTTTGGAAGGTAGAGCTAATAATATTTAAACATGTAACACAGGGCTCACGGACAAAGAAAAGTTTTTGTGAATTAATAGACATTGAGGAGCCAATATCTTGATAAGTGCCTGATTTCCGGTTTCTTTCCATAGAGACTTCAGAGGATTTCCTCTCGGGTGAGTTGGGAACTCTTCCTCTCAGCTTTGTTGAGACATCTTGCTCCCAGTGGTAGAGCTCCTTCACTGTGTATTTTCTAGCACATTCTAATCTAAACTTCTCCGATTTCTTGGTTTCTTTGCTATTCACTATTTGTGATAGTCTTTTGTGTAACTAATATTTAGCAGGGAAGGAATGATACCTTCATATGTTATGTATATGAATGTGCATACACAATTTAATAAGTATTTCTTAAGTACTCACCAGCTGTTAGGAATTGTGCTAGGCACTGAGAATACAAAATGGTCACTTCTCCAAAGGAGCTTACATTCTACTGGAGGAGAGATGATATATGCCTAGATAAATAGACGCAAAATGGTGCTAAATAGATAAAAAACAATTTGTAATAAATTGTAGAACTCAGTTGACATTCCATCTCCTACAGGAAGTCTTTCTTTTTCTTTCTTTCTTTTTCTTTTTTTTGGCAATTGGGGTTAAGGGACTTGCCCAGGGTCACACAGCTAGCAAGCATCAAGTATTTGGTCTGAGGCCGGAATTGAACTCAGGTCCTCCTGACGTCAGGGCCGGTGCTCTATCCGCTGCACCACCTAGCTGCCCCCCAGGAAGTCTCTTTTGATCCCCCTAGATGCTAGTTCCTTTTACCCTGAATGTATATATTTCCTTGATGTGTATGTGTGAATGTATATGTAAATTCACATACACACATGCGTATATACATATATGCTTATATGCACATGCAGTTGTGTATAGGTATGTACATATATACGTATATGTATGTGTATGCACACATATTTATCTGTATCTATATCTGTCCCTATCTATATATAAAAGAATGTAAACTTCCTGAGAGTGACTGTTTTATTTGTGTGTTCTGGTGATTAATTGATTTTGAGCTGTTAGCAAGAACAATGATGACAACTTGGGGAATCAGGATCCCCCATGAATTTGAATATGGCTCTGGAAGGAAGCTAGGGAATCCTAAAGGCAGATAGGAGGAGGAAGAATATTCCAGGCATGGGGGAGCCCTTTATAAAAACACAGAGATGGGAGACGGAATATTTGTGTAGGGAGAATGGCAAGGGGGCCAGTTTGGCTGAAACATACGGTATGTGAAAGCAAGTAATATGGGATCTATCTAGGTTGGAAGCCGATTGTTAAAGGCTATACATATTGGACAGAGGACTTGGTATTTTATTCTTGAGTCAATAAGAAGTCCATAAAGCTTTTTGAAGAGGGGAGTGACATAGTCAGACCTGTGCTTTAGGAATGTCAGTTTGGCAGTTGTGTAGATGATGGATTATAGAGAAGAGAAACTGAAGGTAGAGAGAACCCTAAGAAAGTGTCATAGTGATCGATGAATCCTTTTGTGGGTACTGGGCAATAGCTAAAACGAACCAATCTGGGTGTGCAATCATATCAAGTTGGCCCATGCATGACTGGTGTATTTATAGGTGCACGGCAGTCTTATTGCCAGATCAGTATGGTTTTTTTTTTTAAGGATTTGGGCTCCCTTTATTTATTCCTGAATAAGAAACATGGTAAACCTCTGATGTTTGTACGTCATCCCTTTCAGTCTGCTGTTCAGCTGACCAGTTCCTAGTCGGAACATTCATGTTCTTTATAGGATCCTATAGGATCTAGATTCATAGGATTTAGATCATAGATCTAAAGTTGTTCACTTAACTTTTTTGCCTCAGTTGTGTTATCCATAAAGATGAGCTGGAGAAGGAAATGATATACCACTACAGCATCTTCTCCAAGAAAACCCCAAATGGGGTCACAAAGAGTCAGGACAACTCAAATGACCAAACAATAACAAAAAGGGAACTCAGAGGCCTCCTCCTCATTTTCCATATGAGGAAATTGAGTCCCAAGGAAGACTTGCCCAAGGTCATCCCATCAATAAGTAACAGAAGCAGAATTTCCACACAGGTTATCAGAATCCAGAGCCAGCACTCTTTCCGTTGTACCAAACTGCCTCTGTCGTCTGAATAGGGAGAAAAGGGTGCCAGGTTGCCCCATCTCTTCCTTCTTTGTTTTAACACCCATGAATAACTAGGCGATTTCTTTTTGAGCATCATCAATGTCTCTCTTCCTTAAATTCAAAGAAACTGCTGTAAGGCATAATGTGAAATAAGGCATGAATGTGAGCTTGGAACTAGACTGTGGAGAGCTTTGAAAAGCAGGGCAACAAGGAGCAGTTGAACATTTCTGAGCAACAGCTTAGTTAAACTTGCCAGATGGACTCATTAGGAAGGCTGTTTTTTTGATGGAAGAAAAAAATTTTTTGACAAGAAGATATGGGGCTGATGGGATTACAAGCAGGTTGGAACATTTTGCAGAACTCTTCAATCACTCCATTCTGGAGGAGACCCTGGTATTCTGTGCTCTTGCAAGGCTGGGGTTTTTCATTTTTGTCATTAAGTATCCCCTTGCTCCTAGCCTACTTTATGGTATACTGTAGGAGCTTAGCAAATACTTGTAGATTAATTGGTTGACTCCAATTAAGGATTTTTTTTTCTTTTGGTGAGGCAATGGGGTTGTGACTTGCCCAGAGTCACACAGCTATTGTTATGTGTCTGAGGCCGGATTTGAACTCAGGTCCTCCTGATTCCAGGGCCGGTGCTCTATCCACTGTGCCACCTAGCTGCCCCCTACTATTGAAGATTAATGAGTATAAATCTCAGATTCTTTTTAAGTCTCCCTTTACACTTGCTTATAATAATAGTAATGATGATGATGATAACTAAAATTTAAATTGCACATTTATAAAGATTTTTTTAACAATTGTTTTGATACTTGAAACAACTCTGTGAGGTAGATGTCATTTTTAAAAATTAATTAATTTTTAGTTTTCAATATTCACTCCCATAAGATTTTGAATCCCCTCCCTCCCCTCTCTGCTCTCCAAGATGGTGTGCAATCTGATATAGTCTCTACAAATACATTCATATTAAACATATTTTCACCTTAGTCATGTAAAGAAAAATTAAAACCAATGAGAGGAACCATGAGAAAGAAGAAACAAAACAAAATAACAACAAAAAAAGCGCAAATAGTGTGCTTCCATCTGCATTCAGACTCCAAAATTCTTCCTCTGGATGTGAATAGCATTTTCCACCACGAGTCTTTTGGAGATGTCTTAGATCCTTGCACTGCTGAGAAGAGCTAAGACTATCGAAGTTAGTTGGGTAGATGTTATTATTTTCTCTGTTTTACAGATGAAGAAAATAAGGATGTGAGATTAAGTGACTTGCCCAGGTTCACACAGCTATTAAGTGTCTGAGGTGGGATTTAAGCTCAGGCCTTCCTGACTACAAGTTCATCAATTTATGCATTGATCCAAGCTGCTCATACATGTCACATTTATCCTAAACATACTTGGAGGAATCTTAGAATCATAGAAGAGACTAGAACTGGAAGGAATCTCAGAGATAAGTTAGCCCAGTCCCCTCAATTTATAGACCTTAGAGTGCTGGAAAGATCACCATATATAGACTGGAGTCTACATATCTAGGTTCAAGTCTGGATTCCTTCATTTACTAGCTGTGTGACCTTGGGCTGATCTATTAACTTCTCTGGGCCTTAATTATCCTCATCTGTGTAATGAGGGGCTCGGGCTAGATGACTGATAAGATCCCTGAGATCTGAAGGTCCAGGATTCCATGAGAATTAGAGCAATTGAATGAGTGTCTTACTGTCGTATAGCTGAATCAGGTAGCAGTACTGGAATTCATATCCAGGTCTCCCAACTCCAAAGACAGTGCTCTTTTCATTCTTTGATACTACTTCTTGTTAGCATCTACTTCCTCTTAGAGAGCTGGAGTTAGAAATGTGAGTATGGGCTGAGGAAGATGGCTGCTCAGATGCACATCAAGACGCTCCACCTCACCTGGGTTTTAGAACAGGCTTAGGTCACCCGGTTCATTCCCATAGAGGTATCACCCATTCCCAGCATGCACTTCAAATAAAACAGAAGGGTCCCGCAAGGTGGCAAGCTGTTACTTGCTCATTCCCCCAAGAAAACCCTTTTCACCAACAATTACCACACCATCATAAACACTGAAGAGAGACATGATGTAAAAATGAAATTACTAAAAACATTTTTGGACTAACACTTGGCTTTATATAAACTCACAGACAATCCTATAAGGCACTCAAGCAGATTATAGGTTTGAGCAAAGCTGGAAAATTGCTGCTATTATATTGTTATTATTAACACCTTGTAATTAGCCCTAAGGAATCCCAAAGTTCTCTTTCGTTATTTGGCTTTAATGAAGGGAAATTGCTACCTTGGTGAGTTGGATGGCGCCCGCTCTGATTAACCTTAAGTATATAGGACTATTATTTTGAAAATGTTTGCTGTCATGTGAACATTAGCATTACATACAACTGAAAGGGTGGTTGTGGGGGGGTGGTTGTGAGAGAAAGAGCCCTCTTTTTCTAGGGGAGGATGAGTCACAGGCTGACTTCAGTGCTGGTCATTGCTTCAAAGATCAAGAATGGGAGAGTTGTTAGATTGCCACGACCCCGGGCCAACAGACTCACCAGGATTCACCGGTGGGGGCAAAGGCTGCCAACTGTCTTACCTGCTGATTGCAGAGACTGGGAGCTGGTAATTGTATGGAGAGAGATGGTTTATTATCACTGAGAGAGCAGCCCCATGAGAATGAGATCATGATGGGGGGCGTTACACCTTGTGCCATAAAGACCATTTATTTGCCTGTTTCAGAGGGCTCTGTTGCTCTCACAGGCCTGCTCCCTTCTCCAGTGAAACGAAGCCAACATTAATAACAGATCCTTCCATCCATCTCTCAACCTCCCCTCCCACATACTGGACAGTCTGCTTTCATTACCCTCGCTGGGAAAACCATACATTAAAGCAAACTCGTTTGATCTTATCTGTAATTAATTTGTATTTTGATAATAGACAGGAGGAATTTTTACATGTGATGACTTACCTGTTCATTATTTTCTCTCTTTTGAACTCCTGTGACCGCTGAAGAGCTCAAGCTGGAGCATGGCTGATTATGCCATATCTCCCCACCCACCTTTTCAGGAAGGTAGAAGGTGTTGCCTCTCATACTTAGACTAATTGCTTTAAATAATGACTTTGTGCAAAATTAGTCATACATAATTGAAAAATTCTATAGATGAATACCAAAGTAACCTGAGATGATCAGTTTACATAGGAGATGGGAGCACACCTCCCTGGCTTAGGCCATTCTTGCAACCTGTCTGGTCACTTGTCCCTGGCACTTCAGATGAGTCTGCTCACCTTTCACCAGCCAAAGGTGAAAAGACCTATTTGACATTGAGAGCAGTGGGCAACACCTCACCTGGAAAAGAACACCAAAAGTACTGGGCTGACCAAGTCTCCTCTGTGCCAGGCAAATGGCCCCTTGTAGTCAAGGATTTCATGACACTTGACATGATACCGTAAGTGGTTACACACATTATGAGTTGAGCATCATTTCCATAGGTTTCAGAACTGAAAGGGATTTTAGAGGTCAACTAATCTGACCTACCCTTCTTTTGTAGATGGGAAAACTGAGACACCCAGAGAAGGTAAGTGACTGGCACAAGGTCACACAGCTAGTAAAGAACCAATCCAGGATCCACACTCTAGTTCTATCATTCTAAAGTCAGGGCCGAGGCCACTTTATCATCCCAATGGGGAACCTCTGTGCTCCACTGGCATCCCGGAGATGTCAAAAGAAAGTAAAGAAGGCTCAACTCATTGGGTGGATATAGGAAGCTTGATAAAGTATGGACAAGATTCACACGGGTTGGGCAGATGTAGATGGGTGGCAATCTGTATTGTTTGAGGGATCATCCAGGTTGCTGAGCATTAGTGTATTTGAGTATAACTAGGGCCCCTAATCTGGAACACTGCAAAGAGAGATCTAAGCCCCAGATATCCATTATAAAAAATCATATTTGAAAATTAAAAAAAATTTTTTTGAGATATTATCTGCATCCAGAGAAAGAACTGATCAATAGAATTATGTATAGAATAATCTTACATATATATGTATATGTGTGTATGTGTGTGTGTGTGTGTGTGTGTGTGTGTGTGTGTGTGTGTCTAATGATAGCCATCTCTAGTGCGGGAAAGGGAGGGAAGAAAAAAAGAAAAAAAATTACATGACAATTTTGTTGTTTATTTGAAAGGAATAGCAAGTTGTGCATAACAGATTTGCAGTTTCATGTAAAATCATCTGTTTTATGGCACTCTGTTATAGAAATACTTATTTTTATTCCATAAATTAAAAAAAATTTTGGTTTGAAACTTAAGTAACTGTAGGAATTCTACCAGGTTAATATCTGAGAATGAATAGCTGAGTGGTTTACACAGCAATCAGAAAAACTAGATTCTGCCTTTAGCAAATCTCCTGCCTCATTTGTGACTGTAGGCAAATCATTTAATCTGTTTGACTCCATTTCTTTAGTGTATAATGGGATAATAATACTCAACTACTACCTATCTCTCAGTGTCGTATATGAATTAATGAGTTAATGTTTATAAAGCACTTTGAGTTCTCCCTATGACAGCTTCTTCAGAAGTAGTTTATTAACATATTCATTTATCTTTTATAATTTGGGGGTGGGTGTGTGTGTGTGTGTGTGTGTGTGTGTGTGTGTGTGTGTGTGTGTGTAGCCATTCAAAACAAATATAAACTTAAAATACAGAATCAAAAGAACAAACTTGAAGGGACCATAGTGATCACCAAGCCCAAATCCTCCTTTTTAGTGAGCAGAAGACGGAAGTTCAGAGAGATTCTAACCTGGATCCAAACCAGAAGTTCCAAGCTCCATTTAAGTATTTTTTAGACAAATCTATCAGATAGGCTATTTAAGAGATTAGCTATGAGGAGGTCACTCTGTGGTAGGGGAAGTATGAAACTAAACCATTGTTTTCGGGCTGGAAAACTGTCAGGGCTATTTATATAAAAGCTTTTAAACAGATTCCTGCTTCTCACCAATTCCTCCAATATGTTGCGTGGGGGAATCCTCTCAGTGCCTCACAACAAAGGTCTGCTGCTTAACTTCAGAGTTGTGACTTTAAACAAGGCAACTGTTATACAAACAGTAACTGTTAGTTTTCTTTCCTGACTTAGCTTTTTACCCTTTCAAATTGAAACTGTCTTAACTTATTATTTCTCCCTCTCTTCCCCCTCCCCTTCCCTGCCTCAGCACATGAGCGTGGATACTGAAAACCAAATTGAAACTAGGTGACATAGTATGAATGCAGGATTAGGAAGAGGAGTTTGAATATGGTCTCAGACTAGAGTTCAAATCTAGCCTCATATGGTTACGAGCTGTATGGACCTGGGCAAGTCACTTAAACTATCATTTTCTTCACTTATAAAATGGGAATACCTACCTGACAGAGTTGTTGTGAAGATAAAATTAGGCATTTCTAAAGAATTATATAAATGCTGGCTATTATCCAATCTGACAGAGAAGAAGGCAGGCATGATAATAATTATTAAGGACACTTATTAAGTACCTCTTATGTACTTGCCACTGTCCTAGGCACTGGGAGTTCAGAGAAAAAATATGAAATAATTCTGAGAGAGTTTCTATTCTTCTGGGAGAATTCAATATTTAAACATATAAGTTACAAGATAATTTAAGGAGTCGGATATGGTCAGACTCATGCTTCAGGAATGTTGAAGCTGTTTTTCTTAGGAGCTGAATGCAAGATGGATGAGAGAGGGGATGCTCGAGGCAGGGAGATCACTATGATCGTCTAGGCAAGAGAAAATGAGAGACTGAGCAAGCCCAAGGTACCTGGGAGTAGGTGGTTTCAAGGAGTCTGAACTCAAGCGTCCTCTGAGTCCAAAAGTGATAATCAGCTACAGAACTGCTTATTAATAGTGTAGTTTCAAATTGAACGGGGTTTTCCTATCTTGGGCTCCTTCACCTAGATGAACTAGACGATCTCTAAGCACTTTCCCAGCTCTGAAATTCTGTGACCTTAATTTGGTGCCCAGAAGTAGTGCTGTGATGTGCTTTACTGAGTAGTGCTTAAGTAATTGCACTCAGAAACACGTTAAGGCTAAACTTACAGGGAGGCAGTTAAGTCAAATAAAATAGAAATGTCTTATTAAGATGTAAGTTTATTGAGAGGATTAGATTCACTGAGTAGTTCCACAGAACTCATGTAAACTTTCTAAATGATTCATTTATTTAACCACTAAATAATAGCTAACATTTATATAGCACTTAGAAGATTTACAAAATGGTGTGTGTGTGTGTGTGTGTGTGTGTGTGTGTGTGTTCTTATCAGATCCTCACAAAAAAGAGTAGGTGCTATTATTATCCCCATTTTAAAGATGGGGAAACTGAGGTTGAGGGAGTCTTCAAAATGAAATCATGATAAAGAACCTGTTCCTTCCAGGAAGGCAGGTTACTTCTTGGGAACATATTAGTGTCAAAAAAAAATCAATAAATATGAAATGTTAATATCATTCAATGTTACCTTCGAGGGATAACACAGAAACCCAGTTCTGTGATACATCTTAGAAATGACTCAGTTCTGTTAAAAAAAAATCAGGTTGTTCTATGCTTTGAGGAAGGTGTTCCTCTTATGTAGGACAGCTAAATACTCCCTTGGCGATTTTGAGAGTGAATATGCTGAGTAAATAAATTGACCAAAATACCACCCTGACATAAAAGATTTTCCATCAGAAAGGTATTGAACTTTGAAACAAAAGACTTTTTTTGTTTGCCTCTTGGTTCAGCAGCTGGCTTCATGGGTAATTTTGAGTTAGTCACTCAGCCCGATGCGAGTTTTAGTTTGCCTATTCATCAAGTGAGAATAATAATTCTTGACTACCTAACCTGAATTATGATCATGATGTGTTAATAAGTGCAAAGTGCTCTTTAATCTGGGAAGCACTATAAAATCTTGAGCTGTTATTATTAATAGAGATGGGGCCCTAAAAAAGAAGCATTGAATGTTCCAGCACTGTTGCTTCTTCCTGGAGGTTCCCTCCCACCCAAAGAACCTTAATCTGCACTTAAGCAATGTTGTTATCTCGATGATGCCATCCAAAAAGAGCCTACGTGTAAGACAACATGACTTAGACTGGCACCCAGAATGCCTTGGAAGATATCAGTTACATTAATTAACTAGTTAATTAATTCGGTTGGCCCTTTATTCTGTGCCTACTACATGTAAAGTATTGTGTTAGCTACCATGGGTACAGAGGTATAATAAAAACCTTTCCCTGCCCTCTGAGACTAGGTTTCCTCATGTGCCAGGAAGACTCTGTTGGTTCTTCAACTTTGTGGTATGTTTAATTCTGACACTAGCAGTAAGACTGAAGACTTAATTAATAATAACAACAACATTTATATTGCATTTTATATCATCTCACTAAGGCCATACAACAACCCTGAGAGGAGGGAGCTATAGGTATTATTACTGCAGTCTCACTGAGGAATTATGAGACTTATTGAGGGTTACATAACTAGTAAATATCAGAGGTGGAGTTTGAATCTAGTTTTTTTCCCTAATTTCAAGTCCAATAGGCTATTTATGTCACATAGCCTACCAATATATTTATGTAGAACTTTATATATTTTCCTTTGATTTTCACAATAGCCCCACCAGATAGGTGCTGTTATTATCTGCAATTAGGTGGCACAGTGGATAGAAAGCCAGGCATGGAGTCGGGAAGACTCATCTTTGTAAGTTCAAATCTGGCCTCAGACACTTACTAGCTGTATGACCCTGGACAAGTCACTTGACCCTGTTTGCCTCAGCTTCCTTATCTGTAAAATGAGCTGGAGAAGGAAATGGCAAACCACTCCAAAAGTTTTGCTAAGAAGATGCCAGATGAGGTCTCAAAGAATTGGACAAGCTTGAACAACTACACAACAATCTGTAATTTACAGATAAGGAAACTGAAGCTCTAAGAAGTTAAGTGACTTGCTTAAGCTAGGATTACACTGCTAATATCTGCTTGAGGCAGGATTCAAACCCAGGTGCGAAGTATACAAAGACAAAAAACAAAATTCCTACCCTCAAGGAGCTTACATGCTACTGGGATGGATATGATCCATTTTTAGATAATTAACTAGAGGTATTTTAAGGATGGGAGAGAGCACCAAACAGTGATGGGGCAGGGTGGAGGAGGTAGATGTCTGAGACTTCCTAGAAACTTTTGCAGGAGACAGCTTGTGTAAAGGACAATGAGGTAGGAGATACCATATGAAATCTGATTTGGCAGGATCATAGGCTATGTGGAGGAGAGTAACAAAATATAGCTGGCAAGGTCCACTGAATCCAGATCATAGATGGTCTTAGATGCCAGGTTGAGAAGCGTGGTTCATTCATTTGTTTTGTTTTTGGTTATTTGTTTTACTCTAGAAGCAACAGGAGGTCGCTGAAGGTATCTGCTCACCACTTGTGCTGGCTGCACAGGCCTTCTGTGAGGACTCTTCCATCCCTTCTTGAACACAAGCTCCCATTGTTGATGTGCTGCACCCTATTCACATCCACCGTATTTCCTTCCATTGTCCTTTGGGTCACCTGTAATTTTTATTTCACTCACATGATCTGTCATTCACAGCTATGTAGCAACTTGATAAAAAGTTGGTCTTTAGGGGCAATCATCAGTTTGGGAATATTTAAAGAACTGATCAGTTTCCCAAATCAGTTCATCCCACTCTTCTCCTATTGAATTCTAGACCTTATATCTGTTTGCCCATCTACAGTGGCTATCCAGGGTAAGTAATGAGAAGGCATTCAATGGGCTGCCTTCTCACTGTATGCCATATGCAATATGTATTCTTCCTCCACATTGTTTTTTCTTCATGGATGGTTTGACTGATCTCTTTGAAAGGACCATGGATCTCATCCAGGGCTCGATGAAATCAGCACCTTGGCATTCTTTTTTTTTATGTTCTTTTTGTTTGTTTTTAGGCAATTGGGGTTAAGTGATTTGCCCAGGGTCATACAGCTAGTGGCAGGTGTTTAGTCTGAGGCCGGATTTGAACTCAGGTCCTCCTGACTTCGGTGCCAGTGCTCTATCCACTGTGCCACCTAGCTCCCCTGTACCTTGTCGTTCTTGAACAGGAACATCTAGAGAGCCAGCGTGAGATACTATGTAGACATCCCTTGTGACATTACATCATCATACACAATTCTCATATCATTTTCAATTTCAAAATATTTTAGAATTTGTATTTTTTCAATTAACATTAAAATAATAATACAAACAATATCCTCCCACCCCATTGAGTGAACTTCTAAAAACCTGAAAAATCCTCCCCTTAATGTGTAGCTCCATAGTTCAGCAAAACACATTCTCCATGTGCAAAAATATACATCTATTTCTGTGTTTTAAATCCACCTCTGTCAAAAGGCAGTTGGAATATTTTTTTCATTCTTTTAGACTCCTTGTTTAGCATTGTGTTGATCAGAGTTCTAAAAGTCTTACAAAGTTATTGTTCTCTATAACATCATCATTTTATTAATTGTTCTATTTGCGCTCACTTCATTCTGTATCAGTTTATAGAGGTCCTCCAAGTTTCTCCTCATTGTATAATTTCTTATGGCATAATAATATTTTATCACATTAATATACCACAATTTGTTTAGCCATTCCCCAACAGAAGGATACCTCTTTAGTTTCCAATTTTGGGCTACCACAAAAAGAGCAGATATAATTATTTTAAACACATGTACCCTTTTCTTCTTTCTTTGATTTCTTAAGGCCAAAGGCCTAGTAATGGCAGGTATAGCTGGGCCAAAGAGTATGGAACTTCCTGTCCATTGTTCCAAATTGATTTCCAGTATGGCGGGACCACTACACAGCTCCACCACTACTAATGTGCCTGTTTACCCACAGCCCCTCCAACATTTGCCGTTTTCCTCTTTTGTTGTTCTGTCTTATGGAACATTTGGTATTGATTGATACGCAGTGGATACACCATATCAAAGATTAAATATACACAAGTTCTTCCATTACCACCATATCAATTCAACTCGATGTTCAAATAATTCTCAAATTTATAAAAGACACTAACTCACTACTAGGCTTAGCTGCACATTCTGTGCTATTGTAAATGTGCTCAACTCTTGAAGTCCTGTGGTCAACATGAAATTTTCCAGTATAGTTTTGGGATTGACAAAATCAGCTTCAGGGGAATAGCAGCAAAATGTCTCGACCTTCACTCTGCATGGGATTTTGGAGTTAGAAGGGACCTTAACAATTATCTAGTGCAATTCTTTCCTTTTACAGATAATGAAACTAAGGTACAGAAAGGTCATAGGATTGTTAGATCATAAATCTGGGCCTGGAAGGGACTTAACTCAGAGGTCACCTCATTCAACCCATTTCTTTTACAGATAATGAAACAAGATGAGAAAGGCTTGCTGTCTTGCTCAAGGTTCTACTGGGAGGAAATAGCAGGAGCAGGATCTGGAATTTTCTGGATCTTCTGATTCCAGATGTAGCATCTTTTCACAATACCACACCATACCCAAAGCAATCAATTAATTAATCTATTGTTCATTAAGTATTTATTAAGTGTCTTCTATATACCTGTTGAGTTTGAAGCTTCTCTTTCGCCAGGCAAGGGCAGATGTCAGGAACTCTATCTCTGTTGAGATACAGGTAACATTTGGTACGGTGATTGGTTAATTAAATTAAACAACTAGTCAAATCAGTCGAAGCCCTCAACAATCTGGCTTTAACCTACTTTTCTAGCTATGTCACTACTCTCCCTTAAATAAATCATACCAGTCTAGCTAAACTATACTATTTGCCCTTCCCCAAACATGTCCCATGTTCACCTACATCTATGTTTTTGTTCATACTGTTCCCTATGCTTGATTTCTCCTTCTCCCTCATCAGACCTCATAGTTTTTCGGTATCTTCTTATGCACTTCTCATATTCTTATTTGTGTGACATGCGCTTTGCCTCTACTCTCTTGGGACCAGGTCAGCTACATGGCCTTCTCAGGGTTTCAGGCTACTCTGAGTGCTTTATGAGTCTCTTTTCTCCACTGACATCAACTTGAGCCTTGACTAGCTTTGTCTCTCTCATTTGTTAGGACATACTCACTACCCCCCCAGTTCCACTCAACCGCTTAACATTAAGTAGCTGTTACAAAGGTCTATTTACTTCAAAGATACAGCAAGAACAAATATATAAGATTTTCCCAATACCTTGAGGGAATTCTCTTCTTTAGACCACTTTAGTTTCTGGGTGAGTCACTTCAAAGCTTAGCTCAGTTCTTATATAACATCGGTTCCTTCAAGTGCATGTACAGTTGTGGCTTGACTACTGGATGATTCCTTTCACAGGATTGGCATTTATTTTCACTCTTCAGTGTTATTCCTTGCTCCTTGAACCATTGATGCTGATCTGGCTACAATACCCAGCCTGGATTTCTGTGGCTTGCTCTTCTAAGATTGGGCACTCCTCTCCCCTAAGCTATAATGGGAAAAAAATGAACAAAAAGGGCAAAGAGTCCCATTTCTCAAGGCTATATGGCTTCAGAGTATTTTACTGAGAAATCAGTGAGCGAGACCCAGACATAATCTGAAATGTGGATTTATCAGCACGTGACTGCAAGGGGCACACACTCAGATGGAGAAGCCCCGATCAGGGGTAGAGCTTGGGGTTATAAAGGCAGAAACCACAAAGTAAGCAGTCAGGGGTTGCGTAAGCAGGAAATTACAGAAGCCAGAATCAGCCATTGGTTAATCCTCGGTTTAGGACCGTATATGGACTGGAACAGGGCGTGGATTGACTTCCTTCTTGGTGGGCCCATTTGGCAGGCGGGGGCTTATTTTGGGGGACAACCCTATAGGCAGGACTCCTACTTCCGTGAAGAAGGGAAAACAAAATGGAGGTCTGAAAACAAAGTGGAGTTCAGTACTTCAAGAGGAGGAAGTCCTAAAGCTCTTCCCCTTTACCAAAGGGTTTACTGGTCATTGATCCCTTCCCCCAACTAGATGCAAATGAAACAAAGAGAAAAAGCCACAGTTGATGTAAGTTCTTTTGAAGACACCAATCCAGATAGAGAAGGTTCTGGAATGTTCCACAGTCTCTCCAAGGTACTTTCATCAGCACAATTGTCCCAGAAGAAATTTCCCAGTATTCTCCATGAGTGCAGTTTCATAAGCTGAGCAAGCTAGTAAGGGCTGTAAATATGCTAAATACTTATTACATTTGTATTCTGTTTATTTGCACACATGTCTTAATGAGATGAAGTATGGTACAGAGAAAAGACCATTAGTCTTATAGTCTGGAGAGACTTGTGTTCCTATCCCTACTTCTGACACACAGTAATTATGTTACCATGAGCAAGCACTCTGAACCTCATTTTCCTTATCTGTACAATGGGACTAATCATATCTGCAGTATCTGCCTCATAGGACTATTTATTGTAAGGTTCAAATGAGATAGCATATGGAAATCCCCTTGTAAACATTGTAAATGTCCACTGTTTTCACACCAAACAGATTCTAATCTTCTTGTGGGAAGGAACCCCTAGTCTTCTTTGTCTCTGTATCTCCCCTAGGGCCTAACAATACAATAAACATAATTATTTCAATCTGTCCTTTAAGGATTCCTGATTTCAGTCCTGTGGGTATTCTCTACCCTCATGAGATTACAACCCCCCCACCCCATGTCTTAATAGATGGTTTCATACATTTCTGTGGCCAGAAAACACTATCATCTGATGTTCTGGTGATGTGCTGCTCTGCACTTTGCTTTGCTTATTCTTTCTTTTTTTTATTAATTTATTTTGATTTATCAACAATCACTTCCATAAGCTTTTGAGTTTTAAATTTTTCTCCCCCTCCCTCCTCACTTCCCTCTCCAAGACTTCTAAGAATCTGATATAGGCTTTACATATACATTCCTATTAAACAGTTTCACATTAGTGATGTTGTAAGGAAGAATTGGAACCAATAGGAGGAACCACAAGAACGAGAAAACAAAACAAAACAGAAGGAAAAAAGTAGCAAATACTCTGCTTCGATCTGCATTCAAAGTCCATAGTTCTTTCTTTGGAAGTGGACAGCATTTTCCAACACGAGGCCTTTGGAGATGTCTTAGATCCTTGCATTGCTGAGAAAGGCTAAGTCTGTCAACATTCAGTCATTGCACAATGTGGCTCTTACTGTGTACAATGTTCTCCTGGCTCTGCTCACTTCACTCAGCATCAGTCCATACAAGTCTTTCCAGGTTTTTCTGAAGTCTGCCTGCTCATCATTTCTTACAGCACAATAGTTTTCCATAACATTCATATACCACAGCTTGTTCAGCCATTCCCCAATTGATGGGCATCCTCTTAATTTCCAGTTCTTTGCCACCACAAAAAGAGCTGCTATAAATATTTTTGTACATGTGGGTCTTTCCTCCATTTGTATGATCTCTTTGGGATACAGCCCTAGAAGTTATGCTTATTCTTTCATGACAGACACAGATTTCAACAAAGTAACACACTTAGATTTTTCAGCTTAATAAGACCTTCCCAAACTTTTCTTCTATGAAAGAAAAGAGGCTGAGGCCACCTCCGCACCTCGATGAGTCATCAGTAGGACTAGATAGCATAGTAGGAAGTAGTATGCCTATAACTTGGGGTGGGCTGGGGCTTGCTGATAATTCCTGGAAGGTGGGATACCTTCCTACCCTCTAGACACAATACCACCCTGCCTCTCTAATTCTGGTTAATGTTATCAGAAAGGCAGTGTGATGTGGAAAGAACTCTGAATCTCACAACAGGCAATCTGGCATCAAATTTGAATTCTGACTCTTGGTAGCTATGACTCTGGGCTAATATGTTTATGACTTTAGCCCTTCATCTACTAGGTCATGCTGCTTTTCATGTATATGGTGATACTGTGTCTATACTTCCATAGTTGCCACCCATGAAACGATCTATGGAAGGTGGGAGGCAGTGCGGTAGAGTGTGGAGTGCGCTGGATTTGAAGTCAGAAGACCTACATTTGAACAGCAGTTCTATCATTTACTACCTTGGCGACCCTAGGCAAATCACTTATGTATTCTTAGTTTCCATAGGTATAAAATGAATGGATTAGACTAGATGGCCATAGTGCAGTATAAAGACTGCTGGGCCTGGCGTCAGGAAGAATCCTCTTCTGGAGTTCAAATCTGGCCTCAGATACTTACCAGCTATATGACCTTGGGCAAGTCACTTAACCCTGTCTGCCTCACTTTCCTCATCTGTAAAATGAACTGGACAAGGAATATCAAACCACTCCAAGTATCTTTCCAAGAAAACCAAAATGGGGTCAGGAAGAGTTGGACACGACTGAAACAAGTGAACAACAGAGAAGCACCTCCCAGCTCCAAATCGAGCAGTCTACTGCGGTGTTCTTTTTTTCTTAAACTTCTTTTTCTGGGCCTGTGATTTGACTGGTACAGAGAATTTCCAGGGAGTAAACTCTCTCCACCAAGGCAGATCTGCACAGCCTCTGCTGTTGTCCTAGAGAAGGGCTGGGAGACACCCAGAGGTTAAGTGACTGGCTTGGGTAGCATAGCCGGCATGTATGTGTTTGGGGGGAAGGGAGGACTCAAATTCCTGCTCTATGGATGAATGAATGAGGATTTGATCTAACTGGGATGTAGTGCAGCCTCACACCTATTCCTCCCATGAGCTCACCCTGCAGGTTATAAGAAGGCACCCTGGCTTGTTCCAGGAAGGCTCCTCTTTGGCTGTGTGACTTCTAGCAGGGAAGGCATGAGGTCAGCGACATGGTGTTATCATCACCTATTTCAGATAGGATCCTGGCAACAAGTACCCGACAGGCAAACCTTAAAATAGACACTCGAGGGCTTCCTTCAGAAATTTGGGATTTAAAGCCATTAACGCATCTATTCATTGCTTATGTTAACTTAGTATTAAAGTTCACAGCCTTTTAGCCTATGTCTTTATAGAGGTTACAAAAGTATTTTTTAAAAAAAAAGCCATTAGTATATCCACGCTAATAACTGTTCTTCACTGGCAGTGTTACTATTGTAAATGAACTTATAATAGGCTGTTCTGGGAACGAAAAGGCACACATCTTACTGAAATGGTTTTGCCCATAAAGTAAATGGGCAGAAGTGGTAAAGTCAGGGAAAGGTGAGTTTTATTTGGAGATGAGTTATAGGAGTGATGACAGATGGGAGGGGTGGCCATAGAGGCCAAGATCTTCCTCGGTTTTTGTATTGGAGATTATGAGTCATGAGGGACAAATTCAGAGAGTAAGGCTGGAGAATTACCAGAGGAAGGTGCTGGGTGACTGACTGCCTGTAGGTCAGCAGCTGCTTGAAGCTCCTGAGCAGAGACTTTCTAACAATGAAAGCTGCCTCAATGCCTTGTACATAGTAGGTGCTCAAGAAATGATTGTTCAATGGAATCTAAGAGGAACTGAGCTGCCTTGAAGTGGGACAAGGTAGCCGGTGAGTTCTCATACCAAGAGGGCTTCAAGGGAAAGGCTAGATAAACTCTTGCTAGGACATTTTAAAGGAGATTCAGGCTCAGGTGTGGGTTGGTTCAGAGATCTCTAATTTTAGATTTACAGGTGGAAATGACCTTAGAGGACATCAAATTAGTGCCTGAATTTTACAGAATAATATACATTTTTTTAAAAAGCTGAGGCCCAGAGAAATTAAGCGATTTGCCCAATGTTAAGGAGATACTAAATGACTTGGCAGAGAATTCAAACCCAGGGCCTCTGATTCCCACTCTGCATCCTGTAATGCTGCCTCTTTGTGCTTAGCACAGTGCCTGGCACATAGCAGGGGTTTAATCAATGTTTATTAATTGATTGAGGGTATCAAATGGTCTTCATTTATTTTTCCTAGTTGCACCCAGGAATTCATTGTCATCACAAAGACAAAGAGCATGGCCTCCTTTGCTTTTTCAAAGAATGGCAGATTAAAAAATGGGCATCCTTCTCCTTAGAACTACTTTTAAATGGAGCTTTCTCTGTGAGGTAAGTGATGGGTGGCAAAGTGATGGTGGTGGTGGGGAGAGATGGGGGTAAGATATTGCACAAGGGCTCATTGTATCACTGAAGCCTGAGTCACTTGGGGGAAATGGGTGAGTGTAGTGGAAAGCAGGAGGGACCTGGAGTCAGGAGTCCTGAGTTCAAATCCTGATTTTGACAATACCTTAGAACTTTCTGAACCTCAGTTTTCATATTTGTAATTTGGGGTGGGGGAACTAGACCTTCAGTTTTATCAGTGAAAGGAGTACTTGGTGAACAACTCCCTCTACCAATGTAGATCAGAACCTGCTTAGCTCCTTAATCTCAGACTATGACCTGGGGAATGAGAGGTTGTGACTTGCTTAAGGTCACAGAGCCAGTAATTATCAGAGGCCAGTCTTGAGCTGAGATCTTCCTGACTACAAGGTCAGCTCTCTATCCCCTCCTCTATTCTGCATAATAGCTACTTCCTGGCATTTTAGGGGAAACCATTTATTCTCAGAATATTTATCGATATTCTTAAAATGTTTCTATTGTGATCTCAGCCACTCTTAGGTCTTCAGTGATAATCTCAATGCAAAGGGCTCCCAAATCCATCTCTTAACTTTTCCCGGTGTGTTTTATTGGAATTTCTTTCCCACTCTGTCACATTCTACCTTGTATCATACTCTTTTTTCCTCAAGGTGGTGTAGCGGACAGTGCTAGGTTTCTAGTTAAAGGACCTGGGCTGTCAAAGTCAGCCTGTTACTAACTATGAGAGTTCAGGCACATCATGGAACTTCTCTAAGTCTCAGTTTCTTCCTTTAGGAAGGGAGGCGCTTGGCCTGGATTCTCTCTAAGGTTCCTTCCAACTCTAAATCTCTGAGTTTGTGAACCTGTATTGTGCCCTTCCCCCATTAGACTGTAAGATGGCTGAGAGCAGAAACTGTGGTGTGTTTAATCTCAAGCATCTGACACAGATTGGGCACTTTATTGATGCTCGTTGAACCTGGTGAGGGTGAAACTCCAATCTGGACTTCTTTTTTGAACTTTTGTTTTACCTCACTATATTTCCGGATGTTGTCTGGTCATATCATTTGAATGTTCTCAGGCACCTCAAAACCAACATGTCCAAAAATGAACTCACTGTTTTCTGCCTAAAGCCTGGCCTTCCCTCCTCCTTCTGATGGCAGCACTCTTCTTCAAGTTATTCAAAACATGAAAACTTTCAGTTATATTGAACTCTCCCCTCCTTCACCCCCACACGCAATTATCTGTAATCTTGTCAATTGTGTGTCTTCAGTATCTCTTGTATCTGTCTCCTTCTCTCTCCCAGTCATCACCCTAGTTCAGGACCTTATTACATTTTTCCTGGTCTGTCATAATGGCCTCCAGTTTCTCTTCTCCATAATCTGCCCTTCATCTAGCTGCCAAAGTAATCTTAAAAAAAATCTTTGTATATAAACTTAACGAGCATTGTCTAACACAAACACTTCCAACATCCAAAACAACAACCACAACAAAGGTTACATATGAAACTATGGACTTCTGAATAGTTTGTTTTTGTTTAAAGGTTTAGGGGCTAGTTCTATTATTTCATTGGTATGGGGAATTTCTAGGTAAGTAATATGCCTCTACCAATGTAGATTGGCACTTTGTTTGCAATTTACAACTTTAGAGAATTGTCTAGAGAGCTAAAAGTTTAAGTGATATATGTGTCTTTCCAGTTCTCAGGTTGCCTTTTAAAGGAAATTTTTAAAATAAGTATTTTTTTATTAATTTATTTTGATTTATCAACAATCACTTCTGTAAGCTTTTGAGCTTTAGATTTTCCCCCTCTCCCTCCCCACATCCCTCCCCAAGATGATGCGCAATCTGACATAGACTATACATATACATTCTTATTAAACACATTTTCACATTAGTGATGCTGTAAGTAAGAATTAGAACCAGTAGGAGGAACCATTACAAAGAGGAAACAAAACACAACAGAATTAAAAAAAAAGTAGCAAATAGTGTGCTTTTATCCGCATTCAAATTCTACAGCTCTTTCTTTGGACGTAGATGGCATTTCCCGTCATGAGGCCTTTGGAGACATCTTAGATCTAAAGAACATTTTTTAAAGCGAAATATTAAATTTAAATTTAATACCATAATGACATTAACCTATTTGTCTGAGTACCCTTGTGGACAAAAAAAAGTCTATAAAAAAGTCCAACATTTTATTTTTTCTGTATAGTTTTAAATGTTTCATGGTTATTCCTACCTTACTTGTTTCTTCCTTTCCTTCTACGTTTCTTTCACTTTGCACCAATACTCTCGTCTCCAAACAAATAGAAGCTCTCCCATATATCAAATGAGTATAATCAAGCACAACAAGTAAAAAACATCAGCTGAACCTGAAAATACCTCATTTCTCTCTCGCCTTTAGTATATCATCTGTCTCTAAATCTTAGGAAGGGATATTCCTAAAACTGAGTATGAGCACATCACTCCCTTGCTCACATCTCTTCTGTGACTCCCCAGTGTCAGACAAATAAAATACAGCCTTCCAAGTGTGTCAATCCAGAGCTCCCAGAAGCTGATTCTAACGTACCTTTTCACTCTGCTCCAGCCAAATTGGACCACTTGACATCTCCTCTCCTACATCCCTGCACTTGCACACGTCATTCCTGTGCTTTGAATGAACATGTCCGTCACTCTCCCATATCTGTTGAAACTCTCCCTTTCTTTCAAAGCTCAGCTCATGTGCCACCTCCTACAGGAAGCCTTCTTTGATGCTCTTGGGTAGAAATGACACCTGCCTTCTAGAGGCAGCTGGGTGGTACAGTGGGTAGAGAACTGGGCCTAGAGCTGCAAAGACCTCCGGACGTCAACTTTGACCTCAGTTATTTAGTAGCTGTGTGACCTTGGGCGAAAGGGGAGGGGGAAGGAATAAGCATTTATCAGATGCCTTTCCTATGTCAGGCCCTGTGCGAAGTGTTTTACAAACCTTATCTCATTTATACTCACAGCAACCCCGGGGAAGTAGATACTATTATAATGCTCATTGTGTGGTTGAGGAAATTGAGGTAGACAGAGCTTAAGTGACTTGTCCAGGGTCACACAGCTGATGACTGCGTGAGGCTGGATTTGAAGCCAGGTCTTCTTGACTCCAGGTCCTGTGGTCAGTCTGTTGTATCACACAGCTGATGACTGTGTGAGGCTGGATTTGAAGCCAGGTCTTCTTGACTCCAGGTCCTGTGGTCAGTCTGTTGTACCACATAGCTGCTTACAGTCACCTAACTTGTTTGCCTCCATTTCCTGGTTTGGGTGTTTTTGGTCTTTTTATCTCCAGAGCCCAGCACATCACCTGCCACACAGTGAGGAACTAAGAAATGCTTGTGCACTTGAATTTAAAGGCTGTCCGAGAGTGTATTATAGTTATTTGTGTATATGTCTCATCTTCTTTACCAGACCGTAAGCTACTAGGTGGTACAGTGGATAGAATGCTGGGCCTGGAGTCAAGAAGCCTCCTCTTCCTGAGTTCAAATCCAGCCTTAGACATTTACTAGCTGTGTGACCTTGGGCAAGTCACTTAAGCCTGTTCCACTCAGGTTCCTCATCTGTAAAATGATCTGGAGAAGGAAATGGCCATCCACTCCAGGATCTTTGCCAAGAACCCCCCCCCAAAAAAAGGGGGCTATAAATAGTTCTGGAAAATGACTAAACAACAAACGCAACAAAGTACTAGAGGGTGGGGGCTGCACCCCTTTTTTCATTCTGGGTTCTTAGCACTAAGCATAGCTCTCTAAATATGCTGAGTGCTTAATAAGCTTTCTTATTGTGAAATGTGACCACCCAATCGACCTGATCCAGCTGCCCTCTCCCAGGTGCCTTCTATGGCCAGTCTTTTACATTGATTAGGGTAGTCCTTGCAGAGCAGGCGCGATTCACATTGTCCAGTTTCCTACTCACAGCTTTCCTGGAGTAGTGGGACCTGACACAGTCTTCATGAACCCAGACTATTCAATCTCTCTCCCATCATGAGGCATCAGAGGAAGGTTTTCTCTAATTACATTTGATAAACCTGGAAACTGCATTGACCTGCTTGCCGTTGGGAGAGCCATGATGAGAATACCTGAGACTTATCAGAACTTAAGAGTTCGCACAAGCACTTTATGTACATGATCCCATTTGTTCCTCATAACAACCCCATGAGCGATTTACTATACATATTCTTATCCCCATTTTACAGGTGAAGAAACTGAGGTTTAGAGAAAGGTCCAGTGACTTTCCCATAATCACCTAGCTAATAAATATGGGAAGCAAGGCTTTGAAACCAGGTCGTCTTGACTCTAAGGCCAGCACTGAATCCTTTTTGCTGTTAGTTTATCATCAACAAACTACTGCAATAGGGTGCTAATGTTCTGTCAGTGGTCCCTCCAAAGAGTTGATATAGTTTCCCAAACTACTTAACTTCTTTGAGACACTTGGAGAATCCTGCCAAATAAGATCAGTGAGCCATTTAAAGAGAGGTTACTGAACATTTCCTATTCAGGTTTGCAGCATTTCAAGTGACCCCTATTCCTTTGGTTCCGTCTTAGCCTTTTCCGGATGAGCAAATCTTATCATTAACTACCTTAACTACAAAATCAGTGAGAAGACAACCCTCATTTCTATGGTGATTTCAAGTGGAGAACACAAGGCTGATGAGTGCCCATTTGACAGATAATATACCTAAAATTGTGAAGGACATATGATGTCATCACAAGCAAATCATTTTGTAGGAATCCTTCCTTTCCTTCCACATACACATGGACTAGCTTGTATTCCAACCAGGCTATGGCTCTGTGACTTAATAGAGAAGTCTTTGGGAATCAGCTGAGGCCCAGAGATATTAAAGAATTTGCCCAAGGTTATATAGCCTAGTAAGTGTCAGAGATGGGATTTGAAGTCAGATTGTCCTGACTCTAAACCTACTATTCCATTCCCTGGGCTATAATACCTCCATTACAAATAGTAGTAATCGCAGCTGACATGTATTTAGCACAATAAAATTTACAAAATTCTTTACATACATTATCTCATCCAAGCCTCGTAATAACTCTATGAAATAGGCACTCAAATATTCCAGTCTGTGATCTCTTCAATGTGGATATTTACTCCAATGATGCAGAACTCTACCCATCCATGCCGGCTCACCCTGCTTGACTCTTATTTAAGTTTTCCCATAAGTTTATGAATTCCTTCTACTCAGTGATCTGGGAGCCCTCCTCAATTTTCCTGGACATTTCAAAGACACCGGTGGAACCCATGGACTCTCCATTGGTTATCTACCACTTTCATCTTGAGACCAGATGATCTCCTTTTCTGATTGTAGATTACTTTGATGACATCATTTGCTCCATTTCTCATTTGTAATTAGTTCCTTGTTTGTAATGTGTTGCAGCCTGCTCACACCCACCCTGTGCCTCCTCATTGCCCTTTGAGTGATACTCATCATGAATTCTTTAGAGGTTGTAGTGTTCTATGACTCACAAGGTATACAACACTGTAGAACATTGGCGTTAAAAAGAGGGGCCTTTGTTTCAGGGAGAAGTTTGGGGTCCTTAAAAGACCTTTGCAATTTCCCAAAGGCAATGAATCTCTCATTTTCTTCTGGTTTAGTTCTGGACCCAATTCATGATATCTTTTTGGTGTTTCTCTAAGATATAATAAGGTTGTCTAACTAACCACATATCAAAATTGGGCAATAGACGAGACAACATCATCATCACTTCCACTTTTACAGATGGGAAAACTGAGGCTTAGTCAAATGGTTTTCCCAAGGTTACGCAGCCAGTAAACATCACATTCTCAATTCAAATCCAGGCCTCTTAGCTCTGAGTCCATTGCTTTCCAACTAAGATGAATTGTTTTCAAAACAAAAGGCTTTTAGCACATAAAATCACTTCATAATCCAATAATTTTTTTGGTTAAAAGGTAAAAAATTTGCAGCACTGATAAAAATGAAATAGTGGTGGTATGGAGATGTCAATGCTAAAACACATCACGTAAAACACAAAGGAAATAAATCTCTTGTCAAATACCCTAAAATAAAAGTTAATATTTCTATGGTTATATATAATAATGTCAATAATGCCTTGTACTTTTTATCTACATAAGACTTTCATTTTTAATTATCCTCACAATGTGACATTCACTGTCAGTAATCAACTTTCCTAAAGCCTGGGTGAACAGTCTCAAGACATGAATGAATGAGCATGTGTATACAAATACAAAAACAAAGACCATGCCTGTCCACAAGGAGTCAACATTCCAATAGTGAGAGATATCACATACAGGAGAATGGTGGTGAGGAAGAGACACTTTGGTCTGGAAAGTTACAGGGATATATATGTAGGGCCACAGTAAAGTAGATTGACATACCCCTTCCAGAAACAAAAGCCTAGTTCATATGGCATTCTCCCTCACTTCATTAAATTGGGGAACTCATCAAATTACTCAAGGATTCACTTAATAACTTCCTTTGCTTACACTGTAGAGCATCCCCAAATGCCCTGCAGATTTGAATCGAGGGTACAATAATTTCCCAGCTTTTTCCATTTTGTAATACAATATACAGCAATGCAATACAAGACCTCAACACACAGTGCAACTATTTATTTAGTGTATACAGGGTGCTGAACACCATGTCAGGTGCTACAGGAGAAAAGAAAAAACAAAGGTTAAATAAGATGTGGCTCCTCAAAGAGCTTAATTGCTAGTATACCAATTCTAACCATTTTTTTGAGTTGGTATTCAGGCTAGTTTACTGGGCATAGTTTTGGGTTCAAGCCTTGATTCTGGAATTTACTTCCTGTGTGACCTTGAATAAATAACTTCATATTTCTGTGCCTGTTTCTTCATATGAAAATGGGGTGGTTAGACAAAATGATCTATATGGTACCTTCTAATTCTATGATCCCATGGTCGTACATCAGAAAAAAATAACCTTTTCAATATATTTAAATATTCCTGTGCCCAGAAGCTCTTCAATGACCTCTCAGAACCTCAGTTTACTTATCTGTAAAATGAGGGAGTAGGTGGATTAGCTGACCTCTAAGTCCCCCCCCCAACCTGAATCTCACGGATTTATGATGAAACCTAAAACATATCTATTGAGTTATTATTTATGTTGTTTTCTGTGGAGACAGATCACAAGAAGGGTTGCTCTTATATTTCTCCTGTTTGTCGCCTCCATCAAACCTCTCATGTCATCTAGTCATCCATTAATTTGGCAATCTATACACTTACACCTCCTGTTCCCCAAAACACACAATGATACTTGCCATCCACTTCTTCTCTGTACCATGGTCCCTAGGGCTTCTATTATTTGCTCTTTTGGTCAAACACATGCAAAGAGGAAAGAGGAAATGCAAGCCATTGCAAAACACCAAGGATATCTTCGAGGTGTATTAATTAGAATGCCTCAATGCACATAGTACAACACTCCCTAGTAGCAGTGGGTTAACCAGAAAGAAATTCATCAGGAGCAAATTCAGAGGAGGGGAAAGGAGAAGCTTGACTACTGTGTGGTCTGGGAGGGAGAAAATCTGTCCTAGGATACTTTGTAGAGCTGTCTGCCAAAGGGAAGCAGCAAGCCACTTGGGTCCATTGAAGGAGGGAAGGAAGGAAGGAAGAAAGGAGGGAGGGAGGGAAGGATACTAGGGGGAAACTCCTTGAGAAGAGGGACTGTTTCATGGCTGTCTTTATATCTTGAGCTTCTGTCCTAGTACCTGGACCACGGTGAATAAATGAATTCTTATAGATTGGTAGATGGGGGAAAAGGGTACGCCAAAAGATAACATTGGCTGAGTGCAAAGGGTATGGTTGGGAAAATGAGGCCAGCTACTGTCATTACTACCTAGGGAGCACCCTCAAGAAGGTGCTATCAGCAACCCTCTAAATGACTTACCCAGGGCAAACCTAATGGGACCTTCCTATAATTCTGCTTACTAGGTAGTCTTTAAGCACACATGTACACATACACACACACACACACTCTTGTGTGCACATGTGTGTATATGTGCACACATATATGCATACATGGGGCAGCTAGGTGGCACAGTGTATGGAATGCCAGGCTTTGAGTCAGGAAAAGCCATCTTTCTGATTTCAGATCTGATCTCAGACACTTACCAGTAATGTGACCTTGGGCAAGTCACTTAACCCTGTTTACCTAAGTTTTCTCATGTGTAAAATGAGCTGGAGAAGGACATGGAAAACCACTCCAATATGTTTTCTAAGAAAACCCCAAATGGAGTCACGAGTCAGATATGACTGAATAATAACATCTGTATACACATAATACATATTAAATCAATCTATTTGTCTATCTTTAGTGAATGAATATACTGCTTTTTTATATTTTTTACTGGCTGTCACAATGGATAGAGGGCTGGGTCTGGAGTCAGGAAGATTTGAGTTCAAATCTGGCCTTAGACACTAATCGTGTAATCCTGGGCAAATCATTTCACCCCTGTTTGCCTCAATTTCCTTACCTGTAAAATGGAGATACTCAGAACGGCTACCTTACAAGACGGCTGTGAGGATCAAATGAGGTAATGATCCACAGTGCCTGACATGTAGTTAGCGCTATAGAAATAGTAGCTGGTATAATTATTACTACAACTTCTTATTGTTTACTCTCGTTTCCTGTTCCATTGAATTAATGACCTTAGGTTGAGGAAATGTATTCCCTCTTGCCTTCCATGAGCTCCATTGGTGAAAAAATTGCAACTGCATGTCGCTGTCACCAGCTCTGTCAGTGGGTCAAGACACATCCTTTAGTATGATCCTGGACTACAATCATAGGATTCTTCTTCTCTCTGTGGAAGAGGCCCCAGACTTGCAAGGACTAAATAGTTATCTATTGCTGTTACATGACTAAAACTTAGATTTCATGTGGGAGGAAACGTTAGGGGATAAAAACGAGGCAGAAATGCTCTTAAGGTATCTAGCCGACATACTTAGAATCACAGAATGTGAGGTCTAGAAGGGCCATTAGAGTTAGGAACCATGTCTTGCCTCCTCATTTTACAGATGAAACAACTGAGACCCGAAGAGGCTGGGTAACTTAGCAAAGAGGCCAAGTTACTTATCCAGGATTACACAGTTACCAAGACTCTATGACACAATTCAAATTAACCAATTCAGGGAAGTTGTGACTTGCTTCAACTCACAGTGCTGGTAGGTGTCAGAAACAGGATCCTAATCCAGGACTCACATCGCTACTGAATGCTGATTCAGTCCAACGGCTTCTTTTTAAGAGGAGAAAAAACCCTGGAGAGATTAAATTATTTTCTCCCCTAAAGCCACTCTGTGATTTAATTAATAGTAGAGTTTGGACCAGATTTCTTCTGGTGCTAGACTTTTGATTTTCTACTTAGGCTTTTTAAATTGCCTCTGGCATCTCAAAAGAGTCAAAAAGAACAGAGAGGAAAAAAGGCACCATGTGTATCAAAGTCCCCTTTCACACCACAAATTCTTTCTTCTTTGTCCCACATTTTCTCCCTTGTCTTTGGGAAGCCTTAATATGTAGAAACCACATTGAGGCACTCTGGGGCTCACTTAAGACTAGTGTGTATACAAGCGTTAATTCAAGTGAGTTCACACACAGAAGCAAGGGGCTCAACACAGTGAGGTAGTGGCGCTATTTGCCCATTTTCCCACCTTCACTAAATAATCCAATTCAATTAACATCTGGCTCCATATTAATCATTTAGAAGCACAGCATCCCAGAGTTGAAAGTGGCTGCAGGGACCCTGTAGTTCATTCTCAACCTGAACATGAATCCTTCATACCATATGGGTCGCAAGTAGTCATCCAATCTTTGCTTGAAGACCTCTAGTAAAAAGGAACCCACTATCTCCTGGGGATAACCCATTCTGTTTCTGGACAAATCTAATCATTAGAACATGTATCCTTGTCAAAATTCGATTAGACTTTTACCCATTGCCCTTAACTTTCCCTTTTCAGGCTAAGCTGAACATTTATCTAAACACCTAAATCCAGGGCCCTTCCAAATATTAGCAAGGAGCACACAGACTAATGAGTGTGTGTGTGTGTGTGTGTGTGTGCACGTGTGCGCGTGCATGTGTATTCCCTTTCTTTAGTCCCACTAATTGAGAAAACAAAAAGAAAAAAGAAACACTGCTGAAATCTCCCTTATCAACATCACTGTACTTAGCGCAGTGCCTGACACATCACAGTGCTGTTGCCCAGTGGTTTCAGTCATGTCTGACTCTTTGTGACCCCGTTTGGGGTTTTATTGGCAAAGACATTGCAGTGATTTGTAATTTCCTTCTTCAAGTCATTTTACAGATGAGAAAACTGAGGCAAATAGGGTGAAGCGACTTGCCCAAGGTCACACAACTAGTAAGTGTCTGAGGCCACATTTGAACTCAGGTCTTCCTGACTCCAGGCCTGACACTTTATCTGCTGTGCCACCTACCTGCCCGTTGACACATAGTAGGGACTTAATAATTGTTTTTGATTGATTGAAATAAACATCACCAAATCCACACATTGGTCATTTCTGAAAATACCTATCTCAAACTGCCTCTGAATCTGATAAAGACAGCCCAGGACCCTGAATCTAAGAGCCTTGGCAATAGCAATGCTTCCAGTCCAGTGCCCTTAGATATCATCCTGGGAAGTAACTCCTGGGAAGCTGTAGCCTGACAATTATTCCTGCTGGTGCTACGAACACAGCTACTGAAGACCCACCAAAGTCCTTGTCACTGTCTCGTTGCTCAATATTAGAAACTGCTATGATTTTACCAGGGGAAATGACATTTAAGAAGAGGCATTGACATCTGGTTTGCTGCTTCCTCCTAAGAACTGTGGGAACTTTCAACTGACTTGTAGCTGAAATCTTCCATATGTGTGATTCCCCGCCCCCATTAGAATGTAAGCCCCTTGAGAGCAGGACTGTCTTACCTTTTTCCTGTTTGTATCCCCAGCGCTTAGCACAGTAAGCCCTTAATAAAGACTTCATTCATTCATTCATTCATTCATTCATTCATTCATTCATTCATTCATTCTCTGCTAAGCAGTAAATAATATACTTTGCTCCTGGTCCTCTGCCATAGTGGTTGGTCATTGCATTAATTAGAGTATTTACATTTTTCGGACTTGTTCTTTTCAGTGTCATAATTAATCCTATAAATTATTGTCCTGGTTCTGCTCACTTCATATACACATCAATCCATATCAAACTTTCTTCTCAAGTCATTTCTGATAGTGCAGTAATAACCTGTTACATTCATATATCATAATTTGTTCAGGCATTCCCTAATAGTTTCCAATTCTTTGCTACAACCAAAAGCCACACACGCACACACACACACACACACACACACACACACACACGCACACCCACCCACCACCACACACACGCACGCACACACACATACACACGCACACACACGCACATACACCCCCACACACGCGTACACGCACACACACGCATGCACACACATACACATGCACACACATGCACACACACACACCACACCACACACACACACACGCACCCCCCCACACACATGCACACACACACACACACACACACACACACGCACACACACACACACACACACACACACGCACACACACGCACACCTTTTCCTTCTTTTCTTGATATCTTTGAGGTTGGGCCTAGTAGTGATATTGCTGGGTGAAAGAGCATGTAAAGTGTTGTGACTTTTTGAGTGTAGTTTCAGTTGTTTTCCAGAATGCTCCACCATAAATGCAGTAGTGTGCCTGATCTCTCATGGCCCTTCCAATGGTTGCCATTTCCCTTTTTTCTTCTTTTTTTGGTCATATTTTCCAATTTGATGGGAATCAGAAGGATACTCAAGCTTATTTTTATTTGAATTTCTCTTAATTGTAGTGATTTAACAGGGACTATTTTTTGCTTCTTTTTGCAACCTCATAGCTTAACACAGTGCCTGACACACTGTGGGAGCTTAATAACTATTTAATAATTGATTACCTTTGACCTTGTTAAGGTGCTTTTTTTTAATCATTCAAGTGAAATAAATTAAAAAAAATTTGTACCTACCTCTAGGTGTGAGACAAGGAGAGGGAAGATAAAAGTTCCTAGAATAATCTATATTCAGATGACTGTTCACTTTTTGACATCAGGGACCATTTCAGTTTTTATTTCTGTATCCTACACAGCCCAACACAAGGCCTTACACAGGGCAAGCTTTTACATGTTGGCTGAATTGGATTGAATTAGAAGATGAAGGCAAAGTTTTGGAAGACTCATTAAATGGTTGTAGGAGAAGCTAGCACAGGAAAGTAGAAAGAGTACCTGTTTGAAGTCAAGTAGTCCTGGGTTTTATATCTGGTTCTGCTAGAATGCCATTTTCTAGGGGATAGAGCTGGGGACTTGGAGTTAGGAAGGCAAAGGTTCAAATACCATTTCTGACTTCCATGAGCTGTGTGAACAGGGTCAAGTCACCTAACTTCTCTGAGTATCAATTTCCTTGTCCGTGAAATAAGAATAATAATATTTATAGTCTCACAGAGTTGTTGTGAGGCCTCAAACGAACTAATATTATATATATGAAAAATTAACATAATACCATGCTATAAATGTAAGGTATTATTTTTGACCCTGGGCCAGTTTCTTTTATTATCTGGGCTTCAGTTTCCTCATTTGTAAAAATAGGGTTAATAATACCTAGGCTAAAAAGAAGCCAGAGTGTTTTTGTCAGCGAAGCATTTTTAAAGTCTTACTATATATATATAGTAATATTATATACTTGAGTTATTCTTAATTGAACTTTTCTGCCAGGCTGGGCTTACCTGATTATTTTAAATAGATTCAACAGTTCTTAAAATTTGAAGAGATTTAAAAAGAAATTCTGAGAGGCTAATCTTTATTTTGAAAAATAAACATTTAGGTCAAATGATGGAGCTGAGGAATCTGCTTTTAGACAGTCAGCATTTGGGGCTCTGAGGCTACTTGGGAGGGCTCTGACTTAAGCCAAGTTTCCCTCCCAGATTTCCATCGAAAATTAAACAAAAAAAGGGGAGGATTAGAAGCATCTCCTCCAAAGACATAGAGATACTATAGTAACTCTAGGCTTTAATGAATTTAGGAATTCTGGGCAAAAGGAGCAGTTGCTTTGAAGAAGAAACTGTTTAACCAGTCAACCCCTTGTTATTTCAAATACGTGATTTGAACAGCCTCCACAGAGATGGCTTTCTCTGATACCTTGTGTTATGTTGACCTTGGGCTCTCTAGGAGCTCATTTGACTCCCAGAGCTGATATCCAACTCCCTTCAGGATGTCTCCATTTAGCTATCTACCAAGGTACCCTAAACTCAGCATGCCCTGAAACAAACCTACTTTTCCTTTAAATGTGTTCTTTTTTTTTTCTTCTAATTTCACTCTTTTTGTTATCCAGTTGCACGCATTTGAAACTTTAGGGTTATCTCTGATACCTTCCTCTCTTTTGCCACTCAGACCCAATGAGTTACCAGTAATAATAATAAGGTTTGCAGAATGCTTTCCTGGCTATGAAACTGGAATGTGGTATTATTGCCCCCATTTATTATTAAGAAAATTGATACTCTGATGAATTGAATGACTTGTCAGTGGTCATATGGCTAGCGAGTATCTGAGATAAAATTTGAACCTGATTCCAAATCTAGCTCTTTATTCATTATACTATGCAAAGAGCCATCACCCTGGTTCAGACTTTTATTAACTCTTCCTTGTCTGGAGATCTCCTTGCCTCAAATTTGTCCCAGCTTTAATCCTTCCCCCACACAGATGCCAAAGTGATTTTTAAAACTTTTTTTCAATTAACAAATGTTTCTTTCCTTCCCACCTCCCAACCCCCAATGGAAAAAAAGAATGACAAAAATAAAAACCCTTGTAACAAATAGCAAAGGTGTTATTCCTAAAGCACAGATATTATCATAGCAGACCCTACTCATCCCAACCCCAATGGAAAAAAAAAGAACAACAAAAATAAAATCCTTGTAACAAATAACAAAAATGTTATTCCTAAAGCACAGGTATCACTGTAGCAGAACTTATTCAATGAACTCTAGTGTTTCCCTATGGTAAACTTCCATTTGCCTTTTAAAATTCCTCACAACCTGGTTCTAACTCGCATTTCCAACCTTTTCCCATCACTCAGAGGTCTAGTAAGAATGGCCTTCCTATTGTTTTCCATATATGACATTCCATTTCTCATCTCCATGCATTTTCACTAGCTGTTCCCCATTCTTGAGATAGCCTTTATCTTCACTCCAACCTCCAACATGTTCCTTTCAAAACTCAGTTCAACTGTCATCAGCTATATGAATTCTATGTATTATATTTATCTCTGTATATTTAGAACTTAGCACAATGCCCAGAAAATAGTAAGGTGCCTAATTAATGCTTGTCGATTGATAGGTTGCTTTTCCTCCAAACCCACCACTCTTTTGATTTTCTGTATTTCTACTGCAGGCAACACCAGCCTTGTAGTCACATAGGTTCAGGACCCTGGAGTCATCCTTCAGTCCTCACTTTATAAACATTTCAGATTCTTCCTCCACAAGATCACTTTTCTGCTCCTATGGTCGCTGGCCTGATCAGTCTCACCTAGACTACTGGCAATCATCTTTTCACTGATCTTTGTGTCTCTAACTCTCCTCCCCACCAGTAAACACCAATGGCTTCCTGTTCTCTACACAGTTAAGTGGAAACTACTTTGTTTCACATTTAAAGTTCCAGTCTACTATTATTAAAGTTACTCCTTTTACCAACTCCATAGTGTAGCCAACCTAACTTTGTTTTCACTCATATAAGACATCTGCCATCTTTGTTTCTTTCTATCAGCAATAATACATGCCTAGAATTTGTTTTATCCTCTTCTCTTAGAATATATATATATATATATATATATATATATATATATAATACATATCTATATATAGTATATATATAATATATATATATATATATATATATATATAGATATATATATAGATATAATATAGTTTCCTTCAAAACTCTGCTCAGGCATCCTCTTCTATACAAATTTTTTTTTTCCTACCTTGAGGCAGCTAGGTGGTATAGCAGATAGAGTGTGGGTTAAGAGTCAGGAAGATCTGAATTCAAAGCTTGCCTCACACAACTTACTGGCTGTATGATGTGAGGAAGTCACTGGCCTTCTCTGTGCCTCAGTTTATTCATATGCAAAATGAAGAGAATAATAGCACCTGCCCACAGTGCTGTTGTGAGGATACCATGAGTCAGCATATATGTAAAATGCTTTACAAACTTTAAAGTGTTACATAAATGCTAGGTATTATTATTATTATTTCATGATTACCCTAGCTGCTAATGCTATCCCAAAATATCTTGTAAAAGTACCTTTCACTTATTTATAGCACTTTTATATTATATTTTATATAGTTACATGTGAACAAGCTATCTCCTAAAAGGATGTAAAATTCTCAAGGGGAGGGAGGGATTATTTCAATTGTCATTACGTCCTCTGTGCCTAGCATGGTGTCAAAAACTATTTTCAATTCAGTTCAATTCAATAAGCTTTCATTAAGCATCTACTATGTGCCAGGTATTGTGCTGAGCACTGGAGGTACAAATAAGGAAAAGAAAGACAGTCTATGCCTTCAAGGAGCTTATAATCTAATGGAAGAAGACAACACATAAAAGGAAGCTGAAAAGGGGGAAAAAGACCAAAGGGGACCCAACATGGCACCAATATGTTCTATGGACTGAAAACTAAGCTGATGGTGGAAAATGGAGCATTACCTATAAGTTCTGAAAGTTATGAGCCCTCTGCAGAGGAAGGCTTTGAGGAGAATTTATTGCTCCACCCCCCAGCCCTCCAATCAGAGGGGAGGGACAACTGACAGAGTTGGAGAGGTATCAAAAATTGAGTCAATCTAAATGGTGATTAGCTTATCATGAGAGGGTATGATGTTCCAAGGAATTGAAACCATGCAGAGCTGCTGATGGAAAATGGAGAGTTACCTAAACATAGTAGGTGTATAATAAATGTCTGTGGATTGACATAGTTGCAGGAATACTTTTTATATTAATTGACCTGGTTATGTCTCTCCTCTGCTTAAAAATCTTCAGTAGCTACCTCTTGCCTCCCCGGTAAAGCTTTGCTCTATCAAATTAAATACTTTTTTTGGTCGGGGTAGATTAGAGGCAGAATTCATGAGGGTTGAGGAGGTTGAAGAACTGGGAGGCCAGAGAATTCACATAAAACAGTGGTTAGAATGAGAAGACTATAAGCCATACCCTGAACTCATTGGGGCAGAAGGAGAGTGAACTTGAAGTCTATAGGTGACAGAAACAAAGATTTGCATAGTACAAGTCAAGCTTCACAGGTGGTTTCTGGGTAATGGCAGCAAAGGGAGGGTATGAAGATGGCATTAGGGACCAAGCAGAATGGTAAGTCCTCCTCCTGGTCTTTTGTATCAGGGACAGTGAGAGAAAGAGTAGTTAGTGTTGGAAAGGGTGCCAAGAAATGTAGAATCTTCAAGAAATTCTAAAGGAGAGAGGAACCCAGGCTTCAGTAAGTTGTAGATATAAGAATGAAGGCTTGTGAGAGAAAAAGACATAGAAATCATAGGATTATAAACTTGAGACCTTAGGTGTAGTCAAGTTGAACTCATTCGTTTTACAGATGAGGTAATTGAGATAGAGAGGAAAGATCATTTAAGATCACTCACCAAGTATATGACAAAGCTTGGATTTGATCTAAATGCAGCAGTCTTTCTTCTGTATCACAGTAGAGAAAGGGTTTAGATGAGGCAGAATCAGAGGAAGACAGGAGAGAATGGAGACTTTCTGCTTACTCCTGCATTGGGACAAAGGAAACTGGGAAAGATTTTATGTCCACTGGACTCTGGGGGATTGAAGGAGGGCAAGATGGCAACCCAAGGAGAGAGCAAGAGAGTGTAGGAGGGAGCATGGGAAGTGGAGTGGGCAGTTGGACACCTATGGGTAAATATGATGCTCCCTACGATGTTGACATCCGGAATGGAGTCCTGGTTCCTGCCTCCATATTATTTCTGACCTTGGTTTAGAAACATCCTAGACACTGGTTCAAAAGTGACACTGAGATGGCAGGTGCAAACAGGCACCGTGGTTCCCTACTATACTGGCGAATAGGTAACTGAGAGAATAATGGGGCAGAGGTGGAATATGGCTTATGGAAGGTCCAGTGGACCCCAATTTGCATACTCATGGGGTCTCATGCATGCTTAGTGTATTATAGGATTAGATTCTTCTGGATAATTGGTGCAACCCTTGGTTAGTTCTCTAATCCAGAGCACAGAAGCTGTCTGATGCACCAGATGAAGGTAAGGCTGATAAAACTCACATTACCCTCTAAAACTATAAACTAAAAGCAGCAACATTTCCTGGGGGGCGGGGTGGGCAAGAGAAATGAGAATGCCCTAAAGAGCTGAAAGAGAAAGTTGAAAATGCTCAGCAGCTCAAGTCTTGTCTCTCCAATATAGAAAACATGACAGAAAAAAGGGATAAAGCAGTGAAAAGTCAGAAAGACCTGAATTTGAACCTGCTTCTGACTTTAGTAATCATGTGACCATAGACAACAATTATTAATAATGATACTAATAATATCTAACATTTGCAATAGAATTTACTATGTGCCAGGCACTGTCCTAAGTATTTAATAAATATCTCATTGCATCCTCACTGTAACCCTGGGAAGTAAGTGCTATAATTATCTCCATTTTATAGTTGAGAAAACTGAGGCTGACAGAAGTTAAATGACTTGCCCAGGGTCATACAGCTAGTAAACATGTGAGGTTGGATTTGAACTCAGGCCCTCTTGATTCAGGCCCAATGCTCTACCCAGTGTGCCCCCTAAATATTATCTCATTTGATCTTCACAACAACCCCATGAGGTAGGAATTATTGATTACCCTCATTTTGCACACAAGGAAACAGACATAGAAAGGTTAAGTGACTTACCCAGGGCCACATATTTAAAAAGTGTATGAGGAAGAATTTGAACTCAGTACTTCTTGACTTCAAGTCCAACGTTCTATCTACGGCATCACCTTATTATAATCATTTTACAGGTGAAGAAACTGTTGTGAGAAAGTTAAGTCACTTGCCAGGCTTCCACAGCTAGGAAGTGCCGAAGAGCAAACGCTCTATCCATTATGACCCATAGTTTCCTTGTCTGTAAAGTGAGGAGCTTGGACCAGATGGCTTCTCCAGCCTTGAAATCTATCGTTCCTGTAATGTTATAACCCTATGATGTGGATGACTATTGACTCCTGGCACCTCAGCCCTGTGGTAGTCACGGACATGGAACCTCTATTGGTACAAGTGATCATATCCCCTGGGCAACAGCATGCAGGCGTAGCACTGACTCATTCTGTGAGGGTGAACTCTCTTAAGGTGTCTCTTTGCATGTGACACCAATGCTGGGATGCTCGTAGGTGAAGATAAACCTTCAGCAACACAAAGACTCAGAGCTCTGGTGAGTCACCTAAGGGACTAGGAGCAGGCTATTATCCCAGAAAAGATTTAAAGATATCAAACTAAGGTTAAATTGCTTGGCTCAAGGAGATAGGAGGGTATCAGGGCATTCCTCCTACAATTAGCGATAAAATGCTGCATTTTGCTCCACTGACCCACGAGAAAGAAGCCCAGGGTTCAGCCACTTTGTTCTGGTTTTGAGAACAACACATTACTCATCTAGGGATCTTGCTGTTCAGTCATTTCAGTTGTTTTCAACTCTTCATGACTCCATTTGGGGTTTTCTTGGCAAAGATACTGCAGCGGTTTGCCATTTCCTTCTCCAGCTCATTTGACAGATGAGGAAACTGAGGGTTAAGTGACTTCCCCAGAGTCACATGGCTAGTAAGTGTCTGAGGCCAGATTTAGATTCAGGTCTTCCTAACCCTAAGCCTGGCGCTGCATCCACTGTATCACCCAGCTGCCAATATTCTGGGGAAGCTGAAAAACTGCTTTATTTAAATGGGGTTGCCCCAGGAACAAGACCTCCAGCAGGCATTGTGGTTAAGGCATCCCTGCCTTTCATCTCTTCCTCCACTTCCCCACACATGTCACATGGTATTGTGGTCTCGGTGATCAATCAGGACACAGTATTGGAGTTTCCAGAAGGTATCCTTTAGGAAGAAAAAAGAGGCTTTCTGGAGTACAGTGATGATGTCATCAGCTGTTAAATGCTAATTGACCTTTATGAGGCTGCAAGGAGCAGTCCATGGAGAAATGACTTTAGAGCTAGGATGCTCTCAGTTTAAATGCTACCTCTTATATGTGCTAGATGTGTAACCCTTGCAAGTCACTGAAATTCTAGCACCTCAGACAACTCTCTTAAGATGGTAAGTTGGAGAGCCAGTGTCCATTTGCATCCAATACCCATAGTTCTATTTTTAGAGAGGGGAGGGAAATTAATTACTAGCCTATTACTTGGACCTGATAGAGACGAAGACTGTTGGACATGTAGTGACTATAACACCTGAGTGGTCAATTATGGTCTAGTAACATCACATCTTTCATCCTTTATCATCACTCTATTATCAAATGCAAGAAGTACCTTATGGAACTGGACAAACCTGGTCTCAATGGCACTATCATATATCTCTAAAGCACCAGGCTTCACAGCTGGACGCTCAGAAGTTCCTCCTTGAGCCTTGTGGAATAAGCACCTTTTCTAGGATCAGAAAACCTGTGTTCAAATCATGTCTTGGATAAATCATATAATCCCATACCTACCCACTCACCCTCCCCCACCAGTGTCAGTTTCCATATCTGCAAAATGAGTAAGTTGGACTCATATTTCCTTCAGCTCTATGTCTTTGATACCATGCTCTCTATGATGAGCCAACAGGAAAGAAGTGAAGCTATTCTCTTCTTGGAAATAGCTCTGCTTGATATGTGATAGAGCTTCCCAGAAATGGACAGCCATTGTCTTCAAGCCAAATACTTGTTTGATGGCATGAGATGAAGGGCAACGAAATCATCCCAATGGACTGAACTTGGAGCATTTCACACTACGGTAAAAAAAAAACAATGAACTAGAACAACAATAACAACAACAGCAAAACAGGAAGGATGGGGCCTGGGAAGCAGTTCATCGTCACACTGATTCATGATCCACAGCCCACATCTTGGTGGAATGTTCCATAGAATAGCAAGTATATGGGTAGAAAAGCAGAGCTAAAAGGGTAGGAGCAAAACTCTTTGGGAGGATTTCCCAGAATGCAGTTTTCATCTAATTGCTTATTAGTCTTATGTTAAAGATAATTTATAATGCCAGCATGGGAAAAAAGAGCAGAACATTGAGGTCAACTGACTTACATACCCTACCACAAAATCACAGAATCACCAAATCTGAGAGTTGGAAGTCTGGTCCAAGTCATTACCCCAAAGCAATTCTCACGAAAACATAGCTAACAAATAGTCATCTAGGTTCTGCTTAAAGACGTCCAAGGAGGGT
The DNA here is from genome assembly GCF_003287225.1 of Phascolarctos cinereus. NCBI lineage: Eukaryota > Metazoa > Chordata > Mammalia > Diprotodontia > Phascolarctidae > Phascolarctos > Phascolarctos cinereus. The sequence goes on along the minus strand of NW_027555625.1, from coordinate 410,920,872 downwards.
GAACCCGCCATTCCCTGAGACAACCTCATTTGACTTGTGGACAGCATTATTTATTAGGAAATTTCCTAATTTCATCACATAAAACCTAAATTTACCCTTTACAATTTCTACTCATTGTTCTTGTTTCTACCCTCTGGGGCAAACAGAAAGAGTCTAACCCCAATCCCTTTTCCACACAATAACACTTCAAATTCTCAAAGATAGCTATCATTTCTTCCTTCAGTCTTTTCTTCTCCCAGATATATATGCTGCTGTTTTCTTCAACTGGTCCTAGGTTGTCATGGAGTCAAGGCCCTTTAATGCCCTGGAGGGCACCCAATCTACTGTACTAACTCCTGCTCATACATTTCATCAATAAGAGTGTTTATGCCACTTTCCCTGCATAACTCTTTGTTGGTACCACACTGAAGTCTGCCATTGCCCACCATGGTTTTTTCCATTGCCCTTTGGGTAACATGTATTGGTTAACATTCTATTCTTTAGAAAATGCTATTCTATATTTCAAAGGCATTAAGAGTTAGAAAATGCAGAGAAAAATATTTCTCGCTATTAATTATTAGAGGCTCACAAACTCTTCACAGTGTTTCAATTTCTCTACCCGTGTTTCCTGACTCTCCTGATCTGGGCATCCCTTCACCTTGCATCAGTCCCCTAGCTACAAGACTTTCGCCCACCACCTGTTGGTCATGATGACAGAGCTTGTTGGCTCTCCAGGGCTTATTCTGCCCTTCCTTATGGCAACAGAAAAGTGCTTGGAAATATGCCTGATGATTGAGATACCCAGGTGGAGGCCAGAATGGTTCTTATATAATACGATAACTTTCTGGGAGGAGTTTTGTCAGCAAAGTGTGTAAGGGCACTAGGTTGGGAAATTTTCTTGCAGTACCTCACCTTAGAAATAGGGGGTAAAGGCTTGCACAAAAGATCATGTTCAAGCTCCATTAAGAATGATGGGAACACAGAAGTTAGGCTGCACCAAGATGAGAGGTTCAGGTAGTGGCAGAGGACAAAGGCAATACTGCCTGAGGAACTGGATCAGATCACCCAGAAAAAGGTGGTTCTATTACATGTCATTTCACCTGATGATGGATGTGAGTTCCATCACTTTCTCAAGTCAACACCTAGACTGGTATGGCATCCTACTAACACAACAGATGCACTTAATTTCTAGTTTGCCGTACATGGTGGCACCTCCCTCAGGAGGATGTCTTAAAACTTCCTAGTTTTTTTGTTAGGCCAGTAATTGATTAGACCTCTTCCTCCTTATCATATTTTCTAATTTTGTTTTCTGGAAGTGGAGGCCTATTGGCAATCAACTCAATCATCTGTTGAAATTGGATAGGGGAACCATTAGTGTGGGACAATTCAGAGTGTGCTAAAAATGGGTCCTCCTCCTGGGATGCTAGGCATTTTTGCACCTGCATCTATTCTTCAAATAGTTTGGCCAAGGCCTGAGACAGGTACCACTGGTGGTGGTGGACAGGCACAATTAATGAAGGTAAAGTAAAAACAATAAGCAAAGCTTGGAAACTCTTATTCCTAGACATAGTAGAGTGGGTATAACATTCCAGGTAGAACGGGGAACCCTGAAGCTAGACAATAGTATGAAAAAAGGAAAGCTAATTTGGTTCGGAAACATGTTGATTTGGAAACAGTTGAAGTGATGGGTTGGAATGATAAAAGTCTGATGCAAATGATCCTAGTAAAGAGGGAGAACCAATTAACTCATGTGCTGGTGAATGGGGCAAAAAAGAGCACGTGGACTCATGTCTTCAAGGAAACATAAGAGGACTGTTTTCCATGCCTAAACAATCAAGATGTGTATTTTTGTCAAATGTGCTAAATGCCCAAACAAATGCAATGGGATTTCAAAGAAGTACAGGAAACTCAGGCCTACATCACCAGAAAATATGGCTATGCTCAAGGTTAGAGAGAAGTTTGGGCTCTGATTACACAAGAAATTATCTAGCTAGTTGCTATGGCCATTATGAACTCTACTGGCCCCCACACCAAGCATCCTGGAATATTACCACTTGGGTTTCACTTTTTACTACCTCTTGTGCTTCCTGGAGAGTGTAGAGCGGGGGAGATCAGCTGATGACCTCTGCACTGTCAAGCCAACTACTTTGGTCCTAGTTCTTTGCTACCACAAACACTCTGGTTATGCACATTTTGGTGAGTATCCACTTTTTAGTGCTACATGAGCAGAATCTTTCCAAATGCCATGTGGAAGATTTTTTTTAAAAAAATTAATAGTATTTTATTTTTTTATTTATTTTATTTTATTTTTTTATTTTATTTTATTTTATTTTATTTTATTTTATTTTATATCTTAAAGTAGAGATTTTATTTTTTAATATAAATTTATTTATTTTTAGTTTTCAACATTCACTTCCACAAGTTTTTGAGTTCCAAATTTTCACCCCATTTCCCCCTCCCCCACCCCAAGATGGCATGCATTCTGAATATCTCTTCCCCTAGTCTGTCCTCTCTTCTATCTCTCTCCCCTTCTCTTATCCCCTTCCCCTTCTATTTTCCTGTAGGGCAGGATAGACTTCTGTACCCCATTTCCTATATTTCTTATTTCCCAGTAGCATGTGAAAACATTTTTTTTAAACATATGTTTTTAAAGCTTTAGGTTTCAAATTTTCTCTCTTCCTTCCTCCTCACCCACCCTCATTGAAAAGGCAAGCAAATCAATATAGGTTGTACATGTGCAGTTATGCAAAACACATCCATAGTAGACATGTTGTGAAAAACTAACTCTATTTCCCTTAATCCTGTCCTGCCCTCCCATTTATTCTATTCTTTCCTTTGACCCTGTCCCTCCTCAGAAGTATTTACTTCTGATTACCCCCTTTCCCAATCTGCCCTCCTCTCTATCATCCCCCTCTCTTGTCCCCTTCTCCCCTATTTTCCTGTAGGGTAAGACAGATTTCCATACCCAATTGAATGTGTATGTTATTCCCTCCTTAAGCCAAATCCTATGAGAATAAGATTCACTCATTCCCTCTCACCTTCCCCCATTTCCCCACTGTAAGAGACTTTTCTTTTCTGTTTTTTTTTAGATAATTTACCCATTCTACCTCTCCCTTTCTTCTTCTCTGAGTATAATCTTCTCTCATCCCTTAATTTTATTCTCCAGATATGACCCCTTAATCTTCAACTCACCCTGTGCCCTCTATCTATCTATCTACATATACATACATATAATTTTTTTCCTCCAACTACCCTAATACTGACAAAGGTCTCATGAGTTATAAATATCATCTTTCCATGCAGGAATGTAAACAGTTCAATCTTAATAAGTCTCTTATGATTTCTCTTTCCTGTTTACCTCTTCATGTTCCACTTGAGTCCTGTGTTTGAAAGTCAAATTTTCTATTCAGCTCTCATCTTTTCATCAAGAATGCTTGAAAGTCCTCTATTTCACTGAATGACCATTTTTTCCCCTGAAGGATTATACTCAGTTTTGCTGGGTAGGTGATTCTTGGTTGTAATCCTATCTCCTTTGCCCTCCGGAATATTATATTCCATGCCCTGCAGTCCCTTAATGTAGAAGCTGCTAAATCTTATGTTATCCTGATTGTGTTTCCACAATACTTAAACTGTTTCCTTCTGGCAGCTTGTAATATTTTCTCCTTGTCCTGGGAACTCTGGAATTTGGCTACAATATTCCTAGGAGTTTTCCTTTGGGGATCTCTTTCAGGAGGAGATCTGTGGATTCTTTCAATTTCTATTTTGCCCTCTGGTTCTAATATATCAGGGCAGTTTTCCTTGATAATTTCTTGAAAGATGATGTCTAGGCTCTTTTTTTGATCATGGCTTTCAGATAGTCCAATAATTTTTAAATTCTCTCTCCTGGATCTATTTTCCATGTCAGTTGTTTTTCCAGTGAGATATTTCACATTGTTTTCTAATTTTCTATTCTTTTGGATTTGTTCTACTGTGTCCTGATTTCTGCTCTATTCTAATTTTTAAGGAAGTATTTTCTTCAGTAAGCTTTTGGACTTCCTTTTCCATTGGGCCAATTTTTTTTTTAGGGCATTCTTCTCCTCATTGGCTTTTTGGACCTCTTTTGCCATTTGGGTTAGGCTATTTTTTAAGGTGTTATTTTCTTCAGTATTTTTTGGGTCTCCTTTAGCAAGCTGTTGACTTGTTTTTCATGATTTTCTTGCATCACTCTCAGTTTTTCCTCTACTTCCCTTACTTGCTTCTCAAATCCCTTTTGAGCTCTTCCAAGGCCTGGACTGATTCATATTTTTCTTGGAGGCTTTGGATGTAGGAGCTTTGACTTTGTTGTCTTCTTCTGGTTGTATATTTTGATCTTCTTTTCACCAAAGTAAGATAATTAGTCTGACTCTTTTGCGCTGCTTGCTCATGATCGCAGCCAATTACTTGAGTTTTAAACTCTTTGTTAAGGTATGAATCTGCTTCCAATGTGGAGAATGTACTGTCCCAAGCTTTGGGGTTTGTACAGCTGTTTTCAGAGATACTTGTAGGGACCTATAAATTTTCAGTTCTTCCAAGGTGGTATGATAAGGGGTGAGGTGTTTACTCCTTTCCTGGCCTGTGACCACAAGTACTCCTTTCTGTCCTGTAACTGTGAGGAGGGGTTTCTCTGTACAGCCACTACAAGCTCCACCGCACCAGCACTCCTCCTCACCCCAGCACTGCTGCCCAGAACTGTGGCCCAGATCCAAACATGGGCAAAGCAAGAGATTCCTGCCTCAGCAATGGCAAAGAAATCCTTGCAATCCCTCTCTGATCAGCCACTAGATTCCCCCTCAGTCTGTGGGCTGGAAGCCTGGGAAGCAGCTGACGCCCCCTCCTCCCCCAGGGCCATGCTCTTGGGGAATGGAGATGAGACCCCGCCTTCCTTTCTCAGCACCAACAGAAACAGACTTTTCCCACTGACCTTCTAAGGTGTCTTTGGCATTGAGGTGTCTGGAAACCTCCGCAGCTTCCCGAGATTCAGTCCTCTGAGGCCTGCTCCAGAATCCGCGCTGCTCTCCGGGCCTGGCCTGATACACCTTTCTGATCAATCACCCAGGTTGTTTTGGGCAGGAAATTTGTTTCACTCTGTCTTTTTGTGGGTTCTGCTGCTTCAGAATTTGTTTAGAGCCATTTTTTATGAGTATTTGGAGGGGTTTGACGGCGAGCTCAAGCAAGTCACTGCTTTCACTCTGCCATCTTGGCTCCACCAGCATTTTATTTTTTTCCAATTACATGTCAAGACAATTTTTAACATTATTTTTTACAAGATTTTGAGTTCTAATTCTTCTCCCTCCCTCCATCCCTTCCCTCCCCTCTTCCTAAAACAGTAGGCAATTTGATATAGGTTACACATGTGCTATCGTGTAAAATATGTATCTATATTGGTCACAGTTGTGAAAGCACAAACAGATCAAAAGAGAAGAAAAGTGAAGAAGAATAATGTAAGTGAAAAAAGTATGCTTTGATCTGCATTCAGAGTCTATCAGTTCTCTAGCTAGATTTGGATATCGTTTTCCTTTGTGAGTCCTTTGTACTTGTCCTGGATCATTGCGCTGCTGAAAAAAGTTGAGTCATTCATAGTTGAACATCATACAATGTTGTTAATATTGTGCACAATGTTTTCCAGTTTTGCTTATTTCACTTTGTATCAGTTCATACAAATCTTTCCAGGTTTTCTGAAATCTGCCTGCTCATCATTTCTTATAACACAACAGTATTCCATTACATTCACACACCACACCTTGTTCAGCCGTTTCCCAAGTGATGGGCATTTACTCAGTTTATGATATTTTGCCACCATGAAAAGAGCTGCTATAAATATTTTTGCCCATGTAGTTCCTTTCCCCTTTTTTATGACCTCTTTGTGCTACAGACCTAGTAGTGGTATTGCTGGATCAAAGGGTATGCACTATTTAGTTGCTCTTTGGGTAAAGTTCCAAATTGTTCTCCACAATGGCTGGATAAGTTCACAACTCCACTAATAGTTCATCAGTGTCCCAATTTTCCCACATCCTCTCCAGCATTTATCATTTCCCTTTTTTGTCATATTACTTAATCTGAGAGGTGTGAGGTGGTACCTCAAAGTTGTTTTAATTTTCATTTCTCTAATCAAAAGTGATTTAGAGAATTTCTTCATATGCCTATAGATAACTTTGATTTTTCATCTGATAATTGCCTTTTATCATTTATCAATTGGGGAATGCCTTGTATTCTTATAAATTTGACTCAGTTTTCTCCATCTTTAAATGAGGCCTCTATCAGAGACACTGTAAAGATTATTTCCCAGCTTTCTGCTTTCCTTCTAATCTTGGTTGCTCTGGTTTTGTTTGTACAAAAGCTTTTAAATTTAATATGATCAAAATTATCTATTTTAAATTTTGTAATGTTCTCTAGATCTTGTTTGGTCATGAATTTTTCTTTTCTCCATAGATCTGACAGGTAGACTGTTCCTTGCTCTTCTAATTTGCTTAAGTCACCCTTTACATCTAAATCATGTACCCATTTTGACCTTGTCTTGGTATATGGTGTGAGATGTTGGTCTATACCTAGTTCGTACCCTATTTCTTTCCAGTTTTCCCAGGGGTTTTTGTCAAACAGTGAGTTCTTATCACAAAGGCTGAAGTCTTTGGGTTTATCAAATACCAGGATACTATGATCATTTACTACTATGTCTTGCGTACCTAATCTACTCCACTAATCTACCACTCTGTTTCTTAGCCAGTACCAGATAATTTTGATGATGACTGCTTTGTAATATAGTTTGAGATCTGGTATTGGCTGCACTATTTCTTGGAGCTTTCATTCTGGGATCTCTTTCAGGAAGTAATCAGTGATCTTTCAATAGCTATTTTGTCCTCTGGTTCTGCGATATCAGGACAGTTTTCCTTGATAATTTCTTGAAAGATACTGTCCAGGCTCTTTTTTTTATCATGGTTTTCAAGTAGTCCAATAATTCTTAAATTAATTCTTCTGGATCCATTTTCTAGGTCAGTTGTTTTTTCAATGACGCATTTTACCTTTTCTTCTATTTTTTTCATCCTTTTGATTTTATTGGACTGAGTCTTGATGTCTCATAGAGTCATTAGATTCCACTTGCCCAATCCCAATTTTTAAGGAATTATTTTCTCTGATTAGCTTTTGTACTTCCTTTTTTCATTTGGTCAATTGCACTTTTTAAGGAGTTATTTCGTTTTCCGAGCTGTTGATCTTTTTTCATAATTATCTTGCATCACTCCCATTTCTTTTCCCAGTTTTTCTTCTACCTCTCTTATATGATTTTCAAGCTCCTTTTTGAGTTCTTCCATGAATTTTTTCTGGGCTTGAGACCATTTTATGTTTTTGTTTGGGGCTTTGTCCATAGGTGTTTTGACATGGTTGTTTTCTTCTGAGTTTGTGTCATGATCTTTCCTGTCACCGTAATAACTTCCTATGGTCAGATTCTTTTATGCTCATCTTTTTTTTGGTCTTCCTTTCTTTTAAATTTTAACTCTGCTCCTGGGGTGGAAGGGGCATTGTCTCAGGCTTCTTGTGCCAGGGACTGCCTGCCCTGACTGTTTGCCTGATGTTGTCCTGAGGCCCGTGGGGAACTTTCTTGTCTGGTGCTTCACTGAGGGGGTGGAAGTGGGGTGGGGGTGGCTGATGCTGCTGGAGGCAGTAGGGGTCAGACAGTTTATCTGTTGGTGAGCAGAGGTCCTAGTGCTGGTGTCTGGCATGTGCTGAATCTGGGGGGAGGTTGTTTCTGCATTTTCCTGGGGCAACTCTGAAGCACAGGGAGGTATGACCACTGAAGGCTGCACTTGGGCCCAGGGCTGCAATGAAGCATATGGTGGTTCTCAGAGCTGGAGTCTGCCTATTCCTCAGCTATGCTGAGGCACATGGGGGGGGGAGGTCCTGGTGTCAGCGTTTGCCTGCTCCAATGCACTGGGGTTCATGATCTCCCAATGGTTTTCTGAGGTTGGGCTTGCTGCTGGGCTTGCTAGGATGCTTGCCATCCTGAACTGTAGTCCCCTTTTACCCAAGTGAGACAGACCTTTCCTGCTGATCTTCCAAATTTCATGGGCTAAAAGATTATGTTGCCCCATCTTTTTGCTGGTTCTGTGGTTCCAGGATTTGTTAGGGGGCTCTATTTTATGGTTGTTTGGAAGTGAATATGGCAGAGTTATGGCAATACCTCTGACACTTCCTACCTGTGTGACCAGGGAAAAGTTTCTCAACATTTCAAAGCTCTAGTTTCCTCCTCTTTAAAATGAAGGAGCCTAGCTGGATTGCCTCTGAGGTCCCTTCTTGCTCTAGCTTTGATCCTATCAACTCATCCCTTTTACTGATAGCTTTTCAAAAACAAGTGGACCATTCACTCATATATACATACATCTTTTCTGAGTCCTCAACAAATGCTTTAGTGTTTTAAAGACAATTTCACTTCTTACTGTTAAAAATCAGTAACCTAAATAAGAGACAGAGACACCAATGATTTTTTAAGTTTATTGTGGGTCTAAGTTACAGCATTCTCCAGAGCTTTTCCTATTTCTTCATGTCTTCTCACAAGTATTCTTTATAGAACCATTGAAATGGTTTTTGGGTTTTGGGTGGGGGTGCCAAAAAGACCAGGAGAAACTAGCAAGGACCAGGAGTGTAAAATAATCCAAAAATATCATAAAAGTTTTACTTTGAAATAATTTTTTACCCTACTATCTCTATTTTCTTTGCCTTATGGATAAAAAAAAATATTCTACATCAGTTGAAGCAACTTGCTCCTTCTAGGTATTGTTAAATTCTGGGACTTCTTGTGCTAAGCTGTAGATAGTTTCTCTTCACATTTGTAGCATGCCTCATGTCTTTTCTCCCCCCTCAGAAAAGGAGGCAGTACCTGCCCTGGTAGACACTCGTTCTTGCTTGTTGTATACTGTGATCAGAGTATCCTAAAGAGTAAATTTTCAGAGCATGTTTACCATATGACGTAACTCAACATTTTGCAGATGAGGAAACTGAGGTTGAAAGTGATGAAGTGACTCTCTCAGGGTAATACAGCTAGTTAATAGTAAAGACTGGATTAGAACCTGGGTTATAGGATCCCATTTTGAGCCGAGAGGGACTTTGGAAACCGTTTAGTCCAATACACTGATTTTGGAGATGAGGAAACTGATGCTAAGGTTGTATTGTTGTTGTTTGTCCTTTGCTCTCGAAGAGGACCAATGATGCCGGTAAAGGGATGTTATGACTGGCAAGTGAATTGGACTTAACTGAGGCAGGGCTGTGCAAAGTCACTGTTAGTGAGTTATACAAAGTGCTTTGGAAGTATTTCTTTGGGAGAGAATATAAAAACAAAATATGGATTGAATAGTTGTGCTTTTCCTCTCATCTATTATCTTTTATTCTCATCCTATGATCTTTGCATTCACTTTGAGCAAATTCTTTGACCCTCTTCTTTTTCTCAATACAGCTAGAAAAAAAATCAGTGGCACAAAACAATATCATTTTTTTGTTATCCGTAGTATCCACTGCTAGCCTCAGCTTCTTCTGAGTCTTAACCATCCTAAGACTATTCCTTCTGAACCAAGCTACACCTTTATATTCATCTTTAATTACTCACTCTTACTTTCATCTTCTATGTATGTTTTTTTAAAATCTAAGTTGTTTGAACTTCTTGTTCTTTCTTTTCAAATTTAAAAAAATTTTCAGTTCAAATTCTCTCCATCTTTCCACCCTCCCCCCCCCATTGAGGGGGCAAGAAATAAGGCAAGAAATAAGATACCCATTATAGATAGGAAGTCATGCAAAGCATATTTCTATATTAGCCGTGTTCTGAAAAAAGAAAAGCAAGAAAAATAAAGAAAGTGAAAAAATGTGCTTCAGTCTGCACTGATATCAGCAGTTCTCTCTCAGGAGGCAGACAATATTATTTTTTAAAGAATTTAAAAATTTTTGATTCCTGTGCTTTCCTGCCAATCAAGCAACAAATATTTAAGCAACACTTACTATGTGTTAGGTTCCGTGGTCTACACTGGAAATTCAAATATAATTTTCAAGTTTACAAATTCAAATAGAAAAATAAGACCGTCCTTGTCCTCAAAGAACTTATGCTTTACTGAAATGTGTTTCACATTTGTCTCTATTTTTTAAAATTTAAATTATTTTTTCAATGAAGAAACACTAATTTACACCCTCATCAACCTCTCCCCACTACTGGAAAAAAAAAAGAAAGAAAGAAAAAACAAAACTCATGTAACAAATGTGCCTAGTCAAGGAAAACAAATTCCCACATTGGCTTGTCCACAAATGTGTGTCTCATTCTGCATCTTGAATTCATTACCTCTCTTTCAGGATGTGGGTAACATTCTTCATCCTGACAGTATTCTGCAATCATAGCTGGTCATTGTATAGTTCAGAATTTTTAAGTACTTCAAGATTGCTCATTTTTACAATCTTGTAGAAACACTTCCCATTTTCTTCCTCATTAGAATGATCTCTCTTTATGTCTTCAGAATTTTATTCTTTAGAGCTGCTCATACCACTTGAGCATCCTTTCCTCATAGAATTTTTGGCCATTGGATCCTACCAAAGGATTCCATTTGTTCACTTCAAATCTGGGATGCACGCTGGACCATAGCTTCTCTTTAAGTTAACTTGGTTTTACCCAAAGTATGCATACATCTTGTGGGCAAGGAATTGGTGAGAGAACAAAATGGACTCTCTCAACTAGGATAAAGGGAGAATAAATAGATTTTGTTGTTGTTGTGTGACATTTGAGGTTTTCTTGGCAAAGATACTGCCATTTCCTTGTTGGGTTCATTTTATAGATGAGGAAACTGAGGCAAACAGGCTTAAGTGATTTGCCGAGAGTCACACAGCAAGAAAGTTCTTGAGCCAGAGTCAACTACGTGATGATTAGTCTTCCTGCCTCCACACTCACTATCCACTGTGCCACCTAGCTGCCCATAAAACTGAACAGGTTTTAGGTGAAGAAGAAAAAGATTCTGATTTACTAATTCTACCAGTCTCAATCTATTTTTGAAATCATTTACTTCTCCCACTAGACTGAGTAAGCAGTTCAGTGTGAACAGCATTTCTGTTTTCCAGTTTTTAGGAGGGGCTTTATAATGAGGACAGAATTCAAAATCACATATGACTTGGTGCTTAGAAGATAGAAAGGTGAATTACTATTAATTAGGGAAATGCAAATTAAGACAACTCTGATGTACCATATCAAACCTATCAGATTGGCTAATGTGACAGAATAGGAAAATGATAAATGTTGGAGAAGTGAGAAAATTGGAAAACCAATGCATTGTTGGTGGAGTTGTAAATTGATTCAACCATTCTGGAGAATAATTTAGAACTATGCCCAAAGGGCAATCAAGCTGTGCATACCCTTTAATCCAGCAATACCACTGTCCCAAAGAGAGCATAAAAATGAGAAAAGGACACACATATACAAAAATATTTATAGCAGCTCTTTGTGTGGTGGCCAAGAATTGGAAATTGAGGGTTGAGGGGATGCTTATCAATTGAGGAATGACTGAACCAGTTGTGGTGTGTGAATGTAATAGAATAATATTGTTCCATAAGAAATGCTGAGCAGGCAGATTTCAGAAAATCCTGGAAAGACTTGCATGGACTGATGTTGAGCGAAGTGAGCAGAACAAAAACGTTGTATGTAGTAACAGCAACATTGCATGATGATCAACTCTGATTGGTTTAGCTCTTCTTGGCAATGTAATGTTGCAAGGCAACTCCAAAAGACTCATGATGGAAAATGCTATCCACATCCAGAGAAAGACCCACAGAGTCTGAATGCAGACTGAACCACACTGCTTTCACTTTATTCTTGTTTTTTGTTTTCCATGTCATTTTCCTTTTGTTCTGATTCTTCTTTCACACATGACTAAGGTGAAAATATGTTGGACATGATTGCACATGTATAACATATATCAAATTGCTTACTATCCTGGGGAGGGTGGATGGGAGGGAGGGAAAAAAATTTGGAACTCAAAATCTTATAAAAAATGAATGTTGAAAACTGTCTTTACATGTAAGTGGAAAAAATAAAACACTATTTACTATAAAAAAGTGAGTTAATTTTTGCTTCCTTTTAATAAAGTGCATGTGGGTTGAAGGGGAAGGGAAGAGAAAGCAACAGTGACCTTTTTCTGACTAAGGAGGACCCCCCTATTGTGTATCCTGCATCTTACCTATTGAGTGGCAGCTCTGCCAAGGGTTTATATTATTGTTGTTAATATTGGTAGCAATAATACAAGGAAGAATAATAATAACAGTAACTGCATTTGGAATGCCTTAAGATTTGATAACAAAGAGAATAACAAAAATGCTTTCTACTCTGTGGGTTATAATAGCATGGAGTCATATTTTTAATGGTGAATATAAACCTGCCATCTAATTTGCAAAACAAAGGTTTCTAAGGCATTTGGGCATTCCCAAGTATAAAAGGGAAAAAAAAAACTTTGTGTGGGTTACCTTTTAAAGGTGATTAAGTAAATCATAGAGTTCTAGGATTGGAGAGTTAGAAAGGGCCTTAGAACACATAACATAGAATGCTAGATCTTAGAGCATGGAATATCAGAGCTAGAAGGTACTTAGAACATAGAACATGGAATATCAGAAGTCCCTTAGAGGTCATCTAGTGCAATGACTTCTTTTTTGAAATGTACACTCTGAAGCTCAGAGATGAGAAAATGACTTGTCCTTAGTCATTAAATCAATTTGTGTTGAACTCTTAGAGACAATGGCAGTTTCTTTAGGGTAGCAGTTTGGAATCCAGGGCTACATAAAAATAAGAAACTTAGTGGTGACAGTTTACCTAAAAAGACTTCTTCAAAGGATTGGGTGTTGAGCCTATTTGGATAGGTTACAGTGGTTTGTAGTTAGCTGAATTTCTGAATACTGAAGCTGATTGAAACTGACTGGATAACCCTAGAGTTAGCTTGATTTCTGCCCATCTCTTTTTCTTGGCACTTGAAAAACCTGCAATTCTGGCTAACTCAAATTGTGAGCAAATTGTTGCAAGGTGAAGAATTTAGTAATGGGGGGCGGGGTCTACCTGGGGATGAGCCAGGCAGCCTGGTATTATAGCATATACTGAAAGAACAAACCTTAGGCCACAGAACTGTCTAACTATGATTGACCCAGTTCCTTTAGCAGAATTAGTATGAACTTAATTAATGATCCAACCAAGCAAAGGATTCCTCCATTTCCCCTCCTATTTTTCTTTCTTCTTAAACTTAACTTGGAAGGCTTGATATGGCAGTTGTCTAAGGCCCCATTTTGTCTTTGGACGGCAGATGTCTCATGACAGCCCCTGCAGCTTTCTTTTCCTCATTACACTAGAAAACATGGCCTTTGTATGTTGAGTGGGAAGACCCCCAAGCAGAGAAGAAAGATATCTAGTATCCACCCATGTCTGAAGTGGCCCAGAGAACCAGTGAATTCTTTCTTTCTCTTAAGTCTAAGGCCTCCACACAAACCTGAGAATGAAGAGATATCTTTTGGAATAAGAGAGGAGAAAATAATTTTTGTCCGCTGGATATTTTATCAGAATGTTACATTAGTTGAATATATGAACACACACTAAAGAGGGTTTCTGCAGTCTTCACATATATCTTGGAGCCTACATTTTCCCTAGAGGAATATATCTCTAGAGAGGAAAAGAAGGAAGAGAAGGGAGGAAGGCTCACTAGAAAATCTGTAAGTCAATAGAAATGGATTTTGGCACACAATAATATTAATATTGGCACTGGAAGATTGCAGAATGAAAAGAGCTGCTGATCTCCACTGGTATATGAGTGGGTGAAGAGTATTTCCAAATTGGACAAAGTAGTCATCATTCCACAGATCAGCAAAACATTTTCACCATCCTGACAAATATTCCATTAGATTTGGTTTCATCTCTCTTTGTCCTTACAATGATGCCTCCAATAGCAGTTAGCATAAGGATCCTGAAGCACTGTGAGTCTCGTTTTTTCAAGATAGTTTCTATCTTAAATTCTTGAATGCTATAATTCTATATAGTATAATTCTACAGCCTGGTTTCTTCCCAACCTAGCAAAATATTAGGGACAATGCCCTTCTTTGTTTGACTTCACTAACTGGCCCATTAGAGGTTTCTCACGGAAAAAGAAGATTATTAGAACATTATGTCATTGGTCATATTTCTTGGTTCAGCAACTAGAGAAAAGAAAGAAGAGGAGGGAAGTCCATTCTGGTCTCTATCCTGTAGCAGCTACTCCAGTGTCAGGAATGATGTGAAGTCCGATGGACAAACCTAGTGCTGAGATCAGTAAATAACATCCCCAAATGGAGGAGTGACTTCTGAGCTACAGATTCAGAGAACAGAAACTGTACTTAATGAATTTGAACAGAATGTGGTCCCCACTGAATGGAATTTAAGTCTGACTTCCCTTCAGCTTCCATTCTGCCTCAATTTGTGAATATTCTTGATGTCCTAGGGATGAGGTTGATGGTGACTTTTAATGTGGTGCAATTCTGGCATTCACTAGAAATATCTAAGACACTAAAATCACAGAATTATAACATGTTAGAAATTATCTAATTTAACTCCATCAGTTTAACAATGTGGAGTTATAAAGTCACAAAGTGACTTCAAAGAGTCATCCCAGCTTACATAGCTTGATAAATTATACCATAATACAGGCTTTCTTAGTCAAGATCAAATATGGCAATTGTGGTGGTCAATTGGGAACGTGAAAATTCAACTCTAGTTGGCTAGAAGGGAAGCAAGCAGGTAGATGCATTTGCTTTAGGAAAAAAGTCAGCATTTCTGGATCAAGAGAAGCCTTTCACACGTGTCAAGGATGGCATTAGACACCACAAGATGATATTTGGGAAAAATTAAAGTACTTATTCAAGGTGGGCCTGAAGTCCCTGTGAATTTGCCATAGATGCTCAGCATTCTCAAAGAGGCCCACCCATCTGTATGGACACCCTTTGCAGTAAAGGTGGACTAAAGGCAACCTTGTTGCCCACAGAGACTTCATCTTGCATGAGTCTGTTTCTGAAGTTTGTTGTTTGTTTGTTTGTTTGTTTTAACTTAGGTGAAAGAGATTCCAGACTTTTCTTAGAGAAGTCTAAGATTGAATTGCAGTAAAGGTAGACAAAAGACCTTTTTTGGCCATCAGAGATCTCACCTGACATGAGTCTCCATGTTTTTGTATATTGCATCTGCCACTTGATATTTTTGAAGTAAGATAAAATGGACATCAGACTCATCCTAGAGAAGTACTCTTAAGATTGAACTGTAGTAATGGTGGACTGCAGACTTATAAATCATCACAGGTATGTGTCATTGTATATTGCCCTTGCCACTTCTTTTTTTTTTTATTATTTTTTAAAATTAAAAAAATTTTTTTTTCCATATGCTTTTGAGTTGAAAATTTTTTTCTCCCTTTTTCTCCCCCGCACCCTCCCCAAGATGGGGCACAATCTGACATAGGCTTTACATTTACACACCCATTAAACATATTTTCACATTAGGGAAGTTGTAAGTAAAAATTAAAACCAATAGGAGGAACCATCAGAAAGATGGAACAAAACTCAACAGAAGGTAAAAATAAGTGAGAGCGATTCGACTTCCATAGTTCTTTCTTTGGATGTGGACAGCCTCTTCCATCCCGAGGCCTCTGGAGATGTCTTAGATCCTCGCAATGCTGAGAAGAGTTCAGTTTAACATTCTTAGTCACTGTATAACATGGCTGCTATTGTGTACAAAGTCCTCTTGGTTCTGCTCACTTCACTCAGCATCAGACCATATAAGTCTTCCCAGGTTTTTCTGAAGTCAGCCTGTTCATCATTTCTTATAGCACAATAGTATTCCATTACATTCATATACCACAACTTGCTCAGCTATTCCCCAATTGATGGGCATCCTCTCAATTTCCAATTCTTTGCCACCACAAAAAGAGCTGCTATGTATATTTTTGTACATGTGGATACTTTTCCCATTTGTTTGATCTCTTTGGGATATAGCCCTAGAAGTGCTATTGCTGGATCAAAGGGTACGCACATTTTTGTAGCCCTTTGGGCATAGTTCCAAATTGTTCTCTGAAATGGTTGGATCATTTCACAACTCCACCAACAATGTATTAGCGTTCCAATTTTCCCACATCCTTTCCAACATTTATCATTTTCCTGTTTTGTCATGTTGGCCAATCTGATAGGTGTGATGTGGTACCTCAGAGTTGTTTTGATTTGCATTTCTCTAATCAATAATGATTTAGAGCATTTTTTCATATGACTATAGATGGCTTTAATTTCTTCATCTGAGAACTGCCTGTTCATATCCTTTGACCATTTATCAATTGGGGAATGGCTTGTGTTCTTATAAATTTGTCTTAATTCTCTATATATTTTAGAAATGAGGCCTTTATCAGAAAGACTGGTTGTAAACATTCTTTCCCAATTTTCTACCTTCCTTCTAATCTTAGTTGCATTGGCTTTGTTTGTGCAAAAACTTTTCAATTTAATGTAATCAAAATTATCCATTTTGCTTTTCATAATGTTCTCTATCTCCTGTTTGGTCATGAATTCTTCTGTTCTCCATAGATCTGATAGGTAAACTATTCCTTGTTCTCCCAGTTTACTTATGGTATCAGCCTTTATATCTAAGTCATGAACCCATTTTGACTTTATTTTGGTATATGGTGTGAGATTTGGGTCTATGCCTAGTTTCTGCCACACTCTTTTCCAGTTTTCCCAGCAGCTTTTTTGAAAGAGTGGGTTCTTATCCCAGAAGCTGGGGTCTTTGGGTTTATCAAATAATAGATTACTAGAGTCATTGACTACTGTGTCTTGCATATTTAACCTATTCCACTGATCCACCTCCCTATTTCTTAGCCAGTACCAAGCAGTTTTGATGATTGCTGCTTTATAATACAATTTAAGATCTGGAATTGCTAGGCCACCTTCCCCTGCATTTCTTTTCCTTTGATATTCTGGACCTTTTGTTTTTCCAAATGAATCTTGTTATTATTTTTCTTCTATTAAGTTTGATTGGTATGGCACTGAATAAGTAAATTAGCTTAGGTAGGATTGTCATTTTTATTATATTAGCTCGGCCTACCCATGAGCAACTGATGTTTTTCCAATTATTTAGATCTGATTTTATTTGTGTGAAAAGTGTTTTGTAATTGTGTTCATAGAGTTCCTGGGTTTGTTTCGGGAGGTAGACTCCTAAATATTTTATAATGTCTACAGTAAGTTTAAATGGGATTTCTCTTTCTATCTCTTGCTGTTGGGCTTTGTTGGTAATATATAGAAATGCTGATGATTTATGTGGGTTTATTTTATAGCCTGCAACTTTGCTAAAGTTGTTTATTATTTCAAGTAGTTTTTTACTTGATTCTCTAGGATTCTCTAAGTATATCATCATGTCATCTGCAAAGAGTGATAGCTTTGTTTCTTCTTTGCCTATTCTAATGCCTTCAATTTCTTTTTCTTCTCTTATTGCTAAAGCTAAGGTTTCCAGTACAATATTGAATAACAGTGGTGATAATGGACATCCTTGTTTCACCCCATCTTATTGGAAATGCTTCTAGCCTGTCCCCATTACATATAATGCTTGCTGAAGGTTTTAGATATGCTATTTATTATTTTAAGGAAGACTCCATTTATACCTATGCTTTCTAGTGTTTTTAATAGGAATGGGTGTTGTATTTTATCAAAAGCTTTTTCTGCATCTATTGAGATGATCATGTGGTTTCTGTTGGTTTTGTTGTTGATATGCTCAATGATGCTGATAGTTTTCCTAATATTGAACCAACCCTGCATTCCTGGTATAAATCCTACCTGGTCATAGTGTATTATTCTTGTGATAAGTTGCTGCAATCTACTTGCTAGTATTTTGTTTAAAATTTTTGCATCTATATTCATTAGAGAAATTGGTCTATAATTTTCTTTCTCTATTTTGACTCTTCCTGGTTTAGGTATCAACACCATATTTGTATCATAAAAAGAATTTGGTAAGACTCCTTCTTCACCTATTTTCCCAAATAGTCTATATAGTATTGGAATTAATTGTTCTTTAAATGTTTGATAGAATTCACATGTAAATCCATCTGGCCCTGGAGATTTTTTCCTAGGGAGTTCATCAATGGCTTGTTCAATTTCTTTTTCTGAGATGGGGTTATTTAAGTATTTTACTTCCTCTTCGTTAATCTGGGCAATTTATATTTTTGTAAATATGTATCCATTTCACTAAGATTGTCAAATTTGTTGGCATATAGTTGGGCAAAATAATTCCTAATTATTGTTTTAATTTCCTCTTCCTTGGTGGTAGCTTCGCCCTTTTCATTCTTGATACTAGTAATTTGGTTTTCTTCTTTCTTTTTTTAATTAAATTAACCAAAGGCTTATCTATTTTATTGGTTTTTTCATAAAACCAGCTCTTAGTTTTATTTATTAGTTCAATAGTTTTCTTAATTTCAATTTTATTAATTTTTCCTTTGGTTTTCAATATTTCTAATTTGGTGTTTAGTTGAGGATTTTTAATTTGTTCTTTTTCTAGTTTTTTTAGTTGTATGCCCAATTCATTAATCTCCTCTTTTTCTATTTTATTTATGTAAGCATTTAGAGATATAAAACTTCCCCTAAGAACTGCTTTTGCTGCATCCCATAGGTTTTGGTATGTTGTCTCATTATTGTCATTCTCTTGAATGAAATTATTGATTGTTTCTATGATTTGTTGTTTGACCCAATCATTTTTTAGGATTAGATTATTTAGTTTCCAATTATTTTTTAGTCTATCTTTCCATGGCCCTTTATTACATATAATTTTTATTGCATCATGATCTGAAAAGGATGCATTTAATATTTCTGCCTTTCTGCATTGGATTGTGAGGTTTTTATGCCCTAGTACATGGTCAATTTTTGTGTATGTGCCATGTACTGCGAGAAAAAAGTATATTCCTTTCTATCCCCATTCAGTTTTCTCCAGAGGTCTATCATACCTAACTTTTCTAATGTTCTATTCACCTCCTTAACTTCTTTCTTGTTTATTTTGTGGTTAGACTTATCTAGTGCCGAGAGGGGGAGGTTCAGGTCCCCCACTAGTATAGTTTTGCTGTCTATTTCTTCCTGTAACTCCCTGAACTTCTCCTGTAAGAATTTGGATGCTATACCATTTGGTGCATATATGTTTAGTAATGATATTACTTCATTGTCTATGGTGCCTTTTAGCAGGATGTAGTTTCCTTCCTTATCTCTTTTGATTAGATCTATTTTTGCTTTTGCTTTGTCTGAGATCAGGATTGCTACCCCTGCTTTTTTTACTTCAGCTGACGCATAATATATTCTGCTCCAGCCTTTTACCTTTACCCTGTATGTGTCACTCTTTTTCAAATGTGTTTCCTGTAAACAACATATTGTAGGATTATGGTTTTTAATCCATTCTGCAATCCGTTTCCTTTTATGGGAGAGTTCATCCCATTCACATTCACAGTTATGATCACTATCTGTGTCTTTTTCTCCATCCTTTTTTCCCCCTATTTATGCTTTTCTTTCTCCTTTTTCCTTTCCCCCTTCACTAGTGTTTTGCTTTTGACCACGCCTCCTTCAGTCCCTTCCCCTTTTATTATTCCTTTCCCTTTTCTTCCCCTTGAGTCTTACTGCTTCTTCCCTCCCTTCTTCCCCTCTCCCTTTTCTTTTTCCCCTCCCTTTTCTTTCCCCTTTTCCCTCCTACTGCTTATAGGGCAGGTTAGATTTCTGTACCTAAGTGATTATGTTATGCCCTTCTTGAGCCAAATCTGATGAGAGTAAGGTTCAAACAATGCTCCCCCCTTCTTTCCCTCTGCTGTAATAGGATTTTGTGCCTTTTCTTGTAATGTAATTTACCCTTGTCTGCCTCCTCCTTTCTCAGTACATTTTCCAAGATCACATTGATCCACTTATTTGGGTCCATTTAACCCACTTGATTAGATTATTTTTTTTTATCATCACATCAAAGTCTACTAATATCCACCCTCTTTATGTATACTCCTTTAACAAGGTGTAATAACAATACAGTTCTCAAGGGTTGCAAGTCTCATATTCCCTTGTAGGGGTTTAAACAGCCCTCACCCCTTATTAACAACATATTGTATCTTTCTGTCCCATTTACCTTTTTAAGTCCTTCTTGAGTCCTGTACTTGAAGATCAAATTTTGTTGTTGAGCATTGGTCTTTTTATCAGGACAGTTTGGAAGTCTCCTATGTTGATGAATATCCACCTCCTCCCCTGAAAAATGATGCTCATTTTTGCTGGGTCATTGATTCTTGGCTGCATTCCAAGCTCCTTTGCCTTATGGAATATCATGTTCCATGCCCTGTGGTATGTCAATGTAGAAGCTGCAAGGTCCTGTGTAATCCTGACTGTGGTTCCATGATATTTAAATTGTTTCTTTCTGGCTGCTTGCAGCACCTTCTCTTTCATCTGGTAATTTTGGAATTTTGCTATTATATTTTGGCATTGTCAATTTGGGATCTCTTTCAGGTGGTGATCTGTGGATTCTTTCTATAGTCATTTTCCTTTCTGGTTCTAGGACTTCTGGGCAGTTTTCCTTTATGAGTTCTTGAAAGATACTGTCCAGACTCTTTTTTTCATCATGATTTTCAGGTAGTCCAATAATTTTTAAATTGTTTCTCCTGAGTCGATTTTCCAGGTCGGTTGTTTTACTGATGAGGTATTTTACATTTTCATCTATTTTTTCATTTTTTTGTTTCTGTTTGACTGATTCTTGCTCTCTCATAGAGACATTAGTTTCCATTTGTCCAATTCTAGTTTTTAACAGATTGTTTTCTTCTGTTAGTTTTTGTACTTCCTTCTTCAACTGGCCAATTGTGTTTTTTAGGGACTTGTTTCTTCAGTGTACTCTTCTGTTAGTTTTTGTCCTTCCTTCTTCAATTGGCCAATTGTGTTTTTTAGGGACTTGTTTTCTTCAGTGTATTTTTTTTCCAATTGGCCAATTGTATTTTTGAAGGACTCTTTACCTCTCTCATTTGACTATTAAAATCCTTCTTGAGCTCTTCTAAGAAGGCTTTTTGGGCTTCAGACCAGTTCATATTCCCTTTTGTTGTTGCAGATGTGGGTTTGTTGACAATGTTGTCCTCTTCAGAATTTCTGTCTTGATCTTCACTCTTCTCATAATCTGAATCTATGGTACGTTTCTTTTTACTCATGGTGTTTCTTTATTCCCTGGCCTTTAAAGAGATTGAGCTCTCCTGCTGGGGAACAGAGGGTACTGACCCAAGCTTCTTGTGTTGGGAGCCTAGGTCTTGGTCACTGGCTTTGTGTGCTGGGGCCTCTTATGCTGGGAATTGGAGGCTGTAGGTTTCTGGCAGCTTACCTTGTGTTGGGCTGGAATCAGCAAGGCTGGAACTTTCAGGCAATTCTAGGTTGCCTGCTTTTCCTTTCCTTTAGCTTTCTTCAGCTCCTTTTAGATGGGTGCTGCAGGATGTTTATCTGCCTGGGGCACCCTGCAGTGTTGTCTCCCTCGTTTCTGCTAATGCACCGGGAGATTCCTTTGCCAGGGATTGCCGAGGCTCCTGGTGGTTTTCTGAGCTGGTTTCCACGGTTCCCCCACCTGACTGAGGCACTCGGAGGTCCAGGTGTTGGTGTTTGCCTGCTCTACCACCTGGGCTTCAGGATCTCTTCACAATTGGGGGCTTCAGGGCTCCTAGAGCTCACCTGGTGTTGGGTTGGAATCAGCAAGGCCCGGGCTTTAGGAAGCCTTTAGGTTGTTTTCTTCACCTCCTTTCAGGTGAATGCCGCAGGGTACTTATCCCCTGGGGCTGCCTTTTTTTGCTGAGGCACTGGGAGACCCTTTGCTGGGCTGCTGCACTGCTGCTCCTTGTCTTTCTTCTAGTTCAACTGTTCCAGCTTTTTTTTTTCCTGGTGTGATATTTTCTGGGTTTTCAGAGGTTGATAGGGGAGAGTGAGAGCGACTACCTTTTCACTCCGCCATCTTGGCTCCTGGAAGCGGAAGCTTGCCCTTGCCACTTCTGCTGACTTTTTGATCTGAGGTGAAAGGGACTTCAGATTATACCAGAAAAGAAGTTACGTTTTCAACTGATCCTGATCAGAGTCACATCTAGCAAAGATGAGAACCAGGTGAACTTCATTACTTCTATTTTGTGGTAATGATCTTGAGGGATTGCGTTGAGTGATAGAGATTGTGTCTCTACCTTCTGTTTCATTGCTGAAACACACCACTAGGGTCCATCCTGGGACCAATGAAATGACTGTAGTTCCCTAATGGAAGGTTGAGACAGACTTTAGATTTTGAGATTCAAGCTTATGGATGTTTTATATAATTTCTCTTCATTAATAGTACCAGCATGGCTGAAATATCTGAAGCCCTGTGCATACAGGAAGTTGGGGGGGAAATGAGAAGGGAAAAGGAGGACAATGAGGGTTGTCCAGTGTCCCAGGAAAAAAAGTGAGGGCAGTGGCAACTATATAGCAAGTCCCAGCCTCGACCTCAGGGAGACATAGGGTTTAGCCGGAAATACTATAAGGAAGCTATGTAGTGCTGTTATCTAAGGGGAATACTTTTTGAATTCTTTCAATACTATTATGTTACCAGACATGCAGAACCATATAGTCACCTCACCACACAGAAATAGCCACTGGTTATGTGTCGGGTCAAGAGAGAGAGGCCCACGGGGTGGGGTTGAGGGGGGGATAGTTTTGAATTCCCTGGAGTGGGAAGCATGGTATTCTAGGAATCTCAAATGTCTGAATAGCATTTGCCGAAGACATTAAAGAGAAAAAGTTCTAGAGCAAAGTAGAATGAGGAAACAGCTTCCTTTTTTGGTAATGTGAAAGCATGCCCAGGAATAGCACAATCTTATTTTCTGGAAACAGTGATTCTGAGATGAAGAATTAAACATACCGCACATCATAGAGGTTGTAGCTTCTTGTATGTTTTCTCTTGTAAAAATTGAACCATCTCAGTTACTATTGATGATGTTTGCTATGTGCAGGAGGATGAAAAGGTGGTCCAAAAGGAAGCACTGCAGAAAGGACATCCCTGTAATATCCAAAGAAGGCCAGAATCTAGCTACTTAGCAATCTAGCAACCTCTTCTTAGGAGATCAGAGTGAAAATTAAAAGAGAAATTCTGCATTTCTGATGTTAATGAAATAAAACAGAATTTAAGCTTAAAAAAAAGAATTGCCGTGACCCCAAACAGACAAAAGCCTCACTCATCAGGGTGCTTTTGCTCTTCCTTAGCAGACCTTGTTTCTAATTCCAGCTCTACCACGACCCTTGGGCCAGCCATAGGATTAGAACTGTAGGAAAGGCATCACAGACCATCTTTCCCACAGGACCATTTTCCAAATGAGGAATTTGATAGCCAGAGAAGTTAAGTGACTGCTTAAACTCATACAGGCAATAAACAGCAAAGTTAGGATTCAAATCCATGTCCTCAGGGGCCACATCCAGAGCTCCTTCAACTACACTGTGCTGACTGTGCTCTGGGATTCAGCTTTCCCATCTTCAAAATACGAGAAAACAATGAAATATTAGCATTGGCAGGGTCCCAGGTCATTTAGCTCAACTCCATTTTATTTCACAGATGAAAAAATTGAGCTCCAGAAAGGGTGAGGGAATTTCCCATATCACACAGCTAGTTAGTGACTGAATTGGAATTGCAATCTAGTTCTCCTAACATCTAAGCTAGTGTTTTTCTCAACAAACTGTACTGGACTTGATAAATTTCTAGGTTCATTATAGCCTGAAGAGTCTAAACACCTCCCTCTCGCACTTATCCACTTTCTTCCCCATTCAAATGACACTTGTACTTCTTCAGGCCCTTAACTCTCACCTACATTCTCCAATTAGTCTCCCTGACACTAAACTCTTCCTTCTTGAATCTATTGTTTCCATAGCTGCCACAATAATCTTCCTAAAGTTTAGATCTGGCTCTATCTGTCCCCCTTTTAATAGCCTCCAGTGGTTCCCTAGTCAAATAAAATGAACATTTCTTTAACCTGCCTGATTACCTGCCTTTTCAGCTTAATTTCATTTTAATTCTCTTCATATCAGATTGTTCTAGTCCACTTGGTCTGCGGGCTTCACATTTCATTTTCCACCTGAGAACATTTGTACAATCTATTTTTCTTGCCTGGAATGCACGCCCTCCTTAACTCCACCTTTCAAAATTCTTGTTTTCCCTTGAGGCTAAACTCAAGGGTCACCTTCTTACTGTCCTCTCTACCCTGGAATCCAGTGACTCTGGCCTCACTGCTCTTCACACTCCATCTCTCATCTCTGCATTTTCACTAGCTCTTCCTCAAGCCAGAAATGTTCTCCCTCCTTGTCTCTGGCTCCTAGAGTCCTTGAATTCTCGGCTAAAATCCCACCTTCTTCGAGAACGCTCTCCCATTCTCCCTTATTGCTACTTCCTTCTCTCTAACAGTACCCCTAAATTGTCCTGTATAGATCTTATTTGTACATAATGGCTTACATGTTGCTTTCCCCTCCTCCCACCCCACATTGGACTGTGAGCTCCCTGAGAGCAAGGTACCATTTTTTGCCTTTTAAAAAAGTCCCTAACACCCAATACTATGCCTGGCACTTAATAAATGCTTGTTGACTAGACTGACTTGACCTCCTCCAGGAAGTCTTCTCTGATCTTCCCAATTGTTAACCCTCTCTCCTTCCTCCACTTTTCTTGTATTTACTTACCTGTTTAAGTGTGGCACCCTTCCATTAGTATGTAACCTTTGAGGACAGACTTTTTTGCTTTGTGATTATATTCCCAGCACCAGCATAGGGCCCTGCAATAAGGGACCCTTAGTAAATACTGTTGCATTGAATTTCAATAAAATGTATCTAAACTAGCAGAAGAATAGTTTAATAGTTTAAAGTCTTACTGTCTCTAAAGCAATAGACATATCTGAGACACCTCAAATATGAGGTAGACTCAAGGCAAGTTACTTAACCTTTCTTTTATCTGCAATTCACTTCCTTTACCTGAAGAAATGGGAGACAGTACGACGTAGTGGAAAGAATGCTGGGCTTGGAATCTGAGTGCTTGACCTCAAATCCAGACTCTGCTATTTCCTGTCTTTGGAAAATCATTTTACACTCCTGGGCCTCAATTTCCTCTTGTGTAAAATGAAAGGATTGAACTAGTAATTTTTTTAAAAGGCTGAAAACTCAACCGATATGGAGAACTGGGAAAATTTCACAGTGACTTCCATCAAGTATATGATCTTTGTAGTTTTACCAAAGCTGAGTGACTGTTATTTGCTCTAAAAATATAGACTGATCTCCCACCTAGACAAGAAGGTAAAGTGACCTAAGGAATGACTCTTCATACCCCAAATTTGGGACAGTGATGGGGACAATCACTTCAGACACTTGCTAGCTATGTAATCCTGAGCAAGTGACTTAACTCTCTGGGTTTCAATTTTCTTATTTGTAAAAGAGTTGGATTTGATGACCTTTAAGGTCCTTTCCAACTCTCTATATATGATACTTTGGAAAAGAATTGAGTCTTCAATGGGGAAAAAAGGAGGAAATTAAAGGAGAGGATAGATGAATCTTCTTAGATTATAGAAGAACATTAGTAGAGTAGAAGAGAGGACAAAGAGAAGGAAAAAAGGATAGCCGTATTCTTATAGTTAACAAACAGATGTGAAGCCCTTTCTGAAGAAGAGATGGATGCTCTGAGGAAACATCCTCTTCATCATCATCATCATCATCATCATCATCATCATCATCATCATCACCACTAACATAGACTTGTAAAATGTTTTACATATGTTATTTAATCCTCATAACAACCTTGTAAGTATATTACCTCTACCAAATTGCTTACCATCTTAGGGAGGGGGGAGGTTGAAGAGGGAGGGAGAACATATGGAACTCAAAATTTTATTTAAAAAAGAATGTTAAAAATCATCTTCACATGTAATTGGAAAAATATTATTAAAGCAACAACAACAACCTTGTAAAATCAGTGCCATTATTATCCTCTTTTTATAGATGAGGAAACTGAGGCTAAGAGAGCTTCAATGACTTATCCAGGGTCATCCACATTATGTCTGATGGGGAATTCAAACCTAGGTCTTTCTCACTCAAAGTCCAAAGCTCTATCTGCCACACTGCCTCCAGCTGCCTGTCCTCCACAGAATGACAGAATTGAGAATGATTGAACTGAAAGTTATTAAAGAGTAAAGGTAGGAAGATTCAAAGAGTAGAGGTGCTTCCTTGCTCTGGGATACTGAGGAACTATTCGTCAACCTAATAACAATAGAAGTATCTGCTGTCTTCCTAGGGCATGGACCCAGATCATGATGTAGAACTTTTCAAGATTTATCAAAAGAGATGATTCTAACCCAGTTGCGGTGATTCATTTGAACACAAATGCTAAGATGGAGGAATTTAAACATATTGCAAAAGATTACAAAGTCTTGAACAAGATGCTCAAGAGTCTAGGGATATGGCTTATGTTCTCCTCACCATCGTTCTTTGAAAGCAAAGGCCAAAGGAAGAGGAAGACTGTTTTCTGAAGTGACTAGCTGAATGAGATGGGGTTCCCTGAGAATGAGATTTGGACTTTTCGACTGTGACTTAAAGTGCAGGCATAGGAAGTGTCCTAGGCAGGAATGAATACAGCAAAGACTGGCAAGAATGGACATGCTGGTGGGCTTGCACATTTAATCAGAAGAACTTTAAACTAAAACAGGCAGGGGAGGGAGAGCAGTGGCTTCAAACTCAGATTGACTTAGAAAACCGCAAATTAACATTGTATGTCATATTATATTTTATTTATTTTGTTAAACGTTTCCCAATGACATTTTAATCTTTTGGGCCACACTAAATGACCTGTGGCTGGGGTTTGACCCAACTGGTGTAGAGAGTGAGTAAAGCTCATTGGGACGGGACTTTTTCCTGCCTGATGGAGATCAATGCCATGAATCTGCATGAGGGGCAGAGCGGAGTTGGTGAAAGTAAAAGAGAGGGAAGATTTGCTCTGTTCATGCTTGGGACTTTCCTCCTTGAGTGTTATCAGGCTCTGCAGCCACTTTAGGTACTTCTGGCCTCTGGCTTTGAGAGAGAAAATGGAAGATGCCAATACTACTTCAGATTGCTGAAGGAAAAGACTCTGGGAAGATGCTAACGTGAGAGGAGTTGGCCCTTGCCATCCTCCCTATCTCTAGCTTATACACTAGAGGTTTCAGGGAACTTTCCTTTGGGTGAGTTCTAGGACTCTTTCTTTCTTGGTCGAGCTGAGTTACCTCACTCCCTGTGGGAGAGTGGTATATAACCTCTTACATATGCTCTCTCTGAGTTCTGTTTGCTATGGAATTAGATAAATGGGTTTCTTTGTTACCTGTAATATGCAGAAGTATTATTTGGTGGGAAATGGGTCAAGTCTTAGATATAAAACTTGGGATCCTGCTTCTCCCATTAATGAAACAGCAATCAGAATTTAGTTTGAACCTGAAAGTCACTTCTCTTAAACTAATGATATTTGAAGGAGTAAATAGATAGAATTCTAGCCCAGCAACCCCTCTCTCTAAGGAGAACAAAGTGGTCAAGCATCTGGCCCGACCTCTTGTGTCCACTCCTGGCAGGAAGGAAAGTCTTCCTTGGATAAGTGTAGTGGGAGAAGAGGCAAGAAGATGTCTATTCTGCCTCTCTTTGAGCCACACATCAACACACCCATGCTTTGCTTGTACAAAATCTTTGGAATTTAATGTAATCAACATTATCCCTTTTGCATTTCATAATGTTCTTTATCTCTTATTTGATCATAAATTCTCCCATTCACCATAGATCTGACAGGTAAACTATTCCTTATTCTCCTATTTAGGATCCTTGCTTATAGTATCACCTGGTAAATCATGTACCCATTCGGACCTCATCTTGGTATGTGGTGTAAGATGTTGGTCTATGCCTAGTTTCTGCCACACTGTTTTCCAGTTTTCCCAGCTGGATCATATTTTTAATAATTGGGACTAGCTGGCTGCTGGGATGGAAATGATTGGCACCTTGTGAAGAGGCATGACTACTCACTTCTAATGTTTGTATTGTAGAAGGAGAGACAATCTAGGCAGAGTTCAACAAACACTCTGAATTTTTAGAAAAGTGAATTTAGAAGGATAGTATTATCCCATGGATTCAAATTCTACAGGTAAAGTCAGCCCAGTAGGCATGAGTGACACCCAAGGATAAAATTCAAAAGACACAATGAGAGACAGTTTCAATGAAGGTGGAAAGGGGAGCTGTCTGATGAGTCCATGTGTGGATACACAGGGAACTAGCTCACCCGCCAATTTAGATGTTACAATAAATGTACAAAAGATGGAAGCAATGGCAGATAAGAGAGGATAAATGAGTTTAACAGTCTTGTAAAATAGTATCAGCAATGGTAAAGTTCAGAATGCAGTGAGGCTGGCTGGACAAACTAAGGAAAATAGACAATTTAAAAAATATTTGAGGGCAGCTAGGTGGCACAGTGGATAGAGCACCAGCCTGAAGTCAGGAGGACCTGGGTTCAAATCTGACCTCAGATCAAACACTTGACACTTACTAGCTGTGTGACCCTGGGCAAATCACTTAACCCCAACTACCTAAAAACAACCCCCCCCAAAAAAGGGGGTAGGTCATACCAGACTAACCTCATTCCCATTTCGGGGCAGCTAGGTGGTGCAGTGGATAGAGCACCTGCCTTGGATTCAGGAGGACCTGGGTTCAAATCTGGCCTCAGACCAAACACTTGACGCTTACTAGCTGTGTCACTCTGGGCAAGTCACTTAACCCCAATTGCCAAAAAAAATAAAATATTTGAGAAAAAAGAGCATCAAAGAACAGATAGGACAATGATAACTGACATTTGGGAGAAGATAGGACTGCTCATCTCTTATTTAGCTTCTGTTTTTTTGTTTTGTTTTGTTTTGGTGGTGTGTGTGTGTGTGTGTGTGTGTGTGTGTGTGTGTGTGTCTGTGTGTTTTTCCAAGGAGAATCACCCTTTCACCAGAAATGGCAAAATCAAAATGACTATTAGGAAATTGATGCCCAAGATAAATAAGGAAGTTGAAAGAGAGCACCTAGTCCCCCTTGATGAATCCACTTTACTGAAACCAGAGCTACATCTTTAACTACTAAAAGAACTTGAAAATGTGATTGCTGGGTTGTAGTAATATTTGAAATGATAATGTCTAATGACAACTACTAATGTTTTAAAGATCATTGAAAATAAGAGAGGTACCACAAAATGGGAAAAGGTCAATTCTAGTCCCAATTTTAATAAAAAGGAAGAGAACAATCCACAAACGCTGGGCCAATGAATTCAACTTCAATCCTGGAAAAATTCTAGAGAAGATCATTAAAGAGATGTTTAATGAACAACTTTAAAGAGAAATGGTGATTACTCTTCATTGAGTCTAGATGGCTTCAGCAAGAACAGGTCAGACCAGACTAACCATATGTGTGTGTGTGTGTGTGTGTACATGTGCATATGCATACATATGTGTATATATATATATATATATATATATATATATATATATATATATATGTGTGTGTGTGTGTGTATGTGTATGTGTATATATATATATGCATAGACAAGGGTACTGAATTGATAGAAGGGAATGCTTTCCAAAGTCAATACCTAATATAGCTTATTCTAATTTACCAAAATGTTTGATAAAACACATCATCTATACTTGTGGAGAAAAAGGAAGAATTTGGACTAGAGGATAAAAGAATTAGATGGATTTAGTGCTGAGTGAATGATTAGACTCAAAGAATAGTCAATAATGATTCAAAGTCAATGTGTGAGGTCTCTAGTGGAATACTCCAGGATCTGTCCTGTGCTATTATACCTTTTCCTCAGTAACCTGGATAAAATCTCCCTTAATAGATAGCATGCTCATCATATTTACAGAGGACATTAAGCTAGGAGGAACAGCTAACAGCCTGGATGACACTTAGGATCTAGAAAGAACTTGATAGGCTCAAACATCAGGCTTGATCTCAAGTTAGAATTCAGTATGGATAGATGCAAAGTCTTGCATTTGGGTTAGTGATGGTTATAATAATATCCACCATTTTTATAGCCCTTCATGGTTCATAGGCTTTACATATATTATGATAGTCAATCTTCAAAATATCAACCTTAAAAGTACAGGATAGGAGAAGTCGTGGTTAGAAGTTTGTCTAAAAGAGATCTGGGGGTTTTAGCATACTGCTAAGTCAATAGGAAGACAACAGCATGATGTAGGTGCCGGAAACTCTAACACGACATTGAGCTACATTAGGAGGTGCGGAGCTTCCAGTAATGAGAAGGCAATAATCAGCTGGTATCTGGCATATTGTGTTCTTTGGGGCACCACAGTTTAAGGACAATGTTATAAAACTGTAGAATGTAGAGAAGAGGGTAACCGTGATGGTGAATGGCCTTAAATTCATGTCAGAGAAGGATCTTCATCCTCTATACTCTCTCTCTCTTGATCTAATCAGTTCCCCTGGGTTTGATTACTAGAACAATGAACATTACTCACTGATCTATATGTCCAGTCCTAGTATCTTTGCTGAACTTTGGTCTAACATCACCAATTACTTATTGGACATTTCAAATTAGATGATATAGAGATATCTCAAATTCAACATTTCTATTGCAGGTCTCTCTGCCCTCCTCTACCCACAAATCTACCTCTCTTGCAGACTTCCACATTTCTGTTAAAGGCACCACCATTTTTTCAGTCTCCCAGGTTCATAACCTTAGAGTTGTCCTGGAGTACTTTTTCTCCCTCACCCCACATATCTAATCCATTGATACTTCTTGCCATTTCTACACTGCACCATCAATATCCTCTGACCACTTCCTTTTACTGACACAGCTAAGACCTTAGTGAAGACCTTCGTCACCTTTTGTCTAGATTATTGCAACAGTCTCTTAATTGATCTTCCTGACTCAAATTTCTCTTCACTTACTTCTCTCTCTTCACCATCCTCCAATTAGCTGTCAAAGTGACTTTGCTAAAAGTGAAGGTTTGACCTTGTCATTTTCCTACTTAATAAAATCCAATAGCTCTTTATTGATTCTAGAATAAAATATATACTCATCTACTTACTTTTAAAGTCCCTCACAATCTGTCCCTAACCTCTCTTTGTAGACTCATCCTATATCCCCCTTCTATATTCTTTGATAAAGCACTGGGCCTGAAGTCGGAAAGATTTCAGTTCGAATCTACTCTCAGACGCTTATTATTGGGAAAGTAACTTAAGCTCAATGGGGATAAAAATAGCACTTACTTTCCAGGGTTGTTGTGAGGGTCAAATGAAATAATTGTAAAGAGCTTAGCACAGTGTAAGTACTAGAGGAATGTTGTTGTTGTGGTTATCCAGCCAAATCAACCTTCTGTCTATTCTACACACACAATACTCCACGTCCCATCTCAATACCTTTGTTCTGATCACCCCACATGCCTAGAATGCATGCACTCCCTTCTTCCCTCTGCCTCTTAGATTCCTATGCTTTCTTCAGGAGTTAGGTCAAGCTTCATTTTTTGCATGAAGCCTTTCCTGATGGCCCCAATAGCTAATGCCCATCCTTCCAAACTCCTTAGATTTAACTACTCCATATTTTGGTTATTCTTCTTATATTTATTCAGCATAGAGTTATATATGGACTTGTTTTCTCATCTGTGAGAGTTCCTTGAGAAAAAGTATTGTTTCCTTATTGTATTTGCTTCATGAGACTCTGGCAAAGTGTCTAGAACATGGTACATGCTTAAACATTGTCAATTAGCAGATTGATCAAAAAAAGGAAGTGGAGATATTTAACCTGGAAGGAAGAGACAGTGGGAATGGCATGGCTTTGTTGACATCTTTGAAGGGCTGCCACATGGAAGAGGAATTTCACTTGTCCTGTGTGGGGCAGGGGTAGGAACAAGAAATGAGTTACAAAGAGGCAGATTCAGGGTTGATGTCAGGAAAACCCTAACACACATATCTGAAATTCAAAGGTGTCACCTCGGGAGAAGGGAAGGGAATGTATTTATACAGACCCTACAATGGGCCAGACATCGTGCTAAGAGCTTTACGAATATTACTTCATTTAATTCTCGTAGTAACCTTGAAAGGTAGGTGCTGTTATTATTCTCACTTACAGTTGAGAAAATGGAGGCAGAGAGAGGTTAAATGACTTGTCTAGTGTCTCCAAGCTGGGAAATATCTGAAGCCAAATTTGAACTCAAGTCTTCCTGATTTAGGTTCAGAGGTGCCACTTAGCTGGTGGTAGGGTCCTCCTCCTGCAAGATCTCCAAGCATAGAATGGATAATAACTTGTCAGCTATGTTACAGTAGCAATTCCTTTCAAATATGCTTTGGGCTATGTGGCTGCTGGCATTCCTTTTGACTCTTTAAGTTCTGTGACTTCTGTGATTTTCCACATTTCCTGTGATTTCCAAGTCTCTTCTTGCTCTAAATACCACGGTACAATTTACTTGCCTAAGGTCACAGCATTATCTCTTATAACATGCCATTCTTCTTACACAAAGAGACTTTTGAATGTGTTCTCCAGCCCCATACAAAGCCATTAGAGGCACCTAGGTGTCACTGTGGATAGATCCCTGGGTCTGGAGTTAAGAAAACCTGAGTTAAAGTTCAGCATCAGACACTACCTGCGTAACTCTAGACAAGTCACTTACCTCTGTTTGCCTCACTTTTCTCACTGTAAACTGGGGATAATGATAGTATCTTCCTTGAAGGGTTATCGTAAGGATCAAATGAGATAATTTTCGCAATGCACTTAGCATAGTGCCTAGCACATAGTAGGTGCTTAATAAATTTTTGTTCCCTCCTTCCCATAAGAACTGAGTTGTTTTTCAAATTAAAAAGATTGGGTATGTTGAGACACTCTTCTGCCTGTTATCTATCTACCTGTCTCACAAACATACACATGTATCTATTTCATTTCCTGGTAACTGTCCACATGCACTTGTGAGACAGCTAGCATGGATTAAGTTATTGTCTTCATTGGCCTTTAAGCAGAGAGTTACTAACTTAGGAATCCTGAACTAACCTGTAGCCTAACATAACCCCTTTTCTGTACTTCTCTTGAAATTTCCATGTCCCATTTAGGGCTTCTTCAGGCAGTTCCTGGTGTCTCTATGCCTGTGATATCAGAGATGGGAAATCAATCAGATAGAGTCTGATGAGAACCCACCTCCTTTCTTTATAAATTCCCTACCCCTGTCAGTGAGCTGTTCTGTTGCAGAATGGGCAGGAGCCTAGGCACCTCCCCTTTCCCACATGATTAGGAAAAACAGCACAGAGCTACTGAAGCTGGGTATGCCAAGTTCTCCTCCTGTCAGGGCCTGAAGACTGTCATGCCTAAAGAACAAGGCTCTGGTGACCCCCCTTGGGTGTTCTTCCTTTGATTGTCCCTGTTCTAAAGTAACCTAGTATCTCACAGAATCCAGAATTTGAGAGCTGGAAGGAACCTCTCAGGTTAACCTTTATATGAAGGAATCCTCACCACGACACGCCAACAAGTGGTCATCTAGTCTCCACTCGAAGACCTTTAAGGAGAAGTGCCGACTGCCTCTCAAGCAAGCTCATTTCACATTTGGACAGCTTGAATTGTTAGGAAATTTTTCCTGACATCAAACCTAATTGTCATCTTTTGCATTTCTACCCATTTCTCTTGGTTCTGCCCTCTGGGGCCTAGAAAAACAAGTTTAATCTCTCCTCCTCATGACAGCGTTTCAAATACTTGAAGAGAGCTATCGTACCTCCACTGAGTCTTCTTTTCTTTAGGCTAAACATGCCCAATTCCTTTAACCAGTCTTCATTTGTCATGAATGCAAGGCCCTTTACCATCCTGGGTGACCTCGGGACATTTTCCAGCTTATCATTGTCCTTCTTAAATTGTGGCTCCATGAACTGAACACAGGGCTCTAGCTGAGGTCTGATGAGACTAGGATGGGACTATCCCTTTCCTGTTTCTGGATACTATACTCCTCCTAATGTAGCCCAAGACACGTTAGCTTTTGGGCTTCTACATTGTATTTCTGATTCATTTTGAGCTTGCAGTCCACTTAAACCCGCAGATCCTTTTCAGGACAACTGCTGTCTATTCATCATTTTAGGCTTAGTGGATTGGGATAGGAAGGATTCCTGTTCCACTGGGCTCATCAGTATCATATCCTAAGCACATGTGGTCACAGACCCATAGTCTGTAACAACCAGGAATGGGCATGTTTAGGATGAGCTGTCTTCCCAGTTTTGCTGCTGGTATGTGGTGAGAAGTCTTTTATTCTGCCCTTCCCTTGTCAGAAACAACAACAAAACCTTTTCAAATTTTTTACTGTCCCCATATTTTTGGAGAGAACATCGATTAATTTTGTTCCCTCCTCCACCTCCCCCTGGGGTGATTGGGCCCTTGGAGATATAGCATGTAAACTAGGAAGCTATGACCACGTCAGTCATACTATGGGGTGTGTCCACAAGATGTCATGGGAATCTGGGAAAATTGAAAATATGCATTTAACAACTGGTTCTGGGGCCAGATGGGGTTTTCAACTTTTAAGGAAAGTTTGTGAACTACGTTTTGGGAACAAGATATGGGAAAAGACTTGAGAGGGTAAGGTATGTGAGTGCTAATTGAAGGAAGCTGGGTGCGGAAGTTTCATTGTAGCTGGCTTTCTGGTAAGGGTATCAGTCCATTATATTTAGAAGAAGGTGGTGGTGGTGGTGGTGGTGGTGGTGGTGTGTGTGTGTGTGTGTGTGTGTGTGTGTGTGTGTGTTCATTTAGGAGCTGAAATGAACAACATGAACAACTCTGCTGTACAACTTTGCTCACAGATCTGTACTTATCTTTCTCATTTTCTTTCTCTCCCCACCCCAACCCATAATCCCATAGGGAATCTAAGAGCAGAGTTGACTTCAATTTATGCTCACTTGTGCTGGGTCTAACATAGGATCATAGCATCTGGAGCTGAAAGGGATTTTACAGACAACGGAAAACTAAACAGAGCCAGAGAGTTGAAGTGTTACAAGTTCCCAAAAGTAAGTAGCAAAGTCAGCATTTGAAATCAGGACTCCTCTTTCAAATCTAGTGTTTTACATACTATGCCATATCAGAGGGTAGCTGGAATCTATTTCAGAACAAACTGTGGGCCCTGGCAGAGTGTCCTAATATAGAAGCAGTTTGTAGATCCAGTAGCCTCATCTCCCAAGAAGGAATGAATCTAGGTAGGTCCTGGCAAATACACCAACAAAACTGGATGAGGGAGAATGTCAGAATTTATGTCTTTAATTTCAGGTAGGTGGGCAGCATTGTATAGTGGAAAGAATTCTGGATCATGTCATAAAACCTTATAAAAATAAGATTTATAAAAAATTAAAAATTAAATTTTGCTGGATTTAGAGCTGGAAGGCCCTTTAGAGGTGTCACTCTTACTCCCCCACTTTTAGGACCAGATACATCAACTGTGTCAACTGCATCTAGTTTGTTGTTTTGAAGCAAAGATGATCATTGATGATATCTCACCAGTCTCATTTTGTTTTCCTGTTCAGAGAACACCCAGAGAGGGATGGAAATACACCATTGTGTGGAATGAGGAAGAGAGGGAGGGAGTCAGGACCTTAGTCTACAACATCCCCTGCCTTCAGGGACTTCGCTTAGCACTTGGTACTTCACAAAAACAAATTCGATGTCCTTCATCCCAATCCTCTGATTGTAAATGTCAATGTTTGTTAAAACCAGGAAGGCCTAGTGTGGTAGTAGTAGTAATAGTAGTAGTAGTAGTAGTAGTAGTAGTAGTAGTAGTAGTAGTAGTAGTAGTAGTACTAATAGAAATGATAATAATAATAATAGCATTTACATTGTACTTTAAGATTACAAAGTACTTTACAAATGTTATCTTGTTTTATCTTCATAAAAACCTTGGGAGGTAGGTGCTATTGTTATCCTCATTTTACAGATGAGGTAATTGAGGCAGACTGAGGTTAAATGCTGTTCCCAGAGTCACACAGCAATACTCATCTGAAGCTGGATTTGAACTCAGGTCCTCCCGACTCTAGGACCTGTTCTGTATCCACTGCATCATCTGGAAACACTCCAAATTTACACCCTTTCACCTAACCTTTCAACCCTGTAGAAGAAGGGGCAAGGGACTAGGAAGTCTGGAAAGACCACTTTTGAAGGCAAAGACAAGAATAAGAGCAGAAACAACATCAGGAGAGAAACAGAATGGTGTCATGGACAAACAAATCAGATCTGCCATCAGAAGACCTGGGCTCAAATTCTAGCTCAGCTACTTGTAGCTAAAATAACCTTGAACAGCTACATTTACTTACCTTTCTAGTTTCTAGTTTTCTCAGTCAATAAAGCATTTATTAAGCATCTACTATTTATTAAGTATCTACTATTTACCAGATGTTGTGTTAGGTGCTGGGAATACAAAGGCATATCCTCTGCCTCTAGGAGACAATGTGTCCAATCCAAAATAAATACAAAGTAATTTAGGGAGGGGGGGTAGTAGTAGCTGGGGGGAAATGGGAAATGTTAGATTCTTCTTGTTATTTCCACCAGGTCAGTGGCTGAAATAAATTAGATTTTGAAAAGCGGGCTGAAAAACCAGCTCAGTAATGGCCCTCATATAATTTACTCTTTTATCAAAAATGTTATCACTTGGAAACTACTGGGGAGATCAAGATAAGGACCAGCAGTGGCTTAAGCAAGATCAGAAATAAGATTGCCAAGGAGCTGATAGGTCCCCAGAAAAATCCAGACACCCAAGGATGGAATTACCTTAGGGCAACTCATTTTATCAAGATAGATCAAATAGCCAAGCTAGGTGAGGTTTAAACAGCTTTTGGCCAGAAGTTAAGAGTGGCCCATGATGTCAGTGTTAATATCTGCATTTCAATCCAAGGCAATCTTTATTAGGCCTTCCAGTCTACTTGGAAAAAAAAACTTTGAGAGACACCATAGCATAGTAGATAGAATATCCAAGTTAGGGCCAAGAAGAACTGGGATTGAATCTTATCTCAGACAGTCAATAGCTATGTGACCCTAGGCAAAGTACTTTACTTCTCTGAGTCTCAGTTTCCTCATATGTTAACTGAAGGACCTGAATTTAAGAATACCTGTAAGAACCAAGTTGTGTCACTCAGCACAATGCATTTGTAAGTACTAGAGATAGTAGGATGAATGTTTTTTTTACTTCAAGGTAAATTTACAACATATGCTTGTAATTATTTGTATTTTAAGTGGCATTTGCTGATATAGGAGGAATTATAGCAAACTTTAGCAAAATTATTTTAAAATCCTTATGTCAGTTGAACACAATTGATAAACGTGGTCCTTCTAAAACTGAGGGAGGAGGGGTGACAACTCTAAAGGCCCTTCCAGCTCTAAATCTATCCCTTTTCCAGTAGTTTGTTCAGATTTCATGAAAGAAGTCAAAAGGGAATAGCACTGACTCCATTAAACATTCTAGTAATATATTTTCTGGGGGAGGGGAAATTTATTATACTTTAATAAGTTTACAAAAATGGAAACATTTAGATGTTGATTTTTTTCCTAGAAGGAACTTAGATTTTGGCATCCTGGGCAAGAAACTCAAGGATCTTGGAAGCATAGGGGGTGTTTTCACTACCACTTACAACTAAAGGCAAGGGACTCATTGGAAAATTCCAATTTAGGAAGTGGACAGCTAGTTCAGAAGATGTAAGAGAATAGTATTAGAAATTCTGGATTTAAGAAGAAGAATGATATATTTTAGTCAAATATGGAGGGCATCTAATGAAGATTGGTAAAAAAAAAAATGTTTGGTATCTTCCAAGTCTCTACAAGAGGGATATAAACAAGGAAAAAAAAAAGGAGGAAGGAGGATGCCACCTCTGTATGTCTACCAAGCCAGGTACTATAAAGAGGAGTTATACCAAAGAGAAAAAAATAGATATGCCCAATCATTTGAAGAGACAAAAGTCTAGAAAGTATTCAACAATAAAACCTATGGCCTCAGAAGTCTATACACAAAAGCAGTAAGGCTGGGTAATAACTAAGGATAGTGAGGTTTGCTCACGGGGCCTCTGTGAGTTCATGTCACCAAGCCGGGAGGAGTTCTAATCAAAAGTACTGAAATAACTGGTAAATGAAATTATTAAGATGCTGTCCATGAGTTTTGGAAAACTGAAGAGAACCCAAGAGTTGCTGCATTGTGACTGGGGAAGAGCAAATGTCCTGACCCTCAAAAAGGGAAGACACTATAGTCTTCAAATTGTAGGTCAGTGAGCTTGACTCTCACTTTTGATGGAAATTCCAATCTATTTTATGTAAGGGGTTGTTTGTGAACAACGGGACCAGGAAGCAATGATCACTACGAATAAGTAGAGCTTCATCAAGAATGAATCATGCCAGGTATAAATCATTCTTTTTGGTGAGGGTGAGACTGGTAAAGGGAGCAACATATGGTTAGAAAACACAACTTGGAGTTTAGAAGATCTTGGTTCTGATTGTGCTAGTGACATTTACTATCACCATGGCGTTGGACAAGCTCCTTAACCTTTACTAATCAGCCAGTGTATTGTAAGTAACTGCCATGTGCCAGCTCCTGTGCTAGTTACCGGGGATATGAATACAAGGAATGGAACAACCCCTGTTATTAAGGAGACTACAGTCTTACCTTGGTGCAACTCTTCTGGACTTAATAAGTCTGAGACAGTTGTTGTTTTTTTTAATCTGATTTGGTGGAAGAAGTTACAACACCATGAGTTCCCCATATTAATGATAGAACAAATCTTTCATGTAACAATTTATAGTGTAGGCTTGCAGATCAGATATTGATTAGGCTTGAAGACAGCATTAGACAAAGTCTCATATTCTATCCACATGTATAAGGAGACATGTTGGCTGGATGGTCAGGAAAAATAAGAAGTGGTTGAATGATCAGATCCCAGTCCGTTGGAGGGAGATCTCCAGGACAGTTCTTCAAAGTTCTATCCTCTGGGGGGCAGCTAGGTGGTGCAATGGATAGAGTACCAGCTCTGTATTCAGCAGGACCTGAGTTCAAATGTGACCTAAGACACATATCATTTACTAGCTGTGTGACCCTGGGCAAGTCACTTAACCCCCATCGCCCAACCAAAAAACAAAAACAAACAAACAAAAAAGTTTTATCCTCTGACCTTGGCTTTGCAATATTTTCTTTGTTTTTTTGTTTTGTTTTGGTTGAGGGCAATTGGGGTTAAGTGATTTGCCCAGGGTCACATGGCTAGTGAGTGTTATGTGTCTGAGGCCAGATTTGAACTCAGGTCCTCTTGACTCCAGGGCTGGTGCTCTATCCACCCCACCACCTAGCTGTCCCTGTGCAATATTTTCATCAATGACTTAGATAAAGGGGTAAATGGCATGCTTATAAAATTCACAAATTGCAAAGAGCTGTGAAGACTGCCAGGTATGTAAGATGACAGAGTTGGGGGGTCTCCATATGGCTAGACATGCTACTGAAGTCTAGCATAAAGAATCAAATAAGATGACACTTAAAAGATATAAATGTAAAGTCCTAGCCCTGGCTTTTCAAGAACAAAATGGAGGAGGTGAGGGGAGTGTTGTGAAGTGAAAGAGAATGCTGCAGTTCAAGAAAAATAGAAAGTCTGCATTCAGAAGGAGCTACCTGTACAGAATGGAAACCAAACAAGCTAAAACAATCTAATGTTGCATTAAGAAGAACATTAGTACACGGGAATCTTGCTTTCTCCTGCTCAGGTCAGACCCAATTCCAGTATTACATTTATTTCTGGGCATCACATTATACAAAGGCCATTGACAGGCTGGAAAACGTACAGAAGAGAACAGAATGGCAAAGAGATGGTAAATCATAAAAGGACCAATTGAAGGAACTGTTCACAGTCGGGTCAGAACAGAAGAGACACTGCTGAGTGCAACTGCTTTCAAGGATCTGAAAGACTTTTCTGTGGATTAGAGATTACATTTTCTCTGCTTGTTTTCAGAAGGCACAACAGAGAGCAATGTGGTGGAAGCGGCAAAGATTAATGTAAAGAAAATTTTCCTAGCAGTCAGAGCTATCCAGGGAGATAGTGTACCATACACCCCCTGACCCCACCCCCATACCTCAATGAGATTGCAAACAAAGGCTACAGGACCACTTGCTTTGGATATTGTAAAGGTCAAGAGGAAATTGGACTAGTGTAGGGGTTCTTGTGTGTGTGTGTATTGAGGACTCATTTGGCAACTTCATGAAACCTCTGTTCTCCTTTGCAAAATAATATTTTTAAATGCATAAAATAAAATACATAGGATTATGAAGGATATCACTTACGTTGAAATGCAGTTTTTTTTTTAAGTTTGCAGACTTTAAGAATCTCTGGACTAAGTGGACTCTTAACTAGCTTCTAACTCTCAGGTCATGTGATTCTAGTAAAATGGGTCTTAGTGTCAAGAAGCACCTCATGGCATAGGCCATGAATGAGATGAAGCATTTCAATAGTTTTGCTAGGGAATCTCTGCTTTAGGTAAAGTGGTGTGTGGCTTATGCAGGAGAGGACAGGTCTGGATTACTAATTCAGTTTGACTTGCCTATAAAATGAACCTGAGCTTTCCTGCAAAAAAAAGGCCCATCTTTTTTTTAATGTTATTGTTATCTTTTGTTCTTACATCTCCTACATTTTGAAATGTATCCTTCTTCTTTTTCCCAGAGATTAATTCCATATATATATATAATCTATGTATGTGTATATATATATATATATATATAATCTATGTATGTGTATATATATATATAATCTATGTATGTGTATATATATATATAATCTATGTATGTGTGTATATATATATATATAATCTATGTATGTGTATATATATATATATATAATCTACGTAAGTGTATATATATATATATATATATATATAAAAGAAGCAACGTACAACAAAAAAGAAATTACACTGGAGAAGCATTGTAAAGGATATGATAAAAGAAGCATAAGAACAGAAGCCATGTCAGTCATGTAACAAGAAGGAAGCGTGAAGCAATGGACAGCTCATGTGCTTCGTTGGTATTCATTTTATTTTTTAAAGTTTATTATTTTATTTTTAAAATTAACAAGTATTTGTTTTATTAAGCTGTCCTTCCTGCTACTTTTCCCTACCCTCCTGAATGGATCATGATCTGGAAAAACAAATTCTCACATTAATCGTGTCTGAAAAATCTGTGTCTCTTTCTACACTCTAAGTTTACCACCTCTGTCAGATGAGTGCCGTGTTTAATCTCATTTGTTTTTCACTCAAGCTTTATTATTGTACTGATCAGAGTTCTAAAATCTTGCAAAGTCACTTTTTTCTATAATGTTGTTATCACTGTATAAATTGTTCTCTTAGTTCTATTGACACAACCCTGCATCAATTCATAAAGGTCTTCTTAGTTTCATTGTCCATATCATAATTCCATGTGGCACAACAGTATTTCATTATATCTATATACCACAATTTGTTTAGCCATTCCCAAATAGGAGCATATCCTCTTTCATTTCCAATCCTTGGCTACCATGAAAAGAGTGGCTATAAATACTTTTGTATATATAGATCCTTTTCTCTTTATTTTATTTCTTTGGGGCATGACTAGTAGTGGAATGCCTCAAAGGGTATGAATAGTTTATAACTTTCTGGATATAGTTTGAATTGCTTTTCAGAGTGACCGAGGGGTGGGGAACCTGTGGCCTTGATGGCCACATGTGGCCCTCTAGGTCCTCAAGTGCAGCCCTTGGACTAAATCCAAACTTTGGAGATCAAATCCCCTTAATAAAAGGATTTGTTCTGTACAACTGGGATTCAGTCAAAGGGCCGCGCTTGAGGACCTAGTGTGGCCTGAAGGCTGCAGTTCCCCGCTCCTGAACTAACTCAAAACTCCATCAACAATGCATTACTGTACCTCTTCTTCCACAGTTCCGTCAACATTTGTTAATTGACTATTCTGTCATCTTTGTCAGTGATAGATACGAGATGGAACCTCAAAGTTGTTCAATGGACGTTTCTCTAATTATTATTGATTTAGAGCATTTTTATGTGACTGCTGATAACTTTAATTACTTCCTTTGAAAACTACTTGCTAATTTTCTTTGAACATTTATTTTTGGGGAATGATTTTTCATCTTACAAATTTGAAACAGTTCCTCGTGTATCTTAGATATGAAACTTTTACCAGAGAAATTTGCTGCAGAGATATTTCTGACTCCACTCCCCATCCTTTACCAGTTTTCTTCTATGATTTTATTTTTACTGTATCACATTTGTGCAAAAACTTTAAATTTTATACAGTCAAAATTGTCCAACTTTGTTTTGTGTGGTTTTTCTATCATTTGTTTAGTCATTAACTTTTCCCCTCTCCGTGGACTGAAAAGGAAATTTCTTTCTTGCTTTTTTAGTTTGTTTATGATGTGAGGTTTTATATTAGGTCATGTATTCATTTGGAGCTCATCTTGGTATATGGTGTGAGGTGTTAGTCAAAAAATAATTTCTGTTAGTCTGCTTTCCAGTTTTCACAGCAATTTTTGTGAAATACCATGTTCTTCTACAAATTATTTTTTTTAATTTATGAAACACAATGCTACTTGTATTTATTTGCTCTATATATTGTCTATCTAATCTGTTCCATTGATCAACCTCTTTTTAAAAAACTAGTAAGAAATCATTCTGATGATTACTTCTTTATAGTGCTGTTTGAGATCTGGTAAGGATAAAACCCCCTCCTTCCAACTTTATTTCCATTGTTACCCTTGAGATCACTAGCATTTTATTCTCCAATATGAATTTTATTATTTTTCTAGGTTTATAAAGTATTCTTATAGGAACTGGATTAGTGCAGTATTGAACAAATAATTTAGGTAGCATTGTCACTTTTATCATATTGGCTCAACTTACCCATGAAAAATGAATGTTTCTCCAGTTATTTTGGTCTGTCTTAATTTCTGCAAAGAGTATTTTATGGTTATATTCATATAGGCCCTGGGCGGTTCTTGATGGGTATACACCCAAATATTTTATAGCTTCTATAGATTTTTTGAAGGAAGTTTCTCTTCCTGGATCTTTCTGCTTGGTTTTGTTGGTTTTATATATAGGAATGCTGATGATTTATATGAGTTTATTTTCTATCCTGATACTTTATTCAAGTTATTATTTCAATTAGTTTTTAGTTCACTCTCTAGAGCTCTCCAAAGACTCCCTTATGACATCAAGAAAACTTGAAGAAAATTCATACTTTGGATGGACTTGCTATGGTGAACTTATGGGAAGACATAGTTTATTTTTTGAAAAAATCTTATTAGATTTCTTGAATGATCACCAAACAATATACTAACATAACATTACTAACATGAAAAAGATATTGGCCAAAACACATGCATCATAATTAGTATACATTATTACATTGTAACCTATTTTTGTCTTCATTTCTAAAAGACTTATGATAAAACCTCCAGATGGAGAGATGATGGATCCAGAGTGCAGATTAAATTGTGGTTTCTTTCATTTCTTTGGGTTTTTTTTTGGGGGGGATGGCTAATGTGGGAATTTGTTTAGTTTGACTATACACATTTTCAATGTTTTTTTTCCTCCTCAAAGAGTAAGGGAGAAGGAAGTAGAAGGTAGAGAATTAAAACAGAAAATAAAATAAAATTGAATTTTTAAAAATTAAAAATAAATACATGAAGACAAAAATAATAGGTTACAATGTAGTGATGTAATAATTTGGATTTTTGAGAATTTAGAATACAATAAAATATACGTAACACAAAAAGCATTTTACACAATTTAATTATTGATTATTCAAGAGTCACATAGAAAGGTCTTGCAAAGCCTCCAAGGTCTGGATGCTACACTTTGTCTATTATACATTGCTCTGAATAGGGATGGTGATGAAGATTTGGCTAAATCAATGCTGACCCTAGAAATAAACTTGAAAAGTTACTCTTTCAAAAAATGAGGGTGATGGATTGAAATTATACACTACCATAGCTAAGAGAGCCTTAGGGCTGAATGTCAGAGCTGGAAGGGGCCTAAGAATATAGAACTTGAGAGCTGGAAAGGACCTTTGATTTCATCTAATTAAATCCATTCATTTTACACATTAGAAAACTGAGCCCCAGAGAAGGAAAGTGACTTGCCTGCAGTCATACAGCGAGTTATTAGCCGAGTCACCTGTATCCGGAGCCAGAGTTCTTCCTATTTGCAAAAAATTAGAAGGCAACTGAA
The DNA here is from genome assembly GCF_003287225.1 of Phascolarctos cinereus. Classification (NCBI taxonomy): domain Eukaryota; kingdom Metazoa; phylum Chordata; class Mammalia; order Diprotodontia; family Phascolarctidae; genus Phascolarctos; species Phascolarctos cinereus. The sequence continues at coordinate 410,876,633 of NW_027555625.1, read as the reverse complement.
TTATTCTAAAGCTTTGAAAATCCACAATTCATGTCTAGTGTATGGGAGAACCAGAGCATTCCACTGACTAGGACACTCAGTTTCTTAATGATTCTACAAAAATGCAGTTTAACGATTCTGTTGGGCAGACAAAGTGCACATATTTGAAAAATCTAGGCAATATTTGATGAGCACCAAGTCAGTGGGAGAGACAGGATAGGTCAGAACAGGATAACCCATGCACCCACTCATCCATCTGTTCATTTATGTGACAAACTTCTAAAGTAGCTACTGTATGCTAATCATCACGCTGCATTCTGGAGATAAATATGACATAGAGATCTTACTGTTAGGGAGCTTACAATGTAAAGGGAAAGAGAAATATACACAAATAATTATGATGTAAAGCAGCAGGAGGTAAGTACAAAGGGAAAAAAAAATCAGAGAAAGAGTGAGGAGAAATTTGAGGAGAGAAATAATGATTTTCAGTGGTAACATCTCCATAAAGGAGATGGCAATTCACTTGGTCCATGAAATGAGAGGTATTCAGCAAGCATTGAAGAGGGAGATCTATGCATGGAATGGGACATAGAAATGGGACATAATAGAGCCACAGAAATCAGAGAGGGCAAATTGTTAGGCTGGAATGTTAGGGCAAGAAAAAGGAAGAGAGAATAGCTCCCTTTTAACTGGAATGTGAAATATTTAATGGGAGTAGTCTAAGATAAGGATAGAAAGGCAGGCTGAAGACAGTCTGTGGAGAGATTCAACGGCAAAACCAAGAACTGATACTTTGTTCTGTTGGCCATGGGGAACCATGGAAGGCTTTTGAGTAGACAAGGGATAATTATCCTAATGGTGCATTACGAAGATTGCTTTGGTAGTGGTCTGGAGGCTACTTTAAAGGGGAAAAAACTTGGTTTGGAGGCCACTGTCATAGTCCAGGTGAGAAGAAGTGAGGGCTGAAGTAATGGTGATTCCATGGGGAAATATGGTGGCTTAAGAGAGGCTTAATGGAGGAGGGATCGGAGGTGAACTCTGCATAATAACTAGAATTTGTGTAAATGGAAAGCAGTGGAGAAAATCTTCTCTGTGGTAGTATGGATGGTTGCCATTTGTGACACCATTTCTGCATTAACTCTCTTCTGATACTTCCTAAGCCTGTAGCTATGGCTTTCCAAACCTCCAGATCTTGAAAGAAATTAAGTAGGCCCTAAAATAGGATCTTAATCCCAGCCAGGGAGGTCTGAAAACTGACCAGCTGATCTAACAGCTCCCCCACTAGAAACCATCTCCTGCAGCCTCCAGTACTCTCCCCTTCTTCTCCAAGGGGGCTTTTTGCTATTTGCTGGGAAGCCCGCACTATGACTCTACACTCCCAGACAGCGTAATACTCTCCCGCATAGCCAAGCATGATTGTCAGGTTGGTTTCATTAGAAAGATAAGATGCCTGCAGAGCCTTTTCATCTCCTGGATTCTCCCTTCCCCCCAACTCTCCCCTCTCACTCCTGATGTAATTTGGGCCTTTAAAGTCCCTGCTGTCTCCTGATCTACAGATAATTGTTTACTGTAATACTACCCAGGAAAAGAGCTGATGCACTCCAGATGTAGGGAGGGCTTCAAATTCACTTTCCTTGCTTTGTGCCGAAGGCTGTAGCCCTCAGATAACGTTCGGTCCCTCTCTGGAGTCTCCTTAGTCTACTAACAAAGAGGACAGGGTGAGGCGGCCCGTTGCATGAGCATTACACAGTTGTGAGGATTGGGCTTTTGTGAGTTAAAAAAAAAAAGCTTTCTAGTTTTCCTAATAGCTTTTATAGTAACGATGATGAAGATATCTATTTAGATGTGAACCTTGTGAAGTCTACAAAGACGTTTTCTCTTTACAAACCTATGAGACAGACAGTATAAATATCGTTAACTCAGTGTTACCTGTGAAGAAACTTTCAGAGGGGCCCTGGGCAATCGGCGATGAAGTAGCATTCCCTGGAGTTGTTCTCATTCTCTACGGCCCGAGTGTAACTAATGTGGATCAAGCAGACAAGAAAAGAAGTACACCTTCATTTGAGTATTTCCTTTATCACCTACGTGTCAGTCACTGTGCTGGATCCTGAGGATACATAGACAAAAGAAGAAAGAAAAAAGAAAGTGTTTGCCTTCTATGGGTTACAAAGCACTTTCCCTAAAACAACCCTCTGAAGCAGGTATCATGAGTGCTATTGTCTCCCCTTTGCAGATGAAGAACACTAAGGCCCAGATCTGAAGTGGTTTGCCGAAGCCAGAGTAAGTAAGTGACAGAGCCAGGTTTTAACCTAGGTATTCTACAAACTAAGTTGTCTTCTGGCTTGGAGTGGCCCCAACCCCAGGGGTCAGGTTTGACCTGACTAATGCTGTGGAGGCAATTCAGTTACCAGGCCACCTAGAGACTTATCTCTGCTTTAAGGAAAATCATCCTGGCAATCTTTCCCTCACCTCCTCCAACTCCACACCTCCATTCTATCAACACTAGACTCAACATATTAGGCCAAATATGTGATTCTCAAACCTAAATTTGAGAGGTATCTAGGAAGTCATAGGATCATAGCATTTGGATCTGGGTAGGCCTTTGTGGATCATTTAGCCTAATACCTTGATTTTACAGAAGATGAAACAATCCCAGAGAAGTAAAGTTACTTGCTCAAAGTCACATGAGTCAGAAGCAAATTAGGCTTCAAACTCAGCTTCTCTGACTCCAAATCTAGTACTCTTTCCATTACATGCCCCAGGTCACATAGCTAATAAGTATCAGAACCAGGATTAAAAATCTAGGTCTCCTGTCCCTAGGTACAAAGGTCTTTCCTCTCTACTGTCCTGTCTTTCCAAGAAACCCTTTGCTGACCGTCTAAGCTCACACTGATTTCTCCCTCTGATGAATTCACAGAGCCCAGAATCATGGACGTAGAGGCCATCTTCTCTAGCCCCCTTATCTGCTGATGAGAAGCCTGAAGCCCAGGGAAGTGCATTGACTTGTGCAATGTCATACAGGCATGACCATGGCAGAGTTGAGTTTCGAAAGCAGACCTTGCTCTAAATCCAGTCTGTGTTTTCTATTACCCCATTCCCCAGTAATGTGTTTTCCATTACCCCAGACTGCTACCACCCAGTCAAGCTTTGCTGGAGACATCACGGGCCTATAACCACACTAAGCTAATAATGACAGCAACAGCATTTTGTATGCTATATATTTGAAGACTGCAAAGATGTTTCTCAGAAACAAGGCTATGTGGTAGGGACTCCAAATATTACTAGCCCCATCTTACTGGTGAAGAAACTGATGCCTAGAGAGGCTAAGATATTTGCCCAAGGTCATATGGCCAATAAGTACAGTAGCTGAGGCTAAAACCTGGGTTTTCTCATCTTGAGACCAGTCTTCTTCTGGCCTGATCCTAACTGTGGATGTCCTCCAAGACTGTGTCTTGAGTTTTCTCTTTTGTCGCTATGTGGTTGTTGTCGTCCAGCCATTTCAGTTGTGTCTGGCTATTCATGACCCCATTTGGGGTTTTCTTGGCGAAGACACTGGAGTGCTTTACCATTTCCTTCTCCAGCTCATTTTATAGATGAGGAACTGAGGCAAGAGGGGTTAAGTGACTTGCCCAGGGTCACATTGCTAAGAGGTATCTGAGGCCAGATTTAAACTCAGGAAAATGAATCTTCTTGACTCTAGGCCTGCCTAGCACAGTGCCTGGCATACAGTTGATACTATATAAATGCGTAATCCTTTCTCCTCTTCTCTTCTGTTTCTCTTGGGCTCCAGTCCTACAATGTCAACCGCCTGTTGGATATATTTAAGTAGATATTCCATAGGCACCTTAAATTCAACACATTCAAAACAAAACCCATTATCTCATACACTCTCTCCTCAAAATTCCTCTATTTCTGTTGAAGATACCACCATCCTTTCAGTTACCCAGGTTAATAACTTCAGAACTGTCCTTAACACTTTACTGTCTCTTTGAGACTTTACTGCCCCCTCCCCTACCCCCTTATATCCATTCAGTTACCAAGTCTTATTTGTTCTCTGTTCGCAATATCTTTCATATCAATTCCCCTCTTTTTCCCCATACCCCCTCCAGTATTTGTCATTTTCCTTTTTTTTTTTGTTATCTTAGTCAATCTGATGGATGTGAAGCAGTATCTCAGAGTTGTTTCAATTTGTATTTTTCTAATTATTAATGTTAGAATTTTTTTTTAATGTTCCTATTGGTAGCTTTGACTTCTTTCCCTTCTGAAACTGACTATTCATATTATTTGACCATTTTTCAATTGGGGAATAATTTTTATTCATGTAAATTTGGCTCAGGTCCCTCTATATTTTAGAAATGAAACCTGTATTAGAGAAAAGCTTCAAAGATTACCCTTTTCCCATTTTTTATTTTTCTTCTAATTTCAACTTTGTTGGTTTTGTTTGTACAAAACATTTTTATTTTTGTGTAATCAAAATTATCCATTTTACTTTCTGTGAACCTTTCTATCTCTTATTTGATCATGAACTCCTCCCCATCCAGAAATTTAACGAGTAATTTGTTCCCTGCTCCACTAATTTACTTATAATAACATCATTTATGTCTAAATCATATACCCATTTTAACGTTATCTTGGCATATAGTATGAGACAGTGATCTCTGCCTAGTTTTTGCTTAGCTATTTTCCAGTTTTTTCAACAGTTTTTTGTCAAGTATTGAATTATTGTCCTAATATTAGGAATATGTGGGTTTATCAAACATTAGGTTACTGTGCTCATTTGCTTCTCTAGATTGTGAACCTGGTCTCTCTCTGGTCCTTACACAGTACCAAAATATGTTGATGATTATCAAATACCACAAAGTAGTAGTATAGTTTGAGATCCAGTACTGCTAGGCTCCCTTCTTTTCCGTTGTTTTCACTACTGATTCCATTGATATTCTGGATCTTTTGTTCCTGTGGATGAATTTTGTTATTTTTTTTCTAGCTCTATAAACTAGTTCTTTGGCCGTTTGATCAGTAAGCCACAGAATAAATAAGTTAATTTAGACAGTAATATTTTAAAAATTATTTGTTTTATTCTGAACTTAAAAAATAAAACCAGCATTTCCATAACATAGTATAACAGGAAAAAGATATATGAAACTATAAATCTATTATGTACAACTTGCTATTCCTTTTAAACATATAGTAAAGTTATCATGTAACTTTCTTTTTTCCTTTTTTCTCATCCCCCCCCAAGATGGCTACTGTTAGACACACACACACACACACACACACACACACGTAAAACCATTCTATACATATGTCTATTTATCAGTTTTTTCTCTGGTTGCAGATAGTACCTTTTTTCATATATCCTTTATAGTTAATTAGGGTATTTATTATAGTCATTTTTAGTATCTTGTCTTGGCCTATCTATGAACAATAATATTTCTCCAACCATTTAGATTTACCTTTATTTTTGTGGTGGTTGTTCATTTGTATCTAACTCTTTGTCATCCCATTTGGGGCTTCCTTGGTAAAAATACTGGAGAGGTTTGCCATGTCCTTCTCCAGCTCATTTTATAGATGAGGAAAACTGAGGCCAGCAGGGTTAAGTAACCTGCCCAGGGTCACACTGCTAAGAAGTGTCTGAGGCCAGATTTGAACTTAGGAAGTTGAGTCTTGCTAATTCCAGGCCCAACACTAGCCACTGTGCTACCTAACTACTCTATACTTTTGTAGAGTATTTTGTAGTTATGTTCATGCAATTCCCATATGTCTTGGCAGGTAAAGTCCCAGGTGTTTTATACTATCTGTAATTATTTTAAGTGGAATTTCTCTTTCTTTCTCTTCCTCCTGGATTTTGTTGGGAATATATATGCTGATGATTTTTGTGAGTATATTTTATATCCTGCAACTTTGCTTAAGTTGTTAATTGTTTCAATAAGTTTTTTAGTTGACTCTCCAGGGTTCTTCAAGTAAACCATCCTACCACCTACAAAAATTGATAGTTTCATTTCTTCATTGCCTATGCTTATTCCTCTAATTTATTTCTGTTATCTTATTTCTATAGCTAACATTTCTTGTACAATAATATATAGCAATGATGATAATGGGTATGCTTTCTTCGCTCCAATCATCTAGCTTATCCCCATTACAGATAATGCTTGCTCTTCATTTTAGGTAGATACTTCTTACCATTTTAAGAAATGCTCTGTTTAATCGTATACTTTCTAGTGTTTTTTAACAGGCACTGGCATTATATTTTGCCAAAAGTTTTTTTCTGCATCTATTGAAATAATCACATGATTTTCTGTTTTTTCTTTTTGTCAATTATGCTCATAATTTCCTAACATCTAACCAATCCTGCATGCTTGGCATAAGTCCAGTCTGATTATAGTGAATGATCTTTGTGATATATTACTGTAATCTCTTTGCTATGATTTTACTTATAAATTTGGCATCAGTATCTGTTAGGGAAATCGGTCTCTAGTTCCCTCGCTCCGCCACCACCTCTGTTTTGACTCTTTGGCTTAGTTATCAAGACCATATCTGGGTCACAGGTAGAAGTTGGTAGCACTCTTTCCTGATTTACGTAGTATCAGAATTCGTGGTTTTTTAAGCACTTGGCGGTTGCTTCTCTTAGTGCATTGCTATCTGTTCCATTTTTCAAGATCATCTCAACATAATCGGGTCACATCCCACCCCTATTTCTAATTAGATCCCCTCTAACGCCCCTGATGATGATAGTTTTGAGGGGCTCTACATGTACCATCTCCCCATATAATGATGTAAATAGTTTAACTTATGGCCTCAGGCATCCAGATACAAAGGCATAAAGGGGCATAACGTGTACAAGACAGGCAAATCTTACTTATGGGGCCTCTATGAGTTCATGTCACCAGACCTGGAGGAGCTATACCCAAAAGTATTGAAATAACTGGTGAATGAGATTATTTAGATACTATCCATGATTTTTGGAAGACTGAAGAATAAAGAGAGTTACTACATGTGACTGGAGAAGAACAATTTAGTCCCTTATGATTTATCACTCATGTTTACTTTTTAATGCTTTTCTTGAATCCTGTGTTTGAACGTTAATTTTTCTCTTTGCCCTGGATTTTTGCTATAGTATTGCTGGAGTGGGTTTTTTTGGGGGAACAGGGGATTCTTTCAGGAAGTTGCCAGTGAATTCTTTCAATTTCTACTCTGCTCTCTGGTTCTAAGATATCTGGGCAGTTTTTCTTTCTAAGTTCTCAAAATGTGGGGTCTTAGCTTTTTGTTTTTGTTAATGAGGATTCAGGCAGTCCAATGATTCTTGAATTATCTCGGTATCTTGGGTCAGTGTCCACAGTAATAGCAATATTATAATAATAATAACTATGAAAGACTTAGCTGCTTTTATCAATACAATGATCCAAGGCAATTCCTAAGGAGTCATAATGAAAAATGACACACCTCCAGAGAGACAGCTGGTGAACTCTGAGTGCATACATTTCTTTTCATTGTCTTTATTTTTCTTACTTCTTTGTGGCATGGTTAATATGGAAATGTTTTACATGATTTCATTTGTGTAATTGATATCATATCACTTGTCTGCTCAATAGATGGGGAAGGGGCAAGAGTGAGGAAGATAATTTGGAATTCTTCAATATTTTCAATCTTTTCACTTTGTTTTATTTTTTCTTTATGTCTCATGGGTTCATTAGCTACTGTTTGGCCAATTCTGATTTTCAAGGAGTTATTTTCCTTAGTAAATTTTAAACCTCCTTTACCTAGCTATTAATTATCTTTCCATATCATTCTTTCATATTTCTAATTTGGTTTTTAAAGTCTTCTTTTTTTAGCTCTTTCTGTAATTCTTTACTTTTGTGGGCATTCTTTTTGGGCTTGTGTCCAATCTACATTTTTCTTGGTGGCTTTTTTTCAAAAGTTGTTTTTGAATCATTGTTTTCCTCTGTGTTTAAGTCTTGAGCTTCCCTGTCACCAAAGTAGCTCTTTTTGGCTGAGTCCTTTTTTGTTTGTTTGTTCATTCTTCCAGTCTAATTCTTTAGTTTGTACTTTAAGTGTTGAGCTCTGCCCATTTCTAAGGAGTTGGGAGAAGGACATGTTTGGCCCGAGCTTCTGCACTTTTAAGTCCTTCTGCTGCTTTCACATCTCACTCTGGTGGCCTGCAAATTTTCAGTGCTTCCAAAGTGGTACAACCTGAGAAGAGGTCTGTTCACTGCTCTCCTGGTCTGAGCTCTGCTAATTAGGTCTGTCAACTTGTATATAATTGAATTTCAGTAGACTTCTACTGAACTCAGTCACTATTATCCCACTGGGAGGTTAGCCATACTCTGGGGATCTAACTCATCAGTCTGGAGATGATTTGGGATGATAACAACAGCATGTGTTATATGGAAAGTGGGAGTAGTAATGTTCATGCCACTTGCCTCATTGGGTTATTGTAAAGAAAGTGCTATAAAAATAAGAGCTATTATCCATGCTTTCTTCTCCTGCATGATTCTTATTCATGTCCTTGCATAAATCTTCCGTAGAAGACCTACTCAATCTACTGGCAGCCTTGCTTTGATTTTTTTTTTAATTTGTGGCAGTCAATGGAGCACATGAGCTGTCCATTTGTTATCCATCATTCTTGTGATGGGATGAACCTACCTCTCCTTAAAAATGCTTTTAATTCTACTTATCACTACAAAGTCATTATTGATAACATGTTATGGCTATATCAAACCCATCATCAGTTTTTCTAGTGTCCTTTGGATTTACCTGCCACTGTAATTCTTCTAGGATAATGGATAAATTAGAATCGTTCCAACTTCCATTCAAAATAATGTCAGTTAATAAATATTATTAAGAACTTACAATGTGCCAAGCACTGTGCTCGGTACTGGGAATACAAATGGGGAACAAAGTTTCTGCCTAGCTGGGTGGGAAATAAACAGATGGTTGGCCTGGGAGTCTTCCACTCTACTCTCCAGTCAGAGGGGTCCCGGGGCAGAGTGTACTGATGAGATGTCAGTATTAGGCTGATAAAATCTCGTGGAATGATGAGGTTCCTGGAAAGACGGTGGAGAAATATCAACCCAGTAAAGTTCACACTGGAACAATTCATTGCCTTTTTGCTGCTACAATTATTGTTCAGCCCCTTGTCATGTTCCTTGAGGGAAAGGTAGTGCTGCAGTACCGTATGATGCTGCTGTCTTTGTGGTATTTCTTGCCTCACCAGATCAAGAAGGATTAGAAGCTGTACGAGTTGCCTGTTGACTCCAGGGGGTCTGATGAGATTTGGATAAGCCTTCAAATATGAGAGATCATTATCCAGAGTCATCCTTAGATATTTTGAAGCGGTGACCCTTCAGCACTAGGAGAGGGAGGTCGAGTGGTTACAGATATCAGAAGGCTCTGTATTTTGTTTCTAAGAATGTTTGGAATTTGGGGAAATCAGTATTATAGTTCTATACCTTAGTGATTTTTGTATTTTCACTGGCTAGCATAGTGCCTTCCATATAGCAGGCATTTAATAATTTTTTTTTTGACCTGAATTGAATCCAGTATGGTCTAGTAGAAAGAGAATTGAATTTGGAGTCAAAAGGACCTGCTTGAATCATGCCTTTTACTACTACAACTACTGTCTGTCCAACCTTGGGCAAGTTCATTTAACCTCTTTAGGTTGCAGTTTCTTCAGCTATAAAATGAGAGCACTGGACAAGATGACTTTGAACATCCTTTTCAGCTTTCTATCTGTGATCCTTTCTCTGAAAATAGCCTGTTCATATCCTCTGACCACTTATCAATTAGGGAATGACTTATATTTTTATAAATTTGACACATTCTCTATGCATTTGAGAAATGAGGCCTTTATCAGAGACACTTGTTGCAAATTCCCTCCTCCCCCCTCAAGTTGTCTGCTTTCCTTTTAATTTTGGTTGCCTTGGTTTTGTTTGTGCAAAATCTTTTTTATTTTATATAATGAAAATGATCTCCCTTACATTTTGTAATGCTCTCTATATTTTCTTCGCTCCTAATTTCCCTTATCCATAGCTTTGACAAATAAACTCTCTATGCCCTCCTAATTTGCTTATGGTATCACCCTTTCTGTATAAATTATGTACTCATTTTGACCTTATCTTTAACCAGTTCCTCTCTCAAGCAAGGCTCAATCTTGGAGACAGCTCAATGGGACTTAGAAGTTCTGTAATTTATTTAGAGGACAGAGACAAACTGGTCAGTTTGACTCAGCAGACGTCCATCAGACTCCTCCTGCTATGTGAGGCAGGCAAAACAACATGCATTAATTTTTTTTTTGGCTAGGCAATGGGGTTAAGTGACTTGCCTAGTGTCTGAGGCCGGATTTTAACTCAGGACCTCCTGATTCCAGGGCCGATGCTCTATCCACTGAGCCACCAGGCCCCCTGTTAATTTATTTTTGAGGTAGTGAGGTAGCGCAATGGATAGAGCCCTGGTCCTGGAGTCAGGAAGACCTGAGTTCAAGCAGACACTTACTAGCTTGTGTCCTTCTGGGCAAGTCACTTAAAGAGCCATGTGCCTCAGTTTACTAAACTGTAAAATGGGAATAATAATAACACCTACCTCCCAGAGTTGTTGTGAGGATTAAATGAGATAATTGTATAGTGCTTAGCATAGTACCTGCCACACAGTAGCCGCTTAATAAATGACTGTTCCTTTCCCTTCTTGACCCCTCCCCCCCCATTTACTATGTGCCAGAAACTGTGTGAAGCACTGGGAATACAAATACAAACGAAAAGAAATCTGGTCCCTGCCCTCCAGGCACTTAAATTCTAATGGGAGAAGAAAACACATAAAAGGGAGAGGGGGGTGTATGTGTGTGTGTGTGTGTATGTGTAAGAGAGAAAGACAGGCAGAGACAGACAAAGAGATAGAGACAAAGACGGAGAGAAGATTCTCATGTGGGGGAACAGTGGTAAAGTCTAGAGAGTCAGAAGCAGAGCTGGGAGGGGAATTAAGGATGGCTGCATTGGGCCCCTCACCAAAATGGGAGAAAGGGCCAGCAGGGCAGAGGAATAGATGCTTCAGAATGAGAAGGCCCCAGGAACTGAGAGGAGTTTCAGGGCAAAGAACTGTGCCAGGTATCATCATCTTTGTTTTGCAGCTTCTGAGTCTATCCTGCCAAAAGCAATGGCCATTCTCATCATAGTAGCAACAGGTCTTACTTGTAGTGATTCTATTTCTTTATTTTTGTCTCTGAAGGATCAATGTGGTTTTCTGTGGAAGAATGCTGCTTCTCAACGTGCCATCCTCCCCCAAAGAGTGAATTAAAAACCATTTTAGAAGTGGATCCTGTTCTTAGATGACCACAGAAGAGAGCTGGAAGAGCACATGAGGAAACCAGGGACCTCTTTAGAAGGTCAAACTGAGAAATCAGGGGTTCTGAATTCTAAACCTAATCTTGCACCTGACTTTTTGTATATCCCTGGGCAGTGTCTTAACATCCCTGTGTTTCCTGAGAACAACCACTTAAATTCCCTTCACTGGTGAGTTCTGAGGTCAAACTAACAAAACAAGACACGACCAAATGACATGTACTTTGCCACCTTCACTGTTTCTGGTTAGGCAAGAATCTCCCTACTAGCAGCAAGGGGGCCATCTCCAGTCATCCCCATCTATATCTGGCCCATGGACCCAGATGGCTCTGGAGGAGAAAGTGAGGCTGGTGACCTTGCACAGCCCTCCCTCACTTAAATCCAATTCACTTTCGAGTCATGGCATCACTTTCCTGATAACAAGATCCTCTCTGAGAATGAAGGGCAAACAACAATAATCTATCAGCAGAATGCTTCTCAGATTATGCTGAAGGGGGATATAGTAGAAAAAATCCTGGGTTTGAATCAATGGAAGTAGGTTTGGATTCTTGCTGTCATTTCCTATTTGTGTGACCTTGGGTTTATAATTTCACCCAGATGCCTTAGTTTCCTCCTGGATCAGATGAGCTTGCAGGGTCCCCCTCCAGAATTTTATGGATTGTAGAGAGGATTTCATTACCCAAATACTAAAATGATCCCCCAAAGGGCAGACCTGGCACAAAGACAGATTTCACAGCTGTCATTCAATCTTAGTCAAACCACCTCATTTGTTTGGAGATGATAGCATGTCTCCTTTTCACCAGAATGTGCTCTTTGTCCTCTGCTTGGAAAAGGAGGTATGACTTGGAGATGGAAAAGCACTGTGCAATTGAGGCCTTGGTCAGTCACTTTTTTCCTTCATCAGCTCTTTCCAAACAATATTCTTTAGTTTAAAGAGGGGGCAGCTAGGTGGTACAGTGGATACAGGGCCAGGTCTGGCATCAGGAAGTCTCATCTTCCTCAGTTCAAATCTATCCTCAGACCACTTACTACCTGTATGACCTTGGGCAAGTCATTTAATCTGGTTGCCTCAGTTTCTTCATCTGTAAAATTAGGTGGAGAAGGAAATGGGAAACCATTCCAGTATCTCTGCCAAGAAAACCCCAAATGGGGTCATGAACTCAGACATTACTGAAAAATGACTAAATAAGAAAAAAGAAGTTTAGAGAGAAGCATTGTGTGGGACCATGTGACTTTATAGACATAAAGATAAGGGAAAAGAGTGCTAGATTTGGAGCCAGTAGATCTGAATTCAAATCCTGTTTCTCCTACTTACAAGTACCTACAGCCCTCTGGGCCTCATATTCCCCATTTAGGTATTAGGCTAAGTGCCTGAAAGTGTCTTCAAGCTCTATATCTGAGATTCTGTGTGATTTCCACCTGGAAGGGAGCTTGGTCATCTTTTTGTCTCTCTTTGTGATTAGAAAATTAAGGCCCTGAAGGGCCAAGTAGTTTGCTTCAACTCAAATAGACCCAAAGTAGCAGAAGCAGAATTTGAACCCAGGTCCTCTGGTTCCAAATCCAGTCTACTTTCTCTCAGCCTCTTTCAAGGTTTTCCTTCTCTATGTTGTTATTGTCCTGGTTCAATTGTTTGCGACTTAGTCCATGAGGTTTTCTTAGCAAAGATACAGAATTGGCTTGCCATTTCCTCCTGGGTGTCCCGTTTTACCGCCAATAGGGGTTAAGTGACTTTTCCCAAGATCACACAGCTAGTACGCGTCTGAGGTCCGATTTGAACACAGCTCTTCTGACTCCGGGCCCGGTGCTCTATTCATTGCACAACCTAGCTGCCCCACCTTCTATATGGGGGGGGGAGGAATCCTCCCCTCCAAAGCCTCCAGTCTACATACCTGGCATTTCCCTGGCTCTTCTGCCAGCCCGACTAGCAGGAGCAGCCTTCGCAACATGTAAATTAGCCAGTGACAATAAGTCCTCTGATTGCCTCTCAGGCAGAAACAAATGAATAGCTTAGTTTATTAATCACATGCCACCTCCGCCTTTGATGTCTTGATGTTCCAGTTTCTGGCTGGCCATTAAGCAACGCTGAGTGATTCGGCTCGCAGCCTCCCCAACCAGAAATGTTGTTGGCAGCTCATTTTCCCCCGACTTCAAAGGCAGCAAACTGCCCTGAGATGGTTTCATTAAAGCGGCCCTTCCCAGTGTGAACAGCACCAAGGGGAGACCTGCAGATCAAAGCGCTTCCATCCTTCTGCATTTGTTACATGGGAAATGGCACGCGGAGGGGTGTCTATTGCAGAGATCGTGACACCTCCTCCCCGGGGGAGAATGCCTCTAATTGGCCCCAAGCCTCCTGCACCTCCCAGAGAGTCCTGACTGTCACGAGCCTGGAAGGTTTAGCTTCTCTCCTTGCCTCCTCTTGGTACTGTAGCCAGTGAGCCCTGCGATATGCTTAATTACAAATAATTTATCGCAATTATCTGATTAGAGGGCAATATTCCGCCTGTTCCGGGGAGGAAGTTTCAATGAGTCTTTGGGGCTCTTTAGTTTTGGCTTGGAATTTTGGGCCTCTGTCTCCCACACGTCCACTCCCTCTCCTCCGTTTTTCGTCTAGCCCCCTATACCTTGCACTAGCCGTGCCGGCTCCCGAGGCTTCCCAGAAATTGCCTCTGTTCAACCTGCTCAGAGCCTGGGGATTTCAGGAAGACGGGGCTTCTGGCCAAGTGCTTCTAAATCTCTTCCTCCTGTGACGCATCAGGCTGCAACTCCAGAAAGGAAGTGATCTGAGGGTTGATTTTTCTTTTAATGATTTATTGCTTTGTCGTTCTGCCCGGCTTCTAGACTGCAGTCTTGCTGTCTGCGGAATCCGCCCTTGCCGCTTGTCATTAGGGGGCCAGGGCAGGAAAAACCCATCCACCAGCTGTCTCTCTGCCCCATGCCTGCCAAAGGGGAGGCTGGAGAAGATTGACCTGTGTCAAAGTGGCCACCAGGCTACAGGGCACTGCTGGACTCACCATGAGAACACAGCTCTGAGTGGAAGGCTAGGCTTAAGTGAAATATGCATGGCCCCTCGGCTTCAGAAAATAGCCTGGTTCTGTTGTACCCCAGGAGATACAAGTGTAGGGAGCCTGGAAGGGAGTGAGCTCCCATTCCCCCTTTGGGCGAGCACATTTTAGTTTGCAAGGTCATTGCTGAAAGATGCAAATAGGATGCATGTGATCACTCACTCCGTTGATGCAAGTCCACAACACTTAGAGAATCACAGAATCTCAGAACTTGAAATGTTCTCAGCAGGCATCTGGTCAACCAGGACCCAGCCAGGTAGCTCCCCTACAGCATCCTTGGTAGGTGGTCCACTGGCCCTTGCCTGAAAAGACTTAGAGTGTCAGAAAACATCTCCTTCAGAGAAAATCCATTGCACAGTTTCAATTTAGACTTGTTCATCATGTGAAGTAAAAATCTATTTCTCTGCACTTTTTACTCAGTGGTTCTACATTCTTACTGTAACTTCTGAAGCCAAGGAGAAAAAGAAGAAAAAAGTAAAATCTCTGTTTCAAATACTTAAAGACAGCTATAATGGCTCTAATCCCATCCCAGGTCTTCTGACTCCAATCCCAGTCTTCTATCCACTGGGGCAGGCCTGGAGGAAGGAAGACTCATCTTCCTGAGTTCAAATCTTGTCTCAGACACTTCCTAGCTGTGTGACCCTGGGCAAGTCACTTAACCCTGTTTGCCATAGTTTCCTCATCTGTAAATGTCTGTTGACTAACTAAAATGTAGTGCCTGGAATTGAACACAAGCCTCCAGAAGCTGGGCAGTTAGGAGTCAGGATGCCTGGGTTCAAATCCAGCCTCAGACACTGACTAGCTGTGTGACCATGATACCTCTTACTGCCTCAGTTTCCTCATCTGTGAAGGAGAAATAGCTACTTTGCAGGGTTATTGTAAGCACAGTGACTGGCACATAGTAGGTGCATAAATGTTTATTCTTCTCCCCCCCAATAAAAGGTGTGCCCTGGGTAAAGCAGGGCTATCATCTTCCACATTCTGGATAGATATGATGTATCTATCAATCTATGAGTGACTTGAGGAGCAACATGGTGCAGTGAATAGTGAGTGAGGAGCCTCAGAGTCAGGGAGACCTGATTTCAGGTCTTACTTCTGATGCATATTGGCTGGGTGATCAGTACTGAACAAGGCACTTCACTTCTCAATGCCCCAGAATCAGTGTTGACCTGGGTGTCAACCCTACACAGTTGACCCTATATCAATGAACTCACAGGTCTGGTTCTACCCTCCCTCCTGCCCCCTGACAATTCTTGAGCTTTTTGTTGATGGCGATGTCACATTGTCAATTCATTTTGAACTGGCAGCCCACTAATCACTTTTTTTTCTCTGCCTAGATTCTTTTCTCAAGACTTTCTAGCCACCCTTCCCCCATCACGTTCTTGTTCAGTTGACTTTTTGAAATCAAGCATAGGATTTTACATTTACCTACTAAATTTTATCTTATAAGATTAAGCCCAATTGTTCTAACTTGTTAAGGACTGTTTGAGTCCTGAGTCACTCACCATGTCAGTTATCCCTCCCAACCTTATGTCGTGCATGCATTTTATAAGCATGTCATCTTTCTAGTCATATAATTAACAAAAATGTTGAACAACACACCCCTTAGTAGATAGATTCATGAGATGCTGAAAAAAAAATCACCTGATGGCCAGCCTTCTGGTGACAAGAGTCTGTCTACTCAGCTAGGCTGGTCCTCAGACAACAGACATACAGTTCATTGCTGGACTCAAAGTCTGTTCCACTTAGAAGGATTTGCTAGAATTTGGTATCTGCTAGCAGAACCTTTAAGAGCCCAGGGTCACCTTTGATGACCTGTTTTGATGGCACACCCTTCTCTGAACTCCCATAGAGCTTTATGCCTCTCTTGGACACTTATCACATATTGCCTTTTGTAATTGGCTCATATTATTTATAATTGACTCAGATAATCAACCTTCGGCAGGAAAGATTCTTAGAGACCATCTGGAGACCAACTCTTTATCTTTCCAGTTCTCTCTTCTCATGTCCCAACTATGTCTCTATCTCCATATTTTGCAACAGATGCTTTAATCTCCTATTTTGTTGATAAGTGTAATGTCATTCAACAAGAGTTCCCTCAACACCCTCTACTTCTCCAGTCTTCAAAACTCTTCAGCACCATCAGACCATCTCTCTCATCTAATAGTGGTGGTTTAGTGGAGGAAGAAGTATTGTGTAATAGGGAGTGGGGAAGTATCATACTTGGAGTCAGAAGGCGTGGTTTTAAGCCCTAGCTTCACTCACTGCGTGCCACTGGGCCTCAGCTTCCTCATTTAATTCAATCCACGTGTAGTGATTAAGCAATCACTGTGTGATGGGCAGTAAAGACTCAAAGGCAAAAGTGAATTAGTCCCTGCCCTCAAAGAACTTATATTTTTACTGGGAGGATACAAGATATACACAGGTAACTAAATGCAAGGTAATTTCAGTACAGAGAGTCCTAACAGCTGGAGGGATCTGGAAAGGTGGCAAAATAGAAAACGGCATCCAACCTAAGAGGGAAGGGAAGGTAAAGATTTGAAGAGATAGAAGGGAGGCAGGATCACACGCTGGGGCATAAGGAGATGGAGGGCACAGATGAGGCACAGAGATGAGTGATGAAATTTCTAATTTGGGGAAATACTAAGAAGATTGTTGGGCTGGAATATAGAGTGCCTAAAATTGAGAAACAGGAAATTATTGAAGTGGAAAGCTCCCAGAAGGGATCAGAGGCACATGTAAGTGGAGGAGTTGGCCTTGGTGAGGAACAGCCTCTTCTTCCTCAGAAACTGAAAATGAGGAGGAAGTGGATGTTCTGTGGTTCTTTGATGCTCCTTGCTAAGGCTCACCCCCTGTTCTTTGCCCTCAATCCCATCCTCCTCCATCTCCTCTAAGGCTTTGCTCTAGGAAATCATCTCCTCCCAGGCATCTTCATTCTCCCTCTTTCCCTTGTCTACTTCCCATTTGCCTACAAGCATGCTCTGGCTCCCCTAATCCTAACAAATGCTTCCTCTGATGCTTTTGCCCTAACTACTATTATTTACAGCATAATTCATTTTCGAAGTTTGCCTGACCGTCTGTACCTCCAGAAACTATGCCTCGGTGCTTCCTTATTATGTACCCCCTTCTCACCCTTTCGGTCTCCCTTCTGCTCCACCCTTACCGTACTCAGTTGAAACTGTTAAGTCAGCAATTGCTCTGAATTGCCAGATTGATCTCTCAACTGCTAAATCCAGTGACACTTTTTGGGAATCTATAGTTTTTCTGATGATTCTCACCTCTTAGATGCTCTCTCTCCTCCCTTTCCTTTGGAGGAACTACATCACCTAGTCATGTGATTTTTCTCAATGCTTTTTTTTCTGTCTCCAATGCTGACCTGATTTGATTAAGATTCTTTTCATGATTCTTCTCTCTACTTTAGCCATTTCCTTTATTCCCATGGTCTTAGCACTATGCCCTCCTCCCCCAGAGCTAATGAGATCAGAGTGCATTTAAAGGGAATGTCCAGAAAAAAGGAGGTGATGGTCCTACAAATACTGTTTAATTGTGCCCTAGTCAGACACATCTGGTCTGAGTACAGGTCTCAGAATCATATTTTAAGAAGGTCATTCATTAACTGAAAGCATCCTGAGGAAGGTGAAGGACTTTAAGGTCATATTATATGTGGATCAGTCAAAGGAATAAGGAATTCTTAGCTTATGCTTAGCAATGGAAAGGAAAAGACTTGGGGAGAACATCGTGACTGTCTTTAAAAGTGTTTGAACGTCTGGAATGTAGAAGAGTGATTAGATTATTTTGCTTGGTACTAGGAGGTAGAATTAGGAGCAATAGCAGACAGGTTTCAGCTTGATGTAAGGAAACACTTGTTTGCAGTGAAGTCTGTCTAAAAGTGAAATGGGCTACCCTGGGTTATGCGGGCAATAGGGGGTTTCCCTCATTAGCAGTTTTCAGAAGAAGGGTGAATACTGAGGATGTTGGGAAGGAATTCTTGGCCAGACACATATTGGCCTAAATGGCCTTTGAGTTCCCTTCAAACCCTTTGATCCTGTGATTCTGTGATTATCCAATATACTGAGTATTGTGCATTGCAGATAGGTACCCAGTAATTAATAGTTTAATGAATCTTTTTGTGTGTATTTTCAAAATGCCATAATTCAAGGGGTACAAATGTCTTTGTAGACCACAATAGTTTCATAGAATCCCAGATCTTAAAGGAATCTTAACAGATGATATCATCTTGTAAACCTGCCTTCAGGCAGGGAAGATATTATTATTATTACCACTACCCTCTGCATTTTGCAAATACTAAAATGCATCTGGGTTTTCATCAAATTGGGAGTTCCTACCAATGACATAGACCACAAACTACCCTTGCCTGTCCATATCCTCCTATAAATTAGCTAGAGCGTGTTCATGTAACAAACTGAAAGTCCTCCTTGATTTCTACTGCCATTAAGAAGGTACCAAGGAACACCACTCACCTGTCACCCCTCATCCTCAATACATCACTGTCCCATCTCTTTCTGTCATACATTTCTTTGATGATGTCTTTTACTCCTCATCTTCTTTGAAGTTCTTCATTGGTTATAGACTGCTCACACACACCATGCACCTCTCCATTGCCTTCTTTATGATATGCATTTTTAATTCTTCAGAAACTGTTGTATTTCATATGTTGTTGATATATAGCAACTTTCATAGAATATTTGTCTTAAAAATTGTGCTTTAATTTCCATATTGAGCATGGGATCATTGAAGGAGCTAGGTAATTTACTGACGGCCATCCTATCCACTCTCCCCTTTTTGTCCAATTCATTTTCCCCTCCACAAATTCCTATTCCAATTTCTCATTATGATATAGAGATGAACATAGGTTCTCAAATGCTGTGCCAGTACGGTATAGGCTGAAAGTGATGCCATCAGAGGATAAGTGCTGGTGAGCCCTACTGCACTAGAACAGCTTTAAGTACAGCCTCATCAATAGGTCAAGACTGTTTCCTGAGCACTGACCAAGCTAACTACAGAGGGGCACATCACCACTTGGCTGGTCACCTGGTGATACAGTCTTTGGCCATGGCAACATGTGAAACAAAGCTAAATACAAAATGGCCCCAAGTTCGGTGCTACCCCCTTCTGCTTCTTCAGTGACACTGGCAGAACGGTGGAAAAGGAGACTGAGGGTGCTAAGAATCATGATGTTTTTTTTATTTTCCATAAACTTTAGTTTGACCTGATATTCTTGTCCAATGAACCATGAGTGGATATGTTTCTGGAGAAGCTGAATCATAACAATCTTGGAATTTTAGCTACAGATGAAATCATAACAAAGAAGGCAGTTGTGGATCAATGGAAGGATAGGTTACATATTTTATAGATATCATGCATTTATAGAATATTTCAAGGTTTCTATAGAGCTTTCCCTATGACAATCTTATGAAGGAGGTTCACTTATTATTCATCCCCTTTTCACAGATGAAGGAACTGATGCTCAAAGAAGTTAAATTATTTGAGCATGTTCACATAGCTAATAAAGGTCAAATCAATGCAGCCAGGTGATACAGTGGATAAAGCACTGGGTCTGGAGTCAGCAACACCTGAGTTCAAATCCAGTCACAGATATTTACTATCTCTGTAACCCTGGATGAGTTATTTAAGCTCTGTTTTCCTCAGTTTCCTCAACTGTAAAATAAGGATCATAAAAGCACCAGCCTTCCAGGGTTGTTGTGAGGATCAAATGAGAGAATATTTTTAAAGCACTTAGCACAGTACCTGGCACATAGCAAGTGTTATATAAATGCTAGTTATTAGTTATTATTTTTATAATATAACATATTAAATTATATTATATATTCTATAATAACAATAGAATATAGAATAAAAGAACATAATAAAATAGATAACATATTATACTATAACATAATACAATGTAACATAACATATTACTTTACATTATATTATAAAAATAATAATAATAACTAGAATTTATTTAGCACTACATTACAGGTACTGTGCTAAGTACTTTAAAAATATTATCTCATTTGATTTAAATTATATTATGCTATTTTATATTGTCTTACATTGTTATGTTTTATCATATTGTTACAGTACATTATATTATATTATGCTATACTATGTCATTTTATTATATATTATATCATATCATATTGTATATCATATCCATTGCATCATATCATATCACATCATATCCAGGTCCTCAGACTGCAAGACCTGCTCTTCACTGTTTTGGCCCCTTCCCTCCACCAGATGAGGTAACTGAGGAACAGATAGGTTCTTGTTCAGTCACATGGCTAGTAAGGAGTAGGGGGCGACAAGAGCTTAGAACTTTCATACTCAAAGATAGGATATGGAAGTATTTTTATGATTGTAATTTGGAAAAGAGATTAGCCTTCTAAAAATTGAGAAGGAAATTTTCCTGATAAAATCGTCCTATGTTGAAATGAGCTACCTGGGTAAGTAATGGCTTCTCTGTCACTGGAGGTCTTCAAGGAAATGGATGAACAGATAAATGAACATTTATCAAATACCTACCATGCACCAGGTGCTAGGTTGGGACTGGGGATACAAATACAAAAGTGAGACGGTCCCTGAATTCAAGCAGCTTACGTTTTAATAGGAGACAAACCATATATAGGAGAACAGTAGCCAGAAGGGAATTTTGGTCAGCAGAGTCATAGAGATTATGAATCAAGCCATAGGGAAATATATTTTCACACATTTCTAGTAGCAAGGGTGAAATTGATATGATTTAGAGAGTTGGTATGGAGATTATCTAGAGATCATAAGAATAAAATGTGGAAAGTGGTGGGGAGGATTACATACACATGAGGCAGCAAGCAAGAAATCAAGATGACCACATTGGGAAACCTTGGTTTCCTGGTCAACAGCTAGAATTGATGTGAAATGTCCTAGGGCTGGAGAGATACAGTAGTTTAGGTTAGTTTTCTTTCACTCATAAATCAGGTCAACTTAGCCCCAACATGGAGTCTACAAACTGAGTTGATTAATTCCGTTACTAGACTAGGATATATGGTGTGTGCGTGTGTGTGTGTGTGTGTGTGTGTGTGTGCATGTGTGTGTGTGTGCATGTGTGCGTGCGTGTGTATGTGTGTGCGTGTGTGCGTGTGTATGTGTGTGTGTGCGTGTGTGTGTGTGTGCGTGTGTGTGGCACGTGAAGGTCTCTGGAGAGTCACTGGTCCTGGTGCCAAAAAGGGAGGACATGCCAGGCCAGATGGCAAGACATCTGCTCTAGATAAACTGCTCCAGTGAGTGCTTGCGGACTGGCTTGTTGACTGGCTAACTCCTCTGTTTGGCATTAAAAACCCTTCACAACCTGGTTCCAATCTGTCTTTCCAGTCATATTATACATCGTTCCCTTTCGATGTTCTACACTCCAACTGAACTGGCCTTTTTGCAGGTCTTCCCAGACCCTTTCCCATCTCTGTACCTTTGCACAGGCTTCATTCCTGGAATGTACACCATCCCCTCCCCCCCCATCTTTCCTCCAAAGCTTAGCTCATCTTTCCTGATAAAATTCAAACTGCTTGAAGATAGGGAATAGGTTTCATTTTTCTCTTTGCAGCCCTAGCACAAAGGCCAGAGCCCAGCATAGAGTAGTACAAAATAAATAATTGCTGGTGAACAAGCCCTGATTTCCTCGTGGATGGAAGGGTGATCACTTGGGAGGGATTCTATGGAGGGCATTGTTTCTCAGATGTATATCAGACTGGGTGTTCTTTCTTGCTCTGGAGTTTTGCATTTCTGGGAGGAGACCACAACCAAATCTCAGCGAGGAGACAGACATGACCGCTCCCCCAAGCCTGGCTCGGGGAGCAGTTGCTTTTTACTCTCTCATCCTTCATTTCTATTCATCTTTTTAATGAGAATTTTGGTCCTGCTGGCCCGAGACACCTTGAACCCCAAATGATGAAGACACTGTGGGCTCCAACTTCTGTAGCAGCCCTTGCCTCAGCAGACAGCCTCGCAAACCTCCCTTTTATCCACTCTGGGGGAACTTTGATCTTCTGCCCCAGCATCTGCTGGCAACTTTACACAAGGAGGCCTATTAATGGCATATACAGGGTGGGGTGATGGTGGCTGCAGGGGGAGAGATGACAGGAGGAAACACCTCCCAGGGAGCCAGGCTAACAGCTCCTTCTCACAGTCTACCAGTATCGCTATAAACTACAAACATATTAGCCACGTGAACACATGTAAGACTTTATGCTCCTCTACAAAGGGGGCCTAATGTGTCATTATCACATTGAAGTCTTTTCCCATTTTCTCTTTATAATTCTCACACACAGGAAAAATATCAAAGAATCAGTTGATTGGAAAGACAAACAGAGTACCTACTACTCTTCTCATAAAACAACAGGGCCTTTATTGGAAAAAGGCCTTCAGTGTTGATTCTTTTTAAAGAGTTACAGAGATGGAAATGATTCCCAGGCAATAAACAACCCGAGGCTATAAAGTTCAAATCAAAAACTTATATTGGGCAGACAGGCTTTACAAGGGATCCCGGCAATCATCGAGGGCAAGTTCCTTATTTTATGGAGGAAGAAAAGAGTCCAGAGAAGGGAAGAGACTTGCCCAAGGTCATACAGGTAATAAAGAGCATGGATTCTACTGTGAACCTCAATTTATTTGACTCTGGAGTGTGATATAGTGGGCAGTGCTCTGGATTTGGAACCAGAGAACCTAGGTTGTTAGAGGAAGCATTGAACAGAGGATAGGGTGCTGGATTTGGAAGTCAGGATGACCTTCTAAGACATTTACAGTCACTTAACCTTTCTGTGCCTCAGTTTACTCATTTATAAATGGAGGGGATTGGACTCTATGGTCTCTAAGCTCCATTCTAACTCTAAACTATGATCCCATGACTCAAATAGTAGTTCTTCAACTTTCTGTGTAACCTTGGGCAAATCTTACAACCTCACTTGGCCTCAGGCTCCACTTCTCTAAAATGGGGGAGAGATTCAAATCCAGGTCCTTTAACTCTTTCTATCTTAGCAGGCTGGCTTCAGAAGCCTTCAGGCTTACGACCATGACATGGCTACCTTGTTCCGGCACTAAGAGGATACATGGAAAACTCGTAATAAAATCCAGTCTTCAGAAGAATACATCTGTTCCATGTTGCTGATTGTTAGCAGCAAATGGAGAGACCCAGTAGGAGCATATTTGGAAATGCTATTCTCATTTTTTTGACCACAGTTGCCACACATAATAGATTATAAGCACATCTGTGTGCACCCAACTAATTACACTTAATTGTTTGTGCAAATCAGATGATTTATCAACTGCAAGCCCAATTAATTAAATGCAGGAACACAAGTCAGACCTGGAGGTAAGGCTGAGTTCATTTCAAAACTAAGCCAAAGGTATTTTGTTTGTAAAGCTGGGAGAGAACATGCCCATTAACAGAAGCCCTAATAGGACATTCCATCTGGATAGGGCAGGAACTATTTATGATGCTTCCTTGGCAGCCAATCAGAGCTCTGACTTTCTCAACAAGCAAGAAGCATCAAGGGAGTTACCCCCTTGGCAAGCCAGGGACAGCCCGTCATTAACAATGCAGAGGGCAGACTCTCGTTACCTTGGATCTTTGCCTAAGACAGGGATGTTTTAGAGCTGGAGAAGATCTTAGAGACAGAATGTCTTGGGCAACTCTCTCATTTTATAGATGAGGACACTGACATCCACAGAGATTGCATGACTCTCCTGAGGTTCCCCCACAGCTAGTGAGTGGGAGGCCCGGGGTTTGAATTCAAGTCCTCTGTCTCCAAATCCACGATGTATGCCCACACTACACTCTGAAGTCAACAGAGCTGGGGCATAGCAGCATTCATTAGTTTTGGAAATAATGTCTGAACTGATCCCTGAAGACTGAAAAAGTCAGAATGCTGAATTGCAAGTAGCTGACAACTTTAGACCTATAATTACTTTTTAAAAAATTAAAATGAAATATTTTCTTTTTTTTCTTAACTAAGAACTTAATCATTAGCAGGGTACTACAACTTGCCTGGTCAGGCTAAGAAGGTGAGTTCTATAGGACTGAAAGCCTAAACTAAAGATTATAGAAGCATAGATTTAGAACCAGAAGGACCCTTCAAAGTCATCTAGTCCAACATCTTTTACAGATGAGGCAGCTGACTTCAGTGAGCTTAAATGACTTACCCAAGGTCACATAAATAGTGAGTGGAATGGCTGAGATTTATGAGATTGACGGAACCAGTGTTCTCTGTATCTAAATTTCTTTCTACAGCACGTTGCCTCCCTGACCATCATAACAATGCATATACGTTCAGGCAATAGGAGAATTTAATTTGTTACGTATTTCACTGGACTAGGAATGGAATGGTAGAGAGGAGGAGAGGATATTTTTCTTATGACTTAAAAAAAAATAATCATTGTCTTGATTTTGAAATAAACTCAGCTTCATTTCCAAAGCTGACTTGTGTGTCTGTGTATAACTAATTGCAGTTGCCCAACTAAGTCTGCTCAAACCTAAAACGACAGCCCATGTCTCTCCTGTTGAAACAAACAACCCCCCCCCAAAAAACCAAATCAAACCAAACCAAAACAAACAAAAAAGACCATTCTGTACCATTTGAAACTGGACTCTTGTGGTTCTTCCAGGACTCTATTTCATGGATTCCTTTGTTGACTCCCCATTCTCTTTCCATACCTTCATCACAGGTGTATTTCACAGTTCTGTGCTGGTCCTTTTCTCCTCTCTACATTCTCCTTCAGTGATCTCATCCAAATGGCTTCACTTTTCACATCTATGTAAATGATTCCCAAATCTCAAACTATGCCTCTTACCCCTCCCCAAAATAGATCCCTAAAATGTCTCTCCCTTCATGTGTCTCAACCTGGATATCCTATTGCTATTCAACTTGTCCAAAACTGAACTCATCAATTCCAACTAAACCATCCTCCACTTCTCACTCCCCCATTTTTAATACAACTATCCTCATAGGAACCCACACTTACAACATCGAAGTCCTCTCTGTCTCTGTCCTCCCTTTCACCCCTTCCTCATCCAATCAATTTCTGAGTGCTGTCTTTTCTACCTCTCTTGAATACAACTGCTCTTCTATGCTCTCACCACAGCCACCCAGATTCAGGCCCTCATGTTTTCTCACTCTGAGTATCATAACAGCAGCCCTCATATTTGGTCTTCCTCCCTTGGGTTTGTCTGCTCTCCAATCTATCTTCCATGCCACTGTCAGAACAATCTCCTTAAAACACTGTCATGCTTGCATCATTCTTCTACTGTAAAACCTGCAGAAGCTATGCAATGATTACCCAAGGAAGTAGGCAATCCTAATCCTGGCATTCAGTGTCAAGTCTCACATCAAACTATGTCATTTCTAGCCAAATTGGACTATCACTTTTGATCTCCTTTTCAGCCTGCGCCCTCCTGTCTTCATGCCTTTATTCATTCTTCCCTTATGCCTGGAATAGACTGTCTCTCATCTGCCTTTGGATGTCCCTCCCTTCTTTTAAGTCTCAAATGAGATGTCTTTAGGAAGCCTCTCCTCTTCCCACCTAGGTGAAAGTGACCTTTCTGCCTCACATTTCTCCATGAACTTTACATGATCCTCTCCCTAGCATTTACCTCACACTCTCTTATATCACGGTTAATCATTACTGTGATTCACATAGGACTTTGCAAAGCACTTTACATGCATTATCTCACTGGACCCTCACAAAACCCAGTGAGACATAATCATCCCATTCTATAGATTAGGAAAAGGAGGGTCAGAGAGGTTAAATGAATTGTTCATGGTCATATAGCTAGTCAATGTCAGATGCAGGATTTGAAACCAGGTCTTTCTCACTTCAAACTAAGTACTCAATCCACTACAACTACTTAGCACATACATTTGTCCTTCCTTATCTCCCAGGTGAGCCTGTAAGACTCTTGAGAGCAAGATCTATGTAATACCGACTTCTATATCCCAAGCATTTGGTTTATTGCTTTTTTTTTTTTTTCATAGAAAGTACCTAACAAATGCTTGCTGAAGTTGATTGACAAACATTCAATAGTTGTTGGTTTTGTTTTCCAAGCTCCTTTCTCATTTCAGTTCACATACTGGCTGTTTGGGGCAGGATACTGGCACTTTCAGTGCCACAAGCAATTCTCTAAAACTGTAAATTACAGAGAAAGTAGGGATCTGTTTTGGTAGGAGGAGTTCCTCCTTGGAAGCTTTGGAAACTGATGAAATTACAGATCAGGTTGTTGAATTTTTTTTTTAAACTTGAGGAATCTTTCTTTTGATTTCAATTTCTTCCTCCTTTATAGTGAACATTCAGGGCCCCTACTTAAACAAAGTAGAATAAGGCATGTCTACTTGATAATGCTCAGCACTCCAAGGTATATCACTTTCTTCTTCTCCAAGCACAAAAATCCCTTTAAGAAGCCAAGCTGGCTTCCACATAGGCTGCTGGTCCTCATCTTGTTGAAGGGTGGTACAATGCAAAGAGAATTGGGTTTGGAATTCAGAACCCTAAGGTTTAAATTCCACCTCAGTTACTTACTTTGTGATGGTGGCCAAGTCATTTGCCCTCTCTAGATAGCTAGCTATTAGATTAGATGATATCTTAGGTCACTTTGACCTGCAAATCTTATGCTCACTTATGAATGACCCTTATTTAATCCTCATGGGCTAGTCCTATAATTGTCTTTATGGTCTGCTCAAATCCATCTTGCTGAGCCTCTGTGACATAATTCAAAACTGTGTTACGCACCCTGCCCATCTAAAGCCTGGAGCTAATGCTATTTACCTCACAGGGCTGTTTGGAGGATTAGTTACCTGATGTGTATAGAGCGCTTTGGGATCCTGAGGTGAAAGGCAGAGATTACAAAGGGTTATTTGGCCCCAGTTTGCTGCCAGCAGATGTTAAGCAACCTTGTTATACCAGGAGGAAATAAGAATGTGAAATGAGAAGTCTAGAAAGAAGAGGGCTTGCAATGATGATGGGTGATATCAATTCTTCTCATGACCCTTAAAGTCCTCTGCACTATTCCCTAGCACCCAGGAAGGCTAGTACTTCATGGCTTTCCTCCCACCCTCCAAGAGGGCGTTGGCATCTGGAGTTCACTGTTCTGTTTAAAGTATCAGGCGAAAAGATGCTCACGTTCTGCCTGGAGCCAAAGGCATTAACTAAGTCATAACACCAAGTGAAAACAGTACTTGCTGATTTCAGTGAAGCTGATGAAATCTTAGGATCCCAATGAGACCTGGAAGAACTATCGGGTTGTGTGTTTGTTTTGTGAGGAGTCTCTTCTGACAACCAGAGCATCTGGTTTCCTTGAGCCAGGAGCATGCCAGCCTCCCTTCCTAGAAAAAGACATTTGCATATGAAGGACTATGCCATTGGCCCTTAAAACCCAATCCCCTTTTTCTGTCATGATGTAGAGGACAAATCTAGGTCTGCCCAAAGAGAAGGAAGGATGGAACAATTAACTGGTGAATTCAGGTTGTATAGACTTCCAATCTGGGTAGCTCCAGACAAAGTCCACAAGCGAATGATAAAGAGCTTTAGAAAACTGATGATGAAAACTGCTAACCACCTCTGGTGGAGAGGTGATGGCCTAGACATGAAGGAAACAACGTGTTGATGTGTTTGGTTCACTGTGCTTATTTGTTACAAGGAAGGGCTTCTATAGAAGGGCGAGAGCGTTAGTAAGTAGGGACTGAAATGCAAAATGAAAGAAAGAAAAAATCAGAAAAAACAAAAAAAAAGTTCAGAAGGGGAGACAACTGGGGCAATTTTGTTATCACCCTGTAAAATAACATCTACTGTGCAATAATGTACATTAATAGAAGTTTATGCTTTCATATGACATGTTTTTTTCTTTGTTCTTTGTATATTGGGGAAGCTAGGGGCACAGAATGCCAGGCCTGAAGTTAGGAAGACCTGAGTTCAGATCTGAGTTCAGATACTCGCTAACTATGTGACCTTGGGCAAGTCACATGACCTCTGCTTGCCTCAGCTTGCTCATCTGTCAGATGGGGATAATAATGGCATCTATCCTCTAGTGGTGGTGTGAGGATCAAATGAGATAATAATTGTAAAACTTTATCACAACCCCTGGAACATAGTAAATGTTATGTAAAAGTCAACTATTATTTTTGAAATAGTTACATTTTTTTGATGACTTAAAATGATATTTTTTTTAAGCAGAGGATATAGCATAGGACAACTGTGAGATCATCAGCCTAATCCCTTCATTTTACAGATGAGGAAACTCGATGAGAAACAGATGAGAAAACTAGAGAAGAGAAATCTCTTAGCCAATTTCACACACACACAGAGTAATAATAAAAAAATAATAATAAAAACTCACATGTCTAGAGTGTGGTGAAGATTTATAAAACCCTTTCCCCACATCAGTTCAAGGAGGTAGGGAGTGGACCATTTTTATATCCACTTTTCACAGGTGAATAAACTGAGATTCTGAGAAATCAAGTGACTTGCCCACAAACACAAAGCTAGAATATAGAAGAGCTGGGACCAGAACCAGATTTTTTGGTGCCAAGTTCAGGGCTCCTTACAGTACTGTATTCCTCCTAACTTAGGAGCAAAAAAATCCCTCAACTTGGATGTATTTGATTTGTTCATAAGATGACAATTTCTGGTATATTTAGAGGTGATAAGGTCCTGGGGGAGGTAGAAGAAAAAAAAAACAATAGGAAACATTAGATGGAAATTGTGGGCGGTTTTCCTTTTTTTTTTTAAGAAAAAAAATCCTTAAAAACTGTTTCCCCTCTCATATCCCTCATTTAAAAAATATAACGGGCCTTTATCCCTCTAATGGTACCAGAAGCAACACAACCTTAGTTTTTTTTCCCTAAGCCTTTTTGGTTTCAATGCTTTACAGCTCTTGTGAGAGAAGAGGATCCTTATGGACAGGCTGCACTAGACTTATTCTGAGGCAGCTGAGTGTGACCGGCCTGAGGAACACAGAAAAGAACAGTTATTCAACATGCTCCATTTAGCTCTTTCCTAGTCCATGAGCTTCAAAAGAGCAGAGCAGTGAGATTTCTAGACCCTCTTGACTTTGTAAAAAAAACTAGTTTGGATAAAATAAGATACTTACATTGGACCAAAGTGCACAGTGACTGAAAAAGACTCCATGAACTTGCATTTTCACTTTCATATTTGAATCAGGAAAGGCACAGCCCTTTGGGAGTAGTTCCCTTGTCTTTGAAGTCTATGGTTGACCAACGCTGTTGGTATAAGCAATACAACTTAACCTGGAATCAAGAAGACCTGAGGTGAAATCCAGTGTCAGACGCTATGTGATCCTGTTCAAGTCACTTAAACCTGTTTGCCTCAGTGTCCTCATCTAGAAAATGAGCTGGAGATGGAAACGACAAACCACTCCAGTGTCTTTGTCAATAAAATTACAAAATGACTCGCAAAGAGTCAGACGCAATTGAAAATGACTCAATAATAATAATAAGTTATCTCTTGACTGCCATGCTTCCTCTGATCTATCATTCACGTGGTTGCAGAATAATCTTTTTTTTTATTCAGAAGTGTTATCATGTCATTTCTCTACTCCAAAACTGTCAGTGATTTTTTTCTGCCTGTAGAATATTGTATAAACTTCTTGATATAGTAGAAACAGTGCTGCATTTGGAGTTATAGGACCTAGCTTCAAATCTTAACTGTGCTGCTTAGTAGCTCTATAACCTCCAACAAGTCATTTAAACTTGTTAGCTGCAGTGGTTTGCATGTTTGGTTGATTTCTGTTTGTTCTTCTGTAAAACTAGAGAGTTGGATTAGATCGCCTTTAAGGGCCCTTCCAGCTCTGACATTCTATGATCTGATGACCCTGATATCCTTGCAACCCCAGCACTTTGCACATAGTAGATACTTTATAAATGATCATAAAATTGAACTAGTGCATTCACCGGTTAAGTGTCTGAAGCAAATTAAAGGAAATAGTAACCAAATTCAACAAGAGAAGAACCCATTGGACTGGTTTAGAGATTTTGGAGAAAACTTCTCTTACTCCTGGAACTAGGGTTTTAGAAACAAAAGATAGGGACAGTGTTCAAAAATACAATATTTTGTCTTGTTCCTAGTATTAAGATGATGCTGATGGCAGCAGTGGTCATCTGTGTGAGATACTGCATTAGTTCGGGCAGACATTACTCTACATTTGATACAGTAGCTCCTGGTTGGAAGGGTATCGCTTTAGCAATACCTTGAATCTTTCCTTTAACCTTGACTCTGAGGAGCCTGGATTTATTGTGTGCTGGGATTTTTATGCCTTAGACAACTGTCACACATCAATATGTGAACTATTTGAGACTTATCCCCCTGGACCAATTAAGTCACCAGGATGGTTTCATTGTCTTTTTAGAGAAAAAAAAATTACTAGCCTAAATAGAGTGGATGTTTCTCCTACCATACCAGATTATTGGCAGAGCCTTAGTTAGGGCAGTGAGGAGTCACTTTTATGTGTGTGGAACTACCAGAGGTTAGCAGAATTTTACATGGTTATTAACAGGTGGGGATAGCAGTGGGAAAGAACTGGAACTTTGAATCTACCCAAGAGTTACCTGCTCTCTGTACCTCAGGAAACTTGTGAGCTACCTTAAAGGTCAATGGGAATGTATCCCAGTGTCTCCTAGGGCGGTTTAGCCTTATTCAGGAAGCAAGTAGCTAAGTCTTTGAGTCAAATGCAAATATAGTGAGCTCTTAGGATGCACAGGTGGCATGCCAGGTCCTATGGAGGCTGCAAAGAAGTAGAAGACAGTTCCTTCCCTCAAGAAAAAAACCATCAGTTATTCATCAACTATTAAATTGGGCAGGCAAGAAAAACCTATGGGTGTCTCCTAAGGATCTGTCCTGAGTCCTCTTCTCTTCTCTTCTTCTTCTACATCATCTTGATTGCTGCTGTCATCAGTTCCCATGGATTTAATTATTTCCTCTATGCAGATGATTTCCACATCCATATATGCATCCCTAGTCTATGTCTCTGTCTGTCTCTGTCTCTCTCTGTCTCTGTCTCTCTTTCTGTGTCTCTGTGTCTCTCTGTCTCTCTCCAGTCTATAATCACCAGCCTCCTTTATGGATCTAAAACTCAGTATATCCAAAATATGCTGATTTTTTTTCTGTCAAAGCCTCCCCTTTCATGATCTTCCCTATTATTTCTAAGGGTACCATCATCCTCCCAGTAACTTAGGCTCCAACACTCAGCCCCATCCTCCATCCCTCACTCATCCTCATCCCATATATCCAATCTATTTCCAAGCCTTGTCATTGCTAATGTTACAGCATCTTTCATATGGGTCCCCTTCTCTCTATTCACATAGCTGACCCAGATGCAGGCCTTCATTGCCTCACAACTAAACCATTGCAATGGCCTTCTGCTTGGTCTTCTAATTCAAATCACTCCCAACTCTAGTACATTCTCAACTGAGTGGTGAAAGTGAAGTGCAGGTCTGACCATATCATCCTCCACTCAATGAACTTCAGGGGTTCTCCATCACACCCTAGATCACATATAAAATCGTCTAGTTTTTAAGCCTTTATAACTTGCTCCCTTCCTACCTTTCCAGTCTTCTCATACCTTATTCCTTTCCACATCCTCTATAATCTGATGACGTTGGTCTTTCTGTTCCTTGAACCCAACATTCATTCTTTTAACTCTGTGACTCTTTTCCCTCACCTCTACCATCTTGCTTCCCTGCCTTTCTTCAAGACTCAATTGAAATTCTATCTTCTGTAGGAGGATGTTTATATACATACGTACATATGTATGTATGTATGTATGTATAAATATATATACACACACATATATGTATATACATATTTATATATATACATATAGATGTATGTATATATAATATATATGTAAATCTATAAATATATATATGTTTTCTATGAGTTCCTTCTGAGATGACCTCCATTTACACTGTCTATATCATGCATGTATGCAGTTAGTTGAATGTTTCTTTATTATTAGTGTGTGAACTCCTTGAAAGCAGGGGCTTGGATTTTTTGCCTTTCTTGATATTTCAATGCTTTGTATAATGCTTGGTACAGAGTAAGCACTTGATGCATGCTTTTTGACTGGGAAAACATAACAAGCAGCACAAAGCAGTAAATGAAAAATGACAGATAATGAGTACGACAATAAATGTTCTAAGACTTCAGAGGAAAGATATATGACCCTGGGCTGGTGTAATCAGGGCAGATTCATAGAAGATATTTGATCCGAGCTGGGCCTTCAAGGCATGGTTGAGGCAGTATGAGATAGTGGAAAGGACACTAGATTAGAGGGGAAAAATAGTTCAAATCCTGGTTACACACTAGGTTAAATGACCTTTCTTGACCTTCCCAAATTACAGTTTCCCCATATCTGGAATTAGAACAATAATTCTTATACTACACCACTTACCATGTTATTGTGAGGAGAACATTTTAAAAAAATAAAACTACGTCTATGGCTTTTTCTCTTCTAGAATAAATGCAAATGACTTTTTTTTTGTGGTAGCAAATAATTTTGTGAAAACAAAGTCAATGTCCGTTACTAGGGGAATAAATACAGCATCAGTCTTGGTACAGGAATGCAGTGGAACACTAACACAAGAAACTACAGATGACAAGAATTCAGAGAAGCATAGGAAGACCAGTATGAACCAGGACAGAGTGAAATAGGTGGATTCAGGAAAACAACACACAATAATCCCAACAATGCAAATGGAAACAACTAAAACCAAGAATAGAAATTAATGCTGTAATTAACATGACCAAGCCTGGCCTCAAAGAAGAGCTCTTGGGTCTTCCTGATGCCAGGTCCAGAGTTCTATTCACTGTGCAACCCAGCTACTTCTTTAAAAATGAAAAAACCGTGGGTCAGAATGGTCAGTGTTTTCTTCCACTTGAAGAACATGGAATGTTCTTCTTTCTTTTCTTCTTCAACTTAAATAATCCCAGTACTTTGTACCCTAGGATAATAACAATAACACCAACTTTACAAAGATCTCTCACACAGCAAGTTGGGGAGTTAGGAAGTGCAACTATTAATAGCTCTGTTTTATAGACGAGGAAATGGAGCCTCAGAGAGGTTTTGATTGGCTCACATGTCACAGTTCTAGTAGGTGTGAGATGTAGAATTTGAACTGAAGTCTCTCGTACTTTCAAGTTCTGTGGTCTTTTTACTACATCCGAGATAAAAAGTGTAACCCACATGCCCACCCTGAGCTACTTGCCTGGGTGAGAATGGGTATTATATACGGTTATGAAATTTCAAGTTCAAAACAACTTTCAAAGCCATGTAGTCCGTCATCCTACAGAATATGAAACTGAGGCCCTGAAATTCTGAGTCTTGTATGGCATCAACCAGCCAGTAAATTAAGGAGCTGTAACTCAAGCCCATCTCCATCCACAGATTCAGTGCTCCTTCCACTATGCCATACTTCTCACCTCTCTTTACAGGTCTTTTGTAAACACTGAAAACACCATATTTACTGCAGGTTTGTTTATCAAAACCGATCCTATTATGGGAAGAGAAAGAACACTTCTAAGCAATCACCTTCAGCACAGCTTTTGCTGAAGAAAGTGAACACACAAGCCATCTACAACCATGAATAGATTTGTTAGAGTTAATCATTACTTGGTGCAGCAGGGTTACCTTGGAGCTTCTACGGTGGCATCATCCTAACAGAATGTAAATAACAACAAAAAGAAAGCCTCAGTTAGTTGTGATGTAGGGGAAAGAACACTGGCCCTTGAGTCAGGAGTCAGGGATTCATATCCCAGATCTTGACACTTATTTATTTGTGTGACTTTGTGCAAGCCATGTGACCATTCTGAGTCTCAGTGTCTTCATCCATAGAATGGGGATGATAATCTTCAAACTTCCTCCCTTAGGGTTGCTGTGTTGTAAACCTTCAAGGGCTAGATGAAATGACATTCCCATGTTAGAATGGCTTCATTATGTGAACACAAGCATGCTCAACATGGTAAAGATGATGGCCTCTGAGGTCCTCTTCAGCTCTGTATCTATGATCTTATGAAGAGTGGTTTAATTAAAGTTTTGAAAAGCAATACAAGAAATAACCAAAAAAATGTAAAGTATAGACTTTAGATAATGGTTCTTCCCTCTTCCTGGATCTGCATTTACACATTATCAGTAGAAGTCAGTCGACAACAGTGTTCCCTGTTGTTTTGTAGTGGTTGACCTTTCTACCTTAGCAGTAGAAACATAATGATTGGAGGTAAAGCTGGAAAGGGCCCTAGGGCCCTTTCTGGTCCAATGCCCTCATTTTATAGATGTGGAAACTGAGTCTTAAGGAAAGGAAGGGTCTTGCTCAGTTATACAGCTGGTATGGCCAGGATTTGATCCCCTGTATTCTGATGCCCTATCCACTCTTATTTTCCCATCCTCCTTCCTTCTCTCTGTCCCTCCCCTCCCCTCCTTCACCCAGCCTTTGGTGTGTGTCAGACACACAAGTCTTTTTTCAGTTCTCACGACAAATCCTCTTATGGTATAACCTTCTTAAGTACCTTCAGCAGGAACAGCCCTTTTAGTGGGTAGAACTTTGGACTTGGAGTCAGAAAGACCTGAATTCAAATCCAGAATCAGATGCTTCCTAGCTATGTGATCTTACATAAGTAATTACATAAGAATACTAAGTGTTCTCATCTATAAAATGGGGATAATAATAGTAGCGCCTATGTCCCAGGGGTGTGGTGAGGATAAATGAGGTCATATTTGTAAAGCACTTTGCAAACCTTACAGTGTTATAAAAATGGTAACTATTACGATTTCCTTCCTTTCGATGCTGTGCAGCAGAGGTGCCAAATGTGGCCTGTGATACTCCCCAGCACAGCCCAGACTGGATTAAGATGTAATTGGGAAATGCTTAAACAATCAATAAAAATGCAACAAGTCGTAGTTCGCATCACATTTTAAAGCTAAGTCAGGATGTAGCCCACAGGGCTCGTTATGCATGGATTAGTGGCTCCCATATCTAATTAAGTGCAACATTCCTGCTCTGTGGTTTACCAATGGTCTAGCCATTTTAGTTACTTCACTTAACATCTCTGTCACTCCTCTGACCAAAATGGCCTTTCCCGGTCAACATTCTTTTCATGCATCATCTTATCCTCTGAGATTGTAAGCTCCTTCAATTTAGGGACTACTTTCCCCCCCTTTTTGTATTTATGTCTATAGCACCTAGACCAGTGCCCAACACATTTGTGGCTCAGTTGTGTCTGATCTTTGTGACCCCATAGACCATACTGTCCACGGGTTTTTCTTGGCAAAGATACTGGAGTGATTTGTCATTTGCTTCTCCAGTGGACTAAGGCAAATAGAGGTTAAGTGATTAGCCCAGGGTCACATAACTAGCAAGTATCTGAGGCCATATGTGAACTCAGATCTTCCTGACTCCGGAGCCAGCACTCTATCCACTGAGCCACCTAGCTGCCTTTGGCCTAGCACATAGGAAGGACTTAATGAATGCTCATTCAGTCACTTATTCATTATGACTCCTAAAATATTTCGTTGTAGCCAATATGGTATAATGAGTGCTGTATTCATCATTGAAAGACTCAGATTCATGTTCGACTTAAACTACTTACTAGATACATAAACTAGAACAAGCTATTTTTCCTCTCCTGGTTTCAGTTTCCTCATCTGAATTATCTGAGACAATAATAATTGCTCTACCTATTTCAATATTTAATTTAAAAGCATTAGAATAATGAAAATTCTCTCTGTTAATATAGTACACAGTTGAGAGAATGGTCTTATACATAGCTGAGAGGGGTTTTTGTTCCATAATGTGTAATTTTATTTATTTTTAAAACTCTGAGTTTAGCAAACACTTCTGCAAAAAGAGGGAGAAGATTTCCACATACAAAATAGAACAGAAAAGAAGGCTTATTGTATAATTTAGAGGAAAGAGACACCACCAGCATAGTAAATAGTAAATACTCTTGGAATATTGCTTTGGAAGCAAGAGTATTTGGATATAATGTTTTCTCCTCAAAGATACCAGTTATGTAATCATGGACAGCATCTCAGTTCCCCCCCCCCCCAACTTTCTAAGCCTGTAAGATGAGTTAGTCATCTGCATCAGTTTCCATAATGGCAATTTCTTAAACTGACGAAATCCTAGGTCCAGACTCCCTCCTTCTTCCCCTCTCCTAAAAATAAGAGGCAACAGAAAGTAGAGGGATGAGCACAAGTCAGGGTGCCTGGGTTTTAAATTCTGTCCCCGATATTTCCTAGATGTATGACAGTGGGCAAGTCATTTTACTTCTTCTGGTCTCAGTTTCCTTATCTCTAGATGAGAACATGAATTGATGAATAGAATAATGTCTGTACTAGCAACCACACACACAAATAAATCGCTTAACCTATCTGACCCTCAATTTCTTCATTGGCAAAATGGGGATAATAATCTTTGCATTACTTACCTGTCAGGGTTGTTGTATGAAAATGCTTTATAAACATTTAGAGCCCCCTAGGAATGCGGGTGACTATTATACTATTCAATAGAATTTTGAGAATTTGCTTCCCTGGTTTGCTTTTGGGTAGCCTGGCATGCCTTTTGCATATTATTATTGTTATCATTATTATTATTGTTATCATTATTATTATTGTTATTAACACGTGTTAGCCAGCTGACTCCAAGTTATCAATCAAGTTTAATAGAGAGAGAAGTGGTTCAGTGAATACAGTGATAGGCCTGTAGTCAGAAAAACCTGAGTTCAAATCAAGACTCAGGTACTTTCTCGCTATGTGACCTTGGGCAACTCATTTCACATCTACTGGCCTCAGTTTCTTTATCTGTAAGGCACATGCCTTACAGGGTCATTGTGAGAATCACGTGAGATATTTGCAAAGTACTTAACATAATGACTGGCACGTAGTAGGCACAATATGAATGTTATTATTCTGATCTTTTATGAAGAGTAGCCCTGCCTTCTTTCTATTGCAGATTGCATGCATATTTCTACCAGTGTGATGATGGCAATCAGATGTTGTTTAAGAACTGAAATATAATTTTTGCGTTTGACAGCCCAATATGAACAGCTGGATTTATGGCTTGTAAATGTTCCTTGTGGTAGGCACTTCTGCATCCCGGCTCCAATCCTCATTTCTATATCGTATGTCAGCGATATTGTCCCCAGGATATAAACAAACTAGAACCCTTCTCTCAGTGCATGATGATGTGGTTGAAAAACAGCAGCCCGGGGTCTTTGATGTAGACTGGGGATAATATCTGGGATGGTAACATTTCCATTTATGCAGGTTGAACTATACCCTTGTTCATAACAATGTAGGCTATCTTTGAGTCCTCCTTAAGAATTCGATCCACTACCAAACACTCTTTTTTCCCCCTCTTGATTGAGAGAAAGTGGCTGACTCCTTCTTGTACCCACAGATGATACCCACAGAATGACAGGCAGTTTTCATAGACACCTTGGTTCTCACTGGTGATAGAGGAGTTGGTTTGGAGGAAATGGGAAACCTGTCCAAATCTCCAAAGTCTCCTTGAGTCTTTAGAGGACCAAGGAGGAAGTTTAATGACTGGCTGGCTTTGCCTCTCTTCAAATCCCCCATTTTTTTTGGCAGATGTCAGAAGAGAGACTCCACTTTGGGAAGGCCTACCCCTAAATGTAGGCAAAAGGAAGAGAGATGTTGAAATGCTGCTTTTGGTCATTATAGTTTTATTGGTGGAAAGAATCTGCCAGGGTGGTCAGTGACAGAGCAGTTGATTGAACTGAGAGCATAGCAACCTCAGAGAATCAGGCATTTATAACTTGCAGGCCTGTTAAAGATCATCTAGCCTAAATGCCCACTTTTTTTCTTCAGAGGAAGAGTTGACATCTCACAGAACTGAAATGATTTGACTCAGGTCACATCATGAATCAATTCCAGAGCCACAACTCAAACCCAATTCTTCTTATCCCTTGGTCAATGCTCATTCCATGACAGTGCTGTCACCTTTTCATTCTCTGGTTCGTAATCAATTCACAATGGATAGAGTGCTGGGCCTGGAGTCAGGAAGACCTGAGTTCAAATCTAGCCTCATATACTTATTAGTTGTATGACCCTAGGTTTGCTTAATCTCTTTTTAAGGTCACTTTTTAAAAAGTCACTTAACCTCTTTTTTACTTCAGTTTTCTCAACTGTAAAATGGGGATAATAATAGCACCTACCTTGCAGGGTTGTTATAAGGATAAAATTATAAAACATTTGTCAAAAGCACTCAACACAGTGCTTGGCATATAGTTGTCATTGTTTGTCCTTTGCTTTTTCAAAGAAGACCAGTGACCTCACAAT
Organism: Phascolarctos cinereus; assembly: GCF_003287225.1. Lineage (NCBI taxonomy): Eukaryota > Metazoa > Chordata > Mammalia > Diprotodontia > Phascolarctidae > Phascolarctos > Phascolarctos cinereus. The sequence goes on along the minus strand of NW_027555625.1, from coordinate 410,837,913 downwards.
ATGAGTGATGTCTTTACTTTTGTGTGAGTTGGACTTAAGCAGGGTTTCAAAAAGTGACCAGCCTCACTCTCTCTTCCAGAGTCATGGAAGTTCATTGGAAAGATAAAAGTCAAGAGGACTGATGATAACCCAGAATGCAGTGGATGACCTTGGTGTTTTTGATGCCTGACCTAGCTCTAAGCCCTCCACAGCACCTGCTCCAGCTGCCTTTATGGCCATTGGAACAAATTACTCTCTTTTCCCCATTCCAACAGGAAAAGTCTTCACATGCTTGAAGTAGGAGTCTCCCTAGTTCACCAACAGGTTGGAAGCCTGTTGGCTACCCTCAACTTGGTTTAGCCCATCTGCTGAGATAGTTTTCCCTGGGTGTGGCCTGCTGGACAGGCTAGTTTCTTGGAGCCATGCATGAGAATTGGGTGCCAGGTGGACCCCACAAGTGGATGAGCAGCCCTCCCACCAGAGGTGTTGGTCCTCCCTGAATTCCCCAACATGGCACACGGTGGGCACCACATAAATGCTTACTCCGTTCCTTTTTTCTTTCTCTTCCCTTCAAGGGAAAAACATAAACTTCTTAATCTGGAACTCAAGTTCCAAGAGCCTTCAACAGTTAGGTTCTTAATAAATGTTAACTTGACTTGGATTAAATATTGCTGGCTGTATGACACTAGACACTGAAGCTGCAGAGCCACAATCAGATTAGATTCTGCATTATATCTGGTGCATTTTACACAGCTAGAATTCAGTCAGTGATTACTTCTGTTTGGAACTGACCAGAAAGCTAAACTTTCCCCATGAAAGCCAAGTTTCTTAGTCTTTGGTGGCCTGTTTGTACTAGATGATATCTCTGAGGTTCTTGTTTCATGGTTAGGCTCCCATTCCGGCTCTAAATCCTATGACCTTGTAATCTGAGCTGCAGTTCTGATTCTGCTATTAACTTACAAGGTGACCTTGGGTAAGTCACCTTACCCTTGGATCTTCAGTGTCTATACTAGTCAAATGTCAGGATCTTGATTCAGTGATCTATCTAACTGTAGATCCTGCTATTATCCCTTTTTGATAGTTGAGGAAACTGCTGTCCTAATATGACTAAAATGGAACATCTTGGAGAACTCTTTGGTCTAATGCTGTATTTCAAACAAACAAACTTAAAATCACTCTAGAGCTAAAAGGTACCTTAACCATCAAATTCAGTGACTTGCCTAAGTTCATATGGCTATTAAGTTGTAGAACTAAAATGTGATCTCACATCCTCTGACTCCAAATCCAGGGATAATTCCACTAAACAGCCCTGCTTTTGTGCTAGTGACTTTAGAGGCTTGAACTCACTCCACAGGCAACAATTTCAATACTATTGGATTGATTTTGCCCACAGATAATTAGTGAGTACTTCAGCATATCAGAATTACATGCCCTGAACTTTCACCTTGGACTTTCTGGCTTTGTGAGAACTAATGAAGAATAAATTAGCTTAAAGAAAATGAAAACAACTAGAGATTTTCCCACTGTGTAGTTGTTGTTCATCCTTCATTTTTGAAGAGGACCAATGATAGAACAGAGTGATGTCTTGATTTGCATGTGAATTGCATTTCCAAACCAAGCTTAATCCTTTGAACCATGGCAATTTTTCTGCATTAGTCTCCATCTATAAAATAATTTCTGAAAAACATTTTCTAGCTAGTATTCTCAAAGCAAATCATCCTAACACCTAGCAGGACAGTTGTTTTATTATTTGCAGATAAAAAGTCAGAGATACCTATAGAAAAGACCCTTTAGAGGATCATCATGCCAACTGTTTATTTCAATAAGGAGAATCATTAAAAAATTCCGGACATATGGAAGCTGAAATCTGAACTTTCTGAAGCAATACAGTGTAAAGGAAAGAGTGCTAGACTTGGAATCAGAAGATCTGAGTTAAAATTCTAGGCTGGACACTTAGCCTTGTAACTCTGAGCAAGTCATGTCACCTCACTATGCCTCAGTTACTTTTTCTGTAAAATGAAATGTTTGAATTAGATAATATCTAAAGTCCCTTCTAACTTATATGAACTGATGCAAAACAAAGTGGGCAGAACCAGGAGAACATAATACACAGTAACAGCAATGTTGTAACCATGATCAACTGTGAATGACTTAACCCTCTAATAAATACAATGATCTAAGACGATTTCAAAGGATTCATGATGAAAATGTTATCCAGCTCTGGAGAGAAGAAATGATGAACTCTGAGTCCAGATAGAAGCATACTTTTTACTTTTTTTTTTCAACATGGCTAATATAGAAGCATGGTTTGTATGACTTTACATGTATAATTGATATAATATTGCTTTGCCTTCTCAATAGGTAAAGAAAAGGTTGGAGGGAGGAAGAGGATTTGGAACTCAAAATTGAAAAAAAAGAATGTTAAAAATAAATCAAGTTGTTTAAAAAAATAAAATCCTTTCCCTCATATTCTTCTGTCTCTTTGTTTCTTGCTCCTTTTTTTTTTTTTTGCTAGGTTAGGTGATTTGCCCAAAGTCACACAGCTGGTGAGTGTTATGTGTCTGAGGTCGGATTTGAACTCAGGTCCTCCTGACTCCAGGGCCGCGCTCTATCCACTGCACCACCTAGCTGCCCCTTCTTGCTCCTTCTTTAAGAATTTTTTTGGTTCTCCTTCCTTTAACCTCCCTTCCTTTTCTCCCCTCTCCTTTCCCTTAACTCCTTTCCTTCTCCTTCCTCTGTTAAGCAAAATGTATTTCTGTACCCAATTGTATGCATGTGCATTCTTTCCTCTTTTTATCAGTTCAGATGAGAGCAAGGTTCAAGGGTCACCTGCCTTCCACTTTCTCCTCCCAGACTTCTACTTGCCCACCCTATTTAATTGAGACAATTTTCCTTATTTTTCCTCTCCCTTTCCACTATTCTTTTAAGATCATTGAAGCATTACAAAATCACTCTTGGTCTTTCTATATAATTAGACTCCTTCTTGACCCCTAATGATATTAGAGTGCTGAGGGGGTATATGTATCTTATCTTCATATCAAATGTAAACAATTTATTCTTGTTTAGTCCCCTATGATGGCTCATTCATTTTTTTTTACCTTTTTTGTACTTCCCTTGACTCATGTGTCTGCATATCAAATTTTCTACTCAACTCTGTTTTTTTTTTCCATCAGGAATACTTGGAAGTCCTCAATTTCATTAAAAGTTCATTCTCTCCCCACCTTTCCTCTACAGCATTATACTCAGCTATTCTGGATAAGTTATTGTTGGTTATAAGCCAGGGTATTTTTTCTTGTGGAATACTCTATTCCAAGCTTCCCAGTTCTTTAGAGTGGTGGCTTCTAAATCTTGTGTGATCTTCACTGGGTCTCTTAAGTACTTTTTCCCCCTTTGATTTGCAAACTCTGGATTTTGGCTATAATATTCTTTGGAGTTTTCATTTTAGAGTTTCTTTCAGGAAGTGACTGGTGAATTTTTTTTTTCAATTTCTACTTTGCCCTCTGATTCTAAGAGATATAAGCAATTTTCTTTTATAATTTCTTGAAATATGATACAAGATTACTTTTAACTTTAATCATTTGGAAACTGTGATTTTTATGATTTGCAGACATATAGTACTATAGGAAAAAATGTTGTTGAAAAATATGGCCCTTGGAATCAGAAAGTAGCGTAGAGCTATTAAAAGCATTATGCAGTTTCCCAAAGGCAAGACATCCTGCTACTTTTCTTCAGTTTAATACTGTGATCCATTCATTGTCCACATTCAGAGATATGGGCAAATATTCACCTGTATATCACAGTCCAGACAATGGTGGTTTTGCATCCATTTAGTTTTTCTTGTCTGAAATGCTAGGCTGATCTCTTTTAATGATTACATGGCTCACTGAGGAAGCTCGATGGCTTTCTGAGGCTTGAAGCAATCAGCACAGTATGATCTGCCAGTAGAAACATCTGGAGGAACTCATCTATATAGAATCTTTCTTCTATTTGAGCTCTGTGCTGGACATCGTCCCTGACAGTTATGAGCACCTTTGGTGACCGTTCCTCTCCGTCTTTTATTCTTCAATTGCTGTTGATGATAGAAGGATTATAGAACAGGTTGTTAAATCTGTTACGTCTTTCAAAGAATCTTGTCTGATTTGAACCCGTGTCTGGCAGGCCTGTTCGGCTTAATGCCTGGCTTATTGTGGACAATTAATAAATGCTAGCTGGTTGATTCATTGAAATCCAGGTATATTTGGGCATTCCCTGAGCTATTCACCCTGCCAAAAAAAAATGAGGCAAATTTTTCATGAACTTTTCTTAATGAAGCCATGTTGACTCTTTTTTTTTTTTTTGCTAGGCAATGGGGTTAAGTGACTTGCCTAGGGTCACATAGCTAGTAAGTGTCAAGTGTCTGAGGCCAGATTTGAACTCAGGTCCTCTTGACTCCAGGGTTGGTGCTCTATCCACTGCGCCACTTAGCTACCCCTTAACTCTTTTTTTTAAAATCAATCATTTAACAAGCATTTATTATTTACTATGTGGTAGGCACTGACAACTTCTTGTTTTAAAATATGATTCAATTTTTTAAAATTTTATTTACTTTATTTTTAATTTATGGAATAATACAAGTATTTCCATAACATAGTATAATAAAGATGATAGCACATGAAACTGCAAACCTGTTATGTACAACTTGCTATTCTTTTTAAATAGATAATAAAATTATCATGTAACTTTTTTCCCTTTTTTTCTTCCCTCCTCCCATTCACCCTAGAGATGTCCACCATTAGAAACAAATATACGTGTGTGTGTGTGTGTGTGTGTGTGTGTATAATTGTTCTATATATACTTCTATTTATCAGTTCTTTCTCTGGATGCAAATAGCATCTTCTCTTTGTGTGTCCTTTGCAGTTGTTTTGAGTATTTATAATAGTCACAATGACGTGGTTTTTGTTCTTAAAACAATATTGCAGTATCAGCGCTCTCTTGGGTCTGCTCATGTCACTCCATTATTTCATGCAAGTCTCTCCATGTTTTTTCAAGATCATTGAGCTCATCATTTCTTATAGCACAGCAGTATTCCATCACTGTCATATGCCACAACTTGTACAACTATTCCCCATCTGATGGGTATCCCCGCAGTTTCCAGTTCTTTGGCACCACAAACAAAGCTGCTAAAAATATTTTAAAACAGATAGGCTCTTTTCCTTCTCCCCTTATCATCTTTGGATGTAGACCTAGTAGTGGTATTGCTGGGTCAAAGCATATCTAGGCAGTTTAATAACTCCTTGGGCATAACTCCATGTTGCTCTCCACAATGCTTGGATCATCTCGCAATTCCACTAACAATGAATTAGTGTTCCACTTTTTCAGTATCCCCTCCAACATTTGTTGCTTTCCCCTTTAATCATTTTAGCCAATCTGATAGGTATAAAATGATATCTCAAGGTTGTTTTAATTTGCATTTTTTCTACAATCAATAACAATTTAGAACATTTTTTTCATTACACAATTTAGCTATATGTTACCTTTCTATGTTTATCTCATTTCTCCCCTCCATATACCATGATCCAGTCAAAATGAGCTCCTTTCTGTGCCTTGAACATTCTCCGAGTTCACCTGCCTTCCCTTACAAGTGCTCCCTATTCCAAGAATGTCCTATTCCCTTTCTGTTAGTTGACTTTCTCCTTTAAAGGCTAATTACAATTTCAATTCATTGAAGGCTTCTTTTAGCCTTTTCACCCAGAACCCACATTAAAGGAGAATTTATGCTTCTCTAATGTACTTAAACATGTAATGTTGTATATTACAGTTAATAGTGTTTCTATCTTATCCTTTTCACAGGCTATGACCTCCATGAGTACAGGAGGCATATCTTATGCAAACTCAGATTGGCTGTGTAGTAGATACAGCACCAGGATTGGAGTCAGGAAGACCTGAATTCAAATCCAGCCTCTGACATTTACTAGCCATATGCCACTGGGCAAGTCACTTAACCTCTGTTTGCTTCAGTTTCACCTTTTGTAAATTGGAGATAATAATAATAGCACTTGCCTCCCAGGGTTCAGTATTAAATGAAATATTATTTGTAAAGTGCTGAACACAGTACTTAGCACACAGAAAGAGCTATATAAATGTTAGCTAGCTATCATTACTTCCCTGCTCATCCCAGTACTTAGCACAGTGATCTGCATGAAGTATTTAATAAGTATTTGTTGAATCAGTGAATAAACTCATCTCAGTGATCAATGCATCAAATGCCACGAGCTGTATAAACATTGCTCTAGGTGGTTTATCTTCATTGGCCCAATGATCTCCATCAACTTGTCTTTCCATCTTTCCTACCTACTCCCTTTTAATCTACAACCATATCCCTATGCAAAGGTTGCAGTTTCTTGGTTGCCACATGAAAAAGTGATGTTTTCAAAATCTAGATCAATGTTTCTTAAAATTTGTTCCCCATACCTAAACAAAGCAAAACACAGAATTCAGATTCACAGAATCAGAATTGTAAAGTGGCCATCTGATCCAACCCACAATTGAGAGGAATTCTCATTGAAATATCAATCAATCAACTGTGTGTCAGGCACTAGAGATATAATAATAATAATGAAGTAGGCCTGGGACTCAAGGAGCTTATATTCTATCAGAATTTCTACAAGTAGCTGCCTAGCCTCGGCTTGAAGACCTTCAGTGGAGGGAAATCAATCACTTCCTGAGGTTGGATAGCTCCAATTATTAGGATATCTTCTGACATCAAGTCTAAATTTGATTCTTTGCAATTTCTGTCCTCTGCTCCTGAATCTCTCCTCTGGTGCCAAATGGAATAAGAATGAACCCTCTTCCACATAACAGTTCTTCAAATACTTGAAGACAGATCTCCATTAGATTGTGAGATCCTGGAGACAGGGATTGTCTTTTGCCTCTTTTTGTATCACAGTGGCACAGTGCCAGACACATAGCAGGCTATTGTTGTTGTTCAGTAGTTTTCAGTCATGTCTGACTCTGTGACCCCAATTTCTTAGCAAAGATAGTAGAGTGGTTTGCCATTTCCTTCTCCAGCTTATTTTACAGATGAGAAAACTGAGGCAGACAGGGTTAAGTGACTTGTCCAGGGTCACACAGTTAGAAAGTGTCTAAGGCTGAATTTGAAGTCAGGTCTTCCTGACTCCAGGTCTGGCACTCTATCCACTATACCACTTGGCTGCCTCAGTAGACTATTATAAATGTTTATTGACTGATTCCTCCAAATCTTCTCTTCTTTGCATCAAAAATCTTCAGTTCCTTCAACCTACTTTCACATGACAAGTACTCAATGGTATTCACCATCCTCTTCCACTCTCCCCCTCTCCCACATGCTTCCCAGGTTATCAATATTCTTCTTAACTCTTGCACCCAGAACTCAGCACAATGTACTGACTAGATGTGGTCTGACAGAGCACAGAGGGACCATCACCTCCTTATTCTTGAAAAGTATGTCTCTCTGCAGCCCAAGATTATGTTAACTATTTGGCTACTATCTCAAACTACTGACTCGTGTTGAGCTAACAATCAGTGAAAGTCTTTTTCAGACAAATTATTTTCAATGTGTCTCCCATATGTTGTACTTGAGCAGCTGATATTTTCTTTTAACTGAAGTGTAAAACTTCATATTTATCCCTATTGAATTTCATTTGATTAGATCCAGTCTAATGCTCTGATCTTTTTGGATCCTGACCTTGTCACCCAGTGGGTTAGATACTCCTCCCAGCTTTGAATGGCCCCTATACTGAATGAGCATGTCATGTTCAATCTAGTAGTTCTAGCCTGGGCATGTACATAAGACTCTCTTCATGGATAAGGAGAACAGTTACTCAATAATCCATGGCTACAAAGAAGTGGTGAGAATTTAGGAGAGATGTATTTTTTAGCTTCTAGCTTTGAGATAGGACTCATGTGGACCCAAGATCTCTCTAGAGAGGGTTCTTCAGAGGGAGAGAAAGTGTTTGGGCAGCAGCTTACATACAGAGGAGCTGGTACCTTGAGTATGTCCCTGTTTCCAGATTGATGGGCTATAGACTTCAGAAAATATCCCCTTGGATGAGATTGGGCTCCCTCTCTCTCTCTCTCTCTCTCTCTCTCTCTCTCTCTCTCTCTCTCTCTCTCTCTCATTCATAGGGGAGGAATTCTTTCATTCTGTATTTTCTAGTATATTCTAATTTGTATAACTTTTCTAATTTCTACTTGTTATTGATTTGGATAAATGGGTTTATTCACGATTTATGTGCTATGGTCTTTGAATAACAAACATTTGGTGGGAAGGGATTTAAGCCTTCATATATAGCTTAGGGCACTCTTTCCCCATTGAGAGACAGCAATCAGGAAAGTGGTATGGACTTAAAAATCATCTCCCCTAAACTATCATTATTTAGTGAGGCAGATGGATATAATTCCAGCCTGGGACCCTTCCTCTTCAGAGAGCAGAGCTGACCAGCCTCATTGCCCCAATACCCTACTCTCTTCCAGGCAGGAATCAGATATCCTTAGAGCCTTTGGGTGAGATTCTAGAGATGTTGAATCATGACTCCTTGTGAGTTTTATTTAGATAAAATCACGTGTACATATATACAACCTACATGGATGACATATATACTCTACATCTGCTTTTATATAAGTCATTGATAAAAATGTTCAATAGCATTATACTAAGCACAGATTCGTAGGGTACTTTATTATAAATCTCCTGATGAAATGTTATTAAACCATATAAGACTTCAACTCAAAATTGACCTTAGAGACAATCAAGTCTGACTTCTTAATATTGAAGGTAAAGAACTGAGGAGTAAGAAGGGAAAGTGGCTTGTCTATTGTCATATATGTAGTAATTAAGAGGGCTGGTATCCCCACCTAGATCCTCAGATTCCAAATACAATGTTTTTTGGGTTTTTTTAATTGTTTTTTCCTTCCTACTCTACCACACTGACTTCATTTGCGTGGAGATAGTTAGATAATTAGGAGATAGTAAAATCCCTTAGCAATTATGGACTCATCCATCATTCTGACTGTTTCTATATGTCCTACCTCCTTGTCTGGGGAGTAGGGGCTAGTGTGACCAAGTGTGACCAAGTGGCAGAGCTAAGAGTTGAGCTCAAGTCTCCTCGCTAGGAGGACCAGTGATTCTGCCACTATACCATGGAGATAAAAAAATAACAACAGTTAGCAATCAACAAGCAACAGTTAATTCGCTGTGTACCAGGCATTGTACTAGGTGCCAAAGACACAAAGACCAAGTGAAACAGACCCTACCCTCGAGGAGCTTACGTTCTATTAGAGGAGTTAATATATACATTAATACCTACTAGTATATACGTATATGTGTGTATACACATACATACATATACACATGTATATATGTGTGTATATATACAAATAAATTTGAGGCAATTTGGGGGGATAGGGAGGCACTAACACCTGTCAGGGGAAATCAGAACAGACTTCATACAGAAGGCAGCACTTAAGTGGAATCCTTAAGGAAACAAAAGATTCCAAGAAGAGCACGTGAGGAGGGAGCGCCTTCTAGATGCAGAAGACAGCAATTACGAAGGCACACACATGGCAAAGAAGGGCATTGTATGTGAGGAACAATAATAAAAAGGCCAGTTGGAATGGATCAGAAAGCCTACGAAGAGCATAAAAATGCTGCCAAGGTCAAGTTCGGACCAGGGTGTGAAGGTCTTTGAAAGCCAAATAAAGGAGTTCATATTTTGTCCTAAAGGCAGTAGGGGACCAATGGAGTTTATTGAGCCCAAGGAGCATCACAGTCAGACCCACGCTTTGGAATGATCACTTTGGCGGCTCTGTGGGGGATGGGGATGGCTTAGAGAGAGGACCCTTGAGGCTGGTAGGCCAACTGGAAGACTATTGCAAGAAGGTAGGTAAGAGATGATGATGGTCTGTACTAGTAAAGTCACAGTGTAAATGCAGAGAAGGAAATGAGTATAAGAGGTACCATATTGTCTGTGGTTTGGGGAGGATGGCCTATCAGGTTATTTTCTTTTTTGGGGGGTGGATGGGATGTAGGGTTGACAGATACTAGCCTTATCCCACCCAAATGAGCATAATAGGAGGTTTCTGAATATCACGGCCAAGTATCTAGAAGGGAGACCAGCCAGGCAGTTCAGGGTTGCAGTTAGCTGCCAGTCCAAATACAGTCTACTGTCTCCCTTCCATTCCTGAAGAATTTAAATATTAGGGAAAAAAGGTCAGGGATACCATGAGGTGGATTTCCAGACAAGATAAATACAGACTGTAATCTAATCTTGACATGAAGAATGAGGCTACTGTTGGAATCTTAACATTAAAAAAAATTTACTGAATTACAGGGGCACACCCAGTTGGAATTCTGGTTTTCACAGTCTTTTTGCTTGTCAACCTTAATATCGAGTCAAAAAACCTAATTTGATTTGGCAAAGGCTTAGACAATATGGGATTGATATCTGTGACAGAGCCTTTTGATGTTTCATATAAACGGTGTTTGCTCAGCTTTGGGACCCAAGGTTGAATAATAAACAGCTTTTCCCTTCCAAACTCTCTCTCCTGCCCCTCTATCCCAGAAAAAAAAAACACACACACACACACGGTAGCACAAGACTCATCAGAAAGAAGATTTTTGGCCAGAGTGATGTGGGGGAGGATAAGGAGAGGAATGATGACTACTTACAATGTTTTGTTTTGTTTTTCAATTTGAAGCAACTCGTTCTCCAAGAACAGCCCTGGTTCTGGGCTCCTCTACTTTGAGCATCGCTGTGTTTCCCAGTGGCCCCTGGTATGCCTTCGCTGGCCTTTTGGTTTCTCCTTCTGAAAATGATAATATTGCACAATTCAGAGGTGTCCAACTCAAGGCCGGAAGGCCACAAGTGTCCACAAAACTCCCAAATTCAGCCAGAATCAGATTAAAATGTAATTAAAAGTGCTTGACAAAATAAATGAAAGTGCAAAGCAACACAGATAATGTTCATTTGTGGCTTTCTAAGTCAATATGCAGAGGAAGGATTCATTTCTATTTGAGTTTGACAGCACTGGACTCATGATATCTCTGAGGCCCCTTCTAGCTCCCACATGCTCTGTTCCAAGGCTTCCTCCAACCCCCGTGTGCTTTGTTCTAAGACTCCTTCCAGTACTGATATGCTTGGTTCTAAAGTCCTTTCAGTCTCCAATAATTCTCTATTTCCAAAGTGCTCTTTCCAATTCATCAGTTAATTCATCAATTGACCAGTTTCTGAAGCTCCCTTAGTCCCTGACATCCCTAATTCTGAATCCTTAGGACCTGAGAGTAAATGTAGAGTTGGGGGTAGAAACAGAGAGGGCAGAAGAGGGAATTAATTCTGTTACCTCCATATATCTTGTCCCAGATTCAAAGAACATTTTTATTATAGGAAATCAGGAGCAAGTCACATAGGGTTAGAGCACTGATCACTGCCCCCTGCCCCCTGCCCCACGCCTCCATACAGAAATAGGCCAAATGCAGTCAAAGCAGTAGGCCAAAGCAATTCTTAATAACCACAAGTTAACTATCTGGGGCAATGGGCCCTCCTTCCTTTACCTCACAAGGTTGCAGTGGAAAAAGCACTTTGCAAACTGCAAAGCATGATAAGAATGTGAATTGTTTTGTATAAGGAAGCCAAATAAGAATTCTTTCTATTACGTGCTGTGTATCTCAGGGCTGCTCCTCTGCTTGATAAGCTCTAATAATTAAAAACTGATGGCATTGAATTGTAAAAAACTGCATTTTTTCTCCCTAGAGAACTGATGATTTTAAAGACTGGTGGAATTCTAACCTCTCTAAGCCTCAGTTTTCTGATCTGCAAAAAAGGAATAAATAATACTTGTACTAACTAGCTCATGTTCTTTATGAGGAAAGCATGTTGGATAATTCAAAATAATATAATAAACATATTATTAATATTTCAATTATACATGGTATCTTTAAATCTTAACACTACCAGGTAAAACTTAAGATTTTATATTAAAATAAATTAATTCTAACATGTAAAGTATTTATAACAACTTATTAATCTCTCCTTCTGAGTCCCCATTAGCTGATTTTGTCCAGTAATTCCTATATACTTTTCCTGGTATATAGTAATAGTAAATGTGTGTGTATATATGTGTGGGTATACACACATACAAACATATATGTGTGTGTGCATATAAATATATGTATATATTTATATATATGTAAATATGTATGTATGCACATATCAGTCACCTTCTGATCCTTTATGTCTCTTTCTGTTTTTATTTTGGATTATTAAAAAAGATCTTTCTGATTTTCTTTATATCACTCGTACTTATTCATTTTAATTTCTACATAGTATTCAGTTACATTAACATAATACAAATTGACCCACCAGTTCCCCCTGTTGATGCATTCAGCTTATTTCTGGGTATCTTCTATCTTGTTTAATGCTACTTTATATTTCCTTTTCTTTATAATACTTTTCGGATGTATATCCCACAATGCCTTGATATGTCAAAGGGCATGACTATTTTTGATTCCTTTTGAAAGTAGTAACAGGTTTATTGATTCTAGTTTGGGATCCTACCAACGATGTGTGTGGCACTTTTTCCAAATATTATCACCTTTATTCCTTATGACAACCCAGTGAGGTAGGTGCTATTATTAACCCAATTTTACAGTTTAGACACATAGCAGGAACTTAATAAATGCTAATTGACTGATAAAACTGACTATTACTGTTCTTTGGCCATTTATCTAGTGAAGAGAGTGTTTTCCCCTAGAATATTTAATAGCTGCTTATAAATTTTGTGTCGATTTTCATGAATACTTTTTACCATAAGTATTTTTCTAATGTGTTAATTATATTTTTTTAAAATTTCAATTCTATTTTTGTGATTATACAGGTTTTAATATTACTAATCCAATTTAGCATGTCTTTTACTTAATGAGTAAAAATGTTTTCCCCCTCCAGAACTGAGAATGTTATTCTCTTTTCTTACACATTCATTAACATTCATTTTTAGATTTAAGTTTAGCTAAAATTTACTAACAGATTCATGCCATGCTTAAAACAGAAATGATTGTAAATGCCATGCCTATCTCACAGAATTATCGTAAGGAAAGCAACTCTAAAAGCCATACACTACTATTTAAATATGAGATTTTCTTATTGTATTACTACATGTATATCTACATTTATTTTCTACTAAGTTGCTAACCTAATTATCTTTGTTAAACTGGGGAAAAGATGTATGTCAAAGCAAGTCAACAAGCATTTATTATTCACCCACTATGTGCCAGACATTATGCCAAGCTCTAAGGATTAAAAAGAAAGGTAAAAATCCCACACCTGCCCTTGATGAACTTAAATTCTAAATAGAGAGACTTAAAAAAAAAAAGGTAGGTGCAAGATTCATGACTTATTTTCTTTAAGTTTATCCAACACTATTCTTTTGGTTATAATTTGTTTCATGCCTCGATCACTATTGTTTTACTGACCCAGTTCTCCATTTTCTCCTTTTAGATAGATCTCCCTTCCTAGATAGTTTTACAATCACACTTGCTCTGTAGTACATTAAAGGGGCCTGCGTGATATTCATTTGTTTTTCCATATTCTTTCATTCATTCTTTCAATAAGATTTCATTAAATACCCAACGGCACAAGGAAACACCCTGAGTACTTTAGATATAGGGACTAAAAGAAAGCAGTCTCTGCCCTCAAGGATTTTATAGTTCATATCCGATTCGATGCAGTTTTAGCAGGGATGATAAATAGTGGGGGAAGGGGCTATGTGTGTCATTGCCAACAAGGCAGTGCTGTTGATCAACTTCATGGTTACAGACTTCTCCTAAAATCTAAAACTCATTTATTTTTTCATTCATCTATTTATCCAAGTATTTATTACTTTATCGACTATATCCCAGCTACTGTGCTGGTTACTGGTAAGACAAAGACAATGATGGCTAATCCCTGCCTTCAAGGAGCTTACTTTCTTTCAGTGAGAAAATAAATGTATACAAAGTAAGTACAAAGTTTTGGGGTTTTAGGGGGAAAGGTGGAGTAGGGAGGCCACTAACAACTGATGGGATCAGCAGAGACCTCATGTAGGAAGGGGTACTTCAGTTTGATCACTGGTAGATCATCTATTGATCATTGATAAATGGCTCCTTTCTCAGTTTTCCTTATTCATTACATCAAGAGCTAGGGGCCTATGAAACAGAAGTGAGAAGGGAGTTGGTTCCCAGAATGGGGTAAGGGCCCAGCCTATGCAGAGCTATAGAGGCAAGACATGGGACAACACCTAATATGTGTTGTTTTCTAACAGTCCAGTGGAGTCAGGGCTTCACATACAGCCAAATAAAGATGGTTCTTTTAATCATCAGAGGAAAACCTTATCACTAAGATCCTACTTACCACATGGAGTCATTGAAGAACCATGGACAAGGGAGTCAGGAGCCCTGGGGTCTAATTCTCTCTAAGCCACTTCTTGGGCAAGTTATACCTCTTTAGGTGACTCCGTTTCCTCACTCATAACGTGGTGGTGTTGGACTGAATGATCTTTTGTATTTCTCTTGCTTTACAATTCCCACTGGTTCCAAAAGTCAGGGAAGGAAATTTTGCTAACCTTCGGAGAAAAGGCATCGTGTCTTCTGCAAGGTTTCAGTGACATGTATCCTTTCACTTTTACATGGATTCCCTAGTCTTTCTGCCTTGACTCTTACTAGCTTGTGAGTTCAGAAGATGGAAGGACATTTTACCCTGGAAAATGGTTTTCAGTGGATAAGTGAAAAAACACAAGCCTGCAGTCTTTTTTTAATCTCGATTACCCCTTTTAACTAGTTTGCTCCCTTGCTTAATTTGCCAGTTCCTGCAAGTTGCCTATTGATAATTGATAGATTGTTCCTTCCTTCCCAATTTCCTTTATTAGTTGCATCAGGAAGCTTATTTATGCTTTGCATGTAACTCAATAGGGAGTGAGTGCCACGCTTGTTGCTAGGCCTATGTAAATTAATACTGTCCAGAAGTCGAAAGGCAAAGATCAGCAGGCCTTAAAACCAGGAAGGTATCCTGTTGCATGCTAGCGGCCTCCTCTTCAATCGAAATGACATGAATCAGAGACGGGAGGATTTCCTCTTGCTCTTAATGAACTTGAGCGTCTCTTGCCTGAAACCAGAACAACTTTGCCAGCCACCACTCGCAGAGCATTAACCTTCCCAGATCTCCTGGGCTTCTTGCTGGGTAAGGCTCCTGCTCCGGGAAATGGGGGGAGGGAATGTCTCAGGGGCAGCTCTGTCTCAGAAGCTCCGAGTGGACTCTGCTAACCCTAAGTTTAATTCTAGCTGGAAAAGAAGCATTAATACAGAATAAGAGGCTCTGGGAAATTTTCAGTTTTAGTCTAGATGTATATTGTACAAAGGGAAGGGGAGATTCAGTAGCACTGGCTACGGATAAGGCCTGGGCCTGTGATTTCATTGAAGATAGTGTGGTGTAAGAAGAATAAATAGATATAGTGTATTGTAGTGATGTCAAACTCAAATATAAACAGGCCATTAAACCTTATATAAGGATCCCTTTAGGCCACAGGTTGACTTAGAAAATCACATATTAATATTATTAATGTTCTATTGTATTTTAATTAATTTTGTTAAATATTTCCCAATTACATTTTAATCTGGTTCATATTAATGGTTCTGCACTGGGGAGTGTTACAGGTGGAGGGTTTGATATATTTTGTATGTTGGATAAAGTCACTGAACTGGAGTCAGGAAAACCTGGGTTTGAATCCTGTCTCTGATATTTAGTAGCTTTGTAACCCTGGGCAAGTAATTCGTTTCTCTGAGCCTCTGTTTCCTCACCTACAAAATAAGAGGGTTGATTCAATGACTTCTAACATCCTCTGAGTTCTAGACCACCAAGGTCTCTTCCAGTTCTAGATTGGTGATCTTTCTATTAATGCCACTTGGTACCTTCTCTGCATCTTCTACTGATAGAGAATTTCCTAGAGCATTGAGCATCTAAGCACTAGGGTCACACAGCCAGTGTTTATCAGAGGCAGAACCTAAATGCTAGATTCTAAGTCAGCTTTCTATCCACTATGCCAAGATGCCTCAGCTGATAATGAAATAATAGTTCATACTTCTATGGAGAGGAAGAAAAGGTATAATGTAATGGGAAGAACATTGGAGTTTGATTCAAAGGACCTGGGTTTGAATCCTATCTCTGGCACTTAGCACCTGTGTGACCTTAGAGAAGTCATTTTTCCTTTCTGGGCTTCAGTTTCCTTGTCTGTAAAATGAGAGAGCTGTGCTTGATGATGTCTTAGATTCCTCCTGTGGAGATCGCATCAAGATTGGGTTCCTCTAGAGTGAGTGGCCTAGATGGCCAAAATGGCAGAAATGGCTAAATGCTTCACCTACTTCTTTAGGAGTTATGTACAGGGACAGCATGGCATTATTCCATCTCTAGGATATTAGGTACCTAAAATGGGCCCAGGAATTGTGGGGGGAAGTGGTGGAAAGGGGAGCTCAGGCTTAGCCAACCCCCTGGGATTTGGTTGAAGATGGTCTGAATTTTCATAACCAATCAGGTCTATGACTCTAAAGATGACTTGGATAGTGGACAGATCTGGGAAAAGTAATGGACTTGGAAGCAGAGGACAGAGGTTCAAATTCTGCTTCTACCACTTGTTAATTATGTGACCTCGGGCAAGCCATTTCACTTTTTTGCGGCCTCAATTTCTTCATTTGTAAAATGAATATCTTAGGCTCAATGTTAAGTTCTTTTTCAACTCTATGTAAAATGCTGTACCCTGAGAAATAAACCTGATCTATTCAGAAACACAGAATTTTAGAGTTGGAAGTAGCCTCAGATGCCATCT
The DNA here is from genome assembly GCF_003287225.1 of Phascolarctos cinereus. Taxonomy (NCBI): domain Eukaryota; kingdom Metazoa; phylum Chordata; class Mammalia; order Diprotodontia; family Phascolarctidae; genus Phascolarctos; species Phascolarctos cinereus. The sequence goes on along the minus strand of NW_027555625.1, from coordinate 410,821,071 downwards.
ACCTGGTCCAATCTATATTCTCCTCTCAGAGATTTTCCATTGTAATAAACCCCACAAATGGTCATCCAGTCTGTGCTTGAAGACTTCCAAAGCAGGGGAAACCACTACCTTCCAAGGCAGACTTTCTTTTTATCCTTTCTTTCTTTCTTTCTTTCTTTCTTTCTTTCTTTCTTTCTTTCTTTCTTTCTTTCTTTCTTTCTTTCTTTCTTTCTTTCTTTCTTTCTTTCTTTCTTTCTTTCTTCTTTCTCTTCCTTCCTTCCTTCCTTCCTTCCTTCCTTCCTTCCTTCCTTCTTTCCTTCCTTCTTTCTTTCTTTCTTTCTTTCTTTCTTTCTTTCTTTTCTTTCTTTCTTTCTTTCTTTCTTTCTTTCTTTCTTTCTTTCTTTCTTTCTTTCTTCCTTCCTTCCTTCCTTCCTTCCTTCCTTCCTTCTTCCTTTCTTTCTTTCTTTTCCTTCCTTCCTTCCTCCCTCCTCCTCCCTCCCTCCCCCCCCTCTCTCTCTCTCTCCCTTTCTCTCTCCTCTCTTTCTCTCCCTCTCTCTCCTCTCTCCTCTCTCTCCCTCTCCTTCTCTCCCCCACACACATATTCACTAACCATCTATTTAACAATTTGGAATAGAATGTTAAAATTGAAGTCAAGTTCATTGATTGTTTGCAGTCTCTAGTCTGTGTTTCTTGGACATCAGTACATTTACCTTTATCCAGGGTAAATCTCCCATTCTCCACTATCTTCAATATTCCTGACAGCACTTCACCAATCACATGCACCAATTCATTAGTGCCCAAAGGATAGCTTATTGCTCTCTTATCTCCTTATTTAAATTGGGTACTGACTCCTTATTAGCTTTATTAACTTTAATTTCTTAATCTTTCCATTCTAAAGATCATCCTCCTTGGCAGAAGGAAGAGAAGACAAATGAGAATTTTGTTGCTCAACCTTTCTCTTATCAGTTATTATTATCTTATCCAGCTTGAGTAGGTCCTACTCTTTCTTTGATGCCTTTGTTTTCTCCATTATAGATTTTAAAACACTCAAATAAATTGAGCAACACTGTTTTGAATGTTCTTGGCTGTCCTGACCAGGACCACTTTATTTTGAGCTTTAATATTCCTAAATGCCCCTGGACAAGTCTCTTATGCTGAATTTTCAGAGGTGTAAAATGGGTATAATAATTGCATCTACCTCACAGGTTGTTGCAAATAAGATAATCAATGCAAAGTTCTATGTAAGTGATCGCCATTACTATAAATATGTTTTAGTAATCTAAGTTAGATGCTAAGTCCTTTCCACATCCATGTTGGTCTCTTCAGACATCTCTCATCTTCCCTCCTCATCCAAATTGTTTTCCTTTATATTTTCAGAATATTTATTCTTGAGTGTTTCTCATTCCTCCTGGCTCAACTTCCACTGTAGAATTTGAGACCATGACCCTTTGAAATCTGCTCTTGTAAAATCTAGGGTACCTGTCCAGCTCTGCTGGACCTTCCTCACTTGTTTGGCCATAAACTCTGAGAGGTGATGGGTTCCTTCCATCTGGGGCTCCCTTCATTTCTACCCCACCCACCAGTCCCTTCCCTGTCAGTGGGAATCATGCTCAGAAGAGAATTGTCGCTTGCTGTTTCCACCATCTTCCTCCTATTTCACATTCATTAAGCAGCCCAACCAAGGGCATGTTCGTGCCAACTCCAACCAACTGTTAAATTTTCAGTGCAAGCATTTAAACCTCAGAAATCAGCAGATATTACAAATCACGGATTGAATGACTGTTTTATTGATTGTCAAGACTTTAAAAAGTCATGGAAAAATGTTAATAATGTAGCTCAAACTTTAAAAAACATATTGTACATACTTTTGTCTCCCTAGAGAATGGTTATTAAACATTACCAGTATAATTTTTGCCTATAAACAAAACCCATTGTTAGACAGGACCCTGCTGTCCACAGACTAACTGAAGGCCACCTTGGTGGTCCCTTCCTCCCTCTGAAGGAATCTCTTCATATAAGGTAATGCAAAAGGTTTTTATTTTCTTTATAACTTAAGCTTGGTATGAACCTTGTTACAAATCCCATTGGCATCTGGCAGGCCTTGACTCATCTGCATGGTCAAAAGAATCCTGAAAAGTAATTGGAAAGGGATGGGTTACAAAAACATTTACCAAGTAAGTGTGTCAACAGTCTACACCACTTTTTTAAATTTTCATGTGAACATCATGCAAATATATAGCAGTAAATTGTCAGCAAATTGCTCTGCCTTGAATTGGCAGAATAATTTTAGGATGTCTTCTCGAAATTTTTAGCAAACTTTCAAAGTGAAATGACAAGATTTATCGTTATAATTATTGTCATAATTATTAATACTACAATCATAATACTTTAAGGTTGATGAAAATAAGAAAAATTATTTATTTTTAAATAAAAAAGGAAATAAATAAAAGGGAATAAATAAAGGGAAACTGAGATTTGAAAGTATGAGACAACTTAGTATAGTGAAAGAAGCAGGAAATTAGAATTAGAAGACCTGAGTTTGAATCTTAGCTCTGAAAGGACTCGGGAGTCATTCCTGGCTGGCCCAAAGATTTGGAATGTGTGAGTACTCAGAGAGCATAGGTCTGAAGTGAAAATGAATCATCTGGTTAGTATTCACACAAAATGCCTTTACCAAAATGTGTATTGTGTTCCCTTATTAGAATGTAAGCTCCTTGAAGGCAGGGAATGTATTGCTTTTTATATGTATATGCCCCGTGTTTAGCGCAGTGCATGAATATAGGAAACACTATATGATTTTTCTTCCTTCCTTTGTTCCTTCCTTTCTTCTTCCTTCCTTTCTTCTTCCTTCCTTCCTTTTTCCTTCCTTCCTTCCTTCTTTCTTCTTTCTTTCTTTCTTTCTTTCTTTCTTTCTTTCTTTCTTTCTTTCTTCTTTCTTTCTTCTTTCTTCTTCTTCTCTTCTTCTTCTTCCTTCCTTCCTTCCTTCCTTCCTTCCTTCCTTCCTTCCTTCCTTCTTTCTTTCTTTCTTTCTTTCTTTCTTTCTTTCTTTCTTTCTTTCTTGGATTGCTAGATATTTTAAGTATTTTTATGTGATGTTGAATCTTTTGCATTTTAATCATTTCTTTTGTAGTGGAGGAAATAAATAGCTGTCTTAAACCTAATAACTACATTGTATACTGAATACCTTTTCTAGAGGAGATCCTGGTAATGCCTTTGAGGGAGACCCTAAACATGATTTCAGACCCCATTTCTGATGTTTATTACCTGTAAGACCTTGGGCAGATCACAGCCATTTCAGCTCCCTGAACTGAGGTTTCCTCATCTATGTAATAAGGGCATTGGAATAGATTAGATGGCGTCTGAGGCCTCTTTTAGTTCGAGCTGTATGATAGTCTAATTCTACAATTAAGAAAAAAAAGTGTGCTTGGTAGATGGTAGGGTTTTGAGCTGGAGGGGACCTTAGAAATCATCTAAGCCAAGTAGTGCATTTGGCAGAACCCCTTTCTATGCATCTTTCTGTGGCTCAGAAAAGTAAAGTGACTTGCTCTGGGTTGTGGTCCAGTGACTCTCCATCTCCTGCTCTTCCCACTGCATTACTGAGGTCTCAGTTCAACTCATTGATCTCCATATAATGAGCTCTCCTCTGTGTGCCAGGCCCGTGCTCAGGGCTTGAAGTACAAAAACAAAGGTGAAACAGACATGGCTCTTAAGTGGCTCAAAATAAATAAATAAATTGTCCATTGATTCAAAGATACCTAAATTCTGGGCCTACATCTTCCACTAACTACAAAACATTGTGCATTCAGTTGCATAATAAAATGAGACATATATTTCTAAAAAATTGCCGTGCTATGAAAAATCACACAGTAAAAGCCACAGAGCTTATGGGAAAGGCACACAAAACTCAAAAATTTCATCAGTGACACATAGAAAAGATAGAACCTAATAAGAAACAATAGCACAGTTTTGTACATGTTGAATGGCTAAGGACAGGATGATGGGGGCAGGGAGTGGAGTGCATGCGTGTGGGCCAGCTCTCTTCTTCCCCTAGCTCCTCCTATACCAGAAGATAAGCAAATAAATATGAACTTTACCTTGAAAAATATCTGGTTTGCTCTTAAAAATGGGCTTCAGAAGGGCTGCAGTTTATGAATTATTATGATGTGGTACAGTTTTCTGTTTTCTCGATTCTTACGGACAGAGTAGAGCATAAGCAAACTCGAAATTCTAGTTCTGCTCAAATTGTTCCCTAACATATCAATCACAATTGAACGACTGTGTGTTTTCAAAACAAAAGTTATAGCAGAACTGACTGTATAGTGAAAAGAGCTGTGGACCTGTAGATAGGAAAGACTATTAGTTTTGGAATTAGAAAACGTGAATTTGAATTCTACTGTTGAACCTTGCTATCTTTTAGTCACTAAAATTTTTGATTAACCAGTTGTTAGTTAAAAAAGCACTTATTAAGTGCTCACTGTATGCCAGGCACTGTTTTAAGTGCAGCAGATATAAAGGAATGCAAAAAGCCTAGACTAATAAAAACAATTCCTGCCCACAAGAAACTTACATTGTGATGGGAAAGACAGCACTCAAAAAAAAAATAATAATAACAGTATCAATGCAGCAGCTTGCAAGCCATTCATATGGATGAAGTTTTCATCTATATAGTAAATTAGAAAGAACATTGGCTCTGGAGTGAGAAGACATGCATTCAAATACCACTTCTGGTGCTTACTATCTGTGTGACTTTAGGCAAATCACTTAACCTCTCTAGGCCTCCAGTTCCTCATCTGTAAAATGGCCATTGAGATCCCTTCAAGCTCTAGATCTGTGATCCTATATCCTTTATAAAGGGGAGCCTACCTAGCATTCTGACAACTTTCTTCTTTTGCCTGGATACCAATCAAGCATGTGTACTATTTACTGGTGATCTTTTGTTCTCACTATATGACTGGCCCACCCTTCTTTCAGTAATGAATTTCTCTGATGACATTCTTTACACCACTTTTCCTGTGTAATCCCTAATCTGTCAGTACTACAACTTGCTCACACCCATCATACTTCTGTCCATTGTTTTTTAGGGCTGTGGCAGTTCATGATATGAAGCCAAATAATCTCGTCAGATGCATGTTGTTACCTAAAAGGTGGCCCTTTGTTTCAGAAGGGAACAACTGAACGATCCAGGATCTCACAATTAAAAGGAAGTCAAGGTGTTCATGAAGGTCTCTATGCAAATTTTACTTGCATCTATCATCCCTGTAAGTTGTCATCTACCTTTCCTCCATTTTGTAGCCCTCAAAAAAGATGGTTTTGTCTATCTTGTCTCTATTTCATCATTTTCCATTCACTTCTTGATCTCTTTTAATTTGGTTTCTGACCTCACTATTCAACCGAACTTGTTCTCTCCAAAGTTACCAATTAACCATTTGTTACTTGCCAAATCAATGCCCTTCTCTTGGTCCTCATCATACTTAACCTTTCTACAACATGTGACACAGCTCAATATCCCCTCTCTCTAGGTGCTCTTTCCTCTGGGGACTCTGTGACACTGTTCTGTCTTAGTTTTTCTCCTTTTTCCAGGATGATCCTTCTCGATCACTTTTGCTGTTCCTTATCCTCTTCTAGCTCACTTAGTGTAGGTGACTCCCAAGGCTCTGTCCTGGACTCTTTTCTCTTACTACATCCTCTCCTTTTGGCAATCACTTCAGCTTCCGTAAGTTTAATTGTCAACTCTATGCAGAAGACTCCCAAATACATTTCTGTATTACCCACTGCTTGTTGGAATCTCTACCTGGAAATCTCATAGGCAGTTCCATTGCAAAACAGAGTTGATGAGACTGCCTGCTAAGATCGCTGCCTGGAAATTTGAAGAGGAAGAATTTCAAATTATCAATAGTGATATGAAAAATATTCCAAATCACTAATAATTAGAGAAGTATAAATTCAGATAACCCTAAGGTACCATCTTACACCTATCAGATTGGATAGAATGAAAAAAAAATGATAGATGTTGGAGAGGATGTGGGAAAACAGGTACACTGATAACACTTTTGGTGGAATTATGAACTACTTCAGCCACTCTGGAGAACAATTTGGAACTATGCCCAAAGGGCTATGAGATTGACCCAGCAATACTGCTACCAGAACTATACCCCAAAGAAATTGAAGAAAAAGGACAAGGACCTATATGTACAAAGATGTTTATAGCAGCTCTTTTTATGATGGCAAAGAATTGGAAATCAAGGAAATGCCCATAAATTGGGGAGTGGCTGAACAAGTTGTAGCATATGATTGTGATGGAATACTATTATTCTATAAGAAATGATGAGCAGGATGATTTCAGAAGAACTTGGGGAGACATTTAAACTGATGCAAAGTGAAGCGAGCAGAACCAGGAGAACAATCAACAAAGTCGCAATAATGTTGTAAAGATGAACAATTGTAAAAGAGTTAGTAACTCTGATCAATACGATGATCCACCAGAACTCCGAAGGACTCATGATGAAAAATGCTGTCCACTTCCACACACAAAAACTGATGCATTCAGAATGCAGATAGAAGCATATTTTTCCCTTCATTTTTCTTGCCTATGTGTGTGTGTGTGTGTGTGTGTGTGTGTGTGTGTGTATAGTGGAAATATGTTTTGCATAACTTCTTATGTATAATGGGTATCATATTTCTTACCATCTCAATGGGTGGAGGAGGGATGAAGGGAAGGCAAGAATTTATGACTGAAAATAGAAATAAAATTTAAAAAATAACTTTACTTCACTTTGCATCAGTTCTTCTGTGAGCGCCTGCATCCATGGTAGTGGCGCCCCAACAGGGACCCTCATAACGGGAACCTGGAACTGGGTCCCTAGCAGGGGCAGGGAAGTTGAAAGAGTGTCTTCCCCTGGTGAGTAGCCCTGGAATAAGGTGGGCTGTCTGGCCGTCAGCCCTAAAAAGGAGTCCTCCGGTCATTGCACAGAAGACAATGACTAAGGTAAGGGCAATAATTTCTTCTCATTTAGTCTCAGTTCACCAGGTTAAGCGGGATTAGAGAAATAAATCAGTGTGTGTGTTTTATTTTCACTTTGAATCAAAGCACCTTGTTATATTCGGTCCACAGTGAAGGTGAAATTAAACGGAGCTTGTTCTTTACTTGCCTACCTACCCGGCCCGCGTGTCTTTTTTTATCTTCATTCTGGACCGGCGATTAATCACGGCTGGGGACCCAGGCTCCCGCGGCACAGTTCATATAAGTCTTTTCAGTTTTTTTTGAAGCCATCCTCTTCATCATTTCTTATAGCACAATAATATTCCGTCTATCAGATGTTCCTCTGCTGGAACATAGGCAGACTGTCCCTTACGTGTACTCCAGCAAAACCTGAAGCTCATACGAGATTGAATAATGATCAAGAAATACAATGAGAAATAACTGTAGGTGATTTATTCTACTCCTGAACTGCACAGAAAGTAAGTCAGAAGTCTGGAGGTAGCAGGCAGTGGAGCCCTTCCACTGAAGCCAGCACCAGGAGGAGCAGAGATGATCTGAGTACTGAAAATAGTACTTTGTGCATCTAAGAAATTTTAAAAAACATTTGTTGGATTGAATTATTAAAGCCTTCTTAAATGAGGGGTAAACCCTTCCTATCCTCTTCCCACAATGAGGGCTTACAAACAGAGTTCTGAACTAGGAATTAGGAGACCTGGAAATGTATTCCCAGCTATGCTGATAAGTATAAATTAGGGAAAATTATTTTCTCTCTCTGGGTCCCCTTTTCTTCAAGGATAAAATGAAAGATTTGGACTAGATAATGCATTTATGTTTTATAAGTGTCTGTATTTAGTGGATAGAACAATAGACTTAGAATCCGGAGGACCTGGGTTCTGATCCTACCTTAGCCTAGCTGTGTGACTCTAGGGTAAGGTAGTTCAGCTCTCTGTTCTTCTGTTTCCTCCTCTATAAAGTGGAAGTGATGATACATGTAGTACTTCATTATTGATTGAGATAATGTTTATAAAGTGTTTGGCAAACTTTAACATGCTGCAGAGTTGTTCGTTTTTCTTAATTTCTTTTCCCATAACAGCCCTGTGAAGTGGGTAACGCAAGTGTTCTTATTTCCAATTTACACATGAGAAAACCAAGGCTCAGACTGGTGAATGATCTTGTCTTTGTTTTGTTTTGTTTTGTTTTGTTTTGTTTTTGTTTGTTTGGGTTTTTTTAGGTAATTGGGGTTAAGTGACTTGCCCAGGGTCACACAGCTAGTAAGTGTCAAGTGTTTGATCTGAGGCTGGATTTGAACTCAGATCCTCCTGACTTCAGGGTCAGTGCTCTCTCCACTGCACGATCTTGTCCAGGGCCACACGGCTACAAAATGTCAGATGGGGTCTCCCAGCAGGAAGTCAAGAACTCTTTAGGCCACACTCCAGCTATTGCTCTTTCTTCGAGTCCTACTGCTTCTGTTTGATGCCCCATTGTGTCAAAGGAATCCATGGGGAGATTTCAGAGGGAAGCAATGAAATGAATTAGAATTAGGGAATCAGATGAGGATGCCTCAGCCCACACGATTAAGATGCCCGACTTTGGGAATGGGTTTCTATGGAAGCTGTCCCTGAAGAACAGAGTCCTTCTGAATACCAGAGCTTTTTATTTTTCAGACACCACTGACCAGGCTTCCATATGAATAGTCCATCTCTGCCAAGTGTCAGGTTCAAGGTGAGAGAGGATTAAGGATCTCTCTTTGAGTGGCCAATCATGTTAGAGCTGTGTTTTAGGCCTCTGTCTAATTATTACCTTGGATATGCACATACCTCTTAACCACTTGGCTTTGGAACCTGCTGAGAACACACCTCAGGGATTAGTTTAAGCTAACATCAAATTTAGCTACTGCTATAGCTAGAAATGGGAAGAACCTCCAATGGCTGAATGTCACAGTCACGTATACCTCCCACATAAGATCAGCCCCTTCACGTTAGTTTTTCTTCTCACCTCTCTTGGAACACACACTGGAGATGCTTGATGGTCTCAAACCAATTGTTTTCCTCTCAAACCATTTTAAAAATCTTTCTTCCTTTGGTCTTTCTAAAATCATTGGTTAGCTGGTCAGCTGAATGAAAGAGTGTGAATTGATCCGGCTTTTCTTCCTTGTCTCCCTTCCCTTGTTATCTGCCCTCCCACCTTCCTTTCTTTCTTCATCAAACCTATCAGTTGCCTATTCTAAACAGGTGGTCCATTGATAATGGGTCAAGTAGTTGAAGAATATTATCAACGATGGCTCCCGTAAAAAAAAGCGGCTTAAAAGATGTCTAGAAGAATGAGTATGATGGGAAAATGAGGTTGAGATGTTTGCAATGTGAACGCCAGGGAGAACAGATGGACAATTCAAGTGCTGCTTGAGCAGTTACCAAAAAAGGGCCTCTGGAGTGTTAGACACAACCTTGGTGGAAAGACACAGGCCACACTGCTCGGTATAACGAGGTGGATGAATTTTAGAGAGTACTTATGCCTATGGGATCCCAAATCCACCAAAAAGGTTCAGAGAAGACATGGTTCCTCTCTTCATGGAGGTTATAGTCTAGTAAATTCTCATAAAATGTCAGAGTTAAAAGGAACCTCAAAGGTCATCTGGTTCAATCCGCATAATAGGAAACAAACACAAAGCTATAACACACAATATTATATTATATTATAAATGCCTTGCAAAGTTGAAAAACAAGGTTCTAAGGACTCCTAAGAGGGAAGGGTAGGAGAATCTCGTCTCCCTTCTTCTCTTTTCTTTCTGTCTGTTATATCCCTTACTCCACCCACTTCTCATTCCACACTAAGCGCCGTCTATAATACCTGGCCCAGCTTTTGGAAATCAGAGTGAAATGGCTATATTTAACCTGGTCTCATGTATTAAAAATAATTACCTTAATTGATACTAATTATTAAATATTCATCATCTAGTTATATGCTTCCCTTTGCTTGTACATGCACTCTATATTAGTCATTATAAAACAAGACATGCAGAAAACTGTATAATTAACCACAAAGCATTCAGGACGTAAACTCAATAAAAATCAAAGGTAGGCGAAAAATGCTTTGAACTGTGTTGGATTCTACTGGAGACTTCCTGTGGCCAGCAGAGAGCTTGGGGGTGAAGGGTGCGATTCTTTCCCTGCTCAGTGCCCTTACAACTTTTCTCAGGAATTGAGGAAAAAGACATATAGGGAAAAGCAAAAGACATTCATTAGTATGGTTAATTAGGTAAGGTAGAAGATTCAAAAGTGTAGCCAAACCAACACATTGTGTTTTTGAGATGGTGGGAGATAGTCTTCAGCATTTTTAAGAATTGCAAGGAAGCTTAAGGCATAAAAAAATTTAACTTAGGTCCAGACAGTAGAAGTACAGCTTAGAATAGAAGTAATCTTAGAACATAGAACACAGAACATCACAGGTAGAATACAATGTCAGAAATACATTAGTACCTTATTATACTTTAAAATACTTTTATAATAAGGTAGAACATGAGCTCTTTTTAAGTAGAGATTTTTTTCATTCATTCTATTTGTATCATCAGCCTCTTACACGGTGTCTGGCAATTAATAAATACGTGGTGATTGATTGAGCATTTGGAAGGTAACCTTAGAATACAGAATGTTTAATGTATAAGAGATACAATAATACTATTAATTAATAACACTATTCATAGTAGTAGCTAGAACAAGTATAGTTCTTTAAGGTTTACAAAACATTCCGTAAATATTAATTCATTTCATCCTTACAACAACCCTGGGCTTCGTACCTGAAAGATAAGATTTTAGAGCTGGAATGTATCTTAGAACACAAAACATGGAATGAGAGAGCTAGAAGAGACAGCAGAATTTAGGATTTCAGATCGTCCAGCTCTTCCATTCTCTGATTCTATGAAAAAGCAGAAATCTCTTGTTAGGTTTTCCTACCTGCCGTCAGGTAGGGCCATAACTATGCCTGTCTCTCAGATAGCCAATTTGCTTCATTTTGCTGACTGCTGCTACTCCTTGGTACCAATCCAGTGCCAATCTGAGACTGGGCAGGTAGCCACAGGGAATTAGAATTAGGTCATCCACTCTTTCCACTTAGGTCATCAAAAAGTCATTGACTTCTAATCGTTGTAATCACCATCACTGCTGAATGAGGCTAGAGGCTCAGTCCCAAAAGGCACTCTATCTCCCTTCCTATCCCCTGAGTCATTTGGCCTCCTTTGTTAACTGATTTTCATCCTATTTTATCTTTATGTAAGTCAATATTAAAAGAAAACAAAAAAAGAGAATGTTTCAGGACTACATTGGGTTAGAAGCTAGAAGAATTCTTACTCTTATCTTTGGTGTCCCACATGCTCTTGCATATAAAAATCAAAATGGTCTGGTGAGTCCAAGTCAAATATGATCTTCATGGCGGTTGATTATGTGCAGATTCAGAGTTGGGAATGCTCAGTGTTTCTAAGCATGCTAATGTGGAAGCCCTGGAGTCCTGGCTGGGCTATTACCTCACTGGGCAGCCTGAGGCAAATCACTTCAGTTAGTATTCTCTCCCAATAGAATATAAGCACTACAGGGGCAGAGATGGTTTCCCCTTTTTGTCTCTGTATTCCTAACGCTTAGGGTGATGCCTGTCACATAATAGGCATTTACTAGATGTCTGTTAACTGGTTTACTGATTCTCTGGGCTTAGACTCCTCATCTATAAAATGAAAGGGGATCACTAGGTGATGTCTAAGCTCCCTTCCAGCTCTAACATTATAAGATAGAGTGTTGGACTTGTGTTAAGAATCAATCCACAAGCATTTATTAAGTATCTACTATGTGCCAGGCCCTGTTTTAGGTACTGGGGATAAGAAGAAAGATAAAACAATTCCTGCTCTCGTGGTGCTAAAGCTTTTACTGGAGAAGATAACATGTAGCTATATTTATACAGCTATATGTTTGTGTTTACAGAATAAATGCAAAATAAATATGAGGTGGTTTAGGGAGAAAGAGTCCTGGCCATTGGGGAGTTAAGAAAAGCTTTGTAGAGATGTGGTGTGTAAGCTGAGTCATGAAGTAGAGGACTGAGAAAAACCTGGCTTCAGCTTTGACCTTGAGTACTTCCTAACAGTGTGACCCCACAGTCCTGGGGTGGAGAACCTGCATCCTCAAGGCCACACACGGCCTTTTGACTGAGGCCAGGCTTTACGAATGCTTTCATTAAGGGGGTTTGTTCTGTGAGATTTGGATTCAGTCAAAGGCATCTAGAGGGCCACAGGGTCCCCAGCCCTGCCCCAGACCATTCTCTTGGCCTTTTGGAGCCTCAGATAGAAAATGGGGATGTTAGCATATACCTTTTATTAAGTCTATGAGTCACATCTGACTCTTTGTGACCCCATTTGGGCTTTTCTTGGCAAAGATACTGGAGTGGTTTGCATTTCCTTCTCCAGCTTATTTTACAGATGAAGAAACTGTGGCAACAAGGTTAAGTGTCTTGCCCACGGTCACACAGCTAGCTGGTAAGTGTCTAAGGTCAGATTTGAACTCAGATTCTCCTGCCTTCAGGCTTAGCTCTCTGTGCACTATGGCGCCACCTAGCTGTCCAGCACCTACCTTACCACTCATTTGTTTTGTACAGATCTAAATGTGTACATATGGTTTTTCCTGTTAGAATGTAAATTGCCTAAGGGTAGGGAGTATTTCATTTTGACTTTGTGTCCCTAGAACCTAGCACAGGGCCTGGTACATAATGGATACTTAATAAATGACTGCTGATTGATTAATACAACATTTTGCAAACCCTAAAATATTATATAATTAGGTTGATGATCATGATGATATGGACCCACCATTAACAGAGGACATAAGCCTCAGTTTCCACCTCTGTAAAATTAAAGGGTTTGATGAGATGATCTCAAAGTTCCCTTCCAGCTCTAACATTTCATGTTCTTAGGTCTCTTGCAATTCTGCCATTTCGCACTCCAGGTTCCTTCTGGACTATAATCCCACATGTTTTAACTTGTTTCCAGCAGTGGGGTTGAAGGCACAGATCATCACATTCTCTCACCCAGCCTACCATCTAATAAGTGGTACACCTCTTCTTTGGTCGTTGGCAGGGGTTATGGTGATCAGAATAAAGCCAACTGGTCCAAGAAGAAAAAAAGTAAAGGAATGGCCTTGGAGGCAGGGATAATTGTCCTGAGAATACGATTTCAACAAGTATTCTAAGTACAGTCAATTTGGTTAAATAAGACAGATAACCTCACTCTGGAAAGCCATGCTCTTCAGACTGTGATAGTTCAATGCAACAAGAGGATGGTACGACTTTAGTTATTGCCCTGGGGTTTAAAGTACCAAAGAAAACTGTTGTTTAAAACCTTATAACCTGGAATGTTCTACAAATGTCTAGAGACAATATGTATAGTGTAGTGAAAAGAACACTGGATTTGGAGCCATGCAACCTGAATTTAAATATTAGTTTACTTATTTATTCATTTATTTGTTCATTCATTCATTCATTCATTCATTTGTTTATCTATTTATTTATTCATTCATTCACTCATTTATTTATTTATTTATTTATGCTTATTTATTTATTCATTTATGTATTTATGTATTTATTTATTTTTATTTTTTAGCTGTGTAACATTGGGCCAGTCATTCAAATTCTCTGAATCTCTCCCTCTCTCTTTGGCTGTGAAATAAAAGACTTAGGTTCAGCAGTCTACCTGAAGGTTCTTTCCAATGCTAAAAGCCTCTGATGATCACAGTTCAATGAAAAGAACAAATAATTATTTAATAAATTTGAGGGGCTCAAAATGATGAGATTAATTTTTAAAATATATAACATTTATTTCTCCCAATTACATGTTAAAACAATTTTAACATTTTTAAAAAAGTTTTGAGTTCCAAATTCTATCCATCTCTCCCTTCCTTCCCCCTCCCTGAGATGGTAAGCAACCATTTACAGGTTATACATGTGCAATCATGTAAAACATTTCCATATCAGTCATTTTGTACAAGAAGAATAAAAAAAAAGAATGGAAGAAAGTGAAAAATAACATCTTTCAGTCTGTATTTTAAACAATATCAGTTCTTTCTCTGGAGGCAGATCATATGCTTCATAATTAGTCCTTTGGGATTATCTTGGATCATGGTTTTGCTGAGAATAGCTAAGTCATTCACAATTCTTTATTGTACAATATTGCTCTCACTGTATACAATGTTCTCTTGGTTCTGCTTACTTTACTTTGTATCAGTTCATGTAAGTCTTTCCAGGTTTTTCTGAATTATGCTGTTTGATGAGACGTTTTCTCAGTAGTCTTGACCTTTTAGGTCAAGACAGCAGAGTCAAGGCCAAATTCAAGCAAAATTTAAGGTTAGGCAAAAGGGATCTTTGGTACTCCTTCCTTCCTCGCTCAGATCTTTAACCATACCATGCCCACTCCCATATCCATGACAAAATTGACCACTTCCAAGTTCCTAGTGCTTTTATTCTGTCTTTCTGTCTTCTTGATGGTCAAGCATGTGTTGCTGTATCCAGGCCTCTTCCTCTGGGCAGCTCACTGTGCTCTAGACCTTTTGAAATTTACCCTTCTCCATGTAACTCACTTGAGAAAGTTATTTTGGGGTAGATAACAATAGATATGAAATTAGGAGAAAGGGAAGGTAAGGGAATAAGCATTGATTAAATATCTGTTACGTGCCAGGTACTACGTTAGGAATTTTACAAGTATTATCTCATTTGATCCTCACAACTGTCAGAGGTAGTTATGATTATTATAGATGAGGAAACTGAGGTAAACAGGGGTTAAGTGACTTGCCCAAGGTCACATAGCTACTAAGTGTCTGAGGCTAGATATGAACTCAGATCTTCCTGACTCTGGGTCCAGCACTCTATCCACTGTGCCATGCTTCATTAGTTCTGCTGCTACTTAGTTGTGTGAATTTGGACAAATCCCTTCCCTTTTCTGGATCTCGGTTTCCGTATCTGTACGTAAGATGGATGAGTAAGTCCAAAGTAACTCTATTGGGGCTGTTTTCCAAGGGAACCAGTTTTTGGCTTTAGGTTCTCTTTAGCCTTTAAATATCTATGCTCAAAGAGTGTTAATGGATTAATGAGCTGCAGCCCCTAGGTAAAATTTGGATATCTGTCTCTGTGAAACAAGGCATTAGTTGAAACAAGTGAACATCAGAGGAGGCATATTAAGGACAGAAAGCACATCTTACCATCCCCTCAGATGACCACAGATGGGTGGCTGCATACTTGGTCCATGCAGAGAGACAGCCCTTTCCAGGAGAGCATGAAGACTAGCTTCTAATGTTGGAGTTTATAGGGGAAAAGGCCAGAAAATCCCCAAGAAGGTAATAATTGGGGGCCTTCTGGTAGAAATAGGTTCAACAAGTTCTACAACTACCACCCATCTTCTCCCCAGAAAGCTTGTACTGTCACTGCCTTTGGAACTACCAATATTGAGCTGAGGGCTATGGGAAAAAGTCACTCAGAGAGCCAGAGCAGAATGTCAGAGCTGGGAAGGAACTCAGAATAGAGAACTTCAGGGCTGGAAAAGACCTTCAACAGTCCCCCAGGCCAACTGTTTTATTTCAGAAATAAAGAAACAGAGGCGAAGAGTGGGGAAGGAAAACTGGCCCGAGTCAACAGCTATTTAGTAGCACATACTGTCCTAACAATAGTAATTGGCACTTGTGTATTGCTTTACATACATCAGTTCATCTGATGCTCAGAATAGCCCTGTGAAGTTAGTCCTGCTTAATGTCTTATGATCTTTTCCTTCATCAGAGCCTAGCTCAGGCCTCTGTGCAAAGTAGATGCTTAATAAATGTTTTTGAATTTAAATGAATTGAAATTTTCAGAGACAGGTTTTGTGATGTTTAATCCTACACCTTTATAGTTGCTAAGGTTATACCATTTGCCCATATGTCTTTCTGTACATCTACACTGAAACTGTTTCTTTGCTGGTGAAGGTTCCTGAGGACAGGTCACATCTATACTAGCAGTCATTCTATTTGGATGGATTGTAATCATTATTTCCTCCTCGCTGACAGGGGCTGTGAGAACATACAGTATTTTTCCCATCCTCAGAATAAGTGTTGCTCTTTGAGGGTGTTCTGTACGGCAGCTGATAAGTTCTATTCCACTGAGTCCCCAGCTCTGTCTGTACTTCTACTTCCCAGAAGGTGCCAGGCACTGGAATCTGGTACTATTTCCATTTTACAGATGAGGAAACTGAGTCTCAGAAAGTCCAAGTGACTTGCCTCTGGTGATAAAGCTAGAAAGTATCTGATGAAGTCTCTTTTAGGACCTCTGAGGCCAGCAATCTTTCCATTACAAACATGCTATCTCTCAACTAGATCCTACAGGTCTTCTAATTCCTACTTTAGTTCTCTTTTGACCATACCCACCTAGAGAGAAGCAAAGTTGAAGCCAGTCTGATTTACTCGAGCCACAACTACAGGTAGCATTCTCCTTGTCCCCTCTCCAGTTTTTTCCTTTCTTAAAGTCTCCTTCTCAGTGTACAGTCTTAAAAAGTATCCAAGCTCTTTCATGAAATTTAATCAATTCAAGTGGTCCAAGAGGATCCTCTATTTCCTTGTTTATTATGAACTCATAAATTAGTCACTGTAGAATCATAGCTTAGAGCTGGGAAGGAACTCAGAGACCATCAAGTCCAGCTCCGATTTTGCTGATGAGGAAATTATGACCCAGAAAGGTCGTTGCTTAAACATGATCACGCAGGTGATTAAAAAAAGTCAAAATGAGCCCACATCCTTTAATCCCAAATTCAGCACTCTTACCACTACGTCATGTCGTTAGTTAGTCAACAATATTTATTTCATGCCTATGTGTGTCAGGCACTGTGCTAAGCATTGAGAATACAAAGAAAAGCAAAAGACAGTCCCTACCCTCAAACAGCTCAGACTTGAAAGAGCCATAGGCACAGATTAATTGCACTAATTAATCTTGGTTCCAGAGAAGAGATGATGAAACACAGTTCCCTCCTATTAAGAAATGGGAAAGGACACTTGTGAAATGTTGTCAGGTTGTGTTGTTTTGTCAGTGGGGTTTACTTAATTGTTTTCTTCATTACAGGGTTCATTTGGTGTAAAAACCAAAGAGCATAAGTAATGTTTAAGAATAAATAGATTGTCACTTTTGATTAGAGAAATGCAAATTATAGCAGCTCTGGGGTGCCACCTCATACCTACCAGATTGGCTAGTATGACAAAAAGGGAGAATGATAAATGCTGGAGAGGATGTGGGAAACTCGGGACTAATGCACTATTGGTAGAGTTGTGAATTAATCCAACATTCTGTAGGGCAGTTTGAACTCTACCCAAAGAGTTATAAAATTGTGAATACCTTTTGATCCAGCAGTGCTACTTGTACAAAGCTAGGTTTAGCTTCAAAATGTCATTTGGTGTAAGGGAGAGTACTAGATTTGGAGTCAAAGGAGACCAGGGTTCAAACTCTAGCTCAGACACTGAAATGCTCACCACAGCTGGAAGTCTTCTCAGCCTGATGATACCTGCCAGACTTGAAGACCTCCTCCATGCCAAAACGAGGCATTAGAGAATGGCCAATATTTCTAACTGTGTGACCAGTGGGTAGTCACTTTAATTTTTTGAGTCTTGATTTCCTTCAATCAGTGTAGCATTTATGCAGCCTTTATTGTGTGACCTCAGAAGGTCTAGCAGCTGCGGAGACTGGGAAAGGCCACTATGAAACAAAATTTTTTAATCGAGTCCAGAACGAAGCCATGGACTCTTAAGAGGCAGAAGGAGAGAAAGGAGAGAGAACTCTTTGTTTGTAGAGTGGGGATGACAGTGCTTCTCCTACCTATCTACCCTGGCTATTTTTAAGGAAAATGTTTTGTGAATCTTCAAGTGCCATGAGAATATGAGTTGCTGCTACTGCTAGTACTCCAAAGATCTGTAGACCGTCATTGGACCCATCTGTGAAGCCTTGCCAGCTTGGCAGGTCAGCAAGAGCTTGCAGTCTTGGGAGATAGCCTTCAAGAACCTGAGTTTCCTTCATGTCCTGATGAGGTAATTAAATTCCTTTTGAATTTGAGTCTAAGACCGAGACTAAATGGTCAGCTACTGGTAAAACCGTAACACTAGCTTCAATTTATCTAGTTTGCTGAACGTTTTACACATATTCTCTCATTTGAGCCACACTGCAACCTTGTGAGGGAGTTTCTACAGATACCATTATCCCCATTTTACAGGTGAGGAGACTGACAATTCCATTGAGCTGTATGGATGGCAAGTGTGAGATCCAGGATTTGAACCCTACTCTTCTTGACTCTTAGTTTAGTATGCTATCCAACCGTGATGTTGTGCAAAGCAATCTGACTGGTTCCGACTCACTTCTATTAGTTATTCTTCTGTGGTTAGCTATTGTTTTGACTGAAAAAAAATGTGTGCAGTTTGATGAACTACATAGATATGGCCCCTACAGCATTTGTTTCCATGGAAACAAGAGCTTACTTCAGAAATCTGTGATTTCCTCCACGTGGACACTCTCTCCTCTACTCATGCAGATCACAGTCTCTTCTTGATTTAGTGGAAGGAGAAATGAGTTGTCAGTGCTCTCCTCCTACACAGAATCCTTGCCCAGATGACTCTCCTCCTGATAATAATAATCTCTCTTCTGAGATAATTTGATTCATGGACAAGAAGCATGTAATCTGTGACTGAGTCACTACTGGAAGCTTTCTCAGCTTGATAAGACTTACCAGAGCATAGCTTTATTGGCATAGACTTGAAGACCTCCATGCCAAGATGAGACATTGTGGAAGGGCTTTCGTGAATGGCCCACATATATCAGACTCTCAGGAAAATACAAGGCTTCTCATCTTACTTTTCTTTGAAGCTAAACAGTATGTTCAATTGTCATTTCATGACATAAGATTTATTTTTAAAAAAATACTGTTGCTATCTTTTGCTTTTATAGCAACTTCTTTTATGAATACATCTCTTTCACCTCCCCATGGAATAAGTCATCTATTGTAACACAAAACAAAAAAGAAAGAGGAGAAAAAGCTGGTCAGCAAAATTGACCAAAAGATCAGTTAAATCTGACATTCTATGCAGTGAACCACACCAACAGTCCCCCATTCTACAAAGGAAGGAAGGGGAGGGGCTCTTTTTCTCATTTCTCTTTAGGGCTGAGCTTCGTCACTATAATGACACAATATTCATTTTTGAAAACCAGATTTTGGCCAAGTACATTGAATTACTTTTACTTGTCTTTCTAGGTATGCATTTCATATAAGCTCAACATGACAGATTAAGTACTCCCCTCTCCACTAACCAATCAACCCACAAATTTTAAACATCTACTCTGTGAGAGATAGTGTGGCACAGTAGATAGATGTCTCACCTCAGAGTCAAGAAAACTTATGTTCTCATCAGTCAGCCAACCACCAAACATTTATTAAATGATTACTACGTGCCACGTACTGTGATAAATTATAGGCAGAAAAAGAAAGGCAAAAAACTCCCAAAAAACACTGTCTCTGCCTTCAAGGAGCTCATATTCCAGTGCAGGAAACAACTTATAAATGAACAAACAAACGAATACACAGACACAGACACAGACACAGACACAGACACAGACACAGACACAGACACACGTGTGTATATGTGTATATGCATATCCATATATATATGCAGAGAGACAGAGAGAAAGAGAAAGTAAAAGAGGCAGAAAAAGAGAAAGACTGGGGGTGGGGAGAGACAGAGATAGAGAGAGACAGAGACAGATAGAAAGAGAAATATAAGACTGGAAAGGTAGATTGCATTTAAATTGAGAAAGGCTTTAAATTACACACACACACACACACACACACACACACACACACACACACACACACACCCCTCCCTCTGTAGGATTTTGTATCTGATCCTATGGTAATAGAGAACCACTGCAATTTATAGAGTAATGTATAGTTAGACCTACATTTGGGAAAATCACTTTGGCTACTGAATAAGATGAATTGGAGAATTCAGGATTCAGGAAAAGCAATTGAATATTTTGCAAGTGGAAATGCCTATCTTTGTTAATGACTTTTCCCAGCAGACCTCACATAGTATTTTATTTTATACATCTGTCAAGCACTCGTCAATCTACAAGCAATCTACATACCTACTATGTGCTAGGCACTGGAGATACAAATACAATGAATAAGACAATCTTTAATTGAAAGGAATGTATATTCTAACTGGGAGATAAGTATATAAATAAATACGTACAGAATAAATATAAGGAGAAGAGATATAAAGTAGTTAACTCCAAGGTAGTTTAGGAGGCACCAAGCAGTTGAGGAGACCAGGAAAGGCATCATGTAGAGATACTGCTTGAGATGACTTTTTTTTTTTAATTTTTAGGCAGTTGGGGTCAAGTGACTCGCCCAGGGTAACATAGCTAGTAAGTGTCAAGTGTTTGGTCTGAGGTCAGATTTGAACTCAGGTCCTCCTGACTTCAGGGCCAGTGCTCTATCCATCAAACCATCTAGCTGCTACTTGAGATGACTCTTGAAAGATGCACTCATCACATAAGATTCCCTGAAGTGAATTGCATCATTGTAAGTCATCATTGACGTGCATGTGATTTATGATTCCGTGCACTTAACTGCACTTGTCTACGTCAAATCTCTTTTTTTCATGTAACGACATGGATCTTAGGTGCAAACAAGTATGACCAGGAATTCTATTCGAATATCTTTCATATTCATCCCCATTCACATACAGCCATCATCCTAGTACAAGTCACTTTAGCTCACCTCATCTATTTTATTCTTTCATACCCACCCGCAGAAGATAAAAATCACTTGAGGAAAGATAGTGGTTTCCATTAATAATGTTTTCTCCAACAGGTGGACATGAAGAGGGCATGAATTCTAGGCATGAGGTACATAGCCTGCGTGACTGCACAAATGAGAGAAAACAGAGTAAAACTGGGAAACAGCCAGTAACCCAATTAGCCAAGAATGTAGAGCTTGTGAATGTGGAAAAATATGAACTAAAAGTAGGTCAGGCCGGAGCCAAATTGTGGAAAATCTTACATGCCAGGCTAAGAGTTAGAGTGGATCTCAGAGGTCAGCTAGTTCATCCAATCTCCCTTTGTAACATCTCAGCCAACTAATTTTCCAATTTTCATTTGAAGACTCCCAGTGATGGACAATGCACTACCTTACAAGGCAATCCAACCCACTTTTGGACATAGCTGCTTAGTAAGTTCTTTCTTCTATCAAACAGAAGTTTGTCTCTCTGTAACCTACCACTGTGACCATACCACTTTGCTTCCTCAGCACGGTACTTAATGAAGGAAGGAATGAGAAAGCCTACTGCTGTCATTCACCATAATTCTCTCTGCAAGCTACCACATATTAGTCAGTTTAAAGAGAACAACTGTATTATCTCTGATACTTTCTCTCACTTAAATATTCTCTTTTTGGCAGCCCTGGCGTGGGCAGCATTTGCTAAGGACAATCCCTGGGCTGAACCCAACTCATGTACCATCTGCCCCCACACATAGCTATTCTCAGCAAAGTGAAGGAGGTCACAGGATGCTCAGTACATGAATCAACAGCTTGGTGCCTTGGCAAAGATGAGCTCGTTATCTCTACCATGCCTCTACAGGGTGTAGCTACAGTTGAGTGTGGTCTTCCAAAGCCCATATTCCCATTCCTATTAGTAATGCATGAGTTCATGCTAAAACTGGAGGGAGGAAGGGAGGGAGAGAGAAAGCATGTTGCAATACGTGCTGCACGTCAACTCAAAGCCAACAACACCCGTGACTCATCAGCGATAAGCCATTCCAGCAACACCATGAGCCCATCACAGCCACCCGAGATTTAACTGGGTCCACGAAGTAATTAGACAAAAGAATAGAATATGAGGGATTTCAAGGAGACTAGTGATTATTTGAATTCACATAAATAAATGATGTCATATTGGATAAAGTAATCAAAGTATCGAGTGCTATAAACACAGAAGTCCAGCAAAGCATTGACTTGCCCTTGAAGTTAGACCACGTTCAGATAGCAACTGAAATGGGTGAAGGAAATAGGCCAAATGCCTGCTGAGAAGCTTCATTTCATGACTAGGATTTAGTCAGAGCAGAAGCCTTAGAGATCATTTTGCACAACCTTCTCCTGGCACAGTTGAGGCGGTGCTGAACTTGGGGTCAAATTCTGCTCCAGATGCTTGCTGACTGCATGACCCTGATTGGCCAAGTCATCTCTCAGCCTCAGTTTCCCATCTGTAAAATAAGGGTGATGATAGTGCCTACCTCACAGGGTTGTTTTGAGGTTCAAATTCGAAACATGCCAGAACACGACCGCAAATTGTAAAGTACTATATACATGTTGGGGTGTGGGGGGTGTCCAAGGAGGACTAGCGCCTCTGGTGTATGGACATGCTGAGCCCTTTCCAGGGCTGCTCATCCATCTTTGGTGTCTACCTAGCACTTGACTCTCACTTGGGGCTCCAAGAAGCCGGCCACACCCCTGTAAACCATCTTGGCAGATGGGCTGGACCAGGTTGAGAGTAACTGACAGGCCTCACACCCATCAGTGAGTTGAGGGGGGGCTGTCCACCCTAAGCATGTGAAGACTCCTCCTGGTAGAATGGGCAGATGAGAACAATTCCTTCCAACAGCCATGAAGGAGGCTGAAGCAGGCACTGCGGAGCTCTTAGAGTTTGGTCAGACCTCAAAAATGCCAAGGGCATCCACTGCATCCTGGGCCATCTCCAGTCATCCTGACTTCTGTCCTGCCACTAGACTTCAATGACTCTGGAAGAGACAGGCTGAGGACTTTGTGGAAATCTGCCTCACTTAAATCCAATTCATGCACAAGTCAGCACATCACCCATGATGTCATTGGTTCTTTTTGAAAATGAAGGACAAACAACAACTGTATACATGTTCTTATTATTATTATTACCGATCAACAACTGAGGCCCAGAGATTCAGTGACTCTTACAAGGTCATGTATATGTAAATATATATATGACCCAGTGCTTGAGCCTATTCCAAATCTAGTGATCTTTCTAACTCATTATCAAATGCTGTATTAAACCAATTGTCCTGTTATCTGACATGATTTTTATCTTCTATTCATGAATAGTCAAGAAAACAAAATGGAACAGATGATTTCAAACTCAGATGGCTGCGGCTTGTCCTAGGGTGGTGGCTGTTTGAGTGAAAAGAAGGTAATGAATAAAAAAGATGTGCAGAATAGAATTCCTGGTCATAATTTTTGCACTCAAGATTCTTACTTTCACATGAGAAATTCAAGAGATCAGATGAATAAAAGGGCAATTAAGTGCCTGGAATCATGATCATTGATAATATATAGATACATTATTGAGAATGCAAAGCAAAATGTTATATGACAAGCACATCTTTCAAGTGAGCATTTTAAAGTTTCTAAAATATTACATTTTTAAAAAAACCTGTGAGGTTAAGTAGTTTGTTATTTTAATTTTTAAAGATGGGGAAATTAGGGTTCAGAGAAATGACTTGCCTAATGTTATATACTTAGTGAATGTGACAGCTGGTCAGGCAATTAGGTGGTGCAGTGGATAGAGTCTGAAGTCAGGAAGACTCATCTTCACAAGTTCATATCTGGCTCAGACACTTACTGGCTGTGTGACCCTGGGCAAGTCATTTAACCCTGTTTGCTTCAGTCTCTCATCTGTAAAGAGTTAGAGAAGGAAATGGCGAATCATTCCAGTATCTTTGCTGAGAAAATCCCAAATGGGTTCAAGAAGAGTTGGATATGACTGAATGACTGAGCGATAACTGCTGGAATTCAAATTCAGGTCTTCTGACTCCAAGACCAGAGCCTTTCTCAATATAATATACCTCTTGCTTTATCATCTCCCCCTGAACCCGAGCCTTCCACTTCTGTTTCAAATGGAACCCAAGTCAAAGGAGGGATTTATGATCCAATAAATCTAGTCTGGGGTGGAGGTGTTTGTGTGGATATAGGTGAAAGTGTAGGAATAGGTGCAGTAAAGAAGCCTAGAACAGTGAGAACGCTCTCTGGGTGAGTGGGCTAGAATCAGGCAGGTTTCTTTGTAGGCCTTAGAACTCTTTAGATTCGTGCCAATGGGCAGCTTTCGTGACAATCGGACAACATTCAGTGGCACCTGCCACTGAAACTATTAGTAAGTATTATTATTAGTAATATTATTATTACAAATAATGGTAATAAGCATAACAACTATTTTCATAGCACTTAAGGTGTAGCAGCATGATACTATTTAAAGTACTGGCTTTCACTCAGGTCAGGAAGTCCTGGGTTCAAGTCTTGCCTCTGACATTTATTGGCTATGTAACCAAAGACAAGTCACTTAATCTCTCAGTGAGCCAGGCAACTCTTTAATACAAGAGAAGGTACTAATCTGTATTACTAGAAATAGTTCTTTTTTTATCAATGAACTTCTATGAACTCATTGATCCAATTAAAAAACATAAGGCATCACGATATAGTGGGCAATGCACTGGATTTGAAGTCCAAGAACATGAGTTCCAATCCTGGCTCTTCTGTTTACTACCTGAGTTATCTTGGGCAATGAATTTTTTACTATTATCAATAATAATTAGAAGAAAGAAGAGGAGGAAAATAAGCAATGAATAAGCCACTCCTACCTGTCCATTAATGGTCAAGAAGAGGGTGGCTAGATTGCACAGTGGATAGAGAGCCGGTCCTGGAGTCAGGAAAGCCTGAGTTCAAATCTAGACTCAGACACTTCCTAGCTGTGCAACTCTGGGCAAGTCATTTAACCTCTGTCTGCCTCAGTTTCCTCATACATAAAATGGGAATAGTAACAGTACCTCCCAGGATATTTGTGATGATACAATAAGATAAGATTTGTAAAGTGCTTTGCAAATCTTAAAGTGCTATCCAAATGCTATTCTTGTTGTTGTTGTTGTTGGTACAAGTGTGCTGGCCTGAAAATCATCCCCCTCAATCAGGGACTTCTATTTTATCCAAGAAAATGCATTGATTTTCTAATGTACAGGTAATGATGATGATACTAAAAATATTTTACACTGTTTGCAAGAATTAGAATTTTGCAGTTACGGGACTTGCGATCTAATCTTGGTTCTGCTAATCACAACCTGTGTGACCTTAGGTAAGTAATTTGACCTCTCCAGGCTTCAGTTTCCTCCCTTGCGTAATTAGGGAGTTGGACTAGATGATCTCTATGACACATTCCTGCTCCAGATCCTATTAAATACTATGAAGGCAATTTCACACACATTATCTTAGTTCATCCTCACAACTATCCCACCATGAGGTAGAAGGGGGAGATATTAACATAATTAGAGGACCTGATTTGGAGTCGAGACACATGAGTTCAAGGCCCACGTCTAGGACTTATTTGCTGTGTAACTATGGTCAAGTTGCTTAACCATCTTTGAGCCTCAGTTTCCACATCTATAAAGTGGGGCTAATAATACTTTCACCACCTCCCTCAAAGGGGTGTTATGAACAAAGAGCTTCATAAAATTTAAGGCTCCTAGAAACATGAGATGTGATTACCCTCATGTGATAGTAGATCGATGGCCCAGAGCAGTGCAGTGATTTGCCCAACATCACATGCAATAGATACCAAGTGACAAAGCCAGGATCCAAACGCAGTCAGGTTTTCTGACACCTGTTCCCTTGTTCTTTCCATTACTTCCTATTGACTACATGGCGGTGGGAGTGGGGGTGGGGTGAGGAGAGGAGAACCCCAATCAAGTCAAAGGGTTCCAACTAGATAAACATAAACGATCATAGAGATGGAGCTGTAAGGCCAGTACTTCGCAGGTCATTGGGTCGAATCCCATTACTCTAAATAGGAGGAAACTGAGGCCCCGGAATGATGAATGACGCACTCAAAGTCATTCAGATAGAAAGGGTCTTTGTGAAGCTTAGAACCCTTTAGTTCTATGCTGCTGGGCATCTTTTGTGACTATCGAATAGCATTCAGTGGTACCTGCTACTGAAGCTATTATACGTTATTAGCAATATTATTATCACTAATAATGGCAATAAGCGTAACAACTGTTTTTGTAGTACTTAAGATGGAGCAGCATGATGCTATTTAAAGTACCGTACACTGTACAATCTAGCCACCTTCTTCTTGACCATTAATGGATGGGTAGGAGTGGTTTGTTTGTTACTTATTTTCCTCTTCCTCCTCCTAATTATTATTAATGATAATAGTAATAGTAAAAAAACTCATTGTGTAAGATAACTCAGGTAGCAAATAGAACAGCCAGGATGTAAACTCCTGTTCTTGGACTCCAAATCCAGTGCATTGTCCACTATATCGTAATGCCTTAATTTTTTTTTTTAAATTGGATCAATGGGTTCATAGAAGGGGTAAGATTTGAACCCAGGTTCTCTGACTCTGACTCCAGAGGAGTGTTCTTTCTACTCCACCAATCCTAGCCCCCTGTGGAGAACCAGATGGCTTCTACTGCCTTGTTCACTTTATTGGTTACTTGCTACCTGCTAGATGGCCAAGCAGCTAGTGCATACACAGAATGATGGAGACGTGTTTTTTTTTCCTGCCCACGCCCACAGATATCTCACTCTTGCTGGGGAATTCTGCTATTTGAAGGTGAGATTTCCACAAAGAGTCAAAGAAAGGGGGCTCCTCTTTAACATACTCATCATCTCTGGGCTTACAAAATCATAAGATTTGGGTTTAGAAGGAACCTTAGCTATCATTTAGTTTAATACCCTAGTTTTATGGATGAGGAAAATGAGGTTTAGAGAGATTAAATGACTTAGAAATGAGGTAGAATAGAAATAGAAGTAGAGGCTCTGGCCCAGTCCTTTCAGATGAAGGTCATCCTTAGAGAAGATCTGGCCCATTTTATAGAGGAGACAACTGAGGCTTAGAGAGGGAAAGTGACTTCACCAACATCTCAGAGCTAGCAAGTCAAGGCAAAGCCTAGATTCATACATGGGCCCTCTGACTCTAAATCTGTGCTCTTTCTACTTCACTACATTGACTGCTAAGACCAATTGATTGCCCAGGACATTTACCCATGTCTTTTTCCCATGGAATCATAGACTGACTGTGTGGATATAAAGGGACCTTAGAGATAATCTAATCACAGTTTGTTGTTGTCTCTGAAAGACTGACTCAAGAGCAGAAGTTTCAATCTCATGAGATTTGCAGCTCCTTAGCAGTCCTAGTAAAAGGACAAGGAATAAAAAACTAAAGCTGATAGTTAATGAGCTCTTCTGATTATCTGTGATTTTAAATTATCCTTGTTATTCTTCTTCCTCATTACCCCCAGATAATTTTTCATTGGCTAAAAGTCATCTTCCTGGATCTCCAAACATTCAGGGCCATCAACTCCACCAATTAGGCTCATCCTGACAGTTGTTTCTTAAATGAGAAGCCAAGTGCATGGAATTAATCTTCCTGATTTAAGTCTATTAATGTCTATGAGATACTGTGTGCACATAGTCAAGGGCCACTTAAGTCTCCCCATTCATGCCCATAGGGGTCATAGGATGAATCAGAGTTAATTGTGGAGAAGGTACAGGGTGTGTTTAGAAGCTTGGGAATTTTAATGCATTTTTAATTAAAGATGCCTTAATAGGATTCTGTACTACCTATCACGTCACCACAGATAGACTCGTTATGTTCGGTTAGTTGCCTATGCATGAGTGACTAAGTATAAACTTTGGTGACCTGGAAAGTGACTAGATTTCTAGAGACACAGAAGAACTGCAATGGCATCTTTGGGATTAGATGAGATCCTTTCCTATATCACATCATGGGAAAAATGCTGGAGTTAGAGTTAGAAGAACTGAATTTGACTCCAGGCTTTGTGACTTCCTAGCTTTGGGACATTGACCAAGTGATTTCACCTCTCAGGGCATCAGTTTCATCATCTATAAAATGAATAGATTGGATTAGTACAGAGAAATCATCAATGGGTCAGGAATCAGAAGCGGGTTCAAACCTTACCTCAAATATTCAGTCCTTCTGTAACATTGAGCAAGTCACTTAACATCTCTTCTCCTGAATGTCCTCATGAGAGGGTCTTTGATGGCCTCTAAAGCCCTAAGCTCTGGGTCCATAATTCTGTGACTATGTAACTTGTAAGGTCCATTCTAGTTTTATGTTTCCAACATGCGCACGCACACACACACACACACACATACACACACACACACACACACACACACACGTGTATATGCAAACTGTCTGCTATGTGACCATGGGCAAGTCATTTCCACTTTCTGAACAAGAGCAAATGTTTGAATCTCTGTGAAAGGATAAAATTGAACTAAATGGTCCACAAGGGACCTTCCAGTTTTAAAATCTATGATCAATATGAACAACAAAGACCAATATGAGTATCCATTTTCTGAAATGCCCCCAAAGGAGAAAAGGTAGGCTGAGTCATGGTCAGGTGAGAGAGAGTGAAGAATGGAGAATGATTCTGAGGGTGCTTCTAGGGTTTTTTTTTTTTTCAACAAAAAAAGAGAAAGAAATGAGGAAGAGGGATAGATTGGGGCAGGGGTAGGGGTGGAAATAATGAGCTCTCTTTTGGAAATAGTAAATTTGAGTTGCAGATGGCTCATACAGTTGGAAAAGTCCAGCAGGATTCTGTGACAGAAGTAGCATGCCACAGTGGAAAGTCTTGGATTTGGAGTCAGTGGAGTCAGAAGACCTGAGTTCAAATCCTGGCTCTGCTACTTACTACCTATGAGAAATTGTACAAATGACTTTACTATTCTAGTACTCCAGTCCTCATCTCCAAAATGAGGGAGTAGCTAGAAGAGCTTTCGGATCCTTTCTACCTCTAAATCTAAGATGCTGTGGTTCTATGCATGCCTGGAGTTCAGTAGAGAGATGAGCTTATAGACTAAAGGAAGGATTTAGTACATAATGGATAAATAAATACAAGGTAATCTTGGTAGGATAAAAGCAGTAACTACTGGGAGGATCAAGAAAGTTTCCAAGTGAGAGGTGGCACCTGGGTCTTTAAGGAAGAGGAAGATTCTAGGAAAGGGTAGAAGAGGAAGCTATACAACCAAAGGAGTGAAAAGAGTATCCAACCTGTATTCAGAGGAATCTGGGTTTGAATTCTTTCTCTGCTATTTGCTATCTGTATGACCTTTAATTTCTCTGGTCCTCTGTTTTCTAAAATGTGAAATGAAAAGATTGAACCAAATGGTCTGTAAGGTTCCTTCCAACCCTAAGTTTAGTTCTCTAGGATATATAGTTTCTTTGGTTTAGGGATTGCCCAGTGTGGAAACTCCCTCAACTGATTCAGGCCAGCAACTTATCTGTAACTTACCTTCTTAATGTAAAGTCTTCCTCTTCACTAGGATGAAGAGAAGCAGGCAATAGCAGTTTGTCTTAAAAAAGATCTGGGAGGTTTATTGTACCACAAGCTCAAGATGAGTCAGCTCTATGATGAGCAAGTAAAAAAAAGAAAGTCAATGTAGATGCTCCTAGAGGGTCACAGCTTCAGGGAAAGGGAGAATCTTATCCTCTTATACTCTTCCCTGCTCCAACCAAATCTATCATATTGTGATCAGTTCTGGGGGCCAATTAAGTAATTGCTAAGCAGGAGAAAAGTCCAAAGGAGATCAGCCTGGGTAGGAAAGGACTATAAGCCCATGCCACATGAGGACTGGTTGAAGGAGCTTAGAGGGGATGTGACAGCTATCTTTGAGGTTGTCACATGAAAGGGAATAGGTTTATCTAGTTTGTCCCCATAGAGCAGAGCCAGAAGCAATTGTTGGAAGTTACAAAAGGGTTAATTTAGGCTTGATGTCAGGAAAAACTTACTAGCAATGAAAAGAATCCCTAAGTCGAGTGGGCTTCCTCAGGAAGCAGGAGGCTTCAGTCGTAAGTTGTATGACCACTTGTCAAGTATATTATAAAGGGGATTCTATTTTGAATAGAAGTTGAATTCAAAGGCCATTAAGATCCCTTCTAATGCTAAAATTTGTGGTTATAATACTTGCCCATGATCACATAGCTGATATTCATCAGTGGCAGTATTCAGTGTATAGCTAAATATACTGCACATGTATGTATATGCACATGCATGGATGTACACAGGCACATGTGTTAGAGAAAGAAAAAGAAAGCAAGAGAATGGGAGAGGGACTGATTTTTGGCCAAGCTCTTTTTAAAGATCTCCTTAATAATATCTGCATTCAATCTCTCTGAGGGAGGGTCAGACTAAACCATCTCCAAGCTCCAATCTAGTTCTGATATTCTGTGATTGCATCTCAGGTCATAACAGACACACATCTTTCCAAACCAAAAAGGCAATAGAAATAAAGCTTCCTGAGAGCATGGACTGTTCCATTTTTATCTTTGTATCCCCAGAGCCTACCACAAGACCTGGTACATAATAGGTGATTAATAGATGCTTGTGGATTGAGTCAGCCTGGTTTAGTGGGAAGGAAAATAATTTAGAATTTAGTGGAAAGGGTGTCAGATTCAGTTCAAATCCCAGTTGTGTTGCTCTGTGTGAGCATGGTCAAATTAATTCCTTTTTGAGCTTTACTTCTTCTACTAAAAAAAATCAGCCTTCTCAAGGAGAGGAGAGGAGTGGAATGGAGGGAGAGAATTTGAAACAAACGTTTTTAAAATGATTGCCAATTTTTGCATGTAATTGGGAGATATTTGATGAAATAAATAAGGAAATAATTTTAAAAGAGGTGGGATTGGACTAGATGGTATCTAAAGTTCTTTCCAGTTCCAAATCTGAGTATTTCTCCAACTGAGCATTACTGGGCCACCTCATACCCTCTAATCCAACTGAGGCAATGTCTACACAGTGCCTGACTGCTGGGAAATGACTGAAGGAACAAAGTATAGGCCCAAAGGGGGTGTTTCCAAGTCTCAAGACATTGGGTATTAGGGATAGCTAGGTGTCGAAGTGGACAGAGCACCGGCTCTGAAGTCAGGGGGACCTGAGTTCAAATCCGGCCTCAGACCAAACACTTGACACTTGCTAGCTGTGTGACCCTGGGCGAGTCACTTAACCCCAATTGCCTAAAAATAATAAAAAAAAGATACTGAGCATCATAAACCCAATGGAGTCTCTCAGTTCTTTCATAAAATTCTCATCCCGTTCTGAGAGACAACCGTTAGTTTGGTTTTACAAATAGTACTAGTAATCCTTAAGTTGGCTGAAAAAGAGATATTCTAATCTTCAAGCCCTTCATACATAGTGGAGAAAGCTAGTCTGGTTATAAAGCAGCTTCTTGACCTGGGACAGGAAAACCAGAAGTAAATCAAAAGGGTAGGCAAAAAAAAATTCTCAAGGGCAAATAATATTGATATCTTCTGTGGCTGAACCCCAACCAGAGTCATTTCAGATGGAATCAGTTCCTCTGCCCACCAGTAGGTGAGGTGTCTTTTTCCTCTCCATACCATGCTGTAAGTACAGAACCATGAAGATAAATATCCAGGGGCTACTCCAGAGACATTGAGTCTAGACCTTTAATTAAAGGGAGGCGATTAACTGAGTGCCTGCGCAAATGCATACATACTGGATTTGTTACCCAAGAAAAGGAGAGAAGAAAAAAAAAAAGGAATTGGTAATTAGGGAGAGAATAAAATCATGTCAGAAAACAAGAAGCAATATTTCTTCATAGGTGAGTTATTAACAACAGTGGTTCCACTTAAGCAGTGGCCAAATAAGCAAACATTCTTTAAATAAACAGAAATGGAGGAGATTTAGGGACCTTGTTTATTCTCTGGGTCACAGCAGAGGTTAAACAAAAATTTGTTTTAAAAACCCCAAAGATTTCAATAGGACATACTTCCTGAATCATTCTGCTAGAAGGAGAGAAAAGAGACATAGACACAAAGTAATCCTAGCTCTGTTCTTTCCTGTCTGTGTGACCCTGGGCAAGTCAAGTCCCATCACTAGTCAACTTTATAAGATGAGGGGTATGGGCCTTGTAATCCTAAAGATTCTTTCCAGCTCAAAATCCTATGAATATAAGATTCTATGAAAAGATTTCAGGACTGGAGACTGATCTGAAGTGGGATGATTTTGGAAATTTGATTCCAGTGTTTATTAGTGGCGCCTGGCACCTTAACTGGCCCGCTGATCAGCTTTTGGCCCTCTGTACCTTTTACTACTCCCTGTCAATTTGACTTGTAAATCGGCAATCCTGAAGATCCAGTTCAGTGTGTAGGTTTCCAAGCTTGATAGTTTTGGAGGAAGACCAGAAATCTAAGCACCCTTCCTAGTCTAAGTACTGTCATTCCAGGATTTGTGAATCATACATAAAAATGCACAAATCAGTCACATAAATATTCGTGATCTGGGAAGTCGCTGATTTCTTGCCCCTGACTTCCCTACTACCCATATCCCAGGTCTCTCATTAAATCAAATCTGCATGGTACATTGGGAAAAACATTAAACTTGGAGTCAGAGGACCTGGATTCTAATGTCACCTGTGACATATGGTTAGCACGATGGTGGGCGAGTCATTAGACCACCCTCCCCTTCATTTTTTTCATTTGTAAAATGAGGGGATTAGACTAGATGGCCTATGAAATCCCTTCCAATTCTAGATCCAAAACCCTATGAAATCAGAATGACAAAGCTGTGTCCACTTGTCAAGATGTCTACTTCCTGCTTGGGTAAGAATTGGACTAGATGCCCTATGAAGCTCCTTCTGCCTCTGAGATTCTAGAATTCTTTAGGTCTTGCCTTTATCCTATTTATCTAAGCAAGAAAGAACATTAGACAACTTTAAAGAGCATTATATTGAAACAAATGGATTTTGAAATTCTATGATCATAATTGAAAAAAAAAAAAAAAGAAAGGCAAAGGAGTGAAGAGTCTGGACAGTACCTTTAGGAATCCTTGTTCTCAAAAAGCAAAGGCGAGAAGTGCCAAGTTCCTGATGATACAAGTTCTAAACCTTTTGTTGAATACACATCGGATTTTTTTAACTGAATTGCATTAACGTATCTGTGAGCACATACCTATGTTACAGAATGATGAATGAAAATTGCTGTAGACTTGGAGCCAAGCAACCTGGGTTCTTGTTTCAACTCTATCACTAATTCCCTCCATGGCCTTGAGTAAGTCACTTTCTTTACTCAGAGCCTCAGTTTCCTCATTTGTAAAATCAGGGATTTGGATTGGATTGATTCTAAGGCCCCTTTTAGTTCTTTTTCTTTCTTTTCTTTTCTTTTTTTTTTTTTGGCTTGCCCAGGGTCACACAGCTAGTAAGTGTTATGTGTCTGAGGTCGGATTTGAACTCAGGTCCTCCTGAATCCAGAGCTGGTGCTCTATCCACTGCGCAACCTAGCTGCCCCCACCCCTTTTCGTTCTGATGGTCTGTGTTCTAAGGTCCCTTGAAACACTTGACATTATATTTTCTCTGGTGCCTTCTGGGTCTAATGTTCTAGTTTCACAGGTTACTTCCAGCTCTAACATTCAGAGAAGCTCAGTAGGTCACAGACTTAGTAGGTTGTGGTCTCACTATGCCAACACAAATTCCCTGCCTTTTGATCCATTTAAAAAAGTCCTTTTTATAAAACAATCAACAAACATAAACATTGAAATATGCAAACTTCTATAAAATACAGTCTCACTGAAATGTCCCATAAGTATCATCAGCTGTGCCTGAACTCAGAACTCTACTTGATTATAGGGAGATAAACTTGTACATAGATACTTCGAGTACCAGCAAAGCGGGGAGGATCAATCAGCCAGCGAATGTTCACTCAGCACTTATTACATGTTAGGCACTGTGCTGGGCACTGGGGTGGCAAGAAATGGGTAACCTCTCTGCATGAGATCCCTGCTCATCCTGACGTCTACTTGAATCTCACATTTCTGACATCATTCGTCCTACTGTACTGTGCCAGGCCTGAATCCAGCCATTAATCCCAAAGTGAATTACCTGTGAGCACTGGGCAAGAGTAGCAAGGGAATTAGTCACCATCTCTCATCTCTCATCTATGTTCACAGGCAGCAGGTAGCAATCAGAGCAGAGCCCAGGAGGAGAAGCCTCTAGTCTCCCACCTGGACTGGTACCCCCTGGCCCGTGTTTGAGTCTCTGCTCTCCTTTCTCTTGTAGATAGAGGGGGTCATGTTAATATGCCATGAAGCTGCAATGACTTGGAATCAGGAGAGCTGGGCTGGTAACCCAACTCTGGTTTTTACTAGTTCTGTGGCCACAGACAAGTGACAACCCTTCTGAGCTTGTTTCCTTGTGTGTAAAATGGAGATAGTACTCCTTATGCTACCTACTCAAAGGGCTGTTGTGAAAAAAGGATTTGGTAAGTGTAAAACATGTTAGAAATGGGAGCTAGTATTTTCATGATCCCTCCAGAAGAGATGGGAGGCATTTCTACCTAGCTAGCTTCCTAGTCAATTGTTTCATTTAATTGACTTGTGTGTGTGTGTGTGTGTGTGTGGTGTGTGTGTGTGTGTGTGTGTGTGTGTGTAGAGAAATGGAGGGAGATAGGCAGTGCAGGAGACACTGGCAAATTCTGTTGTAGGAGTGAACCCATCAGCTTTTCTTCCAGGGATGTGGGACTCAACTATCTGTATTGTCCTAGAAAGAACACTGTCCAGAGTCTGGAGACCTGTACTGTGGCCTCAGGTCTGCCGTCAACACTCTGTGTGACCTGGGAAAGTCCCTTCTTTGTCCTCGAGCTCCTCTGTAACCCAGGCGGCTCGAGTTGTGTGATCTCTGAGGCTTCTCCAGCTCCGACATTCAGTGACTTGGCCCAGCCTCGCCCCTCATCTGAAGAGCCACCTGGTTTTCACTGGGAACATCGTCTCCTCATCTTCTTGTTAAAATGCAGAAAAAGCCGGCAATGCAAATGCAATGAATTGCTCTCAGTTATGATCACTTCAGTTTAAATGGGCTGAGCAGATCCATTGTGATAGAGAACTGCAAGCGATGCTTGGTACAGAAGTGACAGGGGCTGTGCATGAGACTACTGTCCAGAAGGGCTGGGTGTAGGCAGCCTGAGAACACTGGGCTGCAGTGCCTGAAGACACAATGAGGGAAGACAAAGGTGCTTAGGGGAGGCGGCCTAGGACTGTTCTTTCTTTTTGAACCCTTCTTTTTTGCATTCGCTTATTCTTTAGAGAACAGGATGGGCCACTATGATGATAGACAGGACTGTATAAAGAACACTTTTTAAAAAGCATTGTATTGTTGGGGCAGCTAGGTGGCATAGTGGATAGAACATGGGCCCTGAAGTCAGGAGGACCTGAGTTCAAACCTGACCTCAGACACTTGACACTTACTAGCTCTGTGACCCTGGGCAAGTCACTTAAACCTGATTGTTTTGCAAAAAGAAAAAAAAAAGAATTGTACTATTCTCACCTCTGGCAACATAGTCTATGTCCTCATTACCACCCACCCAGAATGATGCAATATAGCCTTTTAAGAGGTCTTCTTGCCTGCAGTTTTCTCTTGTCCAATCCATTCTCCACAACCTTTCCAGAATAATCTTTTTTAGGTGTAGATCTAGTAATGACACCCCTTTGATCAGTGGTTCCTTATATTAGTACTTCATAATAGCTAGCATTTATATAGCACTTTAAGGTTTGCAAAGTGTTGAAAGTATGTTATTTCATTATATCCTCACAACAGCCCTGTGAGTAAATGCTATAATCCCCATTATACAGATGAGGAAATTAAGGCTGAGAAAGGTTACAAATTAGTTGCTCAGGGTCACATAAGTATCAGAGGCCATATTTGAATCCGAATCTTCCTGAGGTGTTTTACCTGCTGCGCCACCTAAAGCCTACCGACTAAAGTTCGTGGTCCTTTTCCAAGATGTGGGGCCATTCCCTTTCTAGCCATAGCCTCTGTTACTCTAAACACCATACTTAGATCCTTTTGCATTCATGCCTCTGCTCACACTGTATTCTGTGCTAGGAATGCCCCTATTGTGCTTACTGATTTCCTACATCTTGTAAAACCCAACACAAAATATCCCATCTACAAGAAGAGAGTTCTCATTCCACATGGTTGGCAATGATCTTCCTCTGCCTTCTTCAAACACTGCTTTGTTCTGTAAGCCTCTAGAGAGCAATGGATTTGAAGTTTTAAGGACTTCAATTCAAATCCTCTCTCAGTTATTAGCTATATGTCCTTGGACAAGTCATTGGGACATGTTCAGCCTCAGTTTCCCCATCTGTAAAATGTGAATAATTAATGATACCTACCTCATATGGTTTTTGAGGATCAAATGAGATAACCTATGTAAAGTGCTTCATGAACCTTAAAGTATTATGTTGATCCCTGCTATAATCGTAATATTTCTTTTCCTTTTCCAGCTCCCCTCCAAGTGCTGTCCAGCCTCATTAGAATGTAATTTCCTTAAAGGTAGCAACTGACTGACCTGCTGATATTTATATTTCTATATTTATATCTGTGCTATTTGTATAGCACTAAGCATAGCACCTGGCATGTGGCCATTGCAAGCACTTCATAAATTCTCTCTCTTCCTCTCTCTCTCTGTCTCTCTGTCTCTCCTCTCTCTGTCTCTCTCTCTGTCTCTTTCTCTGTCTTTCTGTCTTTCTCTTTCTCTCTGTCTCTCTGTCTTTCTCTGTCTCTCTCTCTCTCTCCTCTCTCTGTGTCTCTCTGTTTCTCTCTCTGTCTCTGTCTGTCTGTCTCTCTCCCCTCTGTCTCTGTCTTTGTCTCTCTCTCTGCTGTACTGTATATTATAGCCATCAGGATTGATGCCTTTCCCCTCTATTACAATGTAAGTTCTAAGAGAACAGTGATTATGTCATCTGACATTTGTCTCTCTCCCTCAGTGCCAAGTAGGTACATTGTGGACACAGTAGATGTTCAATAAGTATTTGTTCAATGAATGCAAAAATGAATATGCTTCGATATTTTAAGGATTCATTGTTTTGTTACTGTAGATGTTGTTTGTTTCTTAACATGCATCACCACACCTCTATACTTTGTCACCATTTTCATGAATTACTGTGGTTAAAAAAAAATCTTCTCTTGGTAACCAACTTTCTGGTGATGAGCCGCTAAATTTAGGTAGGGTTGGTCCTAGGTAACCTTTGAAGACAGAAGTATAATTTATCAGTGAATTCACAATCAGGTGGAGATGTTTCAGAATCAAAGGTCACCTTTATGAGGCAAGGTTGACAGTAATGAGGATGTAGCTAAGATAAAGTAAAAAGTCTATGTGCATGATAGATATGTCTGTATCTATATCATCTATGTCTATATCTGTATCTATATTTATATTTATGTCTATCTACATATATCTATATCATTTATGTCTAGCTTTATCAGGTGTCCTGAAAGTCTTATCTCAGTTTTAAGCTTTAGTAGCTTCAAGTATATTGTGGTTTCCTCACCTGGGAATTCTCCAAATCAATGAAATGATGATATTTAGATAGGTTCTGCCCATATGATTTAGATGATATTAGAACTCCCAAATAAGGAAAACATAAATATAAATTGGTACCTTTTCTTCAACTTAAACTCTCAAAAAGAGCTTCCAAGAGAACTGAGAGATTAATTGAGGTGCCCAGTGTCACACAGCCAGTATGTGTCAGAGGCAAAGCTTGAACTTAGATCTTCTTGGCCCCAAAGAAAGTATTCTATCCAGTATGCACCATGCACATGCACACACCTTCACACATATACATTCACACAAATATGCTTCACACAACTTGTGTGGGTAACAGCTACTGTTAAAAGTGTTCAATTGGTAGCTTAATTAACCGATTCGCTTCTTAATTTTTTCAGCCCAAACTGGGAGTGACAAATGACTCTGTCACTGTGGACTCTAATGTCCCTGGAACTGGAACCTCTCCATGAAACAGGAACCTCTCCAGAGCTTGTGAGGGCTCTGAGCCTAGGACTAGGTGTCAGGAAGTCTGTCGTGGGCCAGCCACTGGCCCTGACATCAGATGGCCCCAGGCCGGACACTTCACCTCTTAGTGGCTCTGCTTCCTCAGCTATAAAATGGGGTTGATAATTTTCCTTGCTTGCCTTAGAGACATGTTGAGAGAATTAATGAATGCTCATGAAAGACTTTGAGATCCTTGGATGAAAGGAGCTAACTATCATTACCATCAACAACAATTACATTTGCATTTCTCTTAGCCTCGACAGGCCCCACTTTCCATGGGAGTCAGGCAACCGTTGCCTGAGCTAAGATGAGAACATAGAAATCATTTGTCCAAAGACTTTAATTTACAGAAGAGGACATTGAGGCACAGAGATGGGGAAATGACTCTCTAGAACCAGAATTCAAATTCAGGAACTTTGGATTTTTCTACTACTCCACTGTGGTGGAATTCATGTGGATCAGGTTGGATCCATCCATTTATGCCTCTGAAGTCTATGCCCACACATCAAAACACACAAATGAGTTCTTTAATTTCTGCTTACAATGTATTAGTGGCTTCTTATAGATGGATTTCATACTGCAGCTTGGACAGAGGTTGGATTAGAAGCCTTCTTTTAGATCCCGCCCGATATATTCAACTATTAAATAAAGTCATCTAGGAAGTCCTATGTGTGGTGCAATAGGAGGACCTAGGGCTGAATCTTGTCTCTGTTACTTAGTGGCTGTATAACTTTGGATGAGGCACGTCTTCTCTGGGTCTCAGTTTTTTTCCATGAGGGAGTAGGAGTACAATGATCTCAAACCTTCCTTACAACTAGCTCTAAATATTATCATCTTCCTAAGTCACTTCTGACAAATTCATTTGAGTTTTCTTTCTTTGGAGTGACAAACAAAATATCTTCTCAGAAATTCTCATAGATATGGTCCTAAGCTTTTTATAACCTATGAGTGCTTATACTTCAGGATGATTCTGAGATGTACAGTGACCAGAGTAAGAGGATTTGGGTTCCAATCACACAGATGCTTTCTGTGTGACATCAGACAAGTCATTTTAACTACCTGGGCCTCTGTTTCCTCATCTGTAAAATCTGGGAGTTGGACTACATGACTTCTGAGCTCTATTTCAGCTCTGTATCTGTATCTAGGATTCCTTTTGAGCAGCCATCTCCATGAATCCGGAAGCAAAAGACAAGAAAAGTAGAAGCTGGAAGGAGAGTAATTTCCCAGGGTTTCTGGCTCATTGTTGCTAGAGCTGAGTGAGAGCTGGGGCTCAGCTGATTGTGCTCATGGGAGGTCTGTGACTGGTGAGGCAGCCAGCCAGCCTTGTCAGGCGCCAGAGCAACTTCATTATTCCATCAAAGTTCATTATGCCGGGGAGGGCACCACTAATAAAACATGATTACAAGTGTCTCCAATGAGCACGTAAAGACATAATGCTGGGTTTACCTTTTGCCACATCCCTGCTTGTGGTCACAGAACGCACAGAGATTTGCACCTATGACATATGCTGCCCTTCAAGTTAATTGAAGTGAAAAATTCCATAAGAACTTCATTCAATTTGTCTTGGGACCAAGTTTATCATTTTGTGCAGAGGCATAATTTGCTATTTTAAAAACACATGGTTAATTGTGTGTGTAAAATGCAGGTACAACGACATTACATCGATGTAAGGAAGTCAGTAGCATCAAAGTACAGCAGATGGAAGATGTAAAACCCATAAGAAGGAATTATTTTTTTTTCAGATTTCTGATGTGGAGGCCTATAATTAATGCCACACAGAGAGAGAACAGAGGAAACTCTGCACGACAGAACTAACCCAAAGGGATCTCCTTTTGTCCCTATATAATTTTCAAGAAATAATTGAACGGAATGATTGCTTGCATGAGGACTTGATTGATAGCAAGTGTAAAAGGCCTGAACGTGACTGTCTTGTGGATTTGGGGAAGCATCCTTGTGTAGTGGATAGGGGGTCAGTCTTTGAGTCAATGAGAATAGTGATCCCATCGTATCTCTGACACATAAGGGTTATGTGAAATGGAAAAGTTACTCAATTTCTCCCTGCCTCAAACAACTTGAAGACTCTAAGTTACAGAAAACTTGCTGACTTACACTGAGGGAAGAAGTTTATTCATCAGGAGTTCCATGCACCAAAAAAAAAAAAAATCTCTTGATGGGGACAAAAAAAAAATAACAATCCGAAACAAAATGAACCTGTCAAGTCAGTTCTCCAAACCTGGGTGACCATTTGCTGTTGAGGAGATTTTTGATCAGATATGAGTTGGGCTAGATGGTGGGTGAGACCCCTTCAAACTCTGATTCTGTGACATTTTATCTTTGGCATAATGAGTGAAAAAGAGAGGGAGGAAGGAGAGACACAGACAGATGGATGGATAGACAGAGAGACAGAGATAAAGTCATAGATGAGGGAGAAACAGAGAGAGAGACAGAGAGAGCTCATTGGGAGGCCTAGATTCTATACCTGCCTTTTCTGTTGATACATTGTGTGAATTTGATTGAGTCACATCCCTCTTCTGGGTTTGAGTTTCTCATTTATAAAGTGAAAGGACTCCTTTAGATGATCCCTAAGGTCCCTGTAATCTCTAATATTCAATGTTATAAGATTCCTTGTAGGACTAGAGTCCTGTATTCTATGTTATAAGCTTCCTTCTAGCTCTGAAGAACTGTGAACTTTGCTCTAAAGGTCCTCCCAGCATTAGTATTCTATATTCTAAGATCCTCTGAAGCTCTGGCATTGTGCTCCAAACTATGTGGGTCCTTCTAGTCCTGAAAGTCTATGTTCTATATTCTAAGACTCCTCTCAGCTGTATCATTCTGTGTTCTAAGGCCCCTTAATGAAGCATATTGTTTTTTTCCCTTCCAACTTAAATATTCAGTGATTCTTTTTTTTCTCCCAGAAGTTGAGAGAGACTCATGGCATAAGTGGAACTGTACAACTACATGACGTAAATTTAAGTCAGAGTCCTCTGCATGACTTGCAGTGAGCTAATCCATTCTTTGTGATGCCTTGGTTTCCTCATCTGCATAATGGGGATGATCATAATAACTGCCTCATGAAATTCTGTTAATCTTAGTTAAGTAGGCTTAAGACTAGTGGTACTAACCTTATTATGGCAACAACAAACAGAGCTAAACCCTCCACAGAAACAAAATGGTGCATTAGATTTGGCCTCCATTTTTTTTTTCAGTGAGCTTAAGGGTGAGGCAAAGGGTAAGCAGATGGCATTTCAAAATGGGGTGGGTCAAAATATCACCACACGAAAACAAATGGAGTCACTGAAAAAATGATCAGTACACTCCATGAAGTTTTTTTTGTTTTTCTGTTTTGTATCAGCCCAAGAAAAAGAAATAGAGTTAGAAGTATTATATATATTTGCAAAATAAACCAGAGAGAATTTTATTCTCGAAACCAATTAGATGACCACCCAAATGTTTAAATACTAGAAGTGGATATAATTTTTTCATGATATTAAAGAAGATGTATTATCATCTTCTTTGTTATTGTATCCTTTGGCCTTTGCATCTGATTTGCTGTTGAAACTTTCTATCTATGTTATCTCCTCCTGTTAGAATGTGACCTCCATGAGGGAAGGAGTATACAAGAGTGGATACAATACTGGACTTGAAATCAGGAAGACCTGAGTTATAACTCTGCCTCAAATACTAGCTATGTAATCTTGGGCAAGTCTCTTAACCTCTCTCAGCCTCAGTTTCCTCATCTGTGAAATGAAATAATAATTTATTTTTTTAATAAATTTATTTATTTTTAGTTTTCAATATTTATTTCCACAAGATTTTGAGTTCCAAATTTTCTCCTCATCTCTCCCTTACCCCTATCCCAAGACAGCATGGATTTTGAATAGCCTTTCTCCCAATCTACCTTCCCTTCTATCATTGTCCCCTTATCTTATCCCCTTCCCTTCTATTTTCCTGTAGGGCAGGATAAATTTCTATACCCCATTGCCTGTATATCTTATTTCCTAGTTGCATGTAAAAACAATGTTTAACATTCATTTTAAAAACTTTGAGTTCCAAATTCTCTCCCTTCCTCCCTCCCCACACAATCTCAGTGAGAAGGCAAGCAATTTGATACAGGTTGTACATGTGTAGTCACGTAGAACACTTCCATAATAGCCATGTTGTGAAATACTAACTATAATTCCCTCCATCCTATCCTGTTGTCTCGTTTATTCCATTCTCTCCTTTGACCCTGTCCATCCTCAAAAGTGTTTGCTTCTGATTATATCCTCCCCCAATCTGCCCTCCCTTCTGTCATCCCCTCCCCTTATCCCCTTTCCTCCTATTTTCCTGTTGGATAAGATAGATTTTCATCCCACCTTAAGCCAAATCTGATAAGAGTAAGATTCATTCATTCCCTCTTACCTCCCCCCTCTTCCCCTCCACTGCAAAAGCTTTTTCTTATCTCTTTTATGTGAGATAATTTACCCCATTCTATTCCTTCCTTTCTCCTCTTCCCAGTACAATTCTCTCTCACCGTTTAATTTTATTTTTTACATATCATCACTTCATATTCAACTCACCCTGTGCCCTCTGTCTCTCTCTCTGTCTCTGTCTGTCTGTCTCTGTCTCTCTATATGTATATATATATATATATGTGTGTGTGTGTGTGTGTGTGTGTGTGTGTGTGTGTGTGTGCATGTATGTATATGTATATGTATATGTATATGTATATGTATATGTATATGTATATGTATATGTATATGTATATGTATATGTATATGTATATGTATATGTATATGTATATGTATATATTCCCTACAACTACCCTAATAGTGAGAAAGGTCTCATGAGTTACAAATATCATCTTTCCATGTAGGAATGTAAACAGTTCAATTTTTAAAAAGTCTCTTATGTTTTTCTTTCCTGTTTACCTTTTCATGCTTCTCTTGAGTCTTGTATTTGAAAGTCAAATTTTCTATTCAGCTCTGGTCTTTTCATCAAGAATGCTTGAAAGTCCTCTATTTCATTGAATATCCATCTTCCCCCCTGAAAGATTATACTCAGTTTTACTGGGTAGGTGATTCTTGGTTTTAATCCTATCTCCTTTGACCTTCAGAATATCATATTCCAAGCCCTCTGATCCCTGGACATTTGTTTCACTCTGTCTTTTTGTGGGTTCTGCTGCTCTAGAATTTGTTTAGAGTCTTTTTTTTCACAGGTATTTGGAGGGGTTTGGGGGAGAGCCCAAGCAAGTCACTGTTTTACTTCACCGTCTTGGCTCTGCCCTGGGATAATAAGATTACCTGCCTCATAGGGCTATTGTGGGGATCAAATGAGATTATATACGTGTGTGTGTGTGTGTGTGTGTGTGTGTGTGTCTGTCTGTCTGTCTGTGTGTATGGCGTTTTAACACTTCAAGAGCTATATAAATGGTAGCTATTTAATATTATTATCATTATTTTTCTATCTGTACCTTTAACATTGAACACAACTCTCTGCACTTAAAAAGTACTTTTTCATTGATTCCTTTATTCAGGTTGCTCAGGTATCTTAATATCCTTCAGTTTGATTCTCTCTTTTGCAATTGCAAATAATACCTTTTCCACTACTTCTCCATCATTTGTTTCATCCCCAGAAGGGATTGAACTCTAAAGAAAAGGATGCTGGGATTGGAATCAGAAGAACAGCATTTGAGTCTTGACTCTGTTGTTTACTGGATGAATCACTGGATAGGTCACTCTGGGTTTCAGTATCTCAAAAAATAGAGGTCGGGGAGATGATTAGATTATTTCTAAGGACCTTTACAATTCTAAAATCCTGAGATAATTAGATAGTATTATCTAAAACTCAAATTTTTTTACAATAACAATACACATACTCTTGAGGCAGTGTGGATAGCTGGCCAACTTTGGAGTCAGAAAAACCTTGGTTCATATCTTGCTTCTGACACATATTGGCTGTATGACCCTGGGAAACCTCTTAACGCCCCCAGGTAACTGTGTAAAACTATAAGCTGCAGAACAAGTGCAGATCTAATTTAGTAGAGATAATTTCTTCACTAGGAATTCCTTACATCCATGAAATCACTTGTCCAATATAAAAATAATAACAGACATAAGTATTTCAAGTTTTATTAACCTCATTCTACAGATAAGGA
This sequence comes from Phascolarctos cinereus, assembly GCF_003287225.1. Taxonomy (NCBI): domain Eukaryota; kingdom Metazoa; phylum Chordata; class Mammalia; order Diprotodontia; family Phascolarctidae; genus Phascolarctos; species Phascolarctos cinereus. The sequence goes on along the minus strand of NW_027555625.1, from coordinate 410,777,081 downwards.
AACTGAGACTCAGAATAGTTAAGGAATCTACTCAAGAACATTCAGTCAGTAAATGGTATATTTAGAATTTGATTCCCAGGTCTTTTGACTCCAAATACAGGAATCTTAGAAGATAATGGAACTTCTAGCTAAGATGGATGCCTGAACAGAGAAAGGATGCTCGGGTCTCCGATATCTACTCCAGCCAACACCTGGAATTCACACCAGACTGAATAATGATCAAGACAATCAATGAACTGGAGTAAGTGACTTCTATCATTCCAGACCTCTGTGTGTACACTGTACATGCCCTCTGTGCACCCCCACCCCTATACAATCAGCCAGCAGCCCATGGGCAAGAAGGAAGGAGGATGCCAATAAAGCTAGCAATAGACAATAAGTCTGTGGTCTTTCAGCTCGACCAGAAAAAGGACAGAGATGCATACATCCTCTAGGGATCTCTTTCTGGAGATAAAAAGAGAGAAGGGAAAGTTCCATAAGAAAGCTCCAATATACTTACAAACCCACATCAGCCTCTGAGATGAGATGGTATATCATCACTTACATTGGGATAGATCATTGCCAGATGCTGAAAGGTTCTGGCATTTCACACTAAGATACCATGGAAGGTGCTGAAGACCAAGCACTCTGAACCTCAAAGATCCAAGTGGTACTAAGTCTGGGAGCTAGAGGTCAGCACTGGAACTCAGGGTACTCAGGTCAGGATAAAACATAGTGAATAACCAAAAGAGGAGCAGGGGGAAGAGCCCTCCTTTGGCACAAACTCCCAATTCTTTAAGAGCATCTAGATGGTACAGTAGGTAGAGTACTGCACCTGGAGTCAGAAACACTTGAGTTCAAATTTGCCCTCACACGTTTACTATCTGTGTGACCCTGGGCAAGTCACTTTGCCTCTGTTTGCCTTAGTTTTCCCACCTCTCAGAGTTATGATGAGGATAAAATGAGATATTTGTAAAGTGCTTAGCATGATAGCATAAACATATATAAATGTTAGCTGTTATTACTATTGTTATTATTATTAAAGCTGGAGAGATGAGGAAAAAAATTAAAATGAAGACCAGCATAAAAAAATGCTGAAAATCTAGAGATCTCTTAAAAGAAAAAGCAACTTCATAACCATAAGCAGAGATGCAAAGGAAAAAATGGATTTTTTCCCCAAAGTCTACTTGAATACATAGAAGAAATTAAGGAAAATATTTTTTAAATGAAATTAAAGCTCCAGAAGAAAGAATCAGAAGGAGAAGAAATAGCTTAGAAGAGAAATTAGTAAACTCTAATCAAGAATTGTGGTCCTTCAAAACTAGAATAGACCAAGTAGAAATCAATGAATGTCAAACAACAAGAAATTTAGGAACAAAATAAAAATATTTTTAAAACAGAAAAAAAGAAAATAGTGAGATTAAAAATAACTTACCTGGAAAATTGGTCATTGAGAGATAATTTAATAATCATTAGATTCATTAAAACTATGAATTTTTTAAAAATAGACATTTTATTTCGAGGAATTGTAAATGAAAATTGCCAGATTTATTAGACCCTTTGGAATTTACCAATCATATCCTCAAAGAAATCCCAAAAGGAAAAGTCCCAAGAATATTGTTGCCAAAATCAAGAACTCCCACATCAAAGGAAAAAAATCTGCAAGCATTCAGAATGAATGAATCAAATTACCACAAGACCAGACAGCTTCAGCTAAAAACCAGAAGAGGTCTTGGAATACAACATTGCAAATGGAAAAAAAAAAAGTTACAGGCTTTCAACAGGAGAAACAACAACAACAGGAGAAAAAACAACTGTCTCTTCACAAATTTAATGTCATCAAAATATATTGAAGGAGGGACAGGTAGGTGGCACAAGAGATAGAGCACCATCCCTGGAGTCAAGAAGACTTGAGTTCAAATCTTGCCTCAAGTACTTACTAGCTATGTGACTTTGGGCAACTCAGTTAATCCTGATTACCTCCCCACCAAAAAAAAAAAACATATTGGGAGAATTAAATACGAAAAAAATTAAATAGGAAAAATAAAGGTCCTAGTGTAGTATATTTGTTCTGATAGAAGGGCTTAAACAGGGGAAAGATAAGAGAAGGTGAAAGAATACGCTAATGTAGAAAGGAGGAAGAAGGGGGTAGAACTTGCTGTTTCTTGGAGTTGGGAGTGTATAAGAAGAATAGCATACATGTGTCCCCTTCCAGCTCTAAATCCTCTCATTTGAAAAAAAAAATGTACACATAGAAAAAGGAAGAAGGGAATCATCATCAGATGGGCCTCAATGCTGAAATGGACAAAGGAGCTTTGAATGAACACACACACACATACACACAGTTTGGTGTAGAAATATATCAAACTCAATAAAGAAGTAAGTGGAAGAGTGGTTAAGAGAGAGGGTAATACTATGGAGAAAATAATCACAATCATGACCAATTTTCTGATCCTGAAGGGTGAATGAGGTACTTACTTGTCAATTTGGGAATGACTGAACACATTGTGTCATATGAATGTAATGGAACATTAGTGCACCATAAGAAATGACAAAAAACATGACTGTAGAGAGTCTTGTGTAACATGAATTAATGCAGAGAGAAGTGAGAAGGCTTGGGAAAGCATTTTATTTTTATATATTTTATTTTTTTCTCCAATTACATGCTAAAATTATTTTTAAACTTTTTTTTAAAGTTTTGGGTTCTAAGTTCATCCCTCTCTCCCTCCCTCCCTTCCTCCCTCCTTGAGACAGTAAGCAATCAGATATAGGTTATGCATGTGCAATCATGTAAAACATTTCCATATTAGTAATTTTGTACAAGAAAATTTGAATAAAAGAAAAAGAATGAAAGAAAGAAAGTGGAAAATAGCATGCTTCAGTCTGTATTCAATCAGTATCAGCTCTTTCTCTGGAGGCAGATAGTATGCTTTATCTTTAATCCTTTAGGATTGTCTTAGATCATTGTATTGCTGAGAATAGTTAAGTCATTTACAACTATTCATTGAACAATATTGCTGTTACTGTGTACAATGTTCTCCTGGTTCTGTTCATTTCACTTTGCATCAGTTCATGTAAATCTTTCGAAGTTTTTTCTGAAGTCATCCTGCTTGTCATTTCTTATGGCACAATAATATCCCATCACAATCACATACCACAATGTTTAACTATTTCCCAATTGATGGGCAGGCCCTCAATTTCCAATTTTTAGCCACCACAAAAAGAGCTGCTATAAATATTTTGTACAAATAGGTCATTTCCCCTGTTTTTTTTTAGATATCTTTGGGATATAAACTGAGCAGGAGTATTGCTAGGTCAAAGTGCATGCACAGTTTTATACCCCTTTAGGCATAGTTCCAAATTGTTCTCCAGAATGGTTGGACCAGTTCACCACTCTACTAGTGCTGGGAGGACATTCTATAGAAGGACAACACTGTAAAGAAAAACAACATTGAACGATGTAACAATTCTGATGAACAAATATGTCTCCAGACTACTCATGATGAAACATGTTGTCTGCCTCCTGATAGAGATGTGACTATTTCAAGGTGCAGAAAGACATAGTCCTTAATGCACAGAAGAGGATTAGTAATAAATTCCAAAGGAAGCACTGACAAGTATGATAGTTTTTAAAATAATGTATAGAATATATATGTAGCAAAATGTCCCCCACATGTAGGGAGGTGTCATTGTACATTGTGTGGCTCAAAGGGAGACAGAATACACTTCTCTATTCTCATCTTCTTCCTGCACCCTTCTCTGAGGAAGACTTTCATTCTTGCCATGAGAGGAAGCAGAAAATTGGGGCCAGATGCTTGGCTATCTGTTCTTCCCAGAGAATGGGGAAATTGGGCTAGAATTATACTTATCTGATCCCTTAAATATTGTTAATCTAGGTGATGTAGTTTTCAAATTCAAGATAGCATCTGATCACTGTTCATTATTGTGGGAAGTGGCATCTCAAACTACCTATCCAAGGCTTCACTCCTTTCCCACCAAATATTGGTTCTAAAATAACCACACATAGGGATCAGCAAAGAAATCCACTTATAAAAGTCAATAGCAAAACAGAAATCAGAATAAGTTAACACAGGAGACTATATAACTGACAATAAAGAGTGAAGGGGCTCTCCCATTGGGAACTAGAGAGCTCAGCTCAACCCAGAAAGTACATGATCTCACCCAAGGGGAAGTTCCCCATAATCTATAGCAAGCTAGGGATAGAGACATAATAGAGACTTCTAGCTCCTCTCAACCTAAAGTGAGGTTGGCATTTTCCATCACTCTAGAAGCCTAAAGCACCTAAAGAGACCCTGATGAAATCTCAAAACACACACACACACACACACACACACACACACACACACACACACACACACATGCAAAACTGTCTCAACTGAAGAGACTGGTGATCTCCTCTCTCCCACTCCTATTAACATCACCCTTCCCCTCACACAGGTGCTCTGAATAAGGAAAGAGTCTAATACCAATGGGTTTGGGGACTCAATATATACATGTGTGCATGTATGTGTGGTATGTATGTGTATAATATATATATATGTGCATATTTGTATGCATGCGTATATGTATATATTTTATATATTGATATACATATGTATGTCTAAACAAAGTGGTAAGAAGTAGAGAATCATGGTTTCATAAACAATAAATGCTCTTTTGGGGATGTTTGCTTTGGGATGCTTGGGATGTAAGTTCAAAATTTTATATATACATGCATACTTATACATATTAATATACATATATACAATATACAAACACACATATATAATATACACATACATATACACATATATACATGCATATATACACACATATATACATATGCATATATGTGTGTGTGTGTGTGTGTATGCATGGGGGTAACCTTGGATTCTCAAATGCTATGCCAGCAAACAGAAGCACAAGTTTTACCAAGTTAAAATCAAGGAAAGGTTTTAAGTGTGGGCCTGATGCCACTAACAAAGCTAAATTTGGAAAGTCACATCACCAGGTTAATTGTACAGTAATAAAATTTTTGTCCATAGCAATTCGTGATGACCATATGCTAACTTTTTTAGAGAAGATGCAGTCTTTATTGATTGAGAAAGAACTCATTCCCATAACTTTGAAAACATTCAGAAAGTCTTAACTACCTCCCATGTGTAAAGGCCTGGGCTAAGGGGTAGGGATACAGTCACAAAAACAAAACAGCCCCTCCCTTCCTGCCAGGAATTTACATTCTCCTTGAGAGACAAAATTCCACGTACAAGTATCAAGGAAGAAAAGTGGAGCTGGAGAGAATACTAAATGCTTATATCAGGGAAGACTTCATAGAAGAGGTGGCATAATCAGTAAGCTGTTTTGTTGGGCATATAGAGTTTGCTAAGGAGAGTCATATGTAATAAAATTGCCAAGGTAGGTGGAAAACATTGTGGCAGGACTGAAAAGTCAGACTAGGATTTCTATTTTATTCCATAAGAAATAAGGGAACACTGAAGATTTTCGAGCAGGGTAGTGACATGGTCAGATTTGTGTCTTAGGTAGATTCTTTTGGCAGCTGGAAGGAGAACGAATTGGAGAGAGGAAGGATCAATTAGGAGGTTAAGAGTCAACATGGGGAAATGAATAGAGAGCCAGACTAGCAACCAGGAAGACCCTCACTTCTGACACAAAAGAGAATGTGTTACTCTAGGCAAGTCACTTAAGTATTCTTAGCAATTCTCAAAGACTGTTAAAGTGGGGGAAAAAAAGGTGTTGAACTGTGTTAGTAGAGGGAATTTCATCATCTAAGCATTTCCTATATCAGTTAAATCCTAGGTCTACTATCTCTACAATAGTTCAGGAGGCAGACAATAAGGACCTGAACGGCCTGTGTTAATAGAGAGAAGGGGTAGATTAGAGAGGTGTTAAAGTAGTAGAATTGACAAGACATGGTTGTCATTCCTCTCTGGGATCCATTCCTGACTCTCCAGATTTTCTCCACTATGCAAAAGGAGTCTCCTTATTCTGGAAATTCACTCCATCCCTGCCTTTCTCATACTAGAAAGTCAGGTCCTCCGAGATTCTTCATTTGGAGGAAAAATGCCAGTCCGGCCATGCCCTAATTCTTCTCCAGTACTGACTCCTGTCTCTCTGGACTTCTCCCTCTTCCTCTGCCTTCTCTCACTAGAATGTATTCCCAGTGATTAGCAAATGCCTTGCAAATAATAAGTGCTTAATAAATACTGGTTGATATTGACTTGACTTGGCAACTATTTGTACATGAGGGATGAGGAAGAGGCAAAAGTCAAAGACGATGTGAACTATGTGAACCAAGACGACTGAGAAGATGACTGTTGTTGTTGATGTCATTGAGTTGTTGTTCAGTCCTGTCCAACTCTCTGTGACTCCATTTTTGAGTTTTCTTGGCAAAGATCCCGGAGTGGTTGCCATTTCCTTCTCCAAGCTCATTTTTACAGATGACGAAACTGAGGCAAACAGGGTTAAGTGACTTGCCCAGGGTTACACAGTTAGTACGTGTCTGCGGACAGATTTTAATTCAGGTCTTCCTGACTCTAGCCCCAGAGTTCTATCCACTGTGCCACCTACTTATCACAAAAGGATGGTGATGCCCTCAAAATAAGTAAAGAATTTTCAATGTGTGACAGAGAATATAAAGAATTACATTTTTGAACAGCTTATATTAAAGATACCTCTACTATGACAAAAAGGAGACATAAATAGCATTTGAAATTCAGTAGAGGTACTAGAGCTGGTCATAAATATTTGGGAGTAGGAAGCTGAGCCCTTGGGAACTGATGAGATCTCTAAGAAAGCGTGTGGGAAGTGGAGCAAAAAAGAGATGGAAATGGGCAGGGTGGGAGAGAAAGAGAGAAAACCGTTGGGGGGAGAGGAGCAGGAGAGCCCAAGACTGAATAGAACACAACTTATTTAGTTCCATATAAATAAAATGTAGCTGTTTATTTTGAAAGAAATACAAATTTTCTTCTCATGTACACATTTCTAAATAATGACATAAATAGAAATATACGTTACCTCTCAGGGCCTCAATTTCTTCACTCATAAAGTGTGTCATAGTTTAATGTTATGTAAAGAAAAGAACGCAAGGAATGTAAAGGAATCTAGGGATCATTTCAATTAACCCCTCAGTTTATAGTTGAGGAAAATGAAGACTAGCGAAAGGACTGGCTCAAGCTAACTAACAGGAGAGCTAAGCCTAAAGCCTATAGTGATTAAATGGCAAGACCTGTTTTTAGATTCCGAAGACCTTATTGCTTCTATGACCCTAAGAAATGAGTTTATTCCTCTGATCCTCAGTTTCTTAATCTGTAAAATTGGAACAATGATTTTTATACTACCTATTCCACTGGCCTATTGTGAGGAAAGTGTTTTGTGGACCTTAAAGAAATAAATAAAAGGGTGTTACTATTACACTTGAGGACTCCTAACTCCCTTCCAATGTTGTTGTTGCTTTACAATGAGAAAGGAGATATAATGACTTATCCATGTGTTAGAGACATAAAGAAAATAGAATCAGTTCAGAATGTCAAGAGGGTCCATGGTGCACAGTTATAAGTGGATTGATTGGTAAGTTTTTCATTTATACAGGAAATATCTTGTATCAGGGAGAATTCAAATTGTTCTAAGAGCCATAAGGCTCTGGATTAGATGGGAGAGGGTGATATCTTCTCCACAGAGTTCAACCACTTGTGAACAAAACTTTGGCCTTCGGCTTCTCTGCCTCTATGAGTGCATGCTATCCATCTTCTTGACTCATTTTTCTCCTCTTCTTTAGCTTGTACATTCTCTTCTTCCTCGGTTTGGTTGTCACAGGAAGGAGGAGTCCATCAAGACGACCCCAACATTCTTGCCGATGTCGCGTTGCATCCTTAATCATCCACCGCAGTATTCGTTTTCTTTTGAAGTCAGGACAATTTTTCTCTCTTTTTTTTTATTTTTAAGGAAGCCCTCTCCTCCTGGTATCATTATGTTCTCAAAGGGGGATTAATGTGCATGCATTTTGACTCATTTCATGATAAAGCGGAAAGAACATAAAATTTACATTCTGAGCTCTGGACTTTGTCACTTATTAACCTCTTTGCCCTAAGTTTCTACATCTGTAAACCATGGGCATTGGACTAGATGGCCCTTAATATCCTTTAGAGTCAACCCAGAAATTTGAACCAACATTACATATACATAGATGAATTAATAAGGGTAATTTAGAAGGAGAAAGGATTAACCTTTGGGCTGGTAAAGATCATGAAGGTTTAGTACAGAAAGTAGTCCCTGAATTCAGGGATTATAAGACACAGGGAGAATTTCTATTCCATGTATGGAGGGCCATTTGTGGAAAGGTATGGAGAGGGAAAAGAATGATGTCGTTATCTCCCAGCTCTGCATTCTCTGATCATCTGATCCCAAGTCAACAACATGCCTTCTGTCAAGACATGGGACAACAAGAAGAGGCTAACAGGGCTCCAGTGAGCACCAGACCCCCATGAACCTGGATGAAGAAAACATCTGCTTTCTCTGACCCACTCTGACTTTCAAAGCAGAAATCTGCCCTCCCCCCTTGGGAACTTTGCAAAAAGACAGCAAAAGTTATGGGAAGTGAGGGAGGAGGCTGATTCGGATTAAGGTTTACCTTCTCACAGATCACTTTTAGAAGAGAAATAAAACAGCAACAGCTAAAAACAGGATGGCTAGTTGTCAAATCAGTCCTCCCCTTCCTCCAATTCCTCCTTCCCTAGAAAGAAAGCTCCCTGAGAGCTAAGCGTCCTTGGCACTGCTGCTCAGTTCATTATCATATTATCAGCCTTATGAATTGCCTTTTCAGATTATGTGAAAATACACATGCTTGCCTATGCTTATCCCAGGCCCTGCTTCTCCTTTTTCAGTTTGATTCTTTGTAAACCCAGTCATTACCCTGCATCACGTCAGCTTCCCCACATGTCAGGATGAAAATGGGCCGTGAAAACTTTGAGCAAGAGTGAGTCACTCGGGCAATTTGAACCAATAAATATCAAAGTCAGCCCAAAGAAGCGAGCAATTCATTTGATACTGCATCTTTCAACAAGCTCCTGGTAGATTTTCCTCAGGGCTGAGACTGCGACTCCACCCTCAGTGTCTACAGCTTCAATCCTGCCTCTCGTGATGCAGGAGCCAGAGCTGGCCTCCTTCACATGATGCTTTATGGCAGGCGAGGAGGCAGGCATTCCTCCTTGGGCCAGCTGCACCAGTGACTGAGCTGCACTGCCCAGCCGCTATCAAAATAGTCAATTCCAAAGCTCTTGGCTTGTCTTGCAGCTCACTGCAATTAGCTATTTTTTTCCCCTTTTATTATTTTTATGAGTTGATGTGGGCCGCAGGCCAAGGGAAGAAGGGATTGAATCAATATTCCATTTATTATGTCATCATAGGCAAATGAATTATCAAAACAAAAGCACCAATATAAAGCTGCCAATATTAATTATTGGGTAGGATGTGAGGCACAATAAACAAAGAGTGCTCTGTCGGGCAGGGTGCTGCTGGAGCATTTCACTTCCTTGTGTTTCTGGGCTTGGCAGCCCAAGCTTTCCATCTCACCTGGAGCCACTAGCTCGGGGAGAGGTGAGAAAAGGTTTGGTCAAATTTCCCTAGGTACCAACTGAGAGTCTAAGTTAAAATTGGGCCTTTGAGAAAGAACGGTGACCAGCCGGAATGGCCCCAGTAGAAGGAAGGTATGGGGCACTGGGGATATAGAGATCATAAGAGAATTCAAGGAAGGCATTGTAGATGTTTAGGACAGATGAGATCTGTCTTCTAGGCTTTGAAGGGGAATCAAGTGGAAGGTTGATTAAATTTATTCTGCTTGGTCCCAGAAAGCAGAATCAAGATTAATGGGATAAGAATGGCAGAGAAGACAGAGTTAGATTGGATACAAAGAAAAAATTGACAGTCAGAACTGCCCCAAAGTGGAATGGGTTACTTCTGGCAGTGCAGAAGCAATCCCTTCTCTGCATCTGAAGAAAAGTGGTCTTCAAGTGAAGGGAGACTGACCAGACACCTGTCAAGAATGCTATAAAAGGATTTCTCACTCAGGTTTGGAGTTGAAAGCATGATCTTCGAAGTTCTTGCAACTCTCAAGAGTCTATGATTCTTCTTTCAAGTTGTGTGTATGTGTGCATGTGTCTACTTGTGTGAGTGTGCACATGACATGTTTGTATTTCTAGGGCGAGTGGGGGGAGGAAGTGAGGAAACAGATACTGCTTGAAAGGTGAGCTGGACAAAATCTACCTTCCTTTTTTCTTTTCTTTTCTTCCTTCCTTCTTCCTTCTCTCCTTCTTCCTTCCCTCCTTCTTCCTTCCTTCCTCCCTCCCTCCCTCCCTTCCTTCCTTCCTCCCTTCCTCCCTTCCTTCCTTCCTCCCTTCCTCCCTCCCTTCCTCCTTCCTTCCTTCCTTCCTTCCCTCCTCCTCCCTTCCTTCCTTCCTCCTTCCTCCTCCTCCCTTCCTTCCTTCCTCCTTCCTTCCTTCCTTCCTTCCTTCCTCCTTCCTCCTTCTTCCCTCCTTCCTCCTCCTCCTCCTTCCTTCCTTCCTTCCTTCCTTCTTCCTTCCTTCCTTCCTTCTTCCTCCCTCCTTCCTTCCTTCTTTTCTCTCTCTCTCTCTCTCTCTCTCTCTCTCTCTCTCTCTCTCTCTCTCTCTCTCTCTCTCTCTCTCTCTCTCTCTCTCTTTCTTTCTTTCGAAAGGCTACAGAGGCTCATTTAGCCGTGGCTAATCAACCAGCATTTTGAGCACTTAAAGTACAAGCAAACTTTGTTAGATACTCAAAACTCTCCACAAGCTGGCCCCCACTATCTCTCCAGCCTTAGTCTCGTATTACTCTCTTCTGTGTACTCTTAACTTTGCCCAGACTGATGATTTGGCCCCCAAACATGCCATGTGCTTTTCTGCCTCTGTGTCCTCCCTGATCTCTTAAGCCTCATCCTTGGCCCTCGTATAACACTGCATCCTTCTCCGCTCTGATGTCATTATTAGGGAACACTGTACATTGACGCTCTCCAGGTTAGCATGTTCTTCACAACACTAGATGGCAAACTCCATGAGGGCAGTGACATTTTCTTTCTTCCTTTGCACATCTACCTCATCACCGAGTGTGGCTTTCTGCACAAAGCAGGTGCTTGGCTGTTTGCTGTGTCTGCCATGAGCAGTCTTCTCTAGAAGACGTGGCCATGTGGGATCAGATCATAGCGCCAAAGAATTAGAATGGAAGAGACCTAATAGCTCATGTCACGTCCAGCTGTCACTCCTGTGTCTATTTTACAGACCAAGAAACTGAGAGGAGAGCAAGGAGAGGAGAGAAGGGAGAATAGGTAAGGGCAAAGGGGCAAGATTAGATAGAGCCCCAGAAGATGGAGGAGCCTCCTGAAGTCCTCCAAGAGGACGTGGAACAAAAGCATTTCCATTGCTTGTAATTTGCTTGGTTATTGGGTTAAGTTGTTAAAGGCTAAGGATTCGCTCTTCATTTAAACTCATGTTTAGTTGATTGATTTTTGACAATTTCCTATAAGTTTTTAAAATACAATGAACAGGGAAATTGACCTGTCCAAAGTTGGTTCCTTTGGATTACAGTTTGGTGGAAAATAAAGGGAATTTTACTGAGGATTCACCGGGCTTGGATTTATTTATTCAGTCTGATTCTCTCTTTACAGATGACCCCGGAACCATTCAATTGAGAAAGCCTTTGCTTCTCTACTCCTACAGTGAAGTAAGAGTGGAATTCTTCCATCCTCTTGGAAGCCCACGCTAGGTGGCACAGTGGATAGAGCACCGGCCCTGAATTCAGGAATACCTGAGTTCAAATCCGGCCTCAAATCCGGCTGTGTGACCCTAGGCAAGTCACTTAACCCAAGTCACATTGCCTAGCCAAAAAAAAAAATTGGAAAATCATGGGACTTTTTCCTGTTTTGCTCAATTGTCCTTCGTGTGAGAAGATAACAGCTTCCATCTGTTTAATGCTTCAAGGTTTCCAAAGCACTTTCCTCATAACAAACCTGTGAGATAGGGAGTGCAAATATTATCCCCATTTGACAAATGGAGAAACAATTTCAGAGAGGTCAAGTGACCTTCCAAGCATCACACAAGTAGCAAATGCTAGAGAGAGAATTTCTGTCTAGGTCTTCTCTCTCCAAAGTGTAATGTAGCCAGTGGTGGTGTCTTTCCCACTTCTTTTCTTCTCTACCCATGTGCCTTGGACTCTACTGGGCCCTTGAGATTTTAGCTGACTAGACAGACAGCTGTTCACTGTTTTCCATAGAAGCAACTATAGGGGACCATAGGCAAAACACACCACTTCAAGCCTGCTTTGTGCACCAAAAGTGTGCAAAAAAGAACCAAGGACTCTGAAGATGTCCTTGCTCAGGTTTCTGTGATTGGCTTATTTTCTCATCATCCATATTGAGTCTGTAATGAATCTAACTGTCCAATATTGAAAACCACAGTCCTTTTTCTTCCATACTGAGGAATGTGCATTTCCGGACTCATAACAGATGCTTAATGAATACCCTTCCCAATTACTCTCCTCGACATGTTCTTTAACTCATCAGTGCTCTTCCAGGCTGAATGTACCTCAAAAAGCATGCTGATAAGGTTCCTACAAAGTCAGCTCAATAGAGCCAGAGAATTTCAGAGCTAGAAGAATCCTTAGAAGTCTTCTAGTCTATACCCTTAATTCTATAGAGAAGGAAGCAGACTCATAGTGGGAAAGTGATTTGCCCAAGGTCACATAGTCAGTTAGTGAGAAAAAGGGCTAGAATTCTGATTTCTTCATGCCTCGTCCAGCAGTCTTTCCGCTGCTTATTTCATCATACCCAGGTAATTTCCATGGGCAGCAGTAACTTTAGTATCATGGTGAACCATCCTCTGTATGCAGAAGTGGATGGAATGCAAAAGGATAGTTTTCTGTCCTCTGTTGAATAACAACACTAATTCTAGGCTAGAGGTAGTATTTCTAAGGTCATAGGCCAATGATGGAATGATTGGATGCTTTGATTAAACACAATTTGTCTACATGGTTTGTGAATTATGGGGCACTAGGTATGCCAGCTCTCTTACTTATATGGAAGACTCTCCAATTCAGGAATGTGAAGGGCTGATCAAGTCTGGTCTGGGAGGCAGTATAGCTGAGAACATTGGGGGTGACTGTTTTACTCAAAAGTTTTTTATCTTCCAGATTCTTCTGGAAAAGAGGGAACCACAGGCTTGCTGCAGGATGCCAGCTACTTCTAGAACCACAGAATGTTGGAGGAGGATAGGCCCATAGGTGTCATCATGTCCAAACCATACCTAAGTGGGTCTTCTCATCAACTTTGACAAGTGATCCCCCAGAGTCTGCTTAAAGACTTATGGTGATAAGGAATTAAGTGCCCTTGACAAAGACATATTCTACTCAAGAAAGCCCTAAACTTCAAGAAATGTTTCCATAGTTTCTCCACATTACTCCTTATTCTGCCCTCTGGTGACAGGCAAAACACATCTAAGTCCTCCATCCACAAGACTGTGGTCATATCGGACCTAAGTTTTCCCTTTGAAACATGCCCAGATTCTTCAGCTGAACCTTATAGTATCATAAAATTTAGCACTGAGTAATTTCTAGTACGCTCACCATCCCACCTGAGGCAGAGAAATGGTGAAGTGGATTAGAGCCCTGGGCCTGGAGTCAGAAAGATCTGAGTTCAAATTGTGTCTCAGTCACTTCCTAGTTGGGTGACCCAAGGTAAGTCACTTAACCTCTGTCTGCCTCAGTTTCTGCAACTGTAAAATGGTGATGCTGGTAGCACCCACCTCCCAGAGTTGGCATGAGAACCTAATGAGACAATATTTGTAAAGTGTTTAACACAGTGCCTGGCACATAACAGATGCTTAATGAATACCCTTCCCAATTGCTCTCCTCGACATGTTCTTTAACTCATCAGTGCTCTTCCTAAAACTCGGTGACCAGGGAGAAGGGTAGGAGAATAAGCATCGGATGCTTTGTACTAAGCTACCTTTAAGAGTTAAGATGACGAAGCCAAAACTGTGAGTGAGTTTGGGAATGGGTGATTTTTGTTTTAATCCAAATAAGACTATCTCTCTTACTAGCATGGATAAGCAAGAGCAGCTCACATTGGGTTTGGAATTGTCAGAACATTATTTCCAAAACTTTAAGGGAACTAATGAATTTCCGACAGAGAATCTTCTAGAGAAATATACGTGGGGAAGAGAGTTAGATTCTTCAGTCCAGTTTAATGGCTATATCCCCTTAGTGTGACCATATACATTCTTTTAACGGATATGTAATATCGAGAATGAAGGAACTAATATTACAGCTGTCCGCTGCCTATGTAAGAACACATCTGTAATATTGAGTGATGGTCCTGAAGTTAGAGGACCTGGGTTAAAATCCTACTTCTAACCCTTACTACTTGTGTGAACTTAAATGACTTAACCTCTACCTCTAGTCTCAGTTGTTTCATTGGTAAAATGAGAGAGCTGACCAAGATGACCTCTGAGGTCTCTTCGGTCTTTAAATCTTTTAGCCAGGTTTGAGGAGGAAGAGGGGACAAGGAGGAAGGGGAGAGAAAAACATTGAAGATGAAGGGAAGCTTGGTGCCTACGGAATGGGCATTCCAGAGGACACCGTGGAAGGGTTGGCTGGAGTTAGTCTGAAACTTTGGGGTAGGGGGACTAAAAGGGGATAAGCATGAGGAATTAGCAAAAACAAGCAAAAAAACGGAAAAGGGACACAAACAAAAATCAGGCTCGTACTGTTAGTAAGGAGGAGAGGCAGGAGCTGAATCTAGTTCTTTTTCTTAGCCCTGTTACATGACCTTCTTAAGATTCATTCCAATGCCCACTCCAGCCCTCCCCCACCCCTCCACCAGCACCTAAACCACTTGGGACTTATTAGAATTGAATTTTCACATACTGAGAATGTATCTATACACAAAACCAGTTTGGGCCAGGGGTGGTTAGTTGGAAGAGGAGATGAATCCAATTTACCAACTGAATATTTTGAAAACAGCTGGTCACTGTTACTAAACGTTTTCAAAATAATAGGTTGTAACACTAACTACCTATTTTCCAAATCCCCATCTGTAATATTGACTGGACTCCCTCTGCCCCCCTTTCAAAATCACTTGCTATATCTCTCATTCTAGCTTTCATTTTAAGCCTAGTCTCTGCAGAGCAAGGATATTACTAACCCCACCAATTTCAGGCACTTGAAATTGTTTTTCCTGGTGAATTTTCTCGGTGAATTTGTACCAAGCAATTGATGTGCTCTTGGACAATCCTCTGGTGGTTCATGGAACACATTTGGAAGCTGGTTTGGTATGCAAATGTCGGGGGTACATTTCTTCCTGAGCCTCAGTTTCCTCACCTGTGGAATGGAGACAATAACGATATCTTCCTGATCTCCCCTTTGGGTTGTCATGGGAGGTAAATGAGAGGGCAGATATAAAAATAACTTGAAAAGTTTTATAAATGGGAATCTCTGAAAGAGAATGTTTGTCCTTCTGAACCACAAATCTTGGGATCTCAGGAAGTTCTGAAGTCTCCATCCAAACTTTATACATTTAAGTTTTATCATCACTGTCATTATGACTACCACCATCGTTATCTAAGTCAGCAGATTTTAGCCCTGTGCCAGGGACTCTTTCGGAAGCCTTTTCCTTCAGATTTCAATAACACTTTTGACCTCTCTCTGTACTACTTCTGTTGTGCTCTGCTCTGTTTGCTTGTTTGGTTGCTCTATGAGTTCTGTAATGCTAACTCATCACAGGCTGCCTCTGCTTTCAACTTGTCCCCTCTTCCAGCTTAGAATTTCCATGCTGCCCTTTTATGAAAATTCCCTTACACCATGTCTACACATCTGGGTCCCTCCACTCACCAATCTCTATCCATTTCCCAGCTTGTGACATGAAATATGAGAAACCCATCAGACATACCTGAGAGAAAACCCAGGTTACCCTCTGAAAACTCATTACCCTTGGTTTCCTTAGTGAATCACCCTAGTGTGAAGGAGCCTAAGGATCCCACTAATTAATAGTAATAATTAATAATAATAGCTAACCTCATGTAACCATTTCAGATCTCCTAAGGACTTTACAGATATTTTTAGATCCTTTAACATCCAGACAGACTCTGAAGGGAAGGAGGAAGCTGGTGAAATCCCCTTGTGCTGACACTGAGGGCAGCCTTTTCAAAGAGCCATTGCCGAGCTCCACGTCTTTACTGTGTCCTGAATACCATCGCACCAAAGATCCAGGTGATTTTACTTTAACTCCAGTCCAGAAATTAAGATTCCTTGTGTCTGCCCTGCACCTGGGACTGAGAAAAGAATGAATATGTTGCCCAAAACTCTCTTCCCTTGTTCATGTTTTCCCATGTTCTTACCTCTGCATGTTTCCTTTTAGACCATGGGACTTCCCCATGTGTGAATTGCAATGGGGCATGATAAAGGACTTTGTTTTATATATTACCAAACTATTTGATGTCTTAAGTATAAAACAAAGCAAAACAGAAACTTATCAAATAAGCTGTGTGTTAGAGTGGCCATGACCCCATGGTCATTGGGTCTGAGACACATACTGCCACTAATCTGCTCTGGCTCTAAGCTCACATTTATGAGGTGCAATCCTAAGGGAACATGGACTCTAAATACAGGAGTCAGATCTTTTCTCATGATCTCTGATTCATTATATTCCCCTTCAGGAATCCCAGGGGGAAAATCTCTTAAACAAAACTTATGTTTGGCTCATGCTTATCTCAAAAAAGGATTTTTGTGATCTTGCTAGAAAAGTACTCAATGTACAGTGTATATAAGGCATGGGACAGCTAATTAATCCCCCCCCACCACTAAAGAAATGCTTAAAACATATAGAGTTCAAACATGAAATAAAAATCCGGATTCCAGGGCAGCTGGGTGGCACAGTGGATAGAGTACCCGCCTTAGAGTCAGGAGGACATGAGTTCAAATCCAGCCTCGGATACTTGACACTAGCTGTGTGACCCTGGGCAAGTCACTTAACCCCCTCATCAAAACCAAAACTAAAAAAACAAGAAACAAAAAAAAAGAAATCCTTATTCCTAGTATATTCTTCTAGAATGTTGATACTCAAAATATCAGAACATGAAACACGTTGTAGGGCTGTAAAACTGGTCTTTCAACTTCCTCTCAACTTTGTAATGTCTAAATAAACAAATCGAGGTTCATATGTTCTGGCCAGCTAGGTACGCATGGCTTATGCTCCTGGCAGTGGTCATCTCCTCCAAGAAGGGTAGAGGTGAAGAAAGCACCTTTGACAACTCATCACTCTCACCTTTCAAAACTTCCATGAAGCAGTTGCCAACGCTAAAAACACCCATCTCAGAATTGCTCTTGGTCATCTGTACTTTAAAAGAAATACAAAGCTGAAGAGACAGTCAGAGACATAATGTTTGGCTTGGTCAGTAAAACTTGTGCTGTCATGTGCAGGCATCTGCCATGTGTAAGCTTCCAAGGGAGGAGGCTAAGAAGAAATCTTCGTCCTACAGGAAGCTCAACAGCAAACTTTTAAAGTCTCAAACCCTGCCTCCAGAAAATCGGAAGAAGAGAGTGAGAGCTGAAGTAGTCTTCATTGTTAAGGTCTACTGAGATTTTGCTGTTCAGTGGCCAGTTCTTTTCGATAAGATTCTGTCACAGAGAGCAAGGAGAGGAGGCATGTGGAGACTAACCAGAAGAATCTGTTGGAGCATATTCTTTATCAAGATACCAAAGCATACATCTCACTAGAAGTGGCCAGGGCACAGGCTTAGTATTACCTAAGAAGTGCCCCAACCAGAACACACACGTTACCCAAACCATCCAGGGCACAGGCCTGCCCTCCTGCATGCCTTTGTTGACGTCTTATCTCCTTTCCAAACTGTAAGCTTCATGCCATACCCATTTTTTTTTTGGTCCCCAGCACAGTTCCATATATACAGTAGGCACTTACAGGCTCTTGGCACTGAATTGAATACCTGTCTCCATGAGGGCACTGCTGGTGCCTTGTCTAAACTTTATGTGTATCTCAGCCCCAAACACAGAGCTCTATAGTGGGAAGGTAATGGTATTTGTTAAATGAATGAATGAAAGTCCTATTTGAATCATTCAATTATTCCAAGTTTCTCAATATCATTAGAACACAGATTGGGATTTCATTGTGGCTAATATACCAAAACAAAACAGCTTATGATCTGAAGGATATTCATTTGGTGTCAAGGACATGGTGTTTATCTGAAAACTGAAACAGCAGCCTCTTGACTCAAGACATTCATCTCTAGACTAGAATGAGCCTCACACTCTACTCTTATCTTTCAGTGTTTATTGTGAACTTTTCGTCCTACCCAATAATTAGTACTGGCAGCTTTATATTGGTGCTTTTGTTTTCATAATTCATTTACTTTTGATGATATCATAACGAGAGTATAAATTTCATCCCCCCTCCTCTCTAAACTTTGGCCCAATGCCAATATCCACTAATACAAAAGCACTAATTGCACAATCCTCTGGTGCCAGCTGCTTTGAAAATGTCTTTGGCTAATGGACGGAATTAACCTTGTTTAACATACAAATCCTCAGCCTAATTTGCTACTGGAGCCCCGACTCTGTGGCTCCACGTCTCCTTCCACACAAGGAAGTGACTAGTTTATGATAGTTTCTTTAGCCACACTGGAAAGGTCTGTTAAGTCCATTGATGGGACCGCCATTTTAAAAGTGGGTATTTTACAGAAGGGGATTTTGAGTTGGAAGGGATCATCTCATCTATGATCATCTAATGCACTCATTTTATAGATGAGTAAACTGAGGGTCTTAAAGGCTGAATATCTTACAGTAGAGCTGGGATTCAAATGAAAATCTCGTGGCTCCATGGGCATTGATAGCTAGTCGCTTGTTTGCAGACTAACGGCCACGTGGAATGACCTTTGTGAGACCTCCAGTGACTTAAGCTCTAGTCACTATCTCCCTCTGACTTTTTGGGTAATCGTCGTAATGGAGAAGAAGTGTTTCCAGGACTCTTTATTTCCTCCATAATAAAATATCAATGTCTCAGCCTCGCATTTAAAGCTCTGCAGCATGAGTCTCACCTGCTTTTCTAGTCCTACTTTGTCTGCTGGCTGTTCCCGTATGTACGCAGGGTACATGTGCCCCGGGTCTGTGCCCTTGCACAATTGGCCCACCACCTCTGTGATGTAGCTGCCCCTCACCTCTGCATGGTAGAGTCCCAGGCTTCCTTCCAAGCATAGCTCAAGTGGCATTTCCTACACAGGGCCTTTCCTGGCATCCTCAGTTGTTATTCCTTTTTACCTCTTGTAATTCACTTTGTTTTTATTTATGTGTGTATTGGAGCATGTGTTACATATGATGCTCTCTTCCTCCATCCCTTCCACAGAATACATACTTCTTGAGGACAGGGACCTTTTCCTTTTTAGCGTCATAGCCCCAACAGCTAGCACAGCGCCTCTAACCTGGTGGGTATTGCTGCTGTTAAGTTGTTTCAGTCATGTCTCACTCTTTGTGACCTCATTTTTTTTTCAGCTTCATGTGCAATCATGTTTTTATTATACTATCACAGAAATGATAGTTTTATTCTATACATTAAAAATAAAGATTTTTTTTTAAAGTGTGCTTCAATATGCGTTTAGACTTCATAGGTTCTTTCTCTGGGGATGGATAGCATTTTAAATCACAAGTCCTTTAGAATGGTCTTAGATCACTGTATTACTGAGAATAGCTAAATCATTCACAGTTGATTATTGTACAATATCATTGTTACTATGTACAATGTTGTCCTGGTTCTGCTAATTTCACTTTGTATCAATCAGTTCATGTAAGTCTTTTCAGGTTTTTCTGAGATCATCCTGTTCATCATTTCTTCCCCCCCCCCCCCTTAATAGTATTTTATTTTTTCCAATTACATGTACAGAAAGTTTTCAACATTCATTTTGGTAAGATTTTGAGTTCCAAATGTTTCTCTCTCCCTTCCTTCCTTTCTCCCTCCCCAAGACAGCAAGCAATCTGATATAGGTTATACATGTACAATCATGTTAAACATATTTCCACATTAGTCATGTTGTGAAAGAAGAATCAGAACAAAAGGGAAAAACCACGAAGAAAAAAAGTGAAAATAGTATGATTCAATTTGCATTTAGACTCCACAGTTCTTTCTCTGGATGTGGATAGGATTTTCCATCATGAGTCCTTTGGAATTGCCTTGGACCATTAGACTGTTGAGAAGAGCTAAGTCTGTCAAAGTTGATCATTGCAAAATGTTGAAGTTACTGTTTCTAATGTTCTCCTGGTTCTGCTCACTTCACTCAATATCAGTTCATGTAAGTCTTTCCAGCTTTTTCTGAAACCCACCTGCTCATTATTTCTTATAGAACAATAGCATTCCATTACCTTCATATACCAACTTGTTCAGCCAATTCTCAGTTGATGGGTGTCCCCTCACTTTCCAATTCTTTGGCACCACAAAAAGAGCTGCTGTAAATATTTTTGTACATGTAAGTCCTTTTCCATTTTTTTGTGATTTCTTTGGGATATAGACCTAGTAGTGTTATTGCTGGATCAAAGCGTATGCACAGTTACATAGTCCTTTGAGCAGAGTTTCAAATTGCTCTGCAGAATGTTTGGATCAGTTCACAACTCCACTAACAATGTATTAGTGTTCCATTTTCCCACATCTTCTCCAACATATATAATTTTCCTTTTCTGTCAGCAAAGCTCCACACCAGTTACCCCACTCCCAGCACAAGCTACCAGTGAGGCCTTGGCCCCATTGCTGACTGGTAGTCAACCTCTGCCCTGGATCTAGCCAACAGGGACCCTGCCCTCAGGGCCTGCTAGTAGACAGACCCTGTTTCCATAGCAACCCAGCAACAGGGCCCCACCCCTATGGCAAAACAGTAGCGAGATCCGTTTTCCAGGGCAAGCCATGAGGAAGACTCTGCTATAATAGCAACCCAACAGAAAGGCCCTACCCCAGGGCAAGTCAGTAGCTAAACCCTGCACCCAAAGGAGGCCAAACAGGGTGGCCCCATCCCCAGTACATGCCAGAAGGGTAGCCTATCCTCCAGCAAAAGCAAACAGCTATGCCTGGAAGCCCAGTGAAGGCTAGCAGTAGGACTCTGAACCTCAGCTCATAAATCTTGGGACAGTGCAGGACCAGAGTCCAACTATCACATAAAAACACTAAGTCACAAAAAAAAAAGCAAAAAAAGACTATAGAAAGTCAGTATAGTGACAGGAAGGATCAAGACATAAACTTAGAAGAGAACAATAGTGTCAAAACAGCTACATATGAAGCCTCAAAGAAAAATTTAATTTGGTCTCAGACCCAAAAAGAATTCCTAGAAGAGTTGAAAAGGATTTTTAAAGCAAATTAGAGAAGTAGAAGAAAAATCTGGAAAAGAAATTAAAGTAATGCAAGAAAATCATGAAAAAAGAGTCAATAGCATTGTAAAAGATACACAAAAATGTACTGAGGGAAATAACTCCTGAAAAAAATAAAATTTGCCAAATGGAAAAGGAAGTATAATTCCTTAAAAATTAGAAGTGAGCAAGTAGAAGGTAATGACTCTATGAGACATCAAGATGCAATAGAATAAAAAAAAGTAAAAAAAAATAAAGAAAATGTGAAATTTCCCATTGGAAAAAACAACTGACCTAGAAATATATTCAGAAGAGATAATATAAAAATTATTGGACTATCTGAAAGTCATGATCAAAAAAAAAAAAAAGAAGGCCTGCACAAGAAATTATCAAAGAAAACTTCCCTGATATATTAGAACCAGAGGGCAAAATAGAAGTTGAAGGAACCACTGATCACTGCCTGAAAGAAATCCCAAAATAAAAACTCCCAGGAACATCGTAGCCAAATCCAAAGTTCACAGATCAAGGAGAAAGTATACCAAGCAGCCAAAAAAAAAATAATTCAAATATCATGGAGCTACAGTCAAGGTTACAGAGGATTCAGCAGCTACCACATTAAAGAACTGGATGGCTAGGAATACAATATACCAGATGGCAATGGAATTAGGATTACAAGCAAGAATCACCTACCCAGAAAAATCAAATAACAATCTTTCAGGGGGAAAAATGGGGATTTAATGAAATAGAGGACTTTCAAACATTCCTAATTAAAAGACCAGAGCTAAATACAAAATTTGACCTCTAAATACAAGAGGCAAGGGAAACATAAAAAGGTAAAAAAGAACCAAGAAAAACAAAAAAAAAATCATAAGGTTTAACTTTATATTTCTATATAGCAAGATAATATTTGTAACTCTTAAGAACTTTATTACTATAAGAGCAAGACAGAGGGTGTGTATATAGGTGATTTTGATGGGATGATTCCCACCCCCCAAGAAAAAAACAAAAGGGTGAGAAACAATTGTAGTGGAAGATGGAGGAGGGGAGATTGAATGGAGTAAATTATCCCACATTAAAGAGGCATGAAAGAGCTATTACAATGGAGGGGAAGATGGCAGGAGTAGCAGGAAAAGCTTAAACCTTATTTTCATCAAAATTGGTCAAAAAGGGAAAAACAGACATATTCAGTGGGACATAGAAATCTGTCTTAACCTATAAGGAAGCAAAAAGGGACAGAGATAATAGAAGGGGGAGAAGGGACTAATAAAAGGGAAGGTAAATTGGGAAAGGCAGTGATCAGAAGTAAAACATTTGTGAGGAGGGAAAGGGTAAGGTGTAAGAGAGAGGCAGATAAACAAGTGAAAAATAGCATAGAGGGAAATACACAGTTATCGTAACTATAAGTGTGAATGGGATGAACTCACCCATTAAACAGAAGCAGATAGTGGAATGGATTAAAAATCAGAATCCTACAGTATGCTGTTTACAAGAAACACACTTGAAGCAGAGAGATACACACAAGGTAAAGGTAAGGGATTGGTGTTTATTATGGAGGTTTATTATGCTTCAGTTGAAGCATAGAAATCAGAAGTAGCAATCATGACCTCAAAGCAAAAGCAAAAATAGATCTAATTAAAAAAGAAAAGGAAGGAAACTATATCTTGCTGAAAGGTGCCATAGACAATGAAGTAATATTAATACTAAACATGTGCACCAAATAGCATAGCATCTGAATTTTTGAAGAAGAAGTTGAATGAGTTATAGGAGGAAATAGATAATAAAACTATACTAGTGGGGAATATTACTTTCCCCTCTCAGAACTAGATAAATCTAAGCAAAAAAGAAACAGGAAAGAAACTAAGGAGGCGAATAAAATTCTAGAAAAGTTAGATATGATAGACCTCTGGAGAAAATTGAATGGGAATAGAAAGGAATATACCTTTTATTCAGCAGTATATACCACCTACGCAAAAGTTGATCATGTATTAGGACATAAAAAACTTTACAACCAAATGTAGAAAAGCAGATCTGAGCTGCCTGAATGGGGACCCAGCTGTAAAATAAATCATTTTGATTACATAAAATTAAAAAGTTTTTTTTCACAAACAAAACCAATGCAACCAAAATGATAAGGAAAGCAGAAAACTGGGGAGTTTTGCAACAAGTATCTCAGATTTCTCAAATACGTAGAGAATCGAGTCAAATTTGGAAAAATACAAGTCACTCTCCAATTGATAAATGGTTAAAGGATATGAACAGGTAGTTTTCAGATAAAGAAATCTAAGCTATCTATAGTCATATGAAAAAAATGCTGTAAATTACTATAGATCAGAGAAATGTAAATTAAAACAACTTTGAGGTATCACCTCACACCTATCAGATTGGCTAATGTGACAAAAAAGGAAAATGTTGGATTTTGAAGGAGATGTGGGAAAAATGGGACACTCATGCAGTGTTGGTGGAGTTGTGAACTGATCCAACTAGTCTGGAGAGCAATTTGAAACTATGCCCAAAGCACATACCCTTTGTGCATACCCTTTGATCCAGCAATATCACTTATAGTTCTATATCCCAAAGACATCCAAAAAAGGGAAAAGAACCTATTTATACAAAAATATTTTTAGAGCTCTTTTTTTCTTTGTGGTGGCTAAGAATAGGAAATCAAAAACTTGCTCATTAATTGGGGAATGACTAAACAAGCTGTGGTACATTTTTGTAATGGAATGTTATTGTGCAATAAGAAATGATGAGCAGGATGCTCTCAGAAAACCTGGAAAGATTTACTTGAACTGACGTACAGTAAAGTGAACAGAACCAAGACAGCATTGTACACAGTAACAGCAATGTTATTTGATAAAGAACTGTGAATGGCTTAACTATTCCCAAAAGTACAATGATCCAAGATAGTCCCAAAGGGCTAATGACAAAGCATCCTATCCACCTCCAGAGAAAGAACTGATGTTGTTTGAATACAGACTGAAGCATGTTGTTTTCCATTTTCTTTCATTTTTTTCTTTTTTTCTAGTCTTGTACAAAGGGAGGGAGGGAGAAAGGGTGAGAAGAAGGAAGAAAGGGATCAAGGACTTACTGAATGCCTACTGTGCTCCTGTCACTGTACCAAGCACTTTACAAATATTATCTCATTTGGTCCTCACAACAACAAGCCTGGGAGGGGAGGTGCTGTTATTAAATGGTATTGTCATTGTTTTTATTATTACATTTTACAGTTGAAGAAACTGAGGCAGAGAGGTAAAGTTACTTCCCCAAGGTCACACATGTATTACATGTCTGAGGCAGGATTTTAAATCAGGTTTTCCTGACTCTAGGCCCAGAGCACAGTGCACCTAACCATGTCTATGTGTTACTTATCCCTTCAGAGAATCATTCCAAGGGATTAAAAAAAAAAACAAGACAAGAAGAGATCTGTATCCTCTTAAAGCATATTTTTGGATCATAGAAATTTAATGCTGAAAAGGGTCTTAGAGGTCATCATGCAGTCTAATTCCTTTGTTTTGTAGATGAGGAACAAAAGTTTCAGAGAGAGGTGACTTGCTCAAGGTCACATAGATACAGAACTGTAGCCATGGGCAATCTGAATCTCAGAGAAGCTTACTTCATTAGTGGAGGGATAGGGTGAGGGGTGCAGGGAGGGTAGAGGGTGTAGCTGTGTGAATGGTGGGAAAGTGGAGGGAGAGAAGTAAGCCATATGGGTGCTTGCCATTTTCACGAAATAGTTTTGCTAACTACGTGCTAAGCTCAGTGGTTTCTATTCTATTCAAAGACCCTAAATACTGTGAAAATCCTCTAAACTTTGGCACAGTGGAAAAGCCCTGAGCACCCCACCCTAGTTACAGCCATATACAGGGAGTAGATGTCAGACAAAAGAGTGCTGTTTTGGGTTTGAGGACCTGAGTTTAAATCAAGACTCTGCTATTTACTATACCTGTCATATTGAGCAAGTCACTGTGTCTGGGTCACATCTTCCCCCATATGCAAAATGAGGGAATTGAGCGTGACTTCCCTGCCTTTACTTCCTTTCCCTTCTACATCTTCTTAACTCTGTGTGGTTTGGCTTCCAGATCCATCGATTGAACAAACTTGCTCTCTCCAAAGTTACCAATGATGTCATAATTGCCAAATCCAATGGCCTTTTCCGTAATCCTCATCCGTCTTGACCTCTCAGCAGCCTTTGACACTATAGGTCACTTTCTTCTCCTTGATACTCTCTTCTCTCTTGGTTTCTGTGATGCATTCTCTCCTATTTCTCCTCATACCTCTCTGACTATTCCTTCTCAGTCTTCTTTGTAAGATCTGAATTCAAATCACACTCACTGACTGTGGCTGTCCTCCAAGGCTCTGTCCTTATCCAGTCTGTCTTATCCAGTCCTAATCTCTCTTCTGACCTCCATTCTCATATCTCCCACTGCTTACTGAAATGGATAGCAATGTGTACAAATTCGTACTCGATTTGTTTCCAACCCAAACTTTTCCCTCTTTCTATCTTCCTTATTATTATTATTATTATTATTATTATTATTATTATTATTATTATTATATTATTATTTTTGGGGGAGCAAGGGGGTTAAGTGATTTGCCCAAGGGGCCATAGTCTGAAGCCGAATTTGAAAAGTCCTACTGACGCCAGAGCCAGTGCTCTATCCGCTTTGCCACCCAGCTGCCTGCTTTGCTGTTACTGTTGAAGGCATCAATGCACTTCCAGTCACCCAAGCTCACATCCTAGGCATCATCCTCAACTCTTAATCTCTGTAACACCCTCTTCCCCCAATATCTAATCAGTTTTTAAGTCCTGTACACTCCACTTTCATAGCATCCCTCATATACACCACTTGCTCTCCTCTGGTACTCCCATCACCCTGAGCAGGCCCTCATCAACTTCTGCCTGTACTTTTGTTATGATTAGTGTCCCTAACTCCTCTCTCCACTCCAGCCTGTCCTCCATTCATCTGTCAAACTGACTTTCCTACATCATAGATCTGGCCATACCACCCTTCCCCCAGTCAATAAATTCCAGTGCCTACATTCAGGATCAAACATGAAATCCCTGTTTGGCTTTTAAAGCCTTTCACAACCTTGACTCTTTCCACCTGTCCATCTTTCTCATACTTTACTCCCCTCCCCATATTCCTCAGCACAGCGATACTGGCCTTCCTGCTGTTACCCACACACACTACTCCATCTCTTCACTCCATGTCTTCTCATTGGCTGTCCCTTACGCTCCCTTATCATCTCAGTCTCCAAACTTTTATGACTTCCTTCCCAAACCCCACCTTCTTTAAGAAGTCTTTGCCATCTTCCTTAATCTTAGTGCCTTCCCTCTGAGATTATTTCTAATTTATCCTGCATATATTTTGTTTCAATATAGTTACTTACATGTTGTTTCCCACTGAGTTATGAATTCTTTGAGGACAGAGACTTGTTTTTGCCTTTCTTTGTATACCCAAAGCCTAGCACAGTACCGACATACAGCAGGTGCTTAATAAATGCTTGTTGCTTTGACTTGACTTCCAGTTCTAACTCTGTGATCTGAGATCTGTGACTACCTTCTCCTAGCTTCAAATCCTTTTCTGGCTTTTGTGAGGATCATCCAACTACATGTATTCATAAGAGCCTAGGCCTAAACTCTGGTCTTTGCTGGGCCGTTTACATGTCCTAGTGTAAGTCTTTCAACCTCTCTGGGCCTTAGTTGCCTCAACTATAAAATGAGGTGATTCCATCAGATAACCTGTAAGGTACCCCTCACTCTTGTCATCTGTGATTCTATGACTTCAACAAAATTCACCAGTTAATTTTCTTTACTCAAACTTAATCATTAGTTTTCATGCTCCGAAGAGCTCTTGGCCAGTTACATGTCAACACCCTAGTGTCTAAACACAAAAGTACTGTGTTGTCTTGATATTTCTGTGAGCAAAAACATGTCTTACAATATGAGCTGGTTTAGCCTTATTCTCTACTGATAAGAATGAAATCTGTCAGTCGGCAACATCTTCCTGTGCAGGTTGTTTTTACTCTTTCAGATTTATTCTCATCTAAATTCCAAGGTCCCTAAGGGCAGGACCATGTCTTAGTCATCTTTTATCCCTCATAATGCTTTGCATTAGGCTATGCACATAATAGACACTCAGGAAATATTTGCCTAATGAAGGAATCTCACTCTCAAGATGCAACATGACAAAGAGGAAAGACTATTGGTCTTTGGTGGAATGTCCTGGGTCCTCCATCCACCCTGGACAGGTCATTTAACTTCTCAGGGCGTCAGTTTTCTCACTTGCATAAGAATGATAATACTACTTCCATCCGCGCTTCATGAAGTTACTAGGCGACAAATGCTTTGTTGGCCATAAAGCACCATAGAAATGGAAGCTAGTATTTCATCTCATTCATCCTTTTCTTATTTTCTCTTTCATTTTCCTCTACTTCCTGGAAAGCTCCCTTTCCTGATATGTTAGCAATTTAGTCTCCTTAGAATACCTTCACTCAAAATATTTTGGGCATCCCCAACATCATAGTTGATCCCTGGGTAATCCCTTCCTGGGGTAGAAGTTTCCATAGGCACCATGTTCTACGTGTAATAGTAACGGCTGACATTTTTGGAATGCTTTCAGGTCTACCAAGTAAGTACATTCCACTCGATAATCTTGTGAGTTAGGTCATGCAGCTGTTTTCACTCCCATTGTATAGATGATGAAAATGAAGCTGGAATGAGGGAATTGGATGATGAAAGCAATAGCTATTCCCAACAACATGTTGATAGAATCCACAGAAACAGAGTGCCTAGAACTAGAAGCTCTTAATTCAAGACCTAGAACATGTTGAGCCCAACATCTATATTTTACAAATGAGTAAACTGAGCCCCAGTGAAGTGAAACAACTTGCTCAAAGTCATGGACCAAGGTAGTTGCAGAACCAGCAGTAGAGAATACAAAAGAATGTTACAGTGGAGAAAGCACTGGCCTTGGTGCCACAAGAGCTGAGTTCTCATCCTAGCAATCCCTTATTCAGTCATCTGTGGGACCACCCTGGTCTTTTTTTTTTTTGAGTCAAAAAAAGTAGACTCTAGTTTAGACCCCTGGACCTGTTGTCAGAAGATCTGGGTTCAAATCCGAGCTCTTCCATCTATATATGTGACTTTCAGAAAGGCATTTCTCCTCTCTAGACTTCAGTTACCTTCTCTGGAAAAGAAGGGAGTTTAAGAAGATGAGCTCTAAATCGATGATCCGAGGAACTCAGATCCCTTAAATGTATATGAGTCCCATGGATTTTCCTTTATGTCACACATTTGCCCTGTCCTCTTAAATCAAGTGAATTAACATATGTAAATTATTTAATAAGTACTGCACAAGTCTTATATAATTACATATTAAAAATCCTCCCCAAAACTCTAGTTATTTCCTCCACTGCCTCTGTCAAACCCTTCTCCCATTATCTTCTCGGAGAAGGGCTCCTGCACTAACATGGCTATGCAAAGTAGAGGTGAAGCAACATCTTTCCCTTGGAAATGAAAACAAACCTCCATGCACAGATTTATAAGCATTGAAAGTAGTCTCTCAGAAGGAGCCTCTCCCTGTTTTTGCCCTGTACATACAGAAAGGCAATTAGAGTGGGAGTGGAAGGCCAAGTTCAGGGAATTGTCAGAGGGTTCAAGAAAGTCCTGTAAGTGATTCTGAAATGAAATTGCTTTTATCCAGGGGCCAAGTTTTGGGCCAGGAGCCAAATATTCCAAAGGCTTCCGAGCCCTGGAAGGGCACGCCCGCCATTACCCTAAGCTCCCTAACTCTCTTCCTTCCCCACACCTTTTGAATATGCTTCTTCCTGAATTATGTCTAGGAGGGATTGATTTATGCTGTCACCACAAAATGGGGCCCAAACAAAGAGCAAATGGGTGCACATACCCAAGTTGGTCACCCTCTTACCTTTCAGAGAACCTGAAAGGAGCAGAGCTCAGGCGGGACAAGCCATGTTGTACTGGACAGAGTACTGGATTTGGAGTCAGGAGACCTGAGTTTGCATTCCTGCTCTGCCTCTTACCAGCCCTGTGACCGTGAGCAAATCGCCCTTCTCTAGGTCTCAATTTCCTCCTCTGTGAAATAAGAGTGTCTTTCTAAATGACATCTAAGAGCTTGTTCAGTTGCAGATCTAGAATGCCCTGTTTCTATGAGAAAGTGAATCCTGAATCCATTTTAGTTCATCAAACATGTATTAATAGTGTATGTGCAATATCTTTTGCTTCTTACTGGACCAATTGATGAAGCTAATGACATAGTCATAATCAAGGATGTATTGGAGCTCCAAAGAGTCCATTGTTAAATGTTCAATGTGAACACTTATACTTCAGAAACTGGCAAAGGCTACAAGCAAATGAGGGCTTGATTAGTTTTTTTGGTTGGTGTCTAGGCTTAAGAAAGTGTTAATAATGCAGATTAAACTTAAAAAAGTGAGTTAGTGGGTTTTTTTGGTTTGTTTTGTTTGGAAAGCCAATTGTTAAGCATCTCAGAAGCTCTCTGAACATAGCCATATGTCATGTAACTTAGAGCTGGAATAAACCTTGGAGATGATCTAGTACAAACTCTTCATTCTATAGATTAATTAAAGAGCGTTTATTGTTTCCTATGTCTCAAGCATTGCTCTAAGCTTTGAGGATGCATACACAAAAAAGAGAGAGATTTCCTGACCTCAAGGAGTTTATGTTCTTAAGTGGGTGGGAACATAGAGCAATCATTCAATGCTCCTTTTCTTGAAAGCAATACCAGTTTCATTACTATTTCCAGAAGCAGTGGAGGCATTTGGGTCAGGCAGAGGTACACACAGTGTTAGGGACCATTGACCAAAGTGGAGGGCTGGACACAAGGTGTGGTGCTCTGGGGAGTACTAGTAAGGACTCTCCCCAATCAGGATCGCACAGCTCTGGGACAGCGGTCCTAGAGCCAAGTGATTTAGCATATCCACAGAAAGCCCTCCTGTAGAGGTCAAGGTTCATAGAATTCAGCCACAGTAGCAACAGTAGAATTGTAACTTGACAGGTTGATGTCTGGGAGAAGCCTGGTGCAGCCTGATATAGTGGGCACTGATCAATCAGGATAGTTAGGCAAACTATCTGAGGCCCACAGAAGGGCATCTCTTACCTCGGGTCACACAAGGCAGTCCATATTACAACCAGGCTTCAAACCCATGGCTTTTGGCTCCAAATCTAGTGTTTGCTTGCCTTTTTAAATTGCTCCCATATCCTATCAGAAATTTACTGGTTATCCTTCTCACTCTCGATTTTCTTAGGGGAGAGATAAAAGACTGGGTGGGGTAGGGGGGTAGGATGTTGTGAGAGTCACTGACAGAAGGAAGGCCCAGGGCAAGGATGAGGATTCAGCAATGGTGGAAGCCAGTGTTTTTTCCAAAAAGGCCCCCACTGCTTTTCCTATAATGAAGTCCTGCTTCAGGAACAGCAGCCTGGAGTGCGCCAACTTAGAAGAGGTAGGCTGCACCCAGAGATGTGAATAAGGCCAATGCAAATTCTGAGGGTTAGGTACCTGTTGTCTGTCTGAAGAAATTTGGAAACGATTTTGCAAGATGACTGGAATTGTTTCTAAAGTAGCCATAATTGCAAAGGAAACTTGAACATTAAAAAGGTGCATCTGGGGATGCCAGCTTGGAAGAATTTTATCAGTTGGGAAAACAAAAGACATGAGGAGTTTTGGGGGTGGAGGGTTGGTTACTTGGGTACAAACCATGCTTTGTTTCTGTGTATTCCTTCCTTACCACCTCATCAATATATAGTCTATAGAGAGAGCCATTGCTGTCCCTAAGAGAAAACCAGGAGAGGGCTGAACAATGAAGAGAAGGTTTTGGAAGGAAAGCTATGAATAGGTACACTAATAGGAATTCACGTTATTTGGTAGTATGAGACCCAGCCCCAGAGGCCTGGCTTCTGCTCCTAACTTGCAAGTATGACTTTGGATGAGTCATTTTCCTTCTGTGAAACTCAGATTTATCCTTTGTAAAACAAGAGGATTCAGCAAATGATACCCATCAGCAAAACAGTTCATAGTATCTCTGATGTAGAAGAGAATTTAAAGAATATCTAGTTCAACTTGTTTATTTTGTAGATAAAGAAAATGAGAGGGCAGCTAGGTGGCACAGTGGATAGAGCACTGATCCGGGAGGCAGGAGGCCCTGAGTTCAGATCTGGATCTCAGACCAGAGGCTTGACACTTACTAGCTGTGTGACCCTGGGCAAGTTGCTCCACCCCAATTGCCTTGAAAAACAAAAACAAAAATGAAACAAAACAAAACAAAAAACAAAATATGAAAATGAGGCCCAAAGAGGTTCTGACTTGCCCCAAATAACAGGGGTAGCAAATGACAATGGAAGTATTTGAACCAGGGCCTTCTGAGCCCTATGAGTCAGTTGATCAATCAATCCACAAATAAGCATTTATTAAGGACCTACTGTGTTCCAGGCACAGTGCTAAGCACTGGGGACACCAAGACAAAAATGGAATGGCCCCTCACCTCAAGAAGTTTACATTCTAACATGGAAGAAAAAGCATATGCATGTATAAGATATGTTGAATAATTATAAAAATAAACACTGGGGCTGCTGGGTGGTGTAATGGTTAGAGTGCTGAGCCTGGAATCGGGAAGACTCATCTTCCCAAGTTCAAATCTGGCCTCAGACCCTTACTAGCTGAATGACCCTGGTCAAGTCACTTAACCCTGTTTGCCTCAGTTTATTCATCTGTAAACCAAGCTGGAGAAGGAAATGACGAACCACTCCAGTGTCTTGGACAAGAAACCCCCACACTGGGTCATGAGGAGTTGGACACGAGTAAAACAACAGGACAACGACAACAAAAATAAGCCCCGGGACATTTTGGGAGGGAGGGCACCAGCTGCTAGGCAAGCCAGGAGGGGTTTTGTGGAGAAGATGGAGCTTGAACGAATCTTGGAGGAAGCGAGGGATTCTCCAAGGCCAAGGTAAGGAGAACGTGCGCTCTAGGACCTGGGGAAGGTCAGTGCAATGGCTAGTTGGGTGTCCTGCATGAGGAGGAGCAGTCTGATTGGAGCTCGTGTCCATAAAGGGGGGTCACGTATGATGAAGCTGGGGGGATAGTCTGGGGCCAGAATTCGGTATAACCTCCTCTTCTGGCATTTAAAGCCTCTCACAACCTGGCCCCAAACTGTCATTCCAGCTTTATTTTACATGACCCCCCCTTTATGGACATGATCTATAAAGTCCCTTCCAGTTTTAACCCTTGTTCAAAGGAACTTGTACCTTACCTTTTAACAGATAAAATTAAACTTTAGAGGCTAAAGTGAAGCTGACCTTTCAACAAACATTTAGCGGCTCAGGATGTAATGTTGTATAGGCTATAGGGAGGGGAGGATTTAGAGCTGGAAGGGACCTCAGAGATTACTCAGTACTTTGTAGCAACAGACACATAAATCTGGAAGGAACCATAGAGGACATGTTGTCTAAACCTCTCCTTTTAGAAATTAGGGCCCAGAGAGATAAGAAGCTAGGACGCGCATTGGATAGAGCGCCAGTACTTAGAGTGAGGAAGATCCGAATTCAAATGTTGCCTCAGACGCTTTGGAGCTGTCCAACCCAATGCGGGCCACTTAACCACTCTCTGTCCCAGTCTCCTCAGCTCTAAAATGTAGCTGATAACGGTACCGATCTCCCAGGTTGGTGTGAGCATCAAATGAGTGAGCATGTGGAAAGCACTTTGCAAATCTTCAAATGCTGTGTAGGTGCTAGCTATAAGCAATCTATTTGTCAAATGTTACATCAGTTCAATTCAATAAACATTTATCAAGCACATACTGTGTGCCATGTCCTGCAAAAGTAGCAGGGTTTGGATTCATACCTGGGTCCACATCTACTGCCTTGTACTGAAGACAAGCTAGGGGGAAATACAAGAGCCAAGCAAATCATCCTGATAAAAATATCAGTATTATTACACCATGTGTCCTTCTATCCTAGGATCCTGCCTTCATTAGGAGTGGGAGTGGTAGACAGCAAGAGGCAGTTTACCATGGGGCATGGTGACACAATGTCTTTGCTTACCAGTGGGGAGCAGCACCAAAGAGGGTCTAATGGGGTCAAGGCAACCTCCCGATGTGCTATCTGAAAAATCAGCATATGCAGTCGTGTTGGCTGGGACACAAAATAATTACCAAATTAGAAGGTATCAAGCCAAGATCTCATAAACGCGCAGCAGCAGAATTTGGGGAACCCACAATGATTAAACATTCTGCTCATTTCTCTATATACTGAGAAGCTTGTATCCCCCCAACTGGTATAGAAAAACCGAGCTTTCTTGTACCCCTGCGGTATCATCTGCTACAGTGGGGGCCTAAGCTCGGTTTGAGAAGTAGATTCCTTTAACTACCAACACGACTGAAGCGTATCTTCGGGTCTTACCCTTTCAGTTCACAGAGCCCAGAAGTTTAGACTCCCAGAGAGGAGCATAAGATTGCTCTCTTCAGGATCCATGGGTAGCCATGAGGGATTGTAGCTTCTAAGGTTATTGTGCTACCCAATGTATTTCCCCCTTCCCAACATGAATCAATCTGTTAACATCAATTAGCTTTTACAAAGAGATAATGAAGCTGTAGCAAGCCATGAGTTCCAGGATATCCTCCAGTCTGGGAGTACATTTGTCCCTTGGATGCACAAAGTCCCTGGGCTCAGGCTTGACGTTGTTAATGCAAAATAAGCCCACCTACTTTCCTCGCTGCACGTGGGATGTTCTCAGGGAGAGGGCTCAAATTCAAAACACAAAGAAGGTGAAGCAGTTGAGTAGGGCTCACACGGAGCCAAGTGACACTTCACAAACCTTGGGAGTCCTTTTCTCCCCTTATGGAGAAATGCTTCTTCAAGAAAGGTGTATTTGACCTGGACCTTTAAGGGAGCTAAGGTTTCCAAGAGGCGGAAGTGAGGAAGGAAAACACCACAGGCCTGGGAGATAGCCTTGCAACAACGTGTAAACAGGAGGCCTAGGGAACAAACCGCGAGCAGTGCAGTTTGGCTGGAGCTTCCCTGGACCTTCTTCCAAATTGGTCACTGTCACCTTTCTCTTTCTTGCTGGTCCAGATGAGGTGATGTTTTTTTCCCTTTATTTCTTCACTGTTTTGCATCAGCGTTATTTCCTAACATATTTCTCTCTTTACCCCCAAAGACCTATCCTTTATTAAAAAAAAAGAACAAAAAAGAAAAAAAATGGGAAAAACAAAATTCTGCATTACTAACCAACATGTCAACCAAGTACATGCAATGCTCCACAGTCGTAGTCTTCTACCTCTGCGGAGATGGGAAGCAGGGACATCCCTATAGCTCTTCTTTGAGGCCATATTTGGTCATCATAATTAGCATTTAGTTTCCATTTTTCCTTTCCATTTATTTTATTGTGTATACATACAGTCTATGTTTTCTTGGCTCTGTTCACTTCTCTTTGAAAGCATTCACATATGTCTTTCCATGCTCCTTGGAGTTTTCATAGTCATCATTTCTTATAGAGCAGTAACAGTCGGGGCAGCTAGGTGGCGCAGTCGATAGAGTACTGGCCCTGGATTCAGGAGGACCTGAGTTCAAATCCAGCCTCAGACCAAACACTTGACACTTACTAGCTGGGCAAGTCACTTAACCCCAATTGCCTAAAAAAAAAAATAAAAGAGAGATAGAGCAATAACAGTCCATTACATTCATCAACCAATGTTTTTTAGCCATGCCTTGATCAGTGCACATTTACTTTCTTTTGTGTTCTTTGCTAATACAAAAATTATTGTAATACATGTTTTGATGCATATGGCACCTTTCTCTTTTTGACCTCCTTGAGGGTATATTCTTAACAATGGGAACCCAGGTCAAAGTGAATGGGTAGGTTAGTCACTTTCTTGGTACGGTCCCAAGTGGCTTGGGCCAATTCTGTGATCGCTGAAGTTGTCTCACTATTGATGTAGCTTGAAATGACTTGACTGGACTCCTTGTCATCTCTGGGGATGGCAACAGAAACAGGATAAACTGGTCTAATTCTGATAAGCAACAGTAGACTGGATATGACGTCATAATGTCCTTAATTGTTCCTTGTTCCTAGAGAACTCAACACAGGCCATAAAGAGTTGTGGCTCTGCATATGAACAGAATGTCTAGTTTTTAAATGAGCATGCCCCGTTCTACAAATCATGGATACTTGCCTTGCCAGCTCCTGGAAGTATTTCTTTCTCATTCTCATATCCCATATTCTCTAGGAGCCTCTAGAGCCTCAAGCGTGCAGGGGAGCTGGTTTCCATCAAGTACCTTGACCTTTAGTGCTTGCAACTCTAAAGACTGCTGAGAACAGACCTTTCCAAATGAGATTTTTTCCTTTTTTCCCCTGGTTTGAGCTGAGATCTTATCTCACTCGTAGTTTAAGTCATTGCCATTTACTCTTGTGGATTCTTTGGTATATTCCAATCTTCAGAACTTCACTAATTTCTGTCTGCTTTTTTGTTTGAATAATTTAGTTTACTTGCTATGCACTGTTTGAGATGATCTTTTGGGTAAGCAGAGTTTAGTGGGAAGGATCTAAGCTTGCAGGCATGAGCTAAGGGTTACCCTCCCTCTTAAGAGAGAGCAGGAAAGCAGCTTTTCTTCTGAGCGCACTCATGTGCCTCTGCTAGAGATAATTCGAGGGGTAGAAGATAGATGCAATTCTTGTCCAATAACCTCTTGTAGTCATCACCAAGTATTTATTAAGTGCTTACTGTGTACCAAGCACTGGGAATACACACAGAAACAAAAAGAAATTCAATTGCTGTCTTCAGCGAACTTATGTTCTAAAGTGGGAAGACAACACATAAAGGGAAGTGGAAAAGCTGGGGTGGGGGGGAAGATACTTGATTTGGGTCATTGCCAAGAAAGAAGTCCAGAGAATCAGAATCAGAGCATGGAGAGGAATGAAAAAGGAAACAGGGCTGGCCTAGGCCCTTTCTTACAATGGAACTTCTGGAGCTAATCAGAGGAAGATATCCTGAAGAGATACAGACCTAGCAATGATATTGCTGGATCAAAGGGTATGCAGTTTTACAGCCTTTAGGCACAGTTCCAAATTGCTCTCCAGAATGATTGGATCAGTTCACAACTCCACCATCAGTGCATTAGTATCCCAATGTTCCTACATCCCCTCCAATATTTGTCATTTTCCTTTTCAGTCATATTAGCCAATCTGATAGTTGTGAGTTGTTTTAATTTGCATTTCTTTAAATCAATAGTGATTTAGAGCATTTTTTTTTCATATGACTATAGATAGATAGCTTTGATTTGGTCATCTGAAAACTGCCTGTTCATATCCTTTGACCGCTTATCAACTGGGAAACAAAAAAGACTTCTAAGAGCTAACTGAGCTGCTTATTTTATTGTGATAGCCACAGGTTAAGGTTTGGCTACTGGCCTAGGAGCTCCAAGGAATGAGCCCTGAGTGTGCTGACTCCCTTTTTAGAATCTTGTTCTTATTGGAAGCTATTCTTCAAAGACTAAAGCTACTTGTTCCATTGTTCAGTGAGTTTAGAATTCCCCTTGGATTGCCTTTTCAAGTGGCACTGATCCCTGGAGGGGAGTGGGAGGGGGGTTGCCCTATGTTACTGCTGGAACCCAGATGGATTTAACAATTAAACCTGCTCTGTGTGGAGGGGTCTGGAGCAGAGACAGAGGTCCCTCGGTGGAAAAGAGACAGGGAAAAGCATTTGCTCCCACTCCCCACCCAATTCTAGCTTAGTAGTCTAACTTGTATCCACTCTACTTCCATGATCCCTCTGGGGAGGGCACCACATGGTTGGATAATTTTTGTAAGTTCTCTTTTACTTCTGAGATAGGAAGCTTGATTTTCTCTTCCTCGTCCTCCTCTACCACCTCCTCCTCCTCCTTCTTCTTCTCCCTCTTCTTCTTCTTCTTCTTCTTCTTCTTCTCTTCTTCTCTTCTTCTTCTCCTCCTCCTCCTCCTCCTCCTCCTCCTCCTCCTCCTTCTTCTTCTTCTCCTTCTCCTCCTCCTCCTCCTCCTCCTCCTCCTCCTCCTCCTCCTCCTCCTCCTCCCCTTCTTCTTCTTCTTCTTCTTCTTCTTCTTCTTCTTCTTCTTCTTCTTCCTCTTCTTCATCATTAATTAAACCTACTTTGAGTGGGGTGGGTACAGAATAGAGGAGCTCTTTTGATGGGAAAGAGAGCAGACAAATATCCCAATTCTCCTTGGAGCCAGCACTGATCTTGTTGTAGCACTTGGTACTGGAGTACCTTCAGAGTGGAGGCACCCTTCTATGGAAAAGAGGGCCCTGTCTGGGGTCATCCTGGAGCCAGAGAACCACCTTAACTGCACAAACACCATGCCAAGTCAATTTGGCTTCTTATCTAAAGGGTGAAGGTATGACTTCCAGTTCATGAACCCCAGGTTCCTGGTCCCTATCCAGGCTTTCTCTCTTGCATGGGAAGCTTAATTTATTTTAATTTTTATTATTCATATCATTATTATTATTATTATTTTATTTATGTTGTGGGTTCTAGAAGGCCTTTTGCAAGGACCAAGATAGGATGTAATCGATTAGAACTTTGTAAAATTGTATTTGTTTGTTGTATTGTGTCACCAGCTATTTGGAAGCATGGAAGAATGTTAATTATCTGATTTGAATACGTACTCTGCCACAAAGACTTTCTCTAAGACTCTTTATTACAAGGCATTGGAAAAAGCATTAAAAAAGGATATTGCAGAATTCTACCTCACCCTATCCCCATGTCACTAAAGAGGATTTGGAACTATGAACTTTGCCAAATACACTCAGGTAAGCTTGCTGAGGACAGCAAATATTAAAACTAAGGGCACAGTGTAGGATGGAGGTTGTTTGATAAAATCAGTCAAGTCACTTTGCCACATTTAAAGCAAATCGTAAGATGCTAAGCCTTAATACATGAGGACTCATCTCAATTCTTCCCTAAGTATGCCTGGACAGCTCTTTGACTTAGGCAAAGATATTTCAACTACTTGTTGAAGTTTATTCTCTTTGAGTGAGGGATTTGATGAGGCCCAATGAGTGCTCTATAAAATCAGGGAGCTAGTTCACAACTCACAAGATCTGAGCAAAGAGAGAAGAGACAATTCTTACTAAATGCTGAAGAAGGAATCCAACTGTGGTGGTGGTGGGGTAGTTTCTGGGGAAAAGTATATGTGTGGAACTCCCCCACATGCCATAATGATGACAAAAGAGGAGGCCCAAAACGAAACCCAGTGGGTTTTACCTTTACACAATCTCACACCTCCACTTTCTACTCATCTCTTCCCAAACACTCATCTTCATCACCAAATGTTCTATCCTTACCTGTTTTAATGTCTAATATCTGCTTACTCATCATATTTCTGACTTTTTGGTTTTCTGATTGCCTGATTATTCTTGGCCACATTTGGAATTTTGTGTCCGTTTCTGGACACCATTATATAATTAGAACATTAAAAATTCTGGGATTTTTCTGCTTGCCCAGAGGAAAGTGACCAGGATAGGACGAATGCTGGAAACTATGTCCTACAAAGGTAAGTTGAAGGCAAGATGGCTATTTAACCTGGAGAAGAGAAGATATGAGCATTATTTTCAAATGTTTGCAGAGTTGCCAAATGAAGAGGAATTCCAGTTAGTCTTTTTAGCCCTACAGGTGGCTAGTGACCAAGTGAGAAGAATCTAAGAAATCCCTAGTAATGAGTGTCCAAAAATGCCATGGGTTGCCTCAGATGGTATTAGAGCTCTTCAAGGGAAGGCTGGATAATGATTTGGGGAGATGCTGTTCAATTCAATTTAATAAGAATTTATGTGCCAGATGATGAGTGAAGTTAAAAAAAAATGAAACAAAAACAAAACAAAACTAGTCCCTTCCCTCAGAGCTTACATTCTACTACACCATACTGTATTTTTGTTTCCATCCCTTCTCTCCTAGCTGCCACACTCTTTCCCAACTGTCCTAATCCTTCAAGTCTACTCCTTTATTCCTCTCTGGGCTCTCCTTTTGATGTGCCAAACTTCTTCCTCCACCTTATCATTTTGTAAGATCATGCTGCCCCTGTGACTCTTTTCTCTGTCTGATGGATGAGTTTTACTAAAAAGTCCCATTGAAAGAAAAGTGCCCAAGCCAGCTGTGTTCACACCTTCATTCTTCTCTGGGTTCTGCTCTCGTGCCTCTGGGTTTCTTCCTCCACCATGATCCTTAGTGGGCACCTCTTGCCACTCTTCTTCCCATTAGAATGTAAGGCCGTTAAGGAGAGGGACTATCTTGGGTTTTGTTTGTATTTGTCATACCAGCACTTCTCATGGTGCCTGGCACACAGTACGCGCTTGTTACTTCAGCTCTAGTCCCACGTCCGCCAGGAAGCCTTCTCTGACCATTTCAGCTTACAGGGAACCGTTTCTTTTCTGAGCTCATTTAGCACTGATTGCCGTTTGCCAGGAGCTAGGCACAGTCTACCTTGTAACAGTTATTTGTTCCCATGTCACTCCTTAATAGACTGTGAGCTCTGTGAGGGCAAGGCCTGGGCCCTGGGCCTCTCTGTAATTCCAGCAGCACCCAGCCCATGATCCCACCTGCACACGAGTGCTCAGCACATTCTGATTCTGTGGCAGGGACTACAAGTAGGTCAGAGGAGGATGTCATTCCTAGCGAACTCAGGGAGAGTTCTTACTTCAGATCCCCGGGAAGAGACCAGATGACCTTGAAGGTCAGGTCTAGCCCGAGGAATCTAAGGTTCTCTGACCATCAGTTCATTGGTTCTTCACCCTTCATTCTGCCAATTGTCAACCAGCCCCCTGCCTGAGCAGCCCCTTCGTGGTGCTGCCCCAGACCCCAGCGTGGCACACTGTTGATCACAATGGAGAAACTGGCTACTTTCAGACAAGTCCACAGGCTCATTGAATTTGAAATTTAGTGCCAAAAGACCATCTAGTTCAACCCTTTCATTTTTATGGAATCCCAGGGAAGGGAAAGGGCTTACCAAAAGTCACACAGGCAAAAAGCGTGAGAAGGAGAATTTAAACCAAAGGCCCTTGACCCCAGAGCCAGTGATCTTAACACCCTAACCCAGCACCTGCCTAAGATCAAGTCTCTGACCTTCCCGCACACAACATAAACCCTGTGGCACTCTTCACCTCACAAATCAACACGGCGCCGAGCCTGAATGCAGAGTCCTGAAGTAGCCGCAATGTCTCATGGATGAAATGCTGATCATTGCACGCGTGTGAGGCTGGGGGGGCGGCACCATGAGCACTCTGTCACAGAGTAAGCACTAAACACTTTAAATAATCAGGTCCATTAACACCAGTATCAGACTAGACAGGAGTTCTGGCTGAGGATCACAGGGTTGGGAGTAGGAAGGAATCTTGGAGATCACTGAACCCCACTGCTTAATTTTACAGATGAAGAAACTGAAGCACAGAGCACTGGCTTGGTCCTGGTCACACCACAGGGTCAGAATTGGCACCAAAGTTCCCTTTCCAAGTCCAAGTGTTCTTTCCAGCACACCATGATGCCCTCTCAGAAAAGAACTCCTTCAAACACGATCTGTAGGTGCAGGAAATATAATTTCTGTCTGCAGAAATATGCAGTCATCAGGGAAAAGCTCCCTTTCTATTTTGGTATCAACAAGTTATGAGCAGCAGGATCTCAGCGCAATAAGAAAATTGCACTCATGCTGTTACTTTCATCACGATCCATCACTCAGCAAATAATTACCCTCTTTTTCGGCATCCTAATACAACCTTTCTAATTATGCTATTGTTGTGCTTTATGTCAACTGAACAATAACTCAATTGTGTAGCAAGATGCCCAACTGGAGACCCACTGAGAAATAAAATGGTGAGAAATTAAGGACATTAATGAAGGGAGGACGACCTGGGAGCTGGAGGGGACAAGCCCTCAAAGCCACCTGGTCTCATTCTCTCTAAACTTTTTCATTTGTTTTAGCCGTACAAGTGCACTGTTTTGATTCTGTTATGTGCCCAGTGCCTGATTTTAGGTAAGTCCTCTTGAGTTCTCTAGGCCTAGGCCTTTCTACCTATAAAATGGGAATAACTAACAGCCATAATCCATGAACCTCCAAGGGGTGTTGAGAAGGATTAACTAATGAATGAGAGAAAAATCCTCTTCAAACATAAAACATGAAATGGGGCCAACTAGTAACTTCCCATCACCTCCTTCCAAAATCATACTTGGCGTCCCTCTCTGAGAAACTCTGCAGCAGTTAAGAGCCAACTCTCCCTCGGGGAAAGTGGGAAGGCAGTGTTAATTCTTTTGAAGGGCAAAGCAAAAAGTGCTAATGGAAGAGGGAGAAGGAAACTAGGCCTCAGTTCAAATTCTGGGACTCATCTCTCATCATCTCTGACTTCTTGTTCAATACATGCCCTCCTTGTGGTGGGAAGGAAGAGGAAGTGAAGCTCTATCTTGAAAGCTACAATTCCCCTTAAACTCTGGCCCTGCTCCAATTCCAAAGTAGGAACAACTGAATCCAGACCTTTAGGAGGTAATAATGTTATTACTGCAATGACTTATTTGACACTTCATGAAGAAAAAAGCTGGAGTTTCAGTGACTTCCGTGTGCAAAAAAGACTTCAGGTTCCTAACACTTCCTAGCACAGGGTTTATGCTGACACATTTGAGAAAAAGAAAAAAAAAGCATAATACTCTGAAGTCTTTTTTCGGTTAATTTTTCCTTTAGGCTGAGTTTTCTCAGAATGATTACATTCTGGTTACAAAGCAGTAAATTCTGTATTGAAACAGAATTTCAAATAATGTTAGAGCTGGAAGAGGCTTTAGAACAACAGAGTTTCAGAT
The DNA here is from genome assembly GCF_003287225.1 of Phascolarctos cinereus. Classification (NCBI taxonomy): domain Eukaryota; kingdom Metazoa; phylum Chordata; class Mammalia; order Diprotodontia; family Phascolarctidae; genus Phascolarctos; species Phascolarctos cinereus. Next base: position 410,734,850 of record NW_027555625.1, on the reverse strand, counting down.
CTTAAGGGATTTCAGAACATAGAATATACACTATCAGAGTTGGAAGGGACATTAGAGCATAGAACGTCAGAGACAAAAGTGACCTTAGAACAGTGATGTCAAACCTAAGGAGAAATGGAGACCACGAATCAGTATGTAAGGATCCACGTGGGAATTGTATTGACTTAACTTTAAAATGTAGTGTTCAATTGCTGTTCAGTCATTTTTCAGTTGTGTCTGAGTCGCCATGACCCCCTTTGGGGATTTCCTGGCAGAGATACAGGAGTGGTTGCCATTTCCTTCTCTAGCCCATTTTTACAGATGAGGCAATGGAGGCAAACAGAGTTAAGTGACTTGCTCAGAGTCACATGGCTAGTAGATACTTGTGTGACACCAGATTTGAACTCAGAAAGATGAGTCTTCCTTACCGCATGCCTGGTATTCTATCCATTGCACCACCTACCTGCCCCTAAAATGTAATATTACCTTTCTTTAATTTTATTTTTACTTATTTGTTAAGTATTTCCCAACTACATCTCAATCTGGTTTGGTGGCATTCTGGAGAATGTCTGCTTTGGAGCACAGGACAGAGAATATCACAGCTGGAAGGGACCTGAGAACATACAAATTTAGACCTGGAGTGGACCTTTGGTCACAGATGTCAGAACTCTAAGAGACTTCAGACAATAAAATAACAGTATTAGAAACATTTCAGAATGTTTAAGCTGACAGGAAACTTTGAAGTACCTCCAAAGATGATTTCCTCATTTTACAAATGATGAAACCCAAATCTAGATTTGTTCAAGGTTGCACAAGTAAGAAGTAGCAGAGACTCCAGTTGTCTGGCTCTAAATCCACTACTTTTTCCTCTTATCCATCTTAATAGCTGACCGAGAAGCAATTAGCAAGACTGACCATGTGTCCATCAGTAAATGGGTTACAAGCCATTTGGGGCATTTTGTTCCAATGACATCCCAGAAATAATTACGGTTAATGAAAGGTTAATGCACCCTAGAACCGAGGGAGGGGCTGGTAATATCAATAAAAGTCATTGCAAGTTAGGGAAGCAGCAAGGGCCTGGGGTCTTATGGGACATCTTCTTATCAGAGGAATCATTTCAGAGCAAAAGAAGGTCGAGCAAGTAGAAGCTAATGTGGAGTTTAGCCATTCTTGAGATAAAGACGTCAGTTACACAAAGAGAAAGGAATCGAAACTAGTAAGAGAACTTACTAGCTATCTAGTATCTAGTTCTGGATATCAGATAAAAATAGCTAAGTTCAGGGTTCCAGGTCTGGTTCTGTGATGACACAGATAGAAGTAGTGAGCTCTGGGTAAACACAGGCAAAGGCCATCAGAAATAATAAGGTTATTATAGACCTAATCGTCTTTTTTTATTCTACCCATATGTATCCTTTAATGAGCTCTTATATTCATCAAATCTCGAAATTAGAAAAGACTTCTGAGGGTACCTAGTCCAACCCATACCTGATCAGGAATTCCCTCTATAACATTCCTAACCGGTGATCATCCACCCTCCTCTTGAAGACCTTCAAGTGATGGGGAACTCATTACCTGATGAGACCATCTATTATGCTTTAGCCCATTCTTCTTGTTAGAGAGTTCTTCCTGATGTCCAGTTGGTAATCTGCCTTTCTGCTCTTCCCTCCATTTTTCCTAGCTTTACTTTTTGGGGCACAGAGAAAGTTTCGTTTTTCTTTTTTGTTTGTTTGTTTTGTTTTGCTAGGCAATGGGGTTAAGTGACTTGCCCAGGGTCACACAGGTAGTAAGTGTTATGTGTCTGAGGCTGGATTTGGACTCAGGTCTTCCTGAATCCAGGGCTGGTGCTCTATCCACTGCACCACCTAGCTGCCCCCATACTTCTTTAGAGAATGGTTTTTGAGATACTCAAATATAGTTGTAACATCTTATCGCCAAGTCTTCTCATCTATAGTCTCAACGTCCCCAATTCCTTCAGCCAAATCTAGTCGCTGCACGTCAGCAATTTCCTGTTTGAAATGTGTCTCCCAGAAGTAAATAACAGGGAGCGTGACTGTGCGGTTAGGCGGCACAGTGGATAGCGCACTGGCCCTGGAGTCAGGAAGACCTGAGTTCAAATCTGGCCTCAGATACTTACTAGCTGTGTGACACTGGGCAAGTCACTTAACATCTGTTTGCCTCAGTTTCTTCACCTCTATAATGGGGATAATAATAGCATCCTCTCTCCCAGGGTGGTTTTAAAGATCAAATGAGATAATAATCATAAAGCACTTAGCGTGTCACCTCACAGATAATAAGCACAATATAAATATTAGCTACTATTATTACTAAATTACTAATTAACACAGTGTCCCCCAAAATACCAGTGTGGCTCCAGCTTTATTCAGTCAGCAAGATCCGTGAACGTAGCAGGTGAATAACGCGGTTTCAGCAGGAATCTATGCAGCCCTAATCTCCTTCTGGGCACAGCCTGGGGCTGTATCCATATGAGGACGTCCAAATCAGATGTGACCATTTCCACACTGTGAGAAAGTCAGAGACCCAGAAACACCAGTTCTGCCACTCACTCTGTCTATATAAAGCACAACAGATCGGATCAACTCAAATACTGCTCCAGCTATATATTCCTGGCCTGAATTCCAGAAATATTTGTTTAATTTTTAAATCATAGCAAAAATCTCCTCAGTGTCACAACTCAAGGATACCTGCAAATGAAAACTGCTCAAGAGGTAATACCTGGCAGCACCCTACTGACACTGATACAATGTCAGTTTAAAAATGAAGCCTTGCATTGTGTCCCAAAAGTCTGTCCTGTAGTCATCTGTCCCTAAGATAACTGCTTGTCCCGGGAGTAGGAGGCAGGTATGGGGCCAAGCAGGGTTATTTAAGCCTTGCAACTTTCCCAACCCCAAAACATCAGGGGTTCTATTCTGAAGTATCCTTTTATTACTTCCACCTTCCCATTTCTTTCCTGCTAAGTAAATAGAGTCACTGGATATGAAGAGGATAAAGCTTTGCAACTAATGAAGTCCAAGGAAATGCTTAAACTGCACAATTCAGGCCTGGAAAATCCTCTTGAAGGCCTGAATGTTCTGATTTGTTTAGAGCTTTTAAGAGGAAGTGTGCAATGCTGAAAGAACATTTATTAGGGAATCAGGGATCCCAGGTATAATTATCAGCTCTGCCATGTGCTTATGTGATGTTGGGCAATTCACTTCAATTTTCTGTGCCTCAGTTTCCTAATATGTAAAACTGAAATAATGCTACTTACATAACCTCCCTGTGTGATTATGAGGACACTACATTGCAAACCTTAAAGAAGTATAGAAATATGAGCTGTTATTATATTAATCCAATAACCAGCTATTAAACACCCCTCTTCATTTCACGTCAAGCAGACTGCAATCATGTTTATGCAGTCATGCTGAATGTAATTGGGCCTGACACATGGGCCTGCTTGATTCTCCCAGGGACTATCTTCCCTCTTCCTTATGACCCACAGATGGAAAGATGTGACAATATTTAATCCTTAGAGTTCTCAGGCAATAAAGTGTATGCAAACTAATAAAACAAATGCCCACAATGCAGTGCACTTAAGTTGATAAACACTGCAGATTGATGTGCCTTGCTATCGATGCTAAAGATCAGGTTCCTCCATTAGTGGGAATAAGAACGGATTGTGTTTTGGCAAGTCACTTAACCTTGGTGGGCCTCAGTTTTCTCATCTGCAAAATGGGACGATTGTCAGTCAACTGTTCCAAAAGCATTTTTAAGCACTTCCCATATGTCAGACACCGTGCTGAGCACTAGGGATACAAAGCAAGGCAAAAACAACCCCTGCCCAATAGGGGCTCATAGTGTATTGGGGGAGACAAGATGCAAGGTATATAGAAGACATATACACAGTAGATGGAAAATAATCTCACTGGGAGGGCACTAGTGGGCAGATCCTCTAGTAGAGGCAGAATCTGAGTTAAGTTTTAAAGGAAGTCAGAGGCAGAAGTGAAGAGGTAAAGCATTCTAATGATAGGGAACAGCCAGGACAAAGTCATGAAGGCAGGAGATGCAGGGTCTTGTGAGAGGAATTGCAAGTAGGCCAGCATTGCTGAATTATAGAGCGTGTGCATGCACAAGTAAAGCAGGAAAAGACTGGAAATTTAGAAATGGGTCAGGTTATGAAGATGAAATGTCAAACAGATGACTTTCTATTTGATTCTGGAGGCAACAGGGACTTACCGTGGTTCACTGAGCTAGACTGTACTAGACGACCTTTACCATTCGTTGCCTGAATAGCCTTTCCATCTCTATGATCCAATGACTGTATTAAAATCATGTCAAAGGGCAGCTATCTTATAGGACCTTACATTTTCTGAAGTGTCTTCCTAACAACTCTGGGAGGCAAAGAGTATATTATGATGCCTGTTTTACAGGTGAGGAAACTGAGGCTTAAGAGGAATGGGAAGTGGCTTGCCCAAAGTCTTATGGTTAATATGTGTGAGGTACACTTCTAACCTAGGTCTTCTGAATCCTGGCTTATTGATCTTCCTCCTTCACACTTTCCCAAATTATGTTCTCCTTAAGCTTGTCTTCCATCATGTTGGAGCCAATATTTACCTGGAGAAAGTTGAACAAAAATTGTCCTGATGAAATCATCTGCTTGAATGTGTGTGTGTGTGTGTGTGTGTGTGTGTGTGTGTGTGTGTGAGAAAGGGGGGAATGATAAGGGGGAGGGGTCTTAGCCTTTGCTGTCCTTAATTGACTACCCACTCTGTCCTAAATAACCTGATATACAAAGGCTTGCAAGTTCATGGTTGTCAGGTATTGGGGGCTGGAGGGACCAAGGGGAGTAAGTATGGAATACCAGTCCCTGAGTACAAATCTGAAAACAATCCTCAGATCCTGTGTTATCTGATGGTCAGATCCTGGTACCATCCTGTCTCCTCCTCTGAGCTCCGCCTTGATGTAGTCAGGATCTTGGCAGACCAGCTCAATTAATCAATCAGTGAAGAATGGCTTAGAGTCAGAGATTCAGACAGGATTGCCTAAAATTGAAGAAGGTGGTAGGAGTATTGTTCCCTGGAACCATTTGTTCAGAGTTAGATTGCATTTTATAAATGGCATGTGGTGCAGTAAACAGCACTAGATTTGGAATTAGAAGATGTGGTTTCATAGAATCATAGGTGTCAATAACTTGAGGAGAAAGGAAAGGAGGGAAGGGAAGACAATAAGCATTTATATAATTCCTATTGTGTGCCAGGCACTGTGCTAAGCACTTTTTATAAATATTATTTCATTTGATAGGCCAGTAGATAGATAGACAGATAGGTAGACAAAGCACTCATTGAGTGCTTACTATACGTCTGGCACTGTGCACAGCCCTGGGAATAATTCTACAAACAAACCTCAAGAAACTAAGAGAAGTGGCAGAAGGCAACATGTTTAATGGAGTTGGAAGCAAGAGTGGTATTCAGCATGATGCCATGGTGGGGCAGACGAGAGGGAAGTGAGGCAGAGGCCTGGGTCTGGAGAAGCTACGACAAAAGCTCACTTCATTAGAACCTGGTGTGCCAGGGGCGAGGGCTCTTGACTTCACTTCAAGAGCCTCACTTCACATGAGGATGCTGAAACGGGGAGTGGTGAAGTGACTTGTTCAAGATTCAAATTACTGCTCATGGGGCATTGAGGTGGGGCAGTGTCTAGAGCACTGGCCCTGGGGTCAGGTGGACCTGAGTTCAAATCTGGCCTCAGACTCACAATACTCGCTAGCTGTGTGACTCTGGGCAAGTTACTTCACCCCAGTTGCCTCACCAAAAAAGAAACAAACAAAAAACCAGCATAAAATACAAGTTACTGCTCAGTCCCAAACTAACGGAGTCGCCTGGCTTTATCTTGTGTGTTCTCTAGTTCCTTAAAGTCAACAGGTTAACCTAGATGATCTCTAAAGCCCTAGTATTCTAGAATGAATGCCACTTACCGTTCACATGACCTTGGCCATGTAATATACCTCCCTTCTCCCTGCCACTCACGGGCATCTGCCTTACCAACTCCTAAAATCACTTCTTTCTGGTGCTTACATCTAACATCTGGTTCAGATAAAATGCCCACCTCAAGGCCAAGGATACTGTGCTGTTTCATGAGTGCTTTGTGTCTAAACTGACTTGTTTGTAACATGACCACAAGAGCATGCCCTCATTTGGCAGGTCCCATTGGAGAATCATGCCATGCCTACCTCGTATTGAAAACCTTCATAATATTTTGATTCAACCTAGGTTATGTTATAATGCTAACAATTACATCACTGAATGGGGCAGCTAGGTGGTGCAGTGGATAGAGCACCAGCCCTGAAGTCAGCAGGACCTGAGTTCAAATCTGGACTCAGACCAAACACTTGACATTTACTAGCTGTGTCACCCTGGGCAAGTCACTTAACCCCAATTGACGAAATAAATAGATAAATAAATGACATCACTGAAAGTGGTGACATTTCATGAACTAGCTATCCAACTGAGCATGCCATGACTTTGTGGAAGGAACACTGGCTCTCCCATGAAACAGAAATCACGGGATACTGTGATCTAGCCCAGTGTTTGGGGACACTTGGGGCTCTTAATAAATATTGATTGCTTGGGGCCAGTGTTGACCATACACTCAAGTACCTTTGTTCTTGTTAAGAATCTTGGCCAATTAGGTAACTTTGGTTAGTGTTTCTCTTTATATACCTGCCTCTCATAAGCCTATGATCTTATTGAAATCAACAACTGTTCCTTAAGCCCTACTATGTGACAGGCACTATGCTAAACCCTAGAGCTATAAAATGCAGTTGGTCTAACCTTAGGCTCAGAAGAGATAGAAAAGGAGCCCTTGTATCATATCAATTTGCTGACATATGTCTCCCTCTCCTTCTCTTCCCCCAAAGCCTTAGGGTAAGGACTATATGGTATTATGAATTTTTTTTTTTATCCACAGTCCAAAGCACTGGGCCCTACATGGAGCAGGCTTTCCATATTAGCTGAATTGAATGGCTCCAGCTAAGCCTCTGAATGGAATGCATCCCTCATTCTTCCTCTTCCTCCAGTTGCATAGTAGGTGATATACCCCGAAGATCAAATAATGAGATATCTTCAAAATTATTCTCCCTTTTAAAAGCCTTCACCTGCCCCCACAACCAGCCCCAGTTCTTTGTCTCTTGGTTCCTAGGCACCTTTCCGTCTCACCTCGGCCTTGCCAAAACCATCAGATATCGCTGTCATGTGAACTAGGCAGCCTGCCAGCAGGTCAGAGCTTACACAATTTGTGGCGCCTACTTACAGTGTCTGAGAGACTCACCAATCAGTCAGGACCTGGGGGCAAAGTGTAATTATCTTTTTTTCCCCCTCTTTCCTATGAAGGTACAGTATGGATTGGTATTTTCTTCCAACTCTTCTCCCCCTTCCCTTCCCCACACACGCCTTCTTTTAAAGCCAGCAGGAGAATGAAGAGACTTCAGTATCTTTCTGACAAAAACTTAAGCCTGGCGATACAACAGGAGCCCTGGGTGGCTTTTGTTCTTTTCTGGAAGCAAACTCAAGCAAAGGAGGGGAGTCTGGTGAAGCAGAGGGGTTTGAGGAAAATGTCCTTGAGGACTGACTAAGGGCGAACTCGAAGAGTGATAGCATCACATTTTGTTTTGTTTTTGAACAGAGGTTCATAAAGGGATTTGTCCAAAGTGATATAGTCCCTAAGTAGCAGAGAACAGTCAGTATTCAAACCCCCAAACTTTGACATTAAGCCATTCTTTTTTTTTTTTTTAGGCATTTGGGGTTAAGAGACTAGCCACACAGCTAGTAAGTGTCAAGTGTTTGGTCTGAGGCTGGATTTGAACTCAGGTCCTCCTGCCTTCAGGGCCAATGCTCTATCCACTGCACCACCTAGCTGCCCCCATTAAGCCTCTCTTTCCACCATACCACATGGCTTCCTTTTCCGATTTGAAATTCCTTACTTTCTGACTGAGTTTTGTCATCTGTAAATTGGGGACACTAATAGCACATATGTCTTAGGGTTATTGTAAGGATCAAATGAGCTAATACTTGTAAAGCACTTGCTTGGCACATAGTAGATAATTAAATGTTTCTCCTCCCTTTCCTTCTTTTTCCCAGAGTTTTAGTTACATTATACCATGCTGGGTCACCAGCTACTTTCCTTACCCCTTGTCTTCTCTCTTGTCTTTCTCTTTCTCCTTTCTCTTCTATCCTGCCTCTCTTTGTCTCCACCCAACTTTCCTGTTGATTGTCTTGGGCCTTGAGAAAAGGAGAAACAATCATTGCTAACTATTACTGGGTAATTTATTATATGCTCTAACACAGGGGAGGCCTCAAAATAATAACACCTCAGCTCATCTTACAGGCTGTGGTTTTAAAGAATTTTATTTCCTGCCTCTGTAAATATTACCTGGGGGGCCCATGGCTGGATTTAAAGTCAAGAGATCTGGGCTCTAATCCCAGCTCTATCACTTACCACTCTGGTGAATTTAGGCAAATCACTTTCCCTCTATGGTCTTCTGTTTCCTCATCTGTACAATGGGAGGGCTAGATTAGATAGCCTTGAAGACTCCTTCCAACTCCCAAAGTTGAAGTATTTTGTCCTAAGGTGCCTTTAGCATTCAGTGCTACACTCCTCTATACTTGCATCTTTTGCCCCCTTATTCTGTGGCCAATCATACCCATCCTAACCCCTACCTTCGATTACTCCCACCTTTGCTCCAATTTATATGTTATTGAATGGAGGTAAAGAAAATCACAAAAAACTGTGTTGATCCAATTCACTACAAGTCTGTTATGGGCCCTCCCCACAGTAAGGCAAATTTTGTCTGTTCACTATACCACTCACCGTATTGGCTATTCAAAATCTTTTCACCCTTCCTCAGCTTCCCATAACACCTTCTTCTCCCATCCTCTCAAAATAGGACCTTACCTCATAATTCACTAAAAAAATTGAGGAAATTCATGAGATTCTCTTCTTCACCTCTTCTCCTTATCTAACATGACTCAGGTGTCCTCCCCCATTAACTACTCCTTCACCTCTGTCTCAGGTGAAAAAGTGGGCCTTCTTGCCAAACAAATTCTTTTATATACACCTTTTGTGTGTGTGTGTATGTGTGTGTGTGTATTTGATATAGATATATCAGCACACAGACTTTTTAATTCTTTTTTAATTCTTTTTCTTTCAGTTCTTTCCCTTACCTCCTTCTCCATCCAATGAGAAAGCAAAAACAAATATAACTTATTACAAATATGTATAGTCATGCAAAACAAATTTCTGCATTAGTCACATTTTTTAAAAAGCAAAGAGAAAGAAAGAAAGAGGAAGGAAGGAAGGAAGGACACAAGGGAGGAAGGACAAAGCATATGCTTCAATCAGTATTCCGAATCCATCAGTTCTCTATTTGGAGGTGTATCATGTTTCATCACGAGTCCTTTGGAATTATGTTGGGTCATTGTGTCGAGCAGAGTTTCTAAGCCTTTCACAGTTGATCATTGTTACAATGTTACTGCAGATTGTTTTCTCGGTTCTGCTTACTTCATTTTGCATCAGTTCATAAAATTCTTCTCAGGTTTTTCTGAAGCCATCACCTTCAACATTTCTTACAGCACAATAGTATTCCGTCACATTCATATACCACAACTTGTTCAGCCATTCCCCATTGATGGATATTCCTGTAGTTTCGAATTTGTTGCTACCATGAGAAGAGCTGCTATGTATATTTTTATACACACGGGTCCTTTTCTTCTTTCTTCCATCTCCTTGGAATATAGTCATAGTAGCAATATTGCTGGGTAAAAGGTTATGCATAGTTTAATAGCTTTGGGGGCATAGTTCCAAATTACTTTCCAGAATAGTTAGACTAGTTCACAGACCCAACAACAATGCATCAATGTACCTGCTTTTCCCATATTCCCTTCAGCATTTGTCATTTTCCTCTTTTGTGGGATTACTTTAGCTGATCTGATGGCTGTGAGATGGTACTTCAGAGTTGTTTTCATTTTCATTTCTCTAATTATGGATTTAAAGCATTTTTAAAAATATGACTATTGATGATTTTGATTCCTTCCTCTGAAAACTGCTTATTTATATCCATTAACCATTTATTAATTGGGGAATGGTTCTTACCTTGCAAACTGGAACTCAATTCCCTATATGTTTTAGAAATAAGACCTTTACCAGAGAAATTTGCTGCAAATGTTCCCAGTTTTATGCTTTACTTCTAATTTTAGCTGCATTTTTTTTAGCGTAAAACCTTTTTAATTTCATAAAATCAGAATTATCCATTTGCCTGCCTTGCCTCTTGTTTGGCGTGAATTCTTCCCGTCTCCATAGATCTAACCTGTACTTTCTTCTCTGTTCCTCTAATCTGTTTATGATAACACCCTTCATATCTAAATTATTCTCTTATTTTGAGCTTATCTTTTTATATAGAGTGAGCTGATGGCCTGTCACTAGTTTCTGCTAGACTACTTTCTACTTCTCTCAAATTTCTGTCAGATAATGACTTCTTGCCCCAATAACCGGGATATTTGAGTTCAGCAAACACTACGTTGCTGCACTCATTTGCTTCTGTATATTGTGCACCTAATTTTTTCCATTGATAAATCTGTTTCTTACCTAGGACCAAATTGATTACAAAATGACAACAGCTTTGTATTGTAGTTTGAAATCTCATATTGCTAGGCCTCATTCCTTCTAGTATTTTTTTAAAAATTTCTTGATGTTCTTGACTTTTTTCCTCCAGAAGAATTTTATTATTTTTTCTAGCTCTATAAAGTAATTCTGCAGTAGTTTGGTACGGCACTGAATACGAAATTGATTTAAGCAGCATTGTCGTTTTTCTTATATTGACCTACTCAGGAGCAGTTGCTATTTCTTCAATTATGCAGATCTCTTTATTTCTGTGAAGAATGTTTTGTAATTGTTTTCATGTTGTCCCTACGTGTGTCTTGGCAAGCAGGCTCCCAAGTGATTTATACTATCTGTAGTTATTTTAAACGGAATTTCTCTGTTTCTTACTATTAAATTTTGTTGGTAATATACAGAAATGCTTATGATTTTTGTGAGTCTATTTTATATCCTGCTACTTGGTTGAAGTAATTAACTGTTTAATTAGTTTTTTAGCTGATTCCTTAGGGTTCTTCAGGTAAATTATCACCTACAAAAGTGATAGTTTTGTTTCCTCACTGCCTATGCTTATTCCTTCAATTTCTTCTTCTTCTTGTCTTATTAACATAGCAAGCACTTCTAGTATAATGCTGAGTAATAACGGTAGTAATTGCTCTTTCTAAAACCGAAGTCTATTACTAAATGCTTCAGTGTTTTCAGGATCAAATATAAAAGTTCCTGTCTGGTCTTTAAAGTCTTTCCTAACATGACCCCTTCTTTTCCAGTTTTCTTACATTTAACTCCCTTCCACATACTTTACGAACTAGAGACACTGACCTTCTTCCTTGGTCTAAAACATTACAAACCCCCTCCCAAATCTCTGTGTTTTCACTGGCTGTCCTCCATGCCTGGCCTACTCTTCCTCCTCATCTCTGCTTCCTGGCTGCCTTGGCTTCCTTCAAGACTCAGATCAGGGGCAGGTAGGTGGTGCAGTACATAGAGTCCTGGCTCTGGAGTCAGGAGAACCTGAGTTCAAATCCAGCCTCAAACACATAACTCTTACTAGCTGTATGACCCTGGGCAAGTACTTAACCACATTGCCAAGCTTAAAAAAAAAAAAAAGACTCAGACCAAACACTGTTTTCTTCAGGAGTCCTTCCCAGGTTTCCATCCACCCAACTACCCTGCTTTGAGATTACCTTCCATATCTACTGTATTTTATATTGTATATACATGGGTTTTTTTGCACATAATTTCTGCAATTCGAATATAAGCTCAGGTCCAGGGACTGTGGCTTGTTTGTTTTTCTTTCTTTGTATCTTTCATGTGTGGTACATAGTAAATACTTAATAAATGTCCGTTGACTATCTTTGGCTTTCATATTTCTTATTCTTTACTCCTGGTAGTTTGTTTTCTATGTTCTAAAGTCCTTCCCGTCTCTGAAATGATATATTCTATGAAATCACAGTTTGGCATATTACTTGAAGCTTGATATTCTGAGTTTATAGAGTCCATAAAGGATCTGAGGATCACTGATATAGAAATAGAAACAACTCTGGAAAACGTAAAATATAATCCTATTATTTTGCAGATGAGGCCTGAAGAGGTTAAATGACTTGTCCAAGGTCACAAAGACAGTAAGTGTTTGAGATGAGAATGAACCTAGGTCTTCCTAATGCCAAGATTAGTGCCCTATCTTATCCCAGTGCTATTCCTGACTCTGCATGTTGAGTTTGAAAAGAGGAGATCTAAGTACAAAAATCTTTTTACATGTTGGTTTAAAAGCTTTCAAAATTTCCCCATATTTTTCTGACTATAACACACATCATGGTGGCACTTGCATGGTGTAGATAGAATATGGTATCACCTTAGTTATAGAATGAACACTTAACTAGTAACCTCAGTTACATGGAACATAGCCAAAAGCAAAGAGCTAAGTCATGCCACCCCCAACCCCGAAAGGCCTCTGAGGAGTCAAATTGGGTGTCATATGATAAGTTTAGTCTATTTATTTGACTCATGAAAGACCTCTCTTGCACCCTCAATTAGGGCTTATTTACTCTTACTTTACATAAAAATCTAACAAACTTGGCAAACTGCTTTTAAAGTTCACTGCAGATTCAAAAGTGGTAAATTAAAAGGAAAGAAAGAACTACATGCAGACACATAGACAGTAGTAAGAAATGATAATTGGCAGACTGACAAGAGAGGAGACAAAAAATGATGAGAAGTACAGATTAAGCTAAAAAAAATCCCAGTATTATTGGCATAAATATCTTGTGTAGGGTAAATAGCCTTATAGAGAATCATAGGACAATGAATATTTTATGTTTAATTTAACTTTAAAAAATTTTTTCAACTCCTGATTCTCCTTTTTCTTTATCCCCCTTTCCCCCTACCCTAACCCAGTTCCCTGAGAAAGTAAGAAAAATAAAACCTGTTATAAACATGTGTAGCCAGGCAAAACAAATTTCCACATTAGTAATGTCCAAAAAAAAACATTCCTCAGTCATCGCTCTGGGTCTATCACCTATCTACCAAGAGGGGAGTGGCACATTTCATCATGAGTCCTCTAGAACTGTGGATGAGGATTGTGTTGATCAGAGTTCCTAAAGGACTGGAGATTCAGATTTGCCTCAGTAGGCTTGAGGGGATCGTGACATTATGGAATAGTATAATTCTTGACATTCACTATTTCTCGTTTCACCTTTGGGTCCCCAATATCTAGCACAGTACAATGAGATAGGAGATGTTTAGTAGATAAAGAGACATTGACTAGGCTGCAATATACTTAATTGGTTGAGGAATGGATTGATTGATTACACTCAATAATTAGTTATAAATGAATCAATGTTAACCTGCATGGAAGACTCTAGTGTAGTGCCAAGGGGCTCTACCTCTCTCCTTGTACTATTCCAATATATTAACAGTTTATTGGATGGGGACATAGATGATGTGATTATCAAATATGTTGATGGCACAGTGCTGGAAGGGCCAGCTAAAACGTCTCAAGTCTGAATGTGGTGTATCCAGTTTCAGATGAGGTCACTGTATTATTAGTTTTACTTAACTGTTATTTTTTTAACAAGAGACCTCTCACAAAGTGGGAGTACTCTGTAAATGGATTGGCTGTCCCAAAGATCTTGACAGGGTAGAACTATGTTCTCAATTGAATAAGATGAAATTTCATGAGGATAAATGTAAAGTCTTATTGTTGAGCTCCAAAAACAACTACATGAATGTAGAATGGGAAGGTGTGGCTCAGCAACAGTTGCTGTGAAATACACATGGGGGTTAGAGAAGAGCACAGAAAGATAGAGTTTTGGTTCCATATAAAGATGCTAACAAGTAAAGACAACATAGACGCAATGGATGGACTGCCTTCAAAGGTAGTGAATGGGCTTCTTATTATCGGAGATCTGAATACAGAAGCTCAACGACCACTGGTTAAGAATGCCACGGAGGCGAGTTCTGGGTAGGCTTGTTGAGGTTCCTTCTAGCCCCAAGATTGGATGCTACTATGATAATTCTGAGGCATCAAATACCATTAAATTATTATGTGTCCTTGCTTTATGAAGGCAGGGAAGTATATGATACAGAGGATCCTTTCAAAGAATGACAATTTATAAAGAGTCATTTAAGGAAAGAGTCTATTTGAAAAAGATTTATTTTTATTTTGGGGAGGCAGTGAAGTGGTAAAGTAGACCAAGTCGGGGAGAGGCTGGAGTCAGGAATGCCTGAGTTCAAATCCAGCTTCAAATACTTTCTAGCTATGTGACCCTGGGCAAGTCCCTTAACCTTGTTTGCCTCAGTTTCCTCATCTGTAAAATGAGCTGGAAAAGGAAATGGAAAATCACTCCATATCTTTGCCAAGAAAACCCCAAATGAGGTCAAGAGTCGGACATGACTAAACTTAATTTTTTTTTAAGTGTTGTATTTTAAGTGAGCAAGATTCAGTTATCTTGGAAATAACTGATACAGAACAACTCTTTCGCCTTCATGTAAGCTTAATGCAGTGCGGTATAACAGCAAGAGTACCAGATTTAGAGTCTGGAAACCTGCATTCCAATCCTGCCTCTCACAACTAGTAGTTTTCTAGCCATCAACAAATCATTAAGCCTTACATGTCTCATACGTCGAGTGGGCATGATAACAATACTGGTCAGTCTCTAACTTACAAGGGCACCGCGAGGGAAAAGCTTTATCAACTTTAATGAGCTATGCAAATAAGAGTTTACTTAGTAGATACTCAGTAATGATGATCCACTTTATTTTTTAATTGCAAGAACAGGAGAAATTGCATGTTCCATGGTATAGAGAATGAATAGAGGTCAGTTTAGTACAACCCCCCCCCAAAAAAAGGCTGATTTTGGCATCAGGGGATCTGGGTTCAGCTCCTACCTTTTATACTTACTACTCACGTATGTATGGAAAAGGCAACTAACCTTTCGGTGCCTCAGCTTCCTCACTTGCAAAATGAGGACATTGGAATAAATGACTCCCAAAAGCCTTTCCGTTTCTGGATCTATGACCTTAGGATGAATCAATCAGCAAGCACTGACTAGTCACCTACTGTGTGGAAGGCGCTATGTTATATATAAAGGAAATAAGGGCAAAGATGAGGCAGTCTGGGCTTCCAAGGACTTTATAGGGGTAACAGCCTATACATATATAAATATATACAAGGTAATTTGAGGGGGATGCTGCCAGCTGGGAGGGAATCAAGAAAGACTTTATGTAAGAGGTGGCACTTGAACATTGAAGGGCATTGGACACATAGATGTAAAGCACAGTGACGAGGTTAGATCCTTTGATGACTGCTTCCACTGTCTTCTTGGTAAAGATGAACCCAACAAATTGGTCACATAAAATAGTTTTCAACAATCAAATGGGCCCAAATTCCATTTGAGGAGTTTCAAAAAAGATCAAGAACAAAATTAACAATAAACGGGCACTGATGGCATTACTGGCAAACGTGAAGACTGTTATTCAGTCAGTAAAGCATAATACAGTAGAAAGGACTCTGGGCATGGAAACAGGAGTTATGGGTTCAAATGCCACTTGTTATTTTCTACCTGTGTGACCATGAGCAAGTTATTTCTCCTTTCTGATCCTTTGTTTCCTCCTCTGTAAAACAAGGGGTTTAGGCTAGGTGATTTCTTTTAAAAAAAAGATTGTATTGATAGGTTTTGCTTTGATATCACCTACATTTCCTAATCTATTCCATTCAATGTCCCTTCACAGAGAGTCATCCCTTGTAATAGAGAAGGAAAAAAAAAGTTTATTAAGAATAATATATTGAAAAAGTCTGACTTTATAGGCAGTGTTCCACACCCGGGTAGCCCTTTGTGAAGAAGGCAGGATGCTGTCTTCTTAAGCATCATCTTTAGGGCCAAGCTTTGTTATTGTAATTTCACAGGATTCTGGTTCAATTGTTTTGTTGCTACCATTGTTCTTTCCATTTACATTGTTGTAGTCATTTCAAATATTGTTTTCTTGATTCTAATTACTTCACTTTACATCAGTTCAAGGAAGTATGTTTCTCTGTATTCATCATCTTCATCATTTCTTACAGAATAATTATATTATGTTACGTTCATGTATGATGATTATTTTGGCTACTCCCCATTTGATGGCCACCTACTTTGTTTCTAGTTATTTGACACCATAAAAAGTAATGTTAAACATTCTGGTATAAATGAAGCCTTTCTTTGAGTCATTAACTGCCTTGTTGCATATGCCTAGCACTGGAATCTATGGGTCATAGGATATGGTCATTTCGGTCAAGATGATTTGGATGAGGTCCATTCCAACTTCAACATCCTATAATTACTCAGGAATTTGAAATGAGGACAGAACACTAGAGCAATGTGGGTGTGGTTAATAGCCACTGGGTATGGCTATATTATCATTCTTCCAAAGGATTTAAACCCTTACATAGATCTAGGTTCTCCCTGGTGTACTTAACTAGTGCTGGTATTCCTGGGTCAAAGGGTATGCATACTTTAGTGACCTAGAAGTTAATGATTCGAGCTATGGCATTCTTGGGCATTTTTAATTTGGAGTTTCTTCTAGGAAGTGAATGATAGATTCTTTTTCAAGTCAACAAGTGAAATCAATAAGCATTAATTAAGCACATATTATATTTATTTATTATATTTAACATTTTTTTATTTGTTCTTATTTTTCAGAGAGAATGATGATTCTTAAATGATAGACCTTTGACTTGTTTTCCAAGTCAGTTGTTTTTAATAGTATATACCCTCGATGTTCTTTTTTTCTAGTGTTTTAATTGTATTTTATGTTTATTTTTGTTTTCTATTTATATTTGTAAATTGTATTTGTATTCATTTAATTGCTTTTTAATTGTATTTTGCCATTACATTAAGTTACTGAGATTGTTCTATTATATTTTTCAGGGTGTTCACTATTACATTATATTTTCCACTTTCTGTTGCAAACTTTTTGCTTTCCTTCTATTTTTTCCTTCATAATTCTAATTTGATTTTTAAAAAATCTCTTATTTTAGTTTTTGGCTCTTGAAGTCCCCATGGCTACACCAATCTTTTATCTGAGGCTTTTCTTATGTATTGTGAAATTATTCTTCTGAGGTTATCTTCTGGCTTTCTAGTCTTTATTACATTTGGATTTTTCTTCTGCTTACTTGTATTTCTGGCCTTAGCCATTGGAACTGGAACTTTGTGCCAAGGCAAATCTCCATTCAGTTCTGCACTCTTGGATAGGGTGAGGAGGTCCTGTATGGTCCTGTCCCCTCTGTTATTATTGATGCTGCTGCTGCTGCTGCTGCTTGCCTATGTCCTCTCCATCAGTGGTATCATGCTCAAATAGAAATGGGGACCACTAAATCATGCATAAGGATCCCTGTGGCTGCATAGTGATATAGTTTTAAAATGTACCATTATCTATATTTATCATATTTTTATTTATTTTCTTAAATACTTCCCAATTACATTTTAATATGGTTAGGACCCTCACTTGAGAGTGTTGTGCTCTACATAGTCCCTGGCTTCGTCCCTGTCTCCTGGTGGCCCCACTCAAGTGTTGGTCTAGTCACTATCTCTATCTCTTTTTCCTTGCACAGTACCCAACTTGGAATTGATCCTGTCCTCGGCTGTGTTCTCAAAACGCCTCAACTGAATATCAGAGACTGTAGTGTATCAGGTTGCCTAGGAAGTACCTGAAACCCTTGGAGGGCCTGGGTGTGAATTATGGGAGAACTAGGACATCAAGAATTACATTGTATTTAACTACAATTTATTTAACATTTATATACAAGGTAAATAAAAGAAATCTGTAACGGAATCTTTGATATATCTGGTGATATCAGGATAAAGAATTTCAGAGAATTTGGAATCATGTAGGTCTCTGAGCTATTATAGTTAAGGGAATTTACGTAGCCAGCCAGCATCATTACCTAGCTACCAATAATTCTTCTGTTCCAGGTTAGACAACAGTAGGCACTTTCTAAATATTATCTCATTTTATCTTCACAAGAACCCTATGAAGTAGGTGCCATTATCGTTTCCCATTTTACAAAAATTTGAGGAAATCAAGGCAGACAGAGTTTAAATGATTTGCCCATTGTCACACAGGCAGTAAATGTGTGAGGCCAGATTTGAACTAAGGTCTTTCTGACACCAGGCCAAGTACCCTATCCACTGAACCACCTAGCTGCCTGTTATAGCTGGAAATCAGGTGAATACTCTGCCTTGTTATGTAAAATCTGCTATAGATTCCCAGACTCCAGCTTGGAAACAGCTTTAACTGGGTTCCTGAGAATGGCTGCTAAATTTTCAGTGTAAGAATTTAGACCTCATAGCCACAAATTAGGGCTTGATTTACTTGATATGTTGATTTTCCAAACTTAAGAAAGCGATGGAGAAAACATTAATAATGCAGATTAAACTGAAAATTATATCCTGTATACATTTCTCTGTGCTCCCCCAAACCCTCAGTCAATCGTTAAAGATTCACCAGTACACACCTGTAGTACCTTGGGGACCACAAGCCTTCACTGTCCCTAGCTTCTGCTGATCTTGGAGGACTTCTTCAGGGCTCTTGGTGGGCCTGGCTTTAAACATTGCACTAACCCACTCTTCTGGTGCCACTTCAACAGACGTGCTGGCTTTAGGATTCTCGGAATACCTGCCCTCTATTTACCTGCCCTCATGCTGCTTTCTGCCTCCCCTGGCTTTTCCCTTCTCTGTCAGCCCATAAGATTTGATGCATTTTCTTAAGAATTTCTTAACTAGGAGGCTACTAGGTGGCACAGTGGATAGAGCACTGGCCCTGGATTTAGGAGGACCTGAGTTCAAATCAGGCCTCAGACACATAACACTTACTAGCTGTGTGACCCTGGACAAGTCACTTAAGCCCCCTTACCCACAAAAAAAGAATTTCTTGACTAGATGGGGGAGCTCACTTGTGTTCTCTTTGATGTTCCCAGCCATTGTTCCATCTTATGGCTTTTTAGAGCTTTTCTGGGAGTGTCTGTGGCAGAGCTAGGCTCCTCTAGGAATTTTGCTGCTGTTGTTTTTCAGTCATTTTTCAGTTATGTCTGATTCTTCATGATCCCATTTAGGGTTTTCTTGGCAAAGATGCTGGAGTGTTTGCCATTTTCTTCTCCAGCTCATTTTACAGATGAGGAAGCTGAGGCAAATAGAGTTAAGTGACTCGCCTGTGGTCACATAGCAAATGAGTGTCTGGGGCTATATTTGAACTCAGGAAGATGAGTCTTTCTGACTTCAGGCCCAGCACTCTATCCATTGTGTCCTCTAGCTACCCACTTAGCAGTTTACTTACTATCTTAATCAGGAAGGTAAATTTTCCAATAAAGATTCCCACAATTTGAAGCCTTCCTCTGGCTGCTTAATATAATATGTGTGTGTAACACTCAGAGTATCCATCCCTCATGTTGGCTACTTGGACAGCCAGCCTCCTTATCTAGCCATATGTATCCTCCACAATGTTATCACTAGAGAACCTTACCTCTTATCTCACTGGAAAAAACTTGTGATCATTTGATGAGGGCTCTTTCTCCTCCTCATCTCACATCACTCAGATGCTTTCTGCCACTCAACTCCCCTTCATCCCCTTCTCACATGATGAGGTGGCCCTTTTCTCTGGCAAGGCAAACTCTTCTATACAAGCAATCCCATTCCATCATGCAGTCTTCAGCAGGTTGTCCTTTTGTTTCCACCTTCTCACTTATCTTAGATTTCTCCTCACCTACTGGTCATTTACCTGCTACTTACAAATATGCCCCTGTCTCTGCTACCCTTCAAAGAAACTTCCGTTGTTCCATCTATCCCCACTAGCTGTCATCTGATATCGCTTCTCCCCTGTTTTTTGGCTCAACTTTTTGAGAAGGAAGTCTATAACATACGCTCCCATTTCCTTTACTCTCACTCTTTATTTTTAAACTGACAGTTCAGCTTCTGATCTCATTATCCAACTGAAACTGCTCTAGACATAGTTAGTTGGCACAGTGGATAGAATGCTGGGCCTGCAATCAGTAAAACTGAGTTCAAATCCAGCTCCAGGACCACTGGCAAGCCACTTAACCTCTGTCTGCCTCAGCTTCCTCCACTATAAAATGTGAACAATATCACCTAACTCCCAGGGTTGTTGTGAAGATCAAATGAGATAATGTTTGTAAAGTGCCTAGCATAGTATCTGGCACATATTAAATGCTTCCTTCCTTCCTCCCTTCCTCTCTTCAGAATTACCAGTGATTTCATAATGGCCAACTCTAATGGCCTTTGTTCATCTTGAATCTTTCTTGACCTCTCTACAGCCTTTGATAGCATAGGTCACCCTTTTCTTCTTGAGACTATTCTCTTTTTCGGTTTCAGTGACACTACTCTTTCTTTGGTCTCTTCTTATATGTCAGACTACTCCTTCTCAATCTTTTTTGCCAGCTAGCTCTTTGTCCAGACAGATCATACCCACTAACCATGAGTGGTCTCCAAAAATTTGTCCTAAGACTTCTTTATTTCGCCCTCCATACTGTCCTGCTTAGTAAAACCAGTCCCCATAGTTTTAACTATCATCTCTATGCTGATGACTCTCAGATCTATTGATCTAGTCCTAACCTCTTGACTCACATCCTCAGTTGTCTATTAGATATCTCAAACTGAATTCCCTTTACATTCTCAACTCAACATGGGGCAAAACTGAATTTATAATTCCCTACCCCCCTCCATTCACCTTCCAAACTTCAATATTACTGTTAAGGACACTGCCATCCTCCTAGTCATTCAGGTTCACATGACACATGGGTGCCATCTTAAACTTCTCACCCCTCATAACCAATCTTTTGCCAAGGTCCGTCAATTTTATTTTTACAACATTTCATGTCCCCATCTCTCCTCTGACATAGTCATCACTCTGGTGCAGGCCTTCATCATATCATGCCTACATTATTGTAAGAGCTTTCTGGTTGGTCACCTTGCCTCAAATCTCTCTCCACTCTATTTCATCCTCTACTTAGCTGTCAAATTAATCTTCTTAAAGTACAGATTGGACAATGATACCCTCCTACTCAGTCAAACTCCAGTGGCTCCCCATTACCTCTGGAATCAAATAAAAACCCTTCTGGTTAGCATTCAGAGCTCTATTGACTGACTAAAAAACATGCTGTACTCTAATCAAAACTTTCATGAATCCTCTTGTTGCCCCTTAGGTCACCTTTGTGTGTCTCCATTCAAAATGAATTTATTAGTTGTACACCATGTGCCAGGCACTATTTTAGGAATCACTGATGGGGTGGGGATAAGGAACAGACCTGTGATTTCAATAGCACAAGAAACTTCAAGATAGAAAAACTTCCTCTCTATCAGTGCAGGTTGAATGTTCTCTGCAACTTAGAGCCTTACAGAGTTGAGGTTAAATGCCTTGCCTAGGATCAAATAGCTAGTCTGTGGCAAAGGAATGATTTGAACTCAGGTGTTCCTGGCTTAGAGTACAATTCTCTATTCACTATGCCATGTTGCCTCTCTAATAGGGGCAAGGGATGTAAATACAAAATTAAAATCATCATAAGATTATAGACTTACAACTGAAAAAAAAAACTTACAGGGTATATCTCATTCACTTTTCCCCCACCATTGCCCTCAAGGAGCTAACATTCAAATGAGATGTTCTGAGGCTGAGATTCTTCTGAGTTTCTGGAGTTCTGTGAATCATGGATATAATGACTTTGCCGGGAGAATTCTTGTGTTTAAAAAAGTGGACACACAGCTCACAGCTAATTTTTGAAAATTCACATTCGAAAAGCAAGGAATCCATTATTGTCTGAATAGAAAGAAGCTAAGCATCTGCTTTTGAGACTTAGTTGGAATTTTATATCCAGAAGGTATAATATGTAATAATATGCAATGCAGCCTATTCATTTTACAGATGAAGAAACAGATGCCTAGAGAGTGGAAGTGACTTACCCAAGGTTCCCCAACTAATGAATAACAGAGCTAAAATTAGAACGTGGATCCTCTGACTCCAAATCCATTCCTTTTCTCATCTTCTGCTTTGCTTCTCACATTGCACCATATATATATCAGAATGTTATTTGAGCTCACATCTTCCGACTTCCAGGTCTAGCTTCATCACCATACCCTAGGGCTGCCTCTTGACATCCCCAGGCTCTAGATAGGCCAGATGGTGATCCCAAAGCACCTTAGCCCCATTCTCAAGGGATGGCCTGGGTCCAAGAGGGCAGCTCAATCTCTGTGCCCCACTGACTTTTGTTTTTCGGTTGTTGCCCGAAAATTGCCACAAAGGTTTCAGTTGTAATGGTGGGCCCTCTGTGCTGTTGATGGATTATCCATCAGGCTTTATTACAGGCAATTACAATTTCTAGCATTTGTCATCTGAAAATGTCTTCAAGCATCAGTTCTTTGGAGACTGGCTGCCTGGAACACAGGTCGAACTTGTTTTGCTCCCGCCTTGTCAATTTACAGTCACAGTACTCCATCAAAGCTTGACAAACAGAACCTCCTAATGGACATAAAAATCGACTGAAACAGCATGGTCCACTGCATCAGACTGAAATGAGAATGAAATATTTTAGGCCCTTCTCCTGGCACAGACTTACCCTGCCTCTCAGGAAACCAGAAGAGAAACAGAGCCAAAAAAAAAAAAGGTCCTATGAATTCAAACGCCCACCATCTCCAGATTGTTTTCACTGGGGCAATTCTGGGTTGAGTTGACATAATAATAAAAAGCAGTTTGATTCAAGTGTTTGTGGTCTTGCAAGCCCAGTGCAGAAATCTTGATCAAAGCCTGTTGGCAGCTATAGCCATCAGCCAGTCGACAGCCGATTTGAATGGAAAGTACTCCTTTCTGGCTGTCCCGGGATAGGCCCACCCCAGAGACAACCAGGACTAGGGCAAACCAGTGGCCGTTAACAACCAGCACCTCTCCTCTTGATGTGCTATTAAACACAATCCAGCAGTGGGAGCCCAAGCATACATATCATGTTTCACATGGGGAGCTGTGTGTATACATCTGACACACGGTAATAGTGTCTGTGTAATCCATTTTGGCAATGATAGATCATCTTTTTCTAGTGCCAAACAGTGGTCTTGAACCCATATTCAATTCAATTCACTAAACATTTATGAGCAAGGTGTTGTTCAAACAATGAGCCTGTTCCTGACTAGTCAGAGTAGGGTAAAGACGAGTATGATGGAAGGAGCAGGAGGTTTTGAGAAGGCAAAGGTTTCAGTGTCAGGTTTGCCAATGATTTCTTTTATAACAATGGACAGTCTGCTTCCTCTCTCTGGGCTTCAGCCTCCTTATCCATGCATAAGGGGGTTGACCTAGAACCGGGGGTGAGGAACCTGTGGCCTTGAGGTTACATGTGGCTTTCTAGGTCCTTGGGTGAAGTTTGAGTTCAGTAAAGGGGCTGTGCTTGAGGACCTAGAGGGCTGCAGGTTCCCCACCTCTGGCCTAGATGATCTCTAAGTGACACTCCAGCTGTAATGGACTAAGGGTAGAAATTGCAGCAAGGCTGATTTAGACTTCAGATAAAGAAAAACTGCCCCCAAAATATAAGCTATTAAAGAAGTGGGATGGGTTGCTTTGGGAAAAAATGGGTTTCTCCTAGGAGTGTGCTGGTAAATATTTAACAATCAGCTCTGAAGGGGGTTTGGGGTAGATGTACTAATGCCAGAGGCACACTTTTAAGTTTAATCTGCATTATTAACATTTCCCCATCACTTTATTAAGTCTAGATAATCAGCAAAACAACAAATGAAGCTTTGATTTGTATCGTTTCCTGATTTTTGAGACATGAATGTTCACACTGAAAATTTAACGACTGGTTCTTGGAGATAATTTGAGTCAGCACCACCACATCTCTGATTTCCCTCTCTAGAGATTTCACAATTTGCTGAAGATTTTATACTAGGGATTCCTGCTCAGGCATAAGTTAGGCAAGGAAGACTTCTGAGCTTCCTTCCAGCCCCCAAAATCTGTTATACTATGGAGCCATTGGATTAATTTTGGCTGACTTTCCTCATTCATAAACTTTATTTATTTATTTTTGGTGGTAGAGACTTAAACGACCATTAAGGCCACTTCTTACAAGACAAAAAAGAAAAAAAATCTTACGATCTTAATTTGACCAGTATTGAGGAAGAATGTTATTAATTGATTTAATTATCTAGGTTCCTCAGGGCTTTTTTTTTTTATTTAACTTGACTCATCTGAGTAATTGTCTTAACTTTGCTCCATAGTAGGTAGTAAGTAAATGTTTGCTGAATTCAATTTTACTTTGCCTCTATCCATACAGCCCAAGGCTGTATACTTGAGTAAATTAGTCACATTTTTTTGGTGGGTGTTGCTGTCTTTGGCTTCAACTGTTTTGTTTTGTTTTGTTTCGCACACACACATCTTTGTGGCCAAGGATGGACCAGCATGCCAACAGTCAGTGCCTCTGACACTGGTGCTACATGGTGTATGGCTCTAGTCACGGTCTCATAGCACCCCTGACCATCTAGAGCACATGACAAGACCACCCATGAGACCATAGCTCACCTCGGTTCACATTTCCGTAGTACTTTATGCTGTGTATTTTATTATGTACATATTTATTATTTCTAGGGTACTTTATGCTATGTACTTTCCCATAAGTCAGGTGGCACAGGAATGTATAGGGAAAGAAACTGAGGTCAACCCATTTAGAATCCTAAGACTTGGATGGAAAATATCCAAGAGATGGTGTAATAGAAAGGCAACAGATTTGGCATGAAAGCTATTGAATTTGTTTTGGTTTTGGTTTTAGGAGGCAATAGGAGTTAGGTAACTTGCCCAAGGTCACATAGCTAGTAAATGTCTGAGGCTGGATTTGAATTCAGGTCCTCCTAACTCTAAGGCCAGTGTTCTATCCACTGCACTACCTAGCTACTGTGAGCAGTTGAATTTGAATCCTGGTTCTGCTCTGTAGTACCTGTGTGTTCTTGGGTAAAACATGTCCCCTCTCTGGGTGTCATTTTTCTCTCTATAAAATGAAGGCTTGGACTACCAGAGGTTAGCAAACTAAAGACCACTGACTGTTTTTGTGTGAACAAAGCTAAGAATGACTTTTACATTTTAAAATACAGTTTCATTGTGTTTTAAAATAGCAAAACTACACAAGTCCCAGGCTGAAGAAAACCAGACAACAGCAGCCTGAATTTGGCCCCTGGTTTGTAGTATGATTATTAAAGAAACTTAAAGCTCTAAGTCTCGTGATCTAGTCTAACCATCCCAATTTATAGGTGAAGAAACACCATTGGTGAATGTCAGAACTGGCATTTGCACCCAGATCTCTTGCTTTTCTAAGCCCACCACTCTTCTTGCTATAAGCTCAATTGAAGCGCATTCTATCAGCGTAGTCATTGCCTGTCAATTGGTCTCATACAGCAGAAGACAGCCTGCCCATTCATCTGGTGACATGCATTATTATAAGAATTAACACACAGGAACAACCCATTTCTGTGTCATGATCTCTCCACAATGAGCCACCTCATTTCATTGAGATTATGCAGTATACTTAGGTGGCACATTGGATAAGAGCCCTGGGCTTCAGATCAGCAAGGCTCCTCTTCATGAGTTCACATTTTGCCTCAGACTGCATGAGACCCTGGGCAAGTCACTTAACCATGTTTACCTCAGTTCCTCATCTGTGAAATGAACTAGAGAGGGAAATGGCAAACCACTCCAGTATCTTTGCCAAGAAAACCCAAACATGGGATCATGAAGAGTCAGACACAACTGAAACCATTCAACAACGTGCATACTAACACTGAACCTTGCTTGTCTGGAAGGATATTTATGGGACAACCCTTTTTTTTGGAGGAAAAGCAAAGATTGTAAAACTCAAAAAAACACTGAAGTAGCAATTGATATGCTCTTCCCTCCCATTGTATGATTTCCGTGTTTTTGTTCAGTGTCAATGATTTTGTTGGTTTGTTTTTGGTGAAGCAATTGGGGTTAAGTGACTTGCCCAGAGTCACACAGCTAGTAAGTGTTATGTATCTGAGGTCAGATTGGAACTCAGGTCCTCCTGACTCCAGGGCCAGTGCTCTATCCACTGCGCCACCTAGCTGCCCCCAGTGTTAATGACTTTGAACACTTATTTTCAACAGTGCTATTTTTGCCAAAGGATCACATACGTAGAAGTGAAAGGGGTGTTAGAGAATCTCTCGCCCCCAAGTTCTTAAACTCTTTTGTGTAATGGACTCCTTTAGCAGGGTTACAAAGGAAATCAATTATATTAGCCACAACTATCAAAATATGAAAACAATTATAGACCCCTCCAATTGGGAACCCCTACTCTATTTCCACCCCCTCATCTTACAAATGAGGATACTGAGTCCCAGAGAGGTGAAGTCACACTAGTGGAAATTAGCCAAGGAATGATTCAAATCAGGGTTCTCTGGCTCCCAATTCAGCACTCCTACTGTATCATGTCACCCTACTTCCTACACTACTGTTTTGCCATGTAAGTGAATACATTTGGACTGGCACGTGGGTGTTTCAGGAAACTCTCTGGAACAATGAGGAAGCAGGAGATTCAGCAAGATAAAAGACTGATTCTATCAGGCTGCTGGTGCTCTCTTGAACCCTACATGGCTGGCAGAGCCTAGTTTGACACGGAGGGGAGCTTGAGCTGTTAAATGTGGTAGAATTAGATGGTCCATGCTGTAGTGACAATGATGCCCAAATCCCATTGTAAATTACCTAGGGAAACTTTGAGACTGTGTGAACAGTAGGATTAGGCTGTGTCTCCCCAAGCCCAGCAGGCCCAGGACTGAAGTAAGCAGCAAATTGTGTCTAAAGCGGCTATCGGGGCAGCTAGATGGCTCAGTGGATAGAGCACCGGCCCTAGAGTCAGGAAGACCTGAGTTCAAACCCAGCCTCAGACACTTGACATTTACTATCTGTGTGACCCTGGAAAAGTCACTTAACCCCATTGCCTAGCAAACAACAACAAAAGCAGGTGTAATAAAAGGTTCTTTCTGTGATGCCTATGCCAAAGAGGGAGAAATAGACACCAGGGTATCACAAGAACGCTTCTGGAGAGGCCATCCATTCCCTAAAGAGCCAGGCCATTTGGCACCTTCCCATTTAAAGACCTGTAAGGTCGTTTATATATGTCAGAGAGTCTGACAATTTAGGTGGATGGATGGCATGGAGAATGGTAAATAGTCAAACAGACAGATGCTTTTGGACTAACCAGCTAGGACTGGGAAAGCAGGTTCTCCTTCCCTGGGAAACCTAGATCTTTAGCCTCCTCTTTAACTCTTGTAGCCCCAGTCCTTGGGATAATTTGAGACGTAGGACAGGGCACAGTTTCCTATAGGGGAAACAGGTACTTCCAGGAAGGAAAGTATTTCTAGCAGGACTAGAGGCCCTTTGCTTCCCTTACCTTCTCAATCCCCAAATCCCTCTTCTCTTCACAGACAAAGCAGGGAAATACTTCCCAGCCTACTGATGATAATTCCTGGGCTACTGCTCTCCCCCAGGTGGGCCACAGCTCTGGGGACCTTAGGAGATAAAATCCATGCAGACAAGGACCAGGCCACTCTCCTCACTGTTTAGCTGGGCCAGAGTTTGGGTCCCCAAAGCCTACAGCCTCTTCTTGAGATTCCCCAGAGATAATCAAGCTACTCTGCCCTTGGAGACCTGCCTTCCCTGCCCTGCTTCATCATTCTGTTACCTCACCTTCACCTCCCAACTCATCCACGGATCTAACCTTGCACCCCTTAACCTGGACTCCCGTCAGCAGCCTTATTTGTCTTCTACCTAGGGGAAATTTTCTTTTCTGCTGAAAAGCCTGAATTACCCACCTTGCAAGCCTGTCTCAGGTCTTTTCTCCAGAATGTCCTTTCTTCAGAGTTGAAAGTCACCTCAGAAGTCATCCAGTTTAATTTATGCTTGATTTGGATTCCTCTCCATGACATGTCTGACAAGTGGCCACACAGACTCCCCTTGAAGAGAAAGACAGCATTTTTTACTTTTCTTTGACTGAGCACATACTAAATGGGTAGGCAGGTGGCTCAGTGGGTAAAGCACTGAGTTCGAAATCAGGAAGTCTCCTCTTCATGAGTTCACATCTGGCCTCAGATGCTTACTAGTTGTGTGACTCTGGGTAAGTCACTTTTGTGTTTACTAGCCTATGTCTTCTTTTCTCCATGTTAAAAAGTCCAGAGCACTGAATACTGTACTATCCTATCACCCATAGCTGGCCCTGTAGTGGAGAGAATCCTGGAGTCAGTCAAGAAATACTGCACACTAATCTTAGCTTCGCTACCAAATACCTTTACTTGGGGCCTGTCACTTGAGCTTCTCTATGTCTCAGTTCACTAATCTTTCAACTGGGTATAAGAAGAGGTTAGGAATAAAAGATAATGTAGAAGTTAAACTAAGGGAAGAAGGAGAGTGGATCTCTATATCTTTCTCTTTCAAAAATAATTAGACCCTGATTAAACAAGTGTCTCTGAGAACCATGGAAATAATCCTGAGAAATGAAGGCATCAGATTGTAGTCTGAAGTAAGAATCCAAGATGTGATGAGAGTTAAATGTTCAATCTCCCATGTCTTCAAACACAAATCTTGGGATGATAAATAGAAAATTTAAAGAATTCCCGTCTATAGAGTCTAGAGACCACTGATCTTTAAGGGACAGTGTCTAAACCAGATCTGGGAACCTACAGTCTCGAGGCCACATGTGGCCTTCTAGGTCCTCAAATGCTGCCCTTTGACTACTTGGATTCAATCAAAGGTCCACACTTGAGGACCTAGAAGGCCATAGGTTCCTCATCCTTGGTAAACAAACAAAAGTAAAATATCCTCACAGCCCCAGAGAGTGACGAAAACATTAGTGCTCATCTGAGATAAGAAAAATAAATATTTGCAAAGCTCACAGTTGACTCAACCTGAGAAAATTTGTTCGTATTAATGTTTTTCTTTTAATTTTAACTGCATTAGGGTTGTTTGTGCAAAACCTTTTCAATTTTACAAAATCAGAATTATCCATTTTATCATCTATTCTTATCCCTTCTTCCCCTTACTTGGCCAGGAAATTATCCCCTATCCAGAGCTGTGAAAGGTATCTCCTTCCTTGCTCCTCTAATTTGTTTTTGATGTGGCCTTTTAAATTTAGGTCACATAACCTTTTAGAGTTTATTATGATATATGGTGTCAGATTTTGCCTTAAATTTAATTTCTTCAAGTTTATATTCTTGTCTTTACAGCAATTTTTGTCTAATAGCGAGGCTTACCTCAGTAGTTGGAGTTTTTAGTTTTACTGAACATTCTGTTACTTTGCCTTTGTACGTTGTATGCCTAATTTGTTCTTCTCTAATCTTTTTTTCACTCATACCAAATAGCTTTGATGGTTACTGTTTATAGTATAATTTCAGATCTAAAATATTGCTAGACCCCATTTCTTCTCATTTTTCTTCATTGTTTCCCTTGGCATCATTGGCCTTTTGTTGGTTCAGATAATTTTTTTTGTTATTTTTAAGACAACAAAATATTTTTGAGCACTTTAGTATGGCTCTGAATAAGTTAAGTGGCTTTGTCATTTTTATTGTATTGGTTTGGCACAACCTTGAACAATTCATATTTCTCTAATTACTAATGATTATTTTTATTTCTATAGAGAGCATTTTGAAGTTTTATTCATGTAGTTCTACATATGTCTTAGTAGGTTGATTCTGAAATAGTTTAAATAGTCTATTGTTATTTTGAATGCAATTTATCTTTTCCTGTAGGGTTTTATTGTTAATATATAGGAACACTGACGATTTATGTGGGTTTATTTTATATCATTTTACTTTGATGAAGTTATTAATTTTCAATTTTTAGTTAAATTTCTATGGTTCTCTAAGTAAATAATCATGTAATCTAAAAAAGGGATTTCTTTTTGGCCTGTTTGACTATGTTTATTCTCTCAATATTTTTTTTTCTTGCCTTACTGCTAGTGTTTCTAGAATTTCAAATAAGAGTGGTGATAGTGGAAGTGATTGATTTAACCTGGATCTTATTCTAAAGGTCTCTAACATTTTCCCATTACACATGATATTGACTCTTGGTTTTGCATAGATATTATTTACCATATTAAATAAAGGCCTATTTATTCCTATATTTTAGTGAGTTTTTAAAAACAGAAATGGGTATTGTATTTTGTCAAAAACTTTTTCTTTATCTATTGATATAATTATGTTTTTATTGTTTTTGTTATATATATGTTCTATAATGGTTATTGATTTCTAAATATTCAAAAAGTCCTGTTTCCTTGGTATAAATCCAACCTGATAATAGTGTAAATATGCTACTTTGGCCTCATTGACTACACACACACATACACGCACATACACATACACACACACACATACGCACACACATAAACACACATATTTGAATTTTCAATGATAGTCATTTGGTATTTGAGTTATAGTTTTCATTTTCTGTTTTGTCTCTTCCTCTTTTAGGCATCAAGTCCATATCTGGGCTTGATCTCAGAGAAGGAATTTGTCAGGATCCCTTCTTTACCATTTTAACAAATAGCTTAATATTAGAACCAATCATTCTTTGAATATTTGCTAGAATTCACTTGTAAATCCATTTGGTCCTGGTGGTTTTTGTCTGGGAATTCATTTATGGACTGTTAAATTTCTTCTTTTGGAATTGGGTTACTTAAATTCATTATTTCTTTATACTTTTCGGATGAGTATTTTAGAATTATTTTAAAACTCAACCATTTAATTTATTTTGTTTTGGTTTTTTGGGATAGAATTGAGAAAAATAGTTCCTCATAATTTATTTTATTTCTTCTTCAATTGTAGTAAATTCTTCTCTTTCATTTTTTGGGAAATTTTGTTCTTTTTTCTTTTTCTTTTTTTATTTATGACACAAACTAATGGTCTATTTTATTAGTTTAAAAAACAGCTTTTACTTTTTATTTACCAGTGCAATGGTTTGTTTTGTTTTTTGCTTCCAATTATGTTAATCTCTTCTTTCATTTTTCAGAAATTCTATCTTTGGATTTAGTTAAGACATTTTAATTTGTTGCTTTTTTACTGTTTTTTTAGTTGCATGCTGTCATTGATCTGTTTTTTTTCTCCTTCATTGATGAAAGTGTTTAGAGATAAATTTTCCCTAACAACTACTTTGGCAGTATCCCAAAAGTTTTAGTATGCTGTCTCATCTTTGCCATTTTATTTGATGACACTGTTGCTGTTTTTATGATTTATTCTTTGGCTCACTAATTCTCCAGCATAAAATTATTTAGTTTCCAGATGTGAATTTCTTCTTGAAGGCTATTTATTGATTGTAATATTTATTATGTTGTGGCCAAAAAAGGATCTGTTTAATATTTTGTCTTTCCTGATTGTTATGTTGTAAACTTGCCATGCACAGTTTAGAAATATGTATTATACCATCCTATTCCCATTCAATAATCTACAGAGAGCTATCATATCTAACTTTTCTAATATTTTATTCAGGTCCTTAACTTCTTTCAACTTTTTCGTTATACCTGTTTTGGTCTCAAATGGGTGCATTGAGGTCTCTGGCAATTGTAATTTTGTTATTTCTTGAAATAAGGAGATTATAATTAATCAACATAAGAAGATTATATATTGGTATAAGATTTCCCGTAAGTATTTAAATGCCGCACTATTTCCTGTACTGCCTAGGTGTCTCCATTCCTTACTGCCTCTCATCTCTCATATGCAATCTGTTGTTAAGGGCTTCTGATTTTACTTTTGCAACATCTCCTGAATACACTCTCTTCTGTCTTCTGACCCTGCCTTTACCCTGATCCAGGCCCTCGTTTCCTCATGCATGAATTATTTCAATAGCCTTCTGGTTGATCTTCCTATCACAACTTTCTCCCCACTCCTATCCATCCTCCACTAGGCTACTGAAGTGATTTTCCTAAAGTGTATGTCCCACCATGTCACACAAGTGGCTATCACTTATAAAATCTTCAAACATAAAATCTTCTCCTAAGCGTTTAAGGCTTTTCACAAGCAACCTCTCCCCCACCTTGCCAGTCTTCTCACACCTTACATCCCATGAAGTATTCTTTCACCTGGCGACACCGGCTTCCTTGCTGTTCCTTGAACAAGACATGCCATCTCTCAGCTTCAGGTATTGTCCTTTTTTTTCAGTTTACCAAAACTTTTATTGTTAATTACAGAAAGCTTTAAGGCAAAACCAGAACAAGACAAAAATCCTGAATGGTTAGTCCATTTAATAGCAACAATACATCTTGCCTCCCTGAACACCTGAAGAAGAGCAGAAGCTGCGATCACAAGCCTCAGGTATTTTCTCTGGCTGTCCTCCAAGCCTGGACCGCTCTCTCCTCATCTCCACTTACTGGCTTCCCTGTCTTCCTTCAAGTCCAGCGAAGGTATCACCTTCTTCAGGAACTCTTTCCCAAGCCTCCTGAATTCGAAGGCCTTCCTTCTCTTAATTACTTCCTATTTTTTCCTGTAGGAAAAATTGTTTGTACATGGTTGTTTGGATGTTGTTTTCCCCATTAGACTGTGAGCTGCTCGAGAGTAGGCACTGCCTTTGCCTTCCTTTGTATCTTCAGCACTTAGTAAAATGTTTGGGACATAGCAGGCATTTAATAAGCATTTTTGGACTGACTGTCTCATTCACAGGCATATTCTGAAGAAGGTGTTAAACTTTAGAATACTAGAAAAATGTGAATTTCCTCTTTCTTCTTCTTCTTCTTCTTCTCCTTCTTCTTCTTCTTCTTCTTCTTCTTCTCCTTCTTCTTCTTCTCTTTCTCCTTCTTCTCCTTCTCCTCCTCCTCCTCGTCTTCCACCTTCTCTTCCTCCTTCTCCTTCTCCTTCCCTTTCTTTCTTCTTCCTGATATTCTTATCTTTCTACAACTTTAGCATATTACTACTGTCTGGTAGAATGTTCCCAGTATGGTCTCATAATTTAAATCAACATAAGAAATAATAATAATAACCTAATAAAAGGTGCTTGAAGGCCTGAGTCCAGAGGTGGGGCAGATTCCCTACCCCTACCCCAGTCCAACCCAGGCTAGAATCCACAAGGGTACAAATGGAAGGGTGACTATGACAACTGAAATTTTTATGTCCCATTTTCCTTTTGAAAATCAGATCTACCTCTAACCACACCACAAAGACCAGGACAATTCCTTGCTATCTTGTTCAACATGCATTATATATTCATTTCCTTATGCTTAAGTGCTTTTTTTACCCCTCCTCCCCTTCACACACACACACACACACACACACACACACACACACACACATTTATTCCCTTTTTATTCTGCTTCTGTTTAGTTTCACTGAAAAGGCTGGGAAACCCTCTAAAGCTAGTGTGAATTTGGCAAGATGACATAGCGATTGTTTACACATGAGAACGTATATTAGGAAGTGTCTGCACAGAGTCTGAGAACAGCTGCTACAAACAGAAATGTCACAGTTGTCAACTCTGCTGTTGTTGGGACTGTATTCAGCTAAGGTTTGCTAGTTGTAGAGTTACTGTACTAAGATACTATTCCATGTTGATCCAGCACCTTTCTTCTGAGGTTTTTTTTTTTTAAATATGAATTTATTTATTTTTTGTTTTCAATATTCACTTCCACAAGTTTTTGAGTTCCAAATTTCTCACCCCTCCCCCCACCCCAAGATGGCATGCATTCTGAATACCCCTTCCCCTGGTTTGCCTTCTCTTCTATCTCTCCCCTCCCTTCTCTTATCCCCTTCCCCTTCTATTTTCCTGTAGAGCAGAATAGACTTCTGTACCCCATTTCCTGTATTTCTTGTTTCCCAGTTGCATATGAAAACATTTTTTTAAAACATGTGTTTTTAAAACTTTGAGTTCCAAATTTTCTCCCTTCCTCCCTCCCCACCCTCCTCATTGAAAAGGCAAGCAACTCAATATAGGTTGTACATGTGCAGTTATGCAAAACACTTCCTTAGTAGACATGTTGTAAAAAACTACCTCTATTTCCCTTAATCCTGTCCTGCCTTCCCATTTAGTCTATTCTTTCTTTTGACCCTGTCCCTCCTCAGAAGTATTTGCTTCTGATTACCTCTTTCCCAATCTGCCCTCCTCTCTATCACCCCCTGCTCTCTTGTCCCCTTCTCCCCCTATTTTCCTGTAGGGTAAGACAGATTTCCATACCCAATTGAATGTGTATGTTATTCCTCCTTAAGCCAAATCCTATGAGAATAAGATTCCTCATTCCCTCTCACCTTCCCCTGTTTCCCCTCCACTGTGAGAGACTTTTCTTTTTGTTTTTTTTGTGAGATAATTTACCCCATTCTACCTCTCCCTTTCTTCTCCAGTATCATCCTCTCTCATCCCTTAATTTTATTCTCCAGATATGACCCCTTAATCTTCAACTCACCCTGTGCCCTCTATCTATCTATATATACATACATAAATTTTTTTCCTTCAACTACCCTAATACTGACAAAGTTCTCATGAGTTACAAATATCATCTTTCCATGCAGGAATGTAAACAGTTCAATCTTAATAAGTCTCTTATGATTTCTCTTTCCTGTTTACCTCTTCATGTTCCACTGAGTCCTGTATTTGAAAGTCAAATTTTCTGTTTAGCTCTGGTCTTTTCATCAGAATGCTTGAAAGTCCTCTATTTCACTGAATGACCATTTTTTCCCCTGAAGGATTATACTCAGTTTTGCTGGGTAGGTGATTCTTGGTTGTAATCCTATCTCCTTTGCCCTCCGAATATTATATTCCATGCCCTGGTCCTTTAATGTAGAAGCTGCTAAATCTTGTGTTATCCTGATTGTGTTTCCACAGTACTTGAATTGTTTCCTTCTGGCAGCTTGTAATATTTTCTCCTTGACCTGGGAACTCTGGAATTTGGCTACAATATTCCTAGGAGTTTTCCTTTGGGGATCTCTTTCAGGAGGAGATCTGTGGATTCTTTCAATTTCTATTTTGCCCTCTGGTTCTAATATCAGGGCAGTTTTCCTTGATAATTTCTTGAAAGATGATGTCTAGGCTCTTTTTTTGATCATGGCTTTCAGATAGTCCAATAATTTTTAAATTCTCTCTCCTGGATCTATTTTCCAGGTCAGTTGTTTTTCCAATGAGATATTTCACATTGTTTTCTAATTTTTCATTCTTTTGGATTTGTTTTACAGTGTCTTGATTTCTCATAAAGTCACTATCTTCCAATTGCTCTATTCTAATTTTTAAGGAAGTATTTTCTTCAGTAATCTTTTGGACTTCCTTTTCCATTTGGCCAATTTTTCTTTTTAGGGCATTTTCTCCTCATTGGCTTTTTGGACCTCTTTTGCCATTTGGGTTAGGCTGTTTTTTAAGGTGTTATTTTCTTCAGTATTTTTTTGGGTCTCCTTTAGCAAGCTGTTGACTTGTTTTTCATGATTTTCTTGCATCACTCTCATTTCTCTTCCCAGTTTTTTCTACTTCCTTACTTGCTTCTCAAAATCCCTTTTGAGCTCTTCCAAGGCCTGGGACTGATTCATATTTTTCTTGGAGGCTTTGGATGTAGGAGCTTTGACTTTGTTGTCTTCTTCTGGTTGTATATTTTGATCTTCTTTTTCACCAAAGTAAGATAATATAGTCTGACTCTTTTTGCGCTGCTTGCTCATGATCCCAGCCAATTACTTGAGTTTTAAACTCTTTGTTAAGGTAAGAGTCTGCTTCCAATGTGGAGAGTGTACTGTCCCAAGCTTCAGGGGTTTGTGTAGCTGATTTCAGGGACCTGTAAATTTCAGTTCTTCCAAGGTGGTATGATAAAGGGAGAGGTGTTTACTCTTTTCCTGGCCTGTGACCACAAGTATTCCTTTCTGTCCTGTAACTGTGAGGAGGGGTTCCTCTCCACAGCCACTACAAGCTCCACCACGCCAGCACTCCTCCTCACCCCAGCACTGCCGCCCAGAACTGTGACCCAGATCCACACACGGGCAAAGCAAGAGATTCCTGCCTCAGCACTGGCAAAGAGATCCCTGTAGTCCCTCTCTGATCAGCCACTGGATTCCCCCTCAGTCTGTGGGCCGGAAGCTCAGGAAGCAGCTGCCCCCCCCACCCAGTGCCACGCTCTCGGGGAATGGAGCTGAAACCCCACCTTCCTCTCTGACCACCGACAGAAACAGACTTTTCCCACTGACCTTCTAAGTTGTCTTTGGCATTTGTGGATTGAGGAGTCTGGAAACCTCCACAGCTGCCCACGGTCCTCTGAGGCCTGCTCCAGGTTTGCTTTGGCCTGCGCACCCAAGCCACACTGCGCTGCGCTCCCAGCCCACGCAATACACCTTTCTGATCAATCATCCAGGTTGTCTTGGGCTGGAAATTTGTTTCACTCTGTCTTTTTGTGGGTTCTGCTGCTTCAGAATTTGTTTAGAGCCATTTTTTATGAGTATTTGGAGGGGTTTGGGGGAGAGCTCAAGCAAGTCACTGCTTTCACTCTGCCATCTTGGCTCCGCCCTCCTCTTCTGAGGTTTTCTCATTCTAATTTATTTTAGAATCCTTCCTAGAGTGACTAGGTAACACAGGAAGGGTTGAAGATAGATTTTACTCTCGTTCTTATTTTTTAGATTTGAAGAGGAAGCACAGAAAGATGTCAGAAGTAATTATAGCTTTAAAAAATGGCAGTGGTGTGAGATCATGGTCCCATGTTCCTGACTTCCCCACTAGGTATTTTAACTAAAGAAAATATGTTCTTGTTTGTGAGAATAAATAGCTAAAATTCCACATGCAAAGACAATGACAAATACAACCACAGCATGCTTGAAGAATCATAGAATGTTAAAGCTGATGGAGTCCTTCTAATCTTGAAGATTATAACTGTTTGGGACCTTCAACTCTAGAATATAATATATTAGAGCAGAAAGAGACCACATTGCATGGGGCATAGAACTCAGAAAGCTAGAGCTGAAAGACTTAAAACTGTACACTTGGAAGGAACCTTATCACATACAATACAGAATGTTAGAGGTGAGATGGACTTTGAACCATCTGATACAGACCTAATATTAAAGAAAATTTTCCTGATAATTAAGGCTCTGAAGAAGTGGAAAGGGCTATATTGGAAGATGGTGGGTTCCCAATCATTGACTGTCTTCAAGCAGAAACTGGATGGCCATTTGTGGGGTGTATTGCAGGGCAGAAATTCTTTTCTGAGTACCAGTTGGATTAGCAACCTGGCCCTAACCTGTCCATTCAGGCTGATTCGGCATTATTCCTTCTTTCATTCTCTATGGTTCAGCCAAATTGGACTGCTGGCTGTTCCGCATATAAAACTTTCCATGTCTTGCTTTTTGCTCTCCCTCCTCACTCTGACTCTTGGGAATTCATAGTTGCCTTCAAGGCTTATTTTAAGCACTGCCTCTAACAAGAGGTGTTTCCTGCCTTTCCCAGTTAATGTTACCCTTCATCGAACTCATTTTTTAGTTATCCTGTGTTTGCTTCTCTTCATATTTGTTGTTTCCCCAGTAAAATGTAAGTTACTCAAAGGTAAGGACTTGCCCTCGCATCCCTAGTACCTGTCAAATTACCTAATTATTGATTAGTAAATGCCTATTGAGTTGCTAAAAGAATCAGATTGAATAAAATATTCAAAGTGAAAGGAACCTTATAGTAAGAACCAGAATATCAGAGCTAGCTGAAACACTGGGCCAAAGAATATAGAATTTTAGAACCAGAAAGGACTTCAGAGATCATCTTGACCAACCTTCTCATTCTGCAGATGAAGGAGCTGGGGCTTCAAGATGTGAAGTGACTTGGGCAGTAACTCATACAGCTAGTAAGTGGTGGAGGCAAAACCCCAGCCTAGAGATGCAGACTCTAAGACCAATATTCTCTGAGCTCCAACTTTCTTCCTGTTAAAGCTGGATGGATCCTTAGAGGTTGGACAATTGACATTCCTCCCTTAGTGGAAAAGTTGGGAAAGGACTCACAGTGAGTTAATTATAGAGTAGGGACAAGGGCTTGGGTCTTTCCTGACTCCAAAATCATTATACTTTGTACTAGGCTACGCTATGCTGTTTCCTAGCTAATAATATTTTGGTTTTCTCTTGCCTGGCAAGGAGACTTAAAAAAAAATAAATAAACACCTTTGTAAAAACTCCAAAGTAGATATTTCAAGCAAACCTTTTCCCCCCAACCACACTTCCCCAGACACACTTTTCTGAAACAAGCTTAGGGTTCTAAATTATCTAGTCAGCAATCTCAGCTACTTTTGTTGTTGTTTTGACTATGTAGGCTGTGTTTAAGTACATAGCACCAAAATATTCAGTCATTTCCATGAAAAGATAAAAAGTCTGGCTGGTACATGGTATCATGTATACAAAACAAACGATTGCTTAAACTCTTATTTTTCCATTGGTTGAGTGTAGTAGTTGTGTAGTAGAAAGTTCCCTGGACTTCAAATCTGTGGTCCAAATCCTGAATCCACACCTTTGATAACTGGGTGACCTTAAGTAAATCACTTAAATTTCTTAAACCTTACTTTTTTCTCTCTGGAAGTGGGGTGGATTAGAAGATCCTAAGGTAGCTTCCAGCTCTGCCATTCTCTGCTGTCTGAATTGGTGTTGTGAAAGGAGACACATCCTTGCTGTACCTGTCATTACCCCACCCCACAACCCCCCCAAGCAATTGCCTCCTCTTTCTCCCTTGCACCACCACAAGGTCAGGCCAAGTGTGGGAAGAAACTGGGCCAGCTTCTCCCATGTACCTCTGTCAAAGCACCATAATCCTGACCTAAAGTTCCCTGCCTTTTTCCCAGTATAGAAACCACCCATAGCTCCATCAAAGAACTTGCAGTCTTGACCTAAATCTCCTCCGGATTTTAATCTGGGAAGTGCAGGTTATCCACCAAGTGGGCCCTGTCTTTTGGTCCTTTAGCATCCCTTGGGATTCCTTGTTCCTAACCATTCACCTTCTAGAGCACTCCATAGTAGCTAATTAAATTCAATAAATAAGCACCTACTATGTGTGAGGTGCCATGCGAGACACCAAAGATACAAAGGCAAAAACAACAGTCCCCTCCCTTAAGAAACATATATTCCACCTGGAGGAAATAAAATGAACACAAGTAGATAATTACCAAGTATGTAAGTTTCCCAAACAGATTTGTGATGCCACTGATTGGGACGTTTCCTTTAACAATGCCAATCACAACCCATTCTTTAACAATGCAAATTCCAAACCCTCCATGCCAGTCCATCCTGTGAGACTCTCACCCACCCTATTCATATCTTCCCCCAATTTTGCCAAGGCACGGGGGTGCAACCATACTGTTAGATGTCTTCCTTTATTTTTTCCTAACATTACAAGGGTGCCAATAGAACACTCTAGCAGGGAACTGGACATCATTTGCCCAAACCACGTGACCAGCTCAAATTCTATTATTATTATACATTTCCCTGATGGCATCATACATGACTGTTCTTGGAACAGAGTGGGAAAAGCATTTATTTAGTGCTTACTGTGTGTGAAGCACCATTCTAAGTGCTAGGAGACAAATAGAAAATCCAGACAGTTTCAATTCTCAGAGACCTCTCATTCTAATGGAGAGAGACCAAAGATAGGAGTATTCAGTTTCAGGGCAGGTGGAAAGGCCCAGGGGTCCTTATGAGGAAGGGGCAAGGTGGATGACATAGACCGGGAATCTCAAAGGTCCAAAACAGGGCAGATGTAAATGCCTGAGAGTCCAGGTGACATAGTCACAGGGCAAATAGAAAGGCATTTTTTTCTTTGACATTCTTCATTTGTTATATGTTACAACCTTCTCACATCCCACACCTATACAAAGTTATGCAATATAATTTCAAAAGGGAGAAACCACTTATAACCGAAAGAATTCAACACAAGATATTTATTACTCAATTACATTTCTTATTACAAGCATTAACACTACCTTGGGACTTCATGCATTTTCCCCCTCTACAGTTTTCTTTTTTTCTGTTATTTTCTTAGATTTTAAGCTCCTTGAGGGCAGGGACAATCTTTCTTTTATTATATTTGTATCCCAAGCACTTAGCACGGTGCCTAACACATAGTGGAAATTCCGGGCACTGTGCAGGTGCCAGGGATACAAAGATGAAAAGGAAAGCAGTCTCTTTCTTAAGTTCACGTTCTATCAGTGAAGACAACATGCACCTATATGTGTATATATGCATGTGTATGTGGAGAAAGAGACAGAGAAAGACACACAGAGAGACAGAGATGCACAGACAGAGAGAGAGAGAGTGAGGGAGGGAGGGAGGGAGACACACACACACACAGAGAAAGAGAGAGAGAGAGAGAGAGAGAGAGAGAGAGAGAGAGAGAGAGAGAGAGAGAGAGAGAGACGGAGACCCAGAGAATGGGAGGGGGAGAGAGAGAAAGAAACAGAGAAGGGGAGGGAGACAGAAAGTGAATGCAAACTAAATAAATAGACAAATTAATAAATGAATGAACAAACAAAAATTAAAAATATGTGTCAGGTAGTTTGGACTTTTACATCAAGGAGGGCATCATTAGTGAGTGGAGACTTTAGGAAAGTTCCTTCTATAGAGACCAGAACTTGAACTGAGTTTTGAACAGACTCAAGAAAGGCTCCAGGTAGGAAATGGTTTTTAAATGGTGCTCTGAAGGAAACCAAGCATTCCTAAGAAATAAAAGTGAAAAAGGAGAATTCTAGTTATCAGGGGCCACCTGGGTAAAGGTGCAATGGAAGGAAATGGAGGAGCCATGGAGGCACCAAAGCCAGCAGGTCAGTTTGAATGTGAAATGCAATAAACTCAAATAAGATTAGAAAGGTAGGTGCTAGCTAATTATACTGAAGCTGATGACTCGGGTCAGTGGCAAGAAAAGAAAGAATCCTAAAATTGGAGAACTGGGTTCATATCTGAACTCTTCCATTGACTATACCACCTTGGGTCTATGTCACTCATCTACTTGGGCCTCAGTTTTCCTATTTCTAAAACAAGAGGGTTGTACTAGATGGTCTCAAAAGTCCAGTCTAGCTCAAACGTTCTATGAAAACAGGTGACAGAATAAAAAATCACCAGACCTATATCCTTTGCCTTGTGTTCAAGAAAGCTCCTGAAAGGGAAAAAATTGATTTCTTAACTTTACTAGTCCCCAGGAGACACACACATACATACATGCACACAAATATACTCTGAAGGTCTGATGGAGATCATTTGTTTACTTACTGTATCATGCCTAGGTCTAAATAACTAGAGTTAATAGAGAGACAATGTGGGGTTTTGTTTCCCTTGATACCCACACAAAATCATTATGAATAAAGCTTTAGCTAATGATGGAATGAAGGCAATTTTCATATTAATTAAAAGTTGGTCTCTGAGTGTAACCGACATTAGCACGTACCCTGGAGACATTGCGTGACGGTTAAGACAGAAGGAGCTGCCAAAAATAGCCTGTAACACA
Source organism: Phascolarctos cinereus (assembly GCF_003287225.1). Classification (NCBI taxonomy): domain Eukaryota; kingdom Metazoa; phylum Chordata; class Mammalia; order Diprotodontia; family Phascolarctidae; genus Phascolarctos; species Phascolarctos cinereus. The sequence goes on along the minus strand of NW_027555625.1, from coordinate 410,693,309 downwards.
GGGTGCTCCAATCACACCCTGGGTCAAACCACACCACTTGGGTTCCACTTGCCAGAAACTCCTCGCCTAACGGCCTATAGCTGCTTTGCTGGAGCAAGGTATTTGGAACTGAAGGAGACTTTAGAGAAAATCTAGGCAAACTCCTTTTTACCAAGGAGTAAACCTGAGGCCAAATAGGGTCAAGTCACTTCCTCAGGGACACAGCGATAGCGCAATAGAGTTCATCAGGACTCAGACCCAGGTCCTATCTTACATTCTTTGACTCTTCGGTGTTTACAAAAAGTGTTTTCCTCAAAACCACCTTGTGAGGAAAGCAATTCAAATCTGTCCTCTCCTATTCTTCCTCCCCCCCCCCCCCCGCCTGAGGCCCCCCCACCCTCCCCCCTCCCCCCAGCCACAATTGTACAAAGAAACTGTCTCAGCAAGGGGAAGTGACTTGGCCGTGGTCATACAGCTAGCAAGAATTCAAATTCAGGAGTCGCCTGTCTCTAGTTATGCCTTTCTTTCCTCTTCACCTTTCTGTCTCCCTCAATTCCACACTGCTTTCTGGCTCCCTGGTTACATCACTCAGGCCTTTGAGACAATCTCAGGAGATAAATGATATAACATGTTTCCCATTATGGCATTAACGCAAAGCCAGGTGGTCTTAAACTTACCAAGCAAATAATTAGTCACCAAAAGAATGAGAGAGAAAAAAGCCCCTCCCTTCACCACCTTAAGTCACCTGTCAAAGGGATCCATGTTTATATTTTGGGGGGCCTTTTGCAGTTGCCAAGAAGGCATGGTATAGGTTGTAGGGATTGAATGCACTACTCTCCTCACAAAGGAATCCCTCTTCTCCCCCTCCCCCCCCAAAAAAAAAGCAGGGCAAAAAAATTGCTGTTGTTTTAACTTGAAAGTCTGTGCTAAAAAAGGCATTAGAACCGTCTTTCTTGTGGCTCTAAGATCAGATTACCACAATTAAAGTCAAAGGTGTGGCGCTATTTGCTCTGCATGTTATGACACATGAAAGAAAATGATTCAGGCAAGGAAAATAATTACACATTAATTTGTGTTTGGCAACTATATTTTATTCCTTTGGCCCACAAAGTGAAGATAAAAGGTGATATTGTTGAAAGTACTTTTTTTTTCATTCAATAGGTTGCCATGGGTTGCATTTAAAGAGCTGGGTAGGTCTGGTTGGGAAAGCACTGACACATACCGACTTACCTTAGAATCATAGAACGGCAGAGCTGGAAGGGATCTTAGAACATAGAACACAGATTACTAGAGCTGGAAAGGACCCTCAAACACAGAGTGTCACAACCAGAGGCAACTTGAGAACACAGGCTATCAGAGTGGGAATCACCAAATCTCAGTGCTGGAAGGGACCTCAAGGGGCATCTAGCATAACCTGTATCTGAGCAGAAGTCTTCAGCAGCATACCTGATGAGTGGTCATCTGTCCTCTTCTCGATGACCTCCAGTAAAGAAGATCCAGTCATTCCCCAAGGCAGCCCATTCCACTTTTGGACAGCTCTAATTGTTAATGAGCTTTCCCTTACATCAAGCCTAAATCTGCCTCTCTGCAAATTCCATCCATCACTCCTAATTCCAACCTCTGATGCCAAGAAGAACAAGTCTAATCTTTCTTTTGTGAGACAGCTTTCAAATACTTAAAATACTTGAAAACAGTTATCCTGTCCTCTGTAAGTCTCCTATACTCCAGCCTAAACATCCCTCATTCCTAAAAGACAATAGAATATAGAATGCATAGAAACTTGCTATTCAAATAATTGGCTACCAAAAGAAGGAAGACATTTTTAAAAAATGTCCTCATTTTCCTTATCTGTAAAGTGTGTTTGATAACAGCATGTATTTTCTGAGGTTGTTGTAAAGATCCAGTGCCACAATATCTGTGAAATGTTTTGCAAACCTTAAAGTGCTTTATAAATTTCAGCTGCTTCTTCTTCTTCTTCTTCTTCTTCTTCTTCTTCTTCTTCTTCTTCTTCTTCTTCTTCTACTACTACTACTACTACTACTACTACTACTACTACTACTACTACTACTACTACTTCTACTACAACTACCACCACCACCACCACCACTACTACAACTACTACTATTGCCTTTGAGAACTGAAAGTCATAGCCATGACATGATGAGGCTCTGGAAAGGGACTTTAGTGGATGCTATACAACTTTTCAGGGCTGTAACTTCCATTTTTTCCCTGGGCTAGAACTAATATAATTGAATTATATTTCAGCTGGAAATGAACCTCAGGATGAAGAATTTGGAGATCAGAAGCATAGAATGATTATTAAGAAAGAAAAAAAGCTATCTCACCTTTAGCATATGTATCCTAGAATCCTAGATCTTGTGCTGGAAGAGACCTCAAAGTTCATCTAATCCAACCTTCTTTTCTCCATTTCATAGATTAGAAAACTGAGGACTAGGGAGGTGATGTTTCCTCTTTAAGATCATACAAGCAGTTTTTTTCCAGAGGCAAGATTTGAACTCAGGTCTTCTGATCCCATCTTCCAAATGCCATATTCACTCTGCCATTCAAATTTGGAAGACATGGCCTATATACTCTCCAGCCTATACCCTACTCTTTTGCTCTCTATGTCTCAAATTGCCCCATTCTTCTCATAACATGGAGGAATTCTCTTTCCTCATTTCGGGGTTAAGCTAGGCTCAAGTCAAAAAACAAGCAAGAGGAGACTGGGAGACACCACCGTGCTCTATAGTTGTTGAATATGTGGTCCTAATTAAAGAAGGACAGTTTCATATAGGATCAAGATTTACACCTGGGAGGGAGCATAGAGGTCACCAAGGCTAACTCCTTCATTTTGCAATGAGAAAATTGCGTCCCAGAGGTTAAAGGACTTGCCCCAAATCATAAAGAGTAGGCTAATATTCAAGCCCAGGCCTTCTATTGCCAGATTCAGTGTTTTTTCCTCTGTACCATGTTATTTCCCTTGTTCTAATATTTAAAGCATTTGTGATTTCATTGGTGTAGGTACAATTTCCATCAATTTCCTATCATAGCTCCTCCTTGCTGTAAATACTATCATTAGCTGCTGTAGCTGAACAAGAAAGCTTCATCTGGTGTCCAACCCTTTGATGATGAGCTTTCTGCAACAGCTAGGCTAGTCCTCCAATAACAGATATATGACCTATTGTCAGGCCCATCTTGGAAGCCTTTTTTTAGGTCAGGAAGACTTGCCAGAGCTTGAAATCCTTTAGCAGAGCCTTTGAGAATGTACAGTAACCTTCCATAGCACAGTGAGGAATTAGAAAAGAGTATTAATGAATGGGGATGCCAAAGAAAGTATTCATATTCAGAAAACAATTAAACCCCAAATCTAGGGGCTCTTAACCTGAAGTCCATGGACCCCTGAGTGATTTATGGATACATTTCAGGGATTCATGAACCTGAATGGAGAAGAATACATTTTTACTGTCACTGATCTCTAACTGAAATTTAGCATTTCCTTCAGTTATGAATATAGACAACAAACCACAGTAGTATTAGCAGTACCTGTGACTTTGTCACCAGGAGAAATCAAAGATTTTCATATCATGTTGGAATTATTGCAGATATCTCCAAATAATATTTATGCTCAACACTACTTCCAGATTACTATAGCTCCTAGTAGTAGCTAGAATGTTACATGGCTGAAATCTTCCTTTCTACCGATAGAAGATGTTAATATAGTTGGTTTCTTTTGTAATCCTATTTATTTTACTATATGTTTTAAAACATTATTCTGAGAAGTCCATAAGCTTCACCAGACTAACAAAAATGTCCACAACAAACACAGAAAAGATTAAAATTGATCAAATCCAATCTTGTCAAGCATAGTATATAACCATTTCTATATTTGCTATTCATTTGAATATTGGGAAACATCGACTTTGTGCTAGGTATTCCACACATTAGGTACTTAAGAACTGTTTGAATGAAAGAACCAATAAATGATGCAAAGAACAAAACTTAGATGCTTTCCACCACTAGCGTTTCTTTCAACCCTGTTGTTACATAAAGAAGTTGTCCTTTTTGCCAAGGTAAACTCTTCTACATGCCCAAGTGACCCCATTCTGTCCCCATTTCTCCAGCAGACTTGCCCCTGTGACACTGTCCTTCTGGCTGATTCTCACACACTGTGTACCATCTCCCAAACTCAAGTGTTTTCATTGTCCTCCATGATTGAACTCTCTCTCTCCTTGTCTTGCCTCCTGGCTTTGGCTTCCTTCAAGTCTCAGAGAAAATCCCACCCTCTATGAGAAGCCTTTCTCAGTCCTCCTTAATCTCAGTGACTTCTTTCTATTATTTACAATCTATCATCTCTCTCGGTCTCTGTCTCTGTCTCTGTCTCTGTCTCTCTCTCTCTCTCTCTCTCTCTCTCTATATATATATATATATATATATATATATGTGTATATATACATACACATATATATATACACATACATATATATGTGTATATGTGTGTGTGTGTGTGTGTGTGTGTGTGTAGTGCTTGTAATTTTTTACATGTTTTCTCTCCCATTATATTATGAGGTCCTTGAGGGCAAGACTGTCTTTTGCCATTCTTTGTACATCCTCAGAACTTAGCACAGTGCCTGGTACTGAGTTGGTGCCAAGAAGCATCTATTGACTTACCGACTGACTAGGTCATGCCACCTTTGCCCATAATATTCTATGGAAAGTTCAGAAAAGAAAGAGGTTGCTTCCTGCTAGGTAAGTTTAATATTCTTAGCAAGATACATGAGACGGATCATCCAGGACTCATGTCTCTATGCTATAGTTAAGACATGATAGCTAACGTTTATGTGGCACTTTAAAGTTTTCGAAACACTTTTCATGTGTTACTTCATTTGAACCTTACAACAGCCCTGTGAGGGAGGTGCTCTTATTACCCCTATTTTACAAAGGAGGAGATGGAGCTGAGATATGTTGTGACTTGCCCAGCTAGTAAGGGTTTGAGAGAGGTTTCAAATTTAAGACTTTCTAATTTGAAGTCCAAGGCCTTATTCAAGATGTCTCCTGGTTGTCTTTAGCACTCCCCAGTATAACCTAAATTTGAAACCTTAAAGTTTGGGTTTCATGCCTCAACCCTCCAATCATCAAGTGCTATGATGAAACCAACTCAGAAACCCATTTATGCCTCACGTTTCCTCTAGCCTCTAAAGATGGAAGAAATTATAGTCTAGGCCACCCCTGGCCTAGGCCTACGGAAGGAGAATAAGTGGGAAAATGGGGGAGGAGAGAGACAACTACGTTCTTCACAATGCTTCCAGAAACCCAGCATCCCTTTATTTCTCGAAGACTATCACCACTTAAGCCTAAGGCCAATAGATATGCGAGCTGAGACAGTCATTCCAAATACAGACCGTGGGCAACTGTTCCAACACTGCTCTCTCTCTCATCCAAACCGCATTAAAAAGATGCAGATAGGTTCTTATTTATATTTGTTTTTCCTCCCTTAGTCTATGTTTACACATTCAAAAAGAGTTGACTTAGTGCAGTTTAAAAGCAATTATAAGAGACTTCTGACAACTCATTTTTCAGTCAATGGGAGGCTAATAATAATATAGCTCACATCTCTACAAGGCTTTGAGGTTTCTAAAACTTTTCCCTCACCACCAATCACCCTGTGAGGTAGGTAGTACAGGCATTGTTCAATTTGTGTATGTATCTGGATTTTATGATTTCGTTAGCAGGGCAGAGGAGGTAGCATCTTGGTATGGAAGCCCTCTCTACCAATGTTGATTAGTAACTGCTTTACAACAAAGTCTGAGAGTTGTCTATAATACTGAGAGGTTGAGTGCCCATGGCGATACACTTAGTATGTGCCGGAAGCCAGATTTCAACCCAGGTCATACAGATTCTGTTCTATCCACTATACTTTTGTACAACACCACTAACCAGTTCTAGTGACTTTACCATTTGCTAAGTAGTCACTCTTGGTATTTGATGCCAAAAGTCTTAAAGCAATTTTAACTTTTAGTAGCTTAAAACTGCACTAAGACTTGTGGAACACCTTATATAAGCATGGCCCATTTAGCCAGGTAGAGTTAGACACAACCAATATATTTGGATGTTCCAATCCCCCGTGAATCATTACAGTAGACCAGTGGATGGAAGGGTCATATTTCTTGTTCTCTGAGCTCTTCAATGTGCAGACATGGCTGCAGGGACCTTCTTGGCTACTGATGAATGGGAATAATTGTTGGTAGATTAATTTAAGAGGCTTAGATGAAAGATACCACAAAAGTGCAAGGAAAGCACAGAAAGAGAGGCCAGGAATTGGCGTCCTCTTCCTGGCTCCACAGCTGACTCACTGCCTGACTTTGGGCAAGTGAGTTAGTTAAACTCTTTGTGTATGAGTTTCCTCATCTGTAAAATCAGTATAATGATACTCTCCTGTCAAGTACTTTGATACTCAGATGAAAGGCATCATAAAAGTGCACAGTACTGCTATTAATTGTGGTATTATTGTTTTATTATTAAATAGATAAGTTAACTAAATTTTAACTATGTTTTGACTTATACTTGACAGTCAGGATGAGAGCCTGATTACGTATATGGACTAATCTAACTCAGGGAGATCTAAAGTACTAATTAGCACAAAGTCTGAGAGCAAGAATCAGAAAGTTTCAGAGCTGAAAGAAACTCTTTAGAGACCACCTTAGTCTAAATCTTCCCATGTGAAAAAACTGAGTCTCAGATAGAGGAAATACGGCACAGGACCGTGCAGTAGAAAGTGCTCCGGGCTTGGAATGGATAGGTTGGGGTTTGAATCCTGGCTCTAATATCTGCTAGGTATGGAACAGGGTGCAAAAAAACTTACCCTCTCTGAGCTTCAGTTTCCTCATTTGAAAGATAAGAATAACAAATACTATGTACATGCCAGGGAAGTCATGAGGAAAGATCTTCATAAACTTTAAAGGGCTGTGGGAGTGAAAGTTAGTAAGTGTCTTGCCCGAGGTCATATAACAACCTTGCATTTAATTTGTATGTACGTGCTTTTACATGTACACATATTGTGTCCACCAGTAGCATGTAAACTCCCTGTACCAAGGACTATGTCCTCTTTTGTCTTTGTAGCCCAGCCCCTAGCACATTGCCTGGTACACGGGGTAGGTGCTTAATAAGCTCTTGTGGCTTGACTGATACTTTGCAAAGCACTTTCACATTCATTTTCTCATTTGATTCTCTCAATAGCTTTCACAGATAAGTAGGACCCATATTATTATACCCATTTTCTAGATAAGGAAAGTTTAAGGGATCTACCCATGGTCACACAATAAGTATGTGGCAGAATGGTGATTCACAACCTGGTTTCCAAACGCCAACTCCAGCTCTCTTTTCCCACTGTAACATATTGACTCCTTTATACTGAAATTAAAAGTGGCTCTTTATGGAGAGAAAGGAAATTACAGACGAAATAAATTGGATGGCCAAAAGACAGCATTCATTGATCATACTCCAGGGACAGAACACCTGAGTCATAGAATGAAGAGAGGACAGTGGAAGTCCATCAGTAAGGAAATGGACTTTCCAGACTTGTCTCCGCTGTTAACTTGCTATGTGACTTTGAGCAGATGATTGAATAATGACTTCCAAACTCAGCTGTCCTAGGCACCAGTAGCTGGGAGGATTAGGAAAGGTTTCCTTTAGAAAGTAGGGCTTGTGCTAAGCTTTGAAGGCATCTGGGAGTTCTAAGAAATGGAAAGCAGGAAATAAATTCCACAAGGGAGGGAACAGCCAGGATGTGTCCTGTATAATTTTTAGTGTCTTAGAATTTTCCATTAAAAATTGCCCTTATCTTCCACTAAAAAAAAAGAAATTAGTTTATGTCTTAAAGACAACACTTGAGCTTGAAAAATAAGCCAAATTAGCAAAACAATAAATTCACTCCTTTTGCAAGTACGGGCAGTTCTGATACTCTGGTGTCCATGGGGCGAATATTGTGGATTATTCATCAGAATAACAATAAAATAAAAATGAAAAGTAGACTTCAATGGCACATTTGATTTAGCTGCAGCTTCATGGGGGCAGGTACAATTCTGCTCTGTCTATGGCCTACTAGGAGTCCTTCACAGAGGATCCGCTTGATGGGCCGCGCACCACCTCTACCACTTTGGCTGTCCATCTCTCAGCCTTCACTTCTACTACAGATCAGGCCCCTCTATTTCTTTGGCCACACATGGCATCACAGCATGCCACACTGAGAGCCGGAAAGGACTTCGGGGACCATCATAACCAACCCTATTATTTTACAGATGAGGAGAGTGAGACCAATGCAGGTAGAGTGAGTTGCAGTGGAATGCCTGTCATTCAGGTAGTAAATATCAGACTTGGGATTTGAACCCAGATCTTCTGACTCCAGAGCCAATACTTTTCTTCCACCAAATCATGCTGCCTCCCAGAAGAATCTTTTAGTAACATTTTTCTCCCACAAGTTGGCAATTTACTGCAACTTATTCACGTCCGCTATTGCCACCATTGATCTTTGGGTCACTTATGATGTTGATGGTGACATATGATGATTTATAACTGTATGACTTGATGAGGAGAGGGCAGCTAGGTGGCAGAATGGATAAAGTGCTGGGTATGGAGTCGGGAAGACTCATCTTCCTGAGTTAAGATCTGGCCTGGATTTGAACTGTGTGACCCCAGGGAAGTCACTTAACCTGTTTGTCTCAGTTTCCTCATCTGTAAAATGAGCTGGAGAAGGAAATAGCAAACTACTCCAGGATCTTTGCCAAGAAAACCCTTAAAGTTGCCACAAAGAGTTGGACATGACTAATGTAACAATCAAACAGTGACAACAAAACCTATTTTTAAACTGGTGGTCATAGAGGCAGTTAGGTCCTGCATTCTTCCTTCACAAAACAGTCTCAAGTCTTATACTTTATACAGGTTCAATATGGCCTGGAAATTTTATGTCTACAGCTTGACAATTCAAAAAATTACATTTTGTTAACAGTTTGTAACAAGGCATAACTAACACAATGAAGGAGAAATATTAGAACATTTTGATTTCTAAGGCACTTTGCAAACCCAGAGCTATAATCCGGTGCCCTTTGTAATCTGAGAGGGAACATGATGCAGTAGAAAAGTCATTTTATTATTATCACTTTCCAAATCAGGAAAATAAGCCCTGAAGATGCTGTATTATATTGGACTTGCTTTTACATTCTCTTTGATGCTGGTCAAGTTATAACTGAATCCCCTGTATAACCGTGGGTGTGTACCAACCTCCTGGTGTCTCAATTTTCTGACCTGATAGCAGAGAAGCCTCCAATGGGAAAGAATTCTGGAGATCACCTAGCCATGGATCACAGAGCCAAAGCTGGAAAAGTCCCTGGAGTTGATGTAGCCTAAGCCTCAAATTTTACGAATGGGGGGAAATGAGACCAGGTAGACCAAGTGATTAGCGTAAGATTACTTGGGCAGTAAGTGCCAGGGGTAGGATTTGAACCCAGATCCTTTGATTACAGAATATACGGTCTTTGTATTGTACCACTCAACCTTCCAAGTCCTTTATCTTTTAGATAAATAAACAGGCACAGAAAGTTTCAATGATTTGCCCATAGAAATATTAAGTGGAAGAGCTGAGACTTGAACTCAGTCCTTCTAACCTCAAGTCTTGTCCTCTTTTCACTAAACCAGCCACTCTGGCTCCTGCAAAAAAAAAAAAGACACAATAATATCTGTCCATTCAACCTCTTAAGAGTAGTCTCAGGGTCAAATGAGATAAAGCAGAGGAAAAGATTTTGTAAAATGTGCAACATTTTGCAGTGAAAAGGTATTCTCAGACATTGAACTGATGAAAAGATGCTTCAATAGATGTTCCTAATTCTTGAACTGGTCATGATGACTTCTATTTCTCCTACTTTAATAGTTACATAATCTAGGACCCTTTGAACTGGATGTAGCATGGACATCCCAAATTCAACACACCCCAAGCAGAACTTATTATTTTCCCTCCTGAATCGACCTCTCTTCTAAATTTCCCTATATTGTTTGGAGATAGAAGTGGATATCAGCCTTAAGAGTTCCCAGATTCTCAGTACTGATGCTGTTCTTTACTTCTAATCTTCACTTTCCCCACATATTCCATAAGTCCACAAATCTTATTGTTTTTATTTCCATAATATCTCATATCCATGACCGTCTCTCCATTCATACCATCACCGTCCTGGTTCAGACTCTCGTTGCTTTTTGTATGGATTATTGCCATTTTCTCCTAGTTGGTCTCTCCTTATTCCTAGAGGAAGTTTTTCCTTGACTTCCCCTGTCAGTGATCGTCCTTGCACACACACACATACATACACACACACACACACACACGTATACATATATTGTGTGGGTATATATGTGTACGTACATATGTGTACGCATATACACACCATGCATACACTGTGTATTTATGCATAAACACACACATATATCCTATAGCTCCATTAGGCATTCTCTTTCATTATAGTTATCTGTGCATATGTCCCTGTCCCCTACTAGTACAGAAGTTCATGAGATCAGGTATTAAATTTTACATAACCTTTGAGGATCCCCAGCTCTAAGAAGAGTGCTCTGTACATATTAGGTGCTTTAAAAAGGTTTCTAGGATTAATGTGGACTAAATTTTTAATTCTATCCCTTGATTTTTGAATCATGGAATCACAAAGCATAAATATGCAGTTGAAAGTTACTTAAAAAATTTGATCTAACGCCTTCATTTTACAGAAGAAGGAAATCAGACAGAGAAGAGGGTAGGTGGTTTGCTTAATGTCATACAGTGACCTGGAAATCAAACCCTGTCTTTTGGGCCCCAAATCCAGAACTCTTTCTCCTGTAGCATGCCATTCTTTGACCGATATACTGTAAGACATCAGATTTTATCAGGTCAACAGATATTCATTAAACACCGAATTACCACATTCTGGATTGTCACATCTTAATAGAAACCTGTGAAAGAATATGACTATCAGTAGATGTCTTGGGGGGGCCAGTGCTGTTTTTTGTTTGTTTTATAAAATTTGTCATTTTCTGGAAGGTGGCAAAAGTGAGATTGATATATTGGAATCAGTGGGATGACCTTTTAATCCCAAAAGTAGTTAAAAGAAAATTCTTCTGCTTTATTCCTCAACATGACCTGGCTTTATTGCCAGCAGAGATTTCAACTTTCTGGAAAGACCCCCTAGGGCAATCTGGTTGTAGCATAGCACCCCCTTGTGTCCAATTGGCTTCTGTCGTGTGCCCATTCTGGGCTCATGGAGAAGTAGTGAGGGTTGTTCTCTGTGACCGTGAGTATTAGGAAGGAAAAATAAATTACCTTGTAGTTTAATCATAGACTTTTAGAGCAAAAGTGCCTTTAGAGATATCTAAGCATAGTATCATGGAAAGAATGCTAATTAAGAAACCTAGGTTTAGATCCTAGCTCTGCCTCTTACTGTAATCCAGGGCAAGCCATTTCAATTCTCTAAGCCTCAGTTTCCACATATGTAAAACGAGGACAGTGTACTGCCTACCTTTTGGGACTGATGAAATGAGAGTGTGTCTATACGACCCATGCATACATTACACTGTATATGTGTGCACATCTAGATAACTAGCTAGCTATCTGCCTTATCTTCCTGGGTAGAGGAAGTCTTTCACTGGGAGCTCTTTACACCGATGAAATCACATATCTCATCCCAAAACAATTACTTACATACATACATACATATACACATGTATATTGCTTTTATTGTTGTTCAGTTGTTTCAGTCATATCTAACTCTTCATGACTCCATCTCTTGTCAAAGATCCTGGAATACTTTGCCATTTCCTTCTCCAGCTCATTTTATGGATAAAGAAACTGTTTTGTTGATTGTCTAACTTGGTGAAAGTGATGTAGAAAATATTAATGATGCAGATTAAACTTTAAAATGTGTCATATGTACATTTTTTTTAATCTGGAGAATGCTTGTTAAACGTTTACCAGCACATCCTTGCCTCACGGTCACATGGTTAGTGGAAGATCCAAACGCAGCTATGTAAACTTGCGCATGGGCCGTGAGCATGAGAAAGAGGATTTTTAGGTTGTGGCAGACTGATGGCAAAGCAATCCTATGACAAATCTTGTCCAGTCGTCATGAACTGGTCTCCAAGAGGTCCCACCCTGGGCCAGACTCAGCACAGTTTAGCTCACAGGCTCATGGAAAATCAGTTTTTCCAATAAAGGAGGTCTACTCCCAGAAAGAATGTGGGAAAGAGAGAGAGATGTGTCTGTATTCTCTGCTCCATACTTAGGAATTCTCATTTTCCAGAGAAGAAAGGAAAAGTCTAACAGAATAAACAAAAGAAAGCAAAGAAAAAATTGGGAGGAAATCCATCGATAAAACCATTCCCTCCCCTTGAAAAGGAGCTTTTTTTAAAAATTAATTTGGTGCTTTCACATCATTCTGAGAGGTGATGCTGTCTATGGAATAGGTTTCATTCAAGGAGGTGCTCAGAGACATCTCTCTGACACCGCCAACTAGTCCTTTACTCTTCTGTTTGAGGTGTAGTCCCAGAAAATTAGAGGCACCAATATTTTAACTTTTTGAAACTAGATAGGACTTTAGAGGCAGTCTGGCATGGTGGCTAGAATTACGGTATTAGGAAGACCTGGGTTCAAATTCTACCTCTCCTTCTTGGTAGCTATTTGACCATGAGCACTCACAGCTCTGAGTCTCAGTTTCCTCATCTGTAAAATGGGGATTAAGTACCCACATATGCTAACTTCAGAGGGTTGGTTCAGAGGCTGTGAGGCTCCTTAGAGAAAATTTATATAAAGCACTTTGCAAACTCTAAAGTATTATATTAATGCCAGTTATTATTAGTAGTAATAATATTAGCTATTATTACAGAATATTATCTGCTATTACGGTTATTGTTCTGTTTTCTTAGTGGGAATGAGGTTTGGATTGTAACTGTTCAAACAGTAGAGCCAATACTTGATCTTCAATATCTTCTCTTGTTTTCCTATGCTTTTTTGTCCCCTAATTATTTTATTTGTACTAATCAGACATATTTCTAGAATGATGGAGTATTAATTGCTCCAGTTTTCTCTCGGGGCATTAAAAGATGTCTCCAGGGCCCCAAAAGGGAGAAATGAACTAGATTATTAGTTAAAATAATCTTTCATGGTGTTCACCTTTCAAGTGCAATACATCTTCATTGAGCCCACCATGTGTTCAGAACACTTTCACTGTGTTTGGAGACTCTTTCCACAACTGAGATTCTGTGACTCTGGATTTGAGGCCTATGTTCTAATCTCAGCTCTGCTGTTCAACCTGCAATGTTATAGTAGCTTTGTAAGCCTCTCTGCTTCCATTTTGTCTGATCTCCAATTGATCTTCCATTTAACTGAAAAAAAAACAAACAAAAACAAAATCTTTCTACTGAGTAAGCCTGACAATGTCCTGGACCTTGGCAATAAAATAAAACTTCTTACCCTAGTGTTTAAGCCCTTCATGGTTTGGTCCCAGACTTCCTTTCTAGGTTTATTCCATATCACTCCCCTTTATGAACTCTCTGTTTCAGCTCAGCTGGCAAACAGGACCCTCCATCTCTCATCTCCAGTCCTAGGACAAGCTTTCTGTCTTGCCTGGGAAGTGACTCCTCCTCATTGCTGCTTCTTGCCTCAGGGCTTAATTCAAGTGCCTTCTCCCACAACCTTTTCTTAACCCCTCCAATCTAGTGCTTTGTCTCTCCTCAAATTACTTCATATTTATTCATCTGTGAACATTTTATATTTCCCAGTAGAAGGGAGGGATTGTTAGAGAAGAATAGGGACTTTCTCAATCTCTGTCTCTCTCTCTCTCTCTGTCTGTCTGTCTCTGTCTGTCTGTCTGCCTGTCTATCTCTGTCTCTCTCTCTCTCTCTCTCTGTGTCTGTGTCTGTGTCTGTGTCTGTTTGTCTGTCTGTCTGTCTCTCTCTCTCTCTGTCTCTCTCTGTCTGTCTGTCTCTCTCTGTCTGTCTGCCTGTCTATCTCTGTCTCTCTCTGTCTCTCTGTCTCTCTGTCTCTCTCGTAGGCTACTTTCCATGCTCCTCACATATTCTCTCACTTCATAACTAAGTTCACATGGAGCTTCTTACATGAAGCCTGGTACGGGCCCTTTACCATCCCAGTTGCGAATACCCTCCCTGACTTTAACCTTATTTGGTACATATTTTGTATTTTTATAATAACACCACCACCACCGCTAATAATAGCGACAACAGTAATAATAATTTCATTTGCATGTTGTCTCCCATCGCTTCTCAGTAGGACTGTCTTGTTTCGGTCTTCATCTGCTGAGTGCCTGGCAGACTATATGCACACAGCTGCTGCTGTTGTGGTTTGCCCTCCATTTTTAAAGAGACCCGATGCTATAATGGGGCGATGTCTTGATTCGTGTGCGAATCGGATTTAAGTGAAGCAGAATTACACAAACGTGTAGGCCTCACACTCTCTTCCAGAGTCATCAAAGCCCAGCGGCGAGACAAAAGTCAAGAGGACTGGCAATGGCCCAGGATGCAACGGGTGACCTTGGCATCTTTGACATCTAACCAAGCTCTAAGCACTCTACAATGCCTGTTTCAGCTACTTGCATGGCCACTGGGGCAAATTGTTCTCATCCATCCTTTCCTCTGAGGAACATCTTTACGTGCTTGAGGAAGACACCTCCCTACTGACCTGTGGATGTGAGGCCTGTTGGTTGCCCTCAACCTTAGCCCATCTGCAGAGATAGCTTTATCAGGGTGTGGCTTCTGTGCAAGTTACAGCTTCTCAAAGCCAGAGGTGAGAATTGGGCGACAGGTGGGCACCAAAGGTGCCCAGAAACGTCTTGGCAAGCCCTCATACCAGTGGTGCTAGTTTTCCTAGAACTTCTCATAGCACACAGTAGGCACTTAATAAATGCTTATTGTTTATATGCCCAGTGCTAAGTGTAGTGGCTGCACACTGGGACTCATAAATGTCTGTTAGATTACATTTGAATTTAATCATGGCTTATTAGCAGCATTACCTTGGATAAGTCATTTCCTATCCTTCACTCTCAGTTACTTTATTGATAGAATGGGGAGATGGGATTAGATGACCATCAAGAAGATGATGACAGGTGTGAGAGTGTCATCAGGCACCCCAAATTCACCAAAGACTTTCTCACCACAGGCCCAAGATGTGTACAGGGTCATCATCCCTGTTCAGCCTGTTCACAGACTCCTTTGCTTACTTGGCATAACCCTCACTGGAAAAACACTCGATGACATGATCATTAAAGTGTATTTTATATTGGCAACTGTGAACCAGCCAAAAAGGTAAATAATAAATTACTCCAACAAATACGAAACCATTTTTCTTTGGGGTGTGGCCTTTCCTTGTTTCAGTACATGATGTATGTCCTTCCTTCTCTCAGTTTCCCTCTTGTTTGCATAGCTGTGTTGTGACTTGTGCACTGGCTCAATTTATGGGGCTGATTTACAGCCTCAGTTACTAGTTCTAGAAGAAGCCTTATCAGTTTACATCTTTTAGACAATGGATTGAGATTAGCATGTTGTACTGAGCGCTCCAAAGTGAGGAGGCTCTCTTCTGTTTGGGAAGCTGTGGCCATTATTCAGCCTTCCAGCTAGCAAGTGTTGGTAAACCCCTCCAAGATCTAATGATGGCTTAGGGGAGTTAGAAGCAATGAATGGCATTACTGGACAAATCTAACTTCAGCTCTTCAAGGCCCCACAAGTTTTTCGAAATGGGTTCTCCTTCTGGTGATGCTAATGGTAGCCATCCCTTCCCTAAGTAGACTGTATGCATGAAAGTTGGGAAAGGAATGGAAAGGAAAAGAAAGGAAAGGAAAGGAAAGGAAAGGAAAGGAAAGGAAAGGAAAGGAAAGGAAAGGAAAGGAAAGGAAAGGAAAGGAAAGGAAAGGAAAGGAAAGGAAAGGAAAGGAAAGGAAAGGAAAGGAAAGGAAAGGAAAGGAAAGGAAAGGAAAGGAAAGGAAAGGAAAGGAAAGGAAAGGGGGAAGGGAAAGAAAGGAAAGGGGGAAGGAAAGGAAAAAGGAAAGGGGGAAGGAAAGGAAAAAAGGAAGGGAAGGGAAGGGAAGGGAAGGGAAGGGAAGGGAAGGGAAGGGAAGGGAAGGGAGGGAAGGGAAGGGAAGGGAAAGGGAAGGGAAGGGAAGGGAAGGGAAGGGAAGGGAAATCACTCCTAACTGCACATCTTCTAACCTCTTCTTTCTTAGCTAGTCTGGTCCTTAGACGAAAATACATTGAGTGTGTACTCCAGGCTCAGTGGCAGGGCTTGCTCTACACTGGCATACCCTTCAAGAACCCAGAATCAAGGCAATGCCACAATGAGGCATTGGAATCATTAAACACAGAGCTGGAAGGGACCTTAGAGGCCATCTAGTTCAACCTTCTCATTTTAGAGATAAGGAAACTGAGGGTCAGAGAGTGCAAGTGACTTGCTTAGGGTCACACAGGTAGTAAAATGTCTGAGGCAGGATTTTAACCAAGCTCCTTTGACTCCATAGTTAGTGTCCCCTTTCACTATTCCATCTACAAGGACTTATGTGAAGAAGGAGGCATATCTAATATAGAAAAAACATTACTCCAGAAAGGATATAAATTTGGCAACCTAAGTCCTTTTCCCATGGTGAGAAAAGGAAGGAGGAGTGAGAAGAAACACTGCATATTGGGAAGAATTCTGGGCGAGGGTTCAGGTCACCTGGCTGCTAGCTCTTCTTCTGTCATTAAATCAGCTCTACTGTCTTTAAACATGTTACTTGGCTTTCTCTAAGCCTCAGTGCCTTTCTTCATCTGTAAGAAGTGGAGGGTGAACTGGGCCATCTTTAGAGTCTCTTTCACCTCTGACATTCTATGCTAAATACTTGAAGGTGCCGTCCAAATCTGACATTCCAAGATCTTTGCTTTCAAAGCCCTGTCCAGCTCTAATAGTCTGCATTCAGAGCTGCTCCCCCACCCCCACCCTGCCCCTTTATATCTTTCAATTATGGGGTTTTAAATTTAGACAAAATAAAACGTTCTGGATTATAAATTATTGAAGCCTCTAAGAAGACAGGAATGCAAAAGGTTATTGAGAAATACTACTTTAGATTGCACAACGCTCTGCATAACTTTTTGTTAATGGGAGCAATTTGAGTTACATGGGTCAAATGATTCTAAATGCTCTATAACCATGTCTTCTGAGGCTAAGGAATTCACTCAGAAAGCTGAGGATTGCCAAGTATTTTGGGATCATTTTCAACTGAACTGTGACAACACACACTGTCTCCCCCTTGGTTCAGAGAAGGGTGATCACACAGGCCACAGGATGGGAAGGAAAGGAATGACTGCTTGAGAAATCATTCCAGAGATGGAGTCCTCCAGCCTCTCCATAGAGGTAGGTGAATTCAAGCAGAGAGTAAGACAGGGCAGAGAGAAGAATTTCCTTCAGCATTTTCTGTTCATGTTCATCACCTCTTCTTTTGGTCTAGACCCCCCCCCCTAAACTGAAACCCACACATAATGACAAAGATAAAAGGGGTCAACTTGGAATCTCAGGATTAGAAGAAAGCCCAAAGGCCATCTAGCCCAGCCCATGTCTGAGTAGGAAACCTTTCAATGATACCTTCATTGACAAGTAGCCACTGAAAACTCGAGTGAGAAGGAACCCGCCGCCTACTGAGTTAGTTCCTTCTACTCTGGTATGGCAATGACTGTTAGGAAGTTTTCCTTTACACAGAGTCAAAATGGCCCTCTTAGCAACTCCCACACCATTGCTTTGATTTTTGCCCTCTGGGAAAAGACTGCAAGAATTCATCTGCTGCCTTGTTTTTGCACTTTTCTGAAAACTGTGAGATTGAACCTGGGAAGAGACATACATGCAAAAAGACCAGTGTGTGTGTGTGTGTGTGTGTGTGTGTGTGTGTGTGTGTGTGTGTGTGTGAGAGAGAGAGAGAGAGAGAGAGAGAGAGAGAGAGTGTAGAGCTATGTATGTCTACAAAGATCTGTATTTAAATCCCCTTTTAATCAACCTGAATCTACACAATGGCTTTCATCCCTTGGAATTATATAACAATATCACGTGATTTTGCCAGAAGTGCACCAGGGCTGCTTTAGGGGCCTCAAGCCAAGGCACTGTTCAGACAGCGAGGCGTCGGGGTTGCCACTACAAAGTGGATGTTAATTACCTAAAACAATATGTGTAATAGGCAAAGAAAAAAATGCTTTCCCCTGCCATAACCACTCATCTAGTACATCTCCAACTGTACAGTTATTTAGTCTGGGGGAATCGTAATTAACTGGTTTGCAAATTAATAAGAGCTTTATAAAATATGGAGCTGTGAGGGGAAAAGAATGGTGGGAAACTTTATATCTCTGATTTCTCGAGGAAACCAGTTAACATGTATAATTACCTCATTAAATGCCCAAACTACATTCTATGTATCTGCGTATATGTGCATACTCTTCATATTATGTGTAGTTGGCATGGACTTGCATGAAATAAGCAGTCTACATAGAGATGGAAAGGGAAAGAACTTGATAAAAGAGAGCTTCTATTTCTGACCAGGATTATTTGGTTGGTCTGATCCAATAAATTGTAATTCCAAAGCTTAATCATGTAAAAAGGAATTTTTAAATTCCCAGGTGAGTCAATCCTTGTATCAGGCTGCTTCTTACAAAGTCAGTAACCAGGCCTGATTCTGTTATGATAACAACAGATCTTGCCAAACTCATGGCACCTGTAATTAGTTGCAATAATCCTATTTGACCTTTAATAAGGAGAGAGAGAGACAATAGATGGTTAGTTAATTGTGTTTGCTGGAGGATTTTTTTTTCTCTGGACTGTTTTTGTGCTCCTGTTCATTGTCTAAGGAATTGACCTGATGAAGGAAATGTCAGCCAGCTAGTTTGGCAAGGACAGGACACATTTAGTGACTGACTGGAATCACGCCCACACCCCATAATTCAGGGGCTCCCCTCATTCAGTGTTTGTGAAGTGACTTCAACTAAGGTAAAGACAGTCCACACAGCTTTGGCAGGGTCTTCATAGCCATTGTTTACATTTATGCATGGCTTTTCAGGTTTACAAAGTGCTTGACATCTACCATCTTGTTCAAATGTCACGCTAGCCCCACAAAGTGGTCATCACATAGACGTTGTTCTCTCCCTTTTACAGATGAGGAAATGCAGGTCCAGAGAAGTGAGGTGAGTAAGTGATCTGGATTTTGAATCAAGGTGCCCCGATTTGAAAACCAAGATACTTTTTGTCATGCCAAAAGATTCCTTGGAATTAGAGGGTTCTAAGAAATTCATTGCAGTCTAGCAAAAAGAGGACTGGATTTAGAATCTGAGGACCTGACTTCGAATCTCACCTCTCTGGGCCTCAGATGAAGGACTCTAAGGTACCTTTGAGCTCTAAAATCCTACCATCTCTGGCCTTATGGCTAGTCTTCTGCTGTTGGTTTACAACGAACAGGGACAGTCATCTAAGCAAAACATGACCTACCTTTATAACACGATTTCAGAATACCTCAAAATACCTCAATTTGCCACTCCCAGCCCCTCTCCAATCACCTCCTCCTCCAGCTTTTGGCTCATGTTTTAAGTACCTTTAGATTCACAAGAGTGTTTCAGTAGAATGGGATCTCAAGAGTATCCAGGCAAGACCTTTCATTTCTTTTCCTTTCTTTTAAAAATCTCATTATTACTGATATCTTTTGCTTTTAACTTACCTTAACTTCCAAATATGTCCCTGGTAACCAAGAAAGAGAAAGGAAAAAAGCAGTACAGAATAATTAACCTACAAATCAATCAGAGCTGACAGTCTCTGTAGTATTTATTTAACAGCCATAGTCCCTCACCTCTACTAAAAGGAGATCGAGGCCCAGTTTATCCACTCTCCTAGGAGCCAAGCTTAGTTATTAGATTACAGTATTCCGTTCTGCTTTTTCCAAGAGCCTTCATTTCACAGATGAGAATACTGAGGCCAAGAAAGGGGAGAAGACTTAGCCCAGGTTCCCTATCTAGTTAGTGGCAAACTATCAGAGCCTTATACCTCTAACTTCAGCCTTTGATCTAAGCTACTGCAGTGTTCAGATGCACGATGATTTGTACCTTAAGAGCTAAAATTTACGTAGGGCTTTTACAGTTTGCAAAGCATTTCACATATATTATCTGATTTCATTCTCGCAACAACCTTAAGAAGTAATAACCATTCTCATTTTACAGATGAGGAAACTGAGGCAAACAGAGGTTAAGTGACTTGCCCAGGGACAGACAGCTAATAGGCATCTGAGTCAGCATTGGAATTCCAGTCTTCAGAATCCAAACCCCTATGTCACTAAGCTGCCTTTTTAGTATTGCACGTTGTCATCATGAGAAATCTAGGAACCTAGTGAAGCTGATCTGAGAAAATTTGGCAGGACTTGTCCCCAAAGGTTTTGTGTCTATTAGACAGGACACAGTATTATTATCGTGTAAGGGTCACCGCTGCCCTAGGCTATCTGTGACAATCCTGTGCTCCCCCTAGTCCCAGGGGAAATTTCTGTTCTCCTGATGCCTGTCACATATACTAAACCCCCTAAAAAGAGAAGAAAAGGGAAAAAAACTCTGTCAACTTTCTCTATTCTTGTTGCTAAAGTATTATAAGGAAACATGACTGTTTAAAAGCATTTGACACAGAAGACAAAGGGCCCTGCTCTAAAGAGCTTACCTATTAAACTGTACACAAACGAAACAGCAGGAAATGGAGAAATAGTGAAAGGACGAAACAAAGTCAGGCTGCCTGGGATGAGCTCAGTGTTGGAGGGAGGGAAAGGGGAATTGGGGAGAACCTACTGCCAAATGTCTCCAGATCTTCCAGGTTTTAGTCACTACTGCTCACTTAATCTCCAAGAGATTTTTCTTCACTTTCTGGAAACAGCTACAATGTTTTAAAAATACTCTCTCATCTCAATTAAATACTTCAACTAATTTATGGATTTAACACAATGACTTCAGGGGACATTAGTTTCTAAAAATGCTAAGTAGAATGTCCCCAAGACATTTTCCTCCCTTCCTCCCTCCCTCCCTCTCTCTCCGTCCCTTCTCTCTCCCTCTCCTCTCTTCTCTCTCTCTCTCTCTCTCTCTCTCTCTCTCTCTCTCTCTCTCTCTTCTCTCCTCCTCTCTCTCTCTCTCTCCCTCTCTCTCTCTCTCTCTCCCTCTCTCTCTCTCTCCTCTCTCTCTCTCTCTCTCTCTCTCTCTCTCTCTCTCTCCTCTCTCTCTCCCTCTCTCTCTCTCTCCCTTTCCTCTCTCTCTCCCTCTCTCTCTCTCTCTCTCTCTCCTCTCTCTCTCTCTCTCTCTCACACACACACACACACACACACACACACACACACACACACACACACACTGCTCTGGGGAGACAAAGTCAAAGATAAAATAGTCCCTGCCCTCAGAGAGCTTATATTCTACTACAACCTAAGGCCAGCTATCTCATAATAGAAAAAGATTAAGTGGTGAAGGTGGGCGAAGGACTGGAAGTACCCCTAGTGATACTTAAGGAGGAAGAGAACATGGTTTCAGTAATTCTGCCCAGGGGCAGTAATGAGGTGTAACTCTGAACTCTAACTTGTCAGGGGTCTCCTCACTCACTTGCTCTTTTGATGCGTTTGCTATGTGATGAACAGCTGGATCCCTCCAGATCTGCTCTCCAACTTTCTCCAGCGTCTCTCCAGGCAGAGAGCTCCTGTCCCCAAACCCCTACACCAGCAGTCTCATTTTATTCCAGGGCCGTATCTAAGCAGCATCATTCAGCTATTCAGTGAACTCTGACGATTCTGAGGGGTGAGTGTGAGTGTGTGTGCGCTTGTTCACTTCATTAATCTTCCTCTCTTTCATGTATTTATACATACTTGTTGCATACATGTAGACACCCATACAGACACGTGTGTGAAGGCAGCACACACATATATGCCTGTGTGTGCATGTGTACGCATGTAGTCTCATCAATCAATAAAGCTTCCCAACTCTTCACGATCTGGTGCCTTTCTCCCTTTCCAGCTTGCTTACATGTTCGCCTTTCCGAGCCCTGTGGAGTCTTGCTGTGCTGTCCCTTACATGCATCTTCTATTTCTGGAGCTTTGATCCAGAAGGCCTCCAGGCCTGTGAGATTTTCCCTGCTCTCTTCTGCCTTTTAACTCCCCTGACTTCCCTCTGGACTCACACAGACGCTATAGGAGGCCTTTCCTCGTCTCCTGAGGCCCCCAGTCCTCTGATACTGCCTTCCGTTTGCTCTGCGCACAAACTGTAGGTGTCCCGTGGTTCTCCTGCGGTTTCCTCCTTTAGACTGTGAGAACTTGGAGGGCAGGGCCTGTTCCTGCTTTTGTTTGCGTCCTCAGTGCTTGTCCCAGTGCTTGGTACATGGTACGCACTTCATAAACCTTTGTTGATTGCCTGCTAAAGCTGCAAGGTAAATGAATGCACAGTGATGGAGTAGGTCATGGATCCTTGAACCACTGAAGGGAGGCATCACTCCAACACTGACTTCTCTTGTTTCTTTTTTCAAACTGGAACCCAGCTCATAGGTCACATGATCATAAATTTAGAGCTGGAAAATTCCTTAGGGGCCATGAAGGCCATCCTACCCAGAGGCTAAATGATTTGCTCAGAGTCACTCAATTAGTAAAGGTCTGAGGTAAGTTTAAACGCAGGTCTTCCTGATTCCAAGTCCATCGATCTATCTAGAATGCCACCTCAGTTCCATGCTCACCAACACTCTAGAATCTGTTGTCGTCCTGACTTTCTGCTCTTCCTTCCTTAATAACCTGTTTCTCCTCCTCTTCATGGCCTGCCAAGCATTGCCAATAAAAGATGAGAAACGAAGTTGATTGGATCTACTAAATATTTTCTATATTTACCAATGATTTGGTCCTCACTACTCTTTACCAGTCCTTTTACTCATATTTTATCAATTTCCTATTGTATTGCCCCTTGGAACCATTTCAGAGTTTTACCACTTTCCTCAAACTCCTAACCTCTAGGCTCATCCTTCTCAGAAAATGACCTTGGCTTCTAGGTCATTGAAAACGTTGAAGTCATGCAAAGGGAGTTCCCTTGTACTACTTCATGCCTCTAGACTTACTTGTTTGTCTGTTTTTTCTTCAGCTTTACCCAACATTTCTTTTTGTTTTCCCTTCTGTCTCAGCAGGATATCCTTCCTTCTTTCCAAGGCTAACCCTATCAACTCTGACCTTGATCTTTTCTCTCTCTCCCCCATCAGATTAAAGAGATTTAGAACTGAAAGGGATCTTAAGAGCCCACCCAGTCCAATATCTTCCTTTTATAGCTGAGGAAACTGAAACCAGAAGGTGGAGTGACTTACCCTAGGTCACATGTATAGTAAGTAGCAGGACCGAGATTTGAACTCACGTCCACTGATTCTAAATCCAGAACTTTTCCCACTGCCCTATGATGCCCACACTCCCCTGAGATCTTTCTTTATTAATCCTCTCCTCTCTCTCATGCATATTTAATCTTTTCCGTTCCATTGCCTCCTTTATTTCTGTCAACAAGCATGATTAAGTCTGTTCTATAATTGGGGAGATGGGGGAAGAGAGAATTTTTTTTTTCTGTAGCTATTCTCCCATCAAGTTACTATACTGTCTTTCTCTTGCTTATCACTTCAATTCCTAGCAAGTTTTTCTTACGGCCTTCCTTCCTCATCACCAATTCAACATTTAACTCCTTGAAATCTGCCTCCAATACCTATCATTTTCTGAAAGCATTACAGAAAAGGTCTTTTATACTAAATTAATTGCCTGATCCAATAGTATTTCTCAGTCATCATCATCCTCGACCTGGCTGTTTCATCTGTCTGTCACTCAGCGCCTTCTGCCTTCTGGACTCTCGGTGTTTGCTTGGCTTCTGGGGCTCATTGTCACTGCTCTTCTTTAAACATTCTTCCTTGACTTTCTGTTCTCTTACCTGTAAGTGAAGACCCTCTCAAAAGCCCAAGTTGTTGTTGTTCAGTTGTGTCCTACTCTTCATGACCCCATTTGGGGTTTTCTTGGCAAAGATACTGGAATGGTTGGCCATTTCCTTCTCCAGCTCATTTTACAGATGAGGAAACTGAGGCAAATCAGGTTAATTGACTTGCCCAGGGTAACACAGCTAATAAGAGTCTGAGGCCAGATTTGAACTCAGGGAAATGAATCTTCCTGACTCCAGGGCCAGCACTCTATCCACTGTGACACCTAGCTTTCCCAAGGTCTAAGTCCTCACCTGTTAATGAAGACGCCCTCCAAGGCCTAAGTCTTCAGGCCTTTTCTCTTCCCTGTACTCTCTCATTTGGCAAAATCATTTAATCTTATGGGTTCAACTATTACTTCTCTTCCTGAGTGACTGGCTCACAAATCTGTATCTCCTTTTCAATCCAACCTGACCCCAAAGCTCCAGACCAACATTTTCCAACTCCTTATAGGACAGCTCCACTAAGGTGCCCCCCAGAAATATGGAGCTGACAGAACCACAGAAGAGATCCTCACACAAGACACTCACCACCTCTTTCCTCTGTGCTTTTGCTCCAGCTGGGCCCCTCATGTCAGGAATGCATTGCCTCTTCACTCCGACCTCTTAGAATTCTTAGAACCTCTTAGGTTCCATCAAAGCTCAGCACAAGCACTTTCTTTTCTTCTACTTTTTCAAAGTTTTCTTTTTTATTATGGACTTAATAAACATCAACTAATGTAAATATTGCAATAAGCAAAAATAAGAACAGAAAAGAGGATAGCATCTGAAACTATGAACTTCAGCTGCATACAGTTTGGTTGTATAAGTGCATATTTAAATTTAATACGCTACTTCTGTGTCTCCTGTTGAGCTTTCTGCACTGTTAAGTGTTTCATTAGCATTCTTTTCTTTCTTGTCATTTTCTTTTGTTTTTTGCATCTCTCTCATTATCTGCCAACTTCTTCACCCCCAATGAGAAATCTTCCTTTTTAACAAGTAAGTTTAGTCAAATGAAAGTTCAGCACAATGGGTATATGTGTGAAATTTGTCTTTTCCCCCTAAATGTCTAGTTTATCACCTTTTTTTTAAAGAGTAGAGTAATTTTGATACAATAAAATCAAAATGAACAAAGTATAGGGTCAAGCACCATCTTTTAAGAAGCTATTTCTGATCCCTGTGGCTGTCAGTGCTTTCTCCCCATCCCCCCCAAAAATATTTTATCCATTTTCCACAGAGCAAGGTAAGTCCATCTTGTCTCTGCTCATTAGACTGTAAGCTCCTGGAGAGTGGGATGTGTTTCGTTTTTGTTTTTATATTACTAGCATCTATTACAGTGGTAAGCTTTTAATAAGTGCTTGTCAGTTAATTGATTTTAGAAGCCATCCAGTACAATCTAGAGTTCAGCAAAAATCAACATACATACCAAATGGTAATCCGTCCTTGAAAACCTTAAGTGAAAGGAAACCCTTTGCCTCCCATTTTGGACAACTTAACTTGTTAGGAAATTTTTTCCTCACATTAAATTCAACATACTGAAAGCTGAATTCATAATCCCATGTTGAAAATCATTTATTTTTTCTCACTTCAATCAGTCAACAAGAATTTTTACTATTATTTGTTTATTATTTAACACTTAAATAGAGCTTATTATATACAAGGCATTGTGTTAAGCACAACAATTATTATCTCATTTGATACCATAACAATCATGGGAAATAAGTGTTATTATTTTACAGATGAGGAAATTGAGGCACACAGAAGTTCAGTGATTTGGTCAGGGTCACATAACTGGTAAGTGTCTGAGGCTGGATTTGAAGTCAGGTTTTCCTGATTCCAACTCTAGGCCTGGTACTCTATTACACCACCTAGCTTTCCCTATTAAGATCCTGTTATGCGTCAGCCACTGTACTAAATTCTGGAAAACAAAATAGAAATAGACATTGCTCTCAAGTACCTTACATTCAAATGTGGAGAGATAACATATATACATACATACACACACATGTGTGTGCATGTATGTATATGTGTTGTCTCCCCTCCCTAGAGTGTAAGCTCCTTGAAGCATGAGATGGTTTTCTTTTGTCTTTGTTTCATCAGCATCTAGCACAGTGTCTAACATACACAGTAGGCTTTTAATAAGTACTTAATAAGTGCTTATATGTCCATAAGACATCTGACAGTTGAGTGAATTCTTGAAGGAAATGAGAGATTCCAGGAGGTAAAGTTGAGGAAACAGATCATTCCAGACATGGTAGACAGCCACTCCAAAGGCATGGAGAAGGAAGACAGAGCTTTACATGTGGGGGAAGATGAAGAACCAATGGGAATGCTCTCCCAGGGTAAGCCAGCAGAACCAGCCCACCTTCTATGCACACCTATGAGAATTATGGAGGAGAGTAATGTGCAAGGCTGGAAATGCCAGCAGGGCCATGTTGTGAAGAACTGCAAATGCCAAAAAGAGTTTCTATTTGAGCCTGGAGGTAACAGGAAGCCATTTCGTTCTGTCTTACTATCCTCTCCATCACCCAGACTCAACATCATCATCTTGTCTTTGTCTTCTTCCTCTATATTACTCCCTTACATCCCGTCAGTCGCAGAATCACACAATCCCAGCGTCTGAAGGCCATCTCAGAATCTAGAGGCCATCTGGTCCAACCTATAGTTGTTCAGGAATACCTACCATTGTTTGTCCTTCATTCTTGAAGAGGACCAGGACATCCAGAAGGTGATGCCATGACTTGCAAGTGAATCGAAGTGAGGGAGGGCTATACAAGGTCACCAGCCTCACTTTCTCCTCTGGAGCCATCTGGGTTTATTGGCAAGATACAGAACAGGATAATTGGAGATGGCCCCCAGAATACCTACTATAGCACTCCCAACAAGTAGTCATCCAGGTCATACAGTAAGGACCAAAGAACAGGACAAGAATAGAAGTATTGACATCAAGCGTATATGTGAATAATAAGGCTGACCTGTAGGGAGTTACAGTAAATGATCTTTAATCTTTAAAGTAATGTCTAACCGACTGGCCGAGGGGTGCCAGTCCTTGAAGTGGAAGCAGATTTTCCTGGCCTGGTGCCAGTCTTTAGAATATGCACAGATCTTCTCCTCTTGCTTCCAGTACAACCACATGTGGAGGATTGCTAAGCCTACTTTTGACCATGAGTGACCAAGGCTTGCCTGGTGCTATATAGTGATGAAGAATCTTCTGGATTTGCTGAGAAAGCAGTAGGATTGATGACTCAAGCTGCTAAGCCAGAATTGAGTGTGTAGGGGCAGTTAGATGGTGCAGTGGATAGAGCACCGGCCCTTGGTTCAGGAGGACCTGAGTTCAAATCTGGCCTCAGACACATAACACATACTAGCTGTGTGACCCTGGGCAAGTCGCTTAATCCCATTGCCTAGCCAAAAGACAAAAACAAAACAAAAAAACCAGAATTGAGTGTGTATACGAAAGGAATGTTTGACCCTCTTCTATTTTTCCTCAGGTTTTTTCTTGTACCTCTGTCTTCAAGCTCTTTGTTAAGAGCCACTACTCCGGTGACCTCAGCTACTCATGCTGGCTGCCACTGATACCTCTGCTGGCTCTCACAGCTCCCCTAATGTACTGAGCACTCCCCTTTCTGAATACTCATTCACCTAAGAACAAGGGAAAACAAACCCATATGAAACAAAGGCACCATGTGCTCATGGACACACGATGGCCAGCTCAGGGAATACAGCTTGCTGCCGTTCCCCTAACCCCAGCAGCCCACAACAGTTTGGCCTTCCTTCTCACCAATGAGGAAGAGAGCAGAAGAAGACCACCGCTGCTCTTGTTTACATGCACAGTTCTGCCTCAGCAAAGCATGAGTCATCAGCCCTTGCTGCTCCACAGCCAACTAGAATTTCCATCACCACCCAGCACTAGCTTCTTAGTCATTTCGTGGGAGGAAGTAGCTTACCAAGCCTCCACCTGTGTTTGGATTGGAAGCAGGCAGAAAATTGCTGTGCATGCTCTAAGGATAGAAATCAGGCAGAAAATGCCCAGGGCTATTTCAAGGACTGGCCTCCATGGCCAAGGCTTGTGTTTAAATCTTGGGTCTGTTAATGACCACCTGTGTGACCTTGAGAAAATCACTTTACCTCTTTGGCAAGAATCCTGGAACTGAAGTCAGAGGACTTGTTTTCTACTCACCTTCAACACTTACCACCTCTGTGCTACTGGGCAAGTTACAACTTCCCTGGACCCTAGTTCTCTGTTCTGTAAAATAAAGATGTTTGACTGGATGATCTCAAAGATCCCTTTGTCTCTAAATTCTATGATCCTTAAAAAATAATAATAATCCAACTAAAATAAGCCTGTGTCTGCTCATGAAAAACAAAGAGCAGACTTATTTGGGAACAGAAAACCGAGATGATTAATATAACCTCTGCTTCAGATTGAGTGAAATTTAAGTAACCTGATAGAAGATGGAGTGTTAAATGGCTTAAATCATGCATTTCATTTCAGCCACAGTAATATTAAGTAGCCTTACGCACCTTTTTGTTAATGTCGCTCTGCACCAAACTGGTTTTAGCTGGTTGCTCCAAGGAGCTGAGAGCATAGAGCAATATGGGGCATGTTGGTAGCACCATGCAAAGCGTGAAAGAACTCCTTCAGGGGGCTTTCACAGTGCCAAGGACGCAGAGAACAGCTGGACTGATGTAGAGCATGATTGTATCAGAACTTTCACCAGGCCTCATAGCCAGCTAAAGTACTTTAGGGCACCTAGGGTAGGTCAAGGGAATGGAATGTCTATCATTGACCAGACTGGCTGATGGGTGGTGGCCATTGGAGAGAGTATGCAGCCAGTATTGCCAGAGGGAGTTGACACTGTCAGGAGCATTTGGTGGCATTGTAGACATAACCTACTTTCACTGTCCCTATGATTCTAGAACCCTGATCAAATCTTCTCTTTCCTTGTTTTGGAAAGAGGTGTGATAAAGTCTACTCTGTCTGACTACCACTCCTCTTGTGCTGTCTTTCCCTATTAGAATGCAAGCTTCTTAAGGGAAGGGATTGTCTTACTTTTGAATTTGCATCCCCCAGTACTTATCACCGTATTTGGCACATAATACGCACTTGAGAAATTCTCATTCATTATTTCATTTCATTTATTACTAGTGGCTTGCTTCATTCTTTGTGTCTTCCTTACTCCTTTAAACTCCCGCTTGGATGTCTCACCATGCCTTGAAGGTGACTTTGGGCTCTCAAAGGCCATGCCGCTGGAGTGCAAGCTCTGGCAAGTCCTTCCAAGCTGCCAAAACTTGGAGCTGGGATCCAGTGACCAAGTTGTGTGCCTGTCATCTGAGGACATAGCTCACTCAATTCAGAGAAATTCACCATCAGCTTAGTCAGTCAAGCTACATGCATTTATTGAGGGCCGACTCTTTACCTGGCGCTGTGCTAGGCATGAATGTTAAGAAGCCAAAAAAAGAAAGACTGCTTTTTATTCATTGTATCCCCAGTGCCTAGGACAGTGCTTGGCATATCATAGGCACTTAATAAATGTGGATTGGAAGTAGTCCTACACTCAAAGAGCTTGTATTCTGTCAGGGGATATCATGACCACATGAGGAGATAAACATATAGACACACAGACACATACATACACACATACATATGTATGTATGCATATGTGTATGTATACATGCACATATAACACATAGGTACACATATTCATATATGTAAGCATAAGAGTAGAGGGTCAATTGAATTAATCAATCAATCATGGATTCCTATGCCCTTAAAGTACCTAACAAGATACTCTAAGAGAAACTCCATGATTCCCCTATGAAAAGCAGAAAAGGATGTTCAGCAACCCAGAGCTCTGAGTTAGACTTTGCCACATTACTCTCTAAGCTTGAGCTTATTTTCACCTGGATTCTTTATATACTAATGGAAGAGTACGTTACAGGCCTTTTGGAGAGATATATTGTGCCAACTGTTCTTACTTGGTAAATACACCTTTCTAAAACTAATTAAGTCTAGTTGACTAATTGATATCAACTGATAATCAATGTGGGAAATACACTAGTGACCCCTCAGGGTAGAAGTAGTAGACAACCTTTGGAGACCTGATCTGCCAGTCTGAGTAGTAGATGGCTAGTAGATAGATGGATAGATGGATAGATTAAAATGTACTAAACATTGTAGTACTATTATATACATATATAGGCATGTATGCATACATTCACATGCATATACAGTGTGTAGTATATTGCACATATGTGGATATATATATGATGTCTATATTATGGTATATTTATATATTATATATGTATGTATATATATTACATGTGTGTATATATACATATATATATATATACATATATATATATATATATATAATGGAAGATAATTGTTGAAGGGATAGCACTGTAGTTAGCTGCAGGGTGATTGATCTTTTATTTATAGCAACTCCACATAACTGTCTTCTCTGAGTGATGGAAAGGTTGCAAATTGCATTGAGAAAGGAGTATTGCTTTTCATTGATGAAATCAGGGATCTTTGAAAAGTGAAATACTAAAAAGCATGTTGATCATGTGAGGTTCATGGGATTCATTAGTGTTGATCGTGGTTGGTCATGGCTTGTGATGCTCCAAAGACCAGAAATAACATTTATCAGATTAGCAAAAGGAAGTAATGATGAAGCTGTGTTTCAGATCCAGCCCCTAGCTATCTCAAAGACTGATATGAGATTATTTCCCTTTACTCCATCCTGAAAGAGAGATACTTGATGACAAGCTCTGGGACAGGATCCTGGATAAGCTATTGGGGATGGCAGATGGAGCCTCTATATCTGAAATACAGTCTAAATGTCTCATTTTGAACAAGAAAGAAAGAAAGAAAGAAAGGAAGGAAGGAAGGAAGGAAGGAAGGAAGGAAGGAAGGAAGAATGGAAAAAAAGAAAAAAGAAAGAAAAGAAAAGAAAAGTTCTGGGCAAGTCCATATCTTGCCCTGCCTTGTTCTGGGCCATATTCTTCACTCCCTGAGGAGATCATTCCAAGACAATTAAAGGAGAGAGTTCTTCCTTCTTCATTCTTTGGCAAAAGAATCTTCCTCCAAGGCTCCACATTGTATCATATTTTATTACACTCTCCTTATAAGTCTTCAAGCAGAAGCCAGATGACTATTGCTCAGGTATGTTACAGGGAGGATTTTTCCTTGTATAAAAATGGACTCAAAGGTCCCTTCCAACTCTCATATCTTTGATTCTGTGATTTATAGTGTAGCAGGCCTGGCTCAGATGCTAAAGGCTCTCCATAGACAGGTTCATTTCATTTTACAGACAACCAGATAGAAATGTAAACCAGAGAATTGCACAAAGTACATAGATTTGTATATTCTTAGAAGCAGGGACCTTATCAAACACTTTTCTTTTAAAGAAGAAATAGAGGCCCAGAGACAAGAAGTGACTTGTTCAAGGTCATGCAGATTTGTCAAAGACCAGAACTCAGAATAGAACAGATCTCCTGATTTTCAATCCATGGTCTTTCTGACACATCCCACTGATTCTGCAGAATTTGCTGCTGCTTCTTGTCAGTTAAAGAGTTTGCAAGATATGGGAAAATGGAGACATGGGAAGGGATAGCTGTCACATTAAAGGTGGAGAAAGTATTATTTTGAAAAGAAAAAAGATGTAAGGCAATAGCTCTCTACCTGTAAGCTATGGGCAGAGTATACTGGTGATGGAAAGTAAAAAAAAAAAAAAGGAGGATTTTTTACAGGAAATCTTCAAATTCAAAAATGATACATAAACTAGCATACACCTCTTTCCAAATCAATGAAGGAGAAGATTTGACTGTGATTTCAGAATCACAGGGACAATGAAAGTAGATATATCTACAATGCCACCAAACGTTTCTGAAGGCAAGTCAATGGCCTCTAGCAGTACTACATACTGTCTGTATGGATGTCTCATATGCACATAATATTATTTTTGAAATGTATGTAGATATGATTAATAAAAATTCATTCAATTGTGTTTGGTCATAATTTAATTTCTCAGTCAATACAAGTAATACAATTGCTACAATGTGAGAGTTCTGAGGAAAAAAAATAACCTTTAACAAAGTGTCCTTATACTCAAAAGGATTTGAAATTATTGGTAAGAGTTGTGCTTTTTTTCTTTTTTCCCATGTAGGGGAGTTCCCTATACCACTGAATTGGAATTCTGGTTTCTATTCCTAATAGAACTATTGTGAAGACCTAATGAGATGACAGTCTGGAGATGCTCTGCACGTCTTGAAGGGCTGTTTGATGTCAACTAGTATCAACTCTAACTTAGGAACGGGTATGGTATAGAGGAACTAACATCGGAATTAATCCCCAAAGCATCCCCTCCCCAGAGTTCAAACTCCAGCTCCCTGTATGACATTGGCTAAGTCACTCCTTCTCACTGTGCCCCAGTTTCTTTCTCTGTAAAATAAGGAGCTTTGACTACATATGCTCTAATACCCATTCCAGTCTAAATTCTAAAATCCTGTGATGAGCTTTAGAGATGCCAGTCAAAATCCTCCCCAAACTTTGCAACCTGCAATGGAAAGAAAGTTGATCTGGTTTCATCATAAAAATATGCAGATATTAACAAAAACAAATCTAAAAGACCAAAAGCCATTTATAACACAGATGAGTGGTCAAAGGAAATGACCGAATAATTTCAAACTACTAACAACAATATGAAATGCAAACCAAGACAAATCTGTGGTTTTACTTCATACCCAGTAAATCAGCAAACATGACAAAAATCAGATTAGCCAATACTGTAAGAGTTGTGGAAAGACAGGTACATTAATTTATTCAATCCATTTTGCTGGATTTTCATTCATGTCATAACCACTGTGT
Source organism: Phascolarctos cinereus (assembly GCF_003287225.1). NCBI lineage: Eukaryota > Metazoa > Chordata > Mammalia > Diprotodontia > Phascolarctidae > Phascolarctos > Phascolarctos cinereus. Next base: position 410,660,455 of record NW_027555625.1, on the reverse strand, counting down.
GTGGGTATCCCACAAACCTCTGTCCTATGCCCTCTCTTCTTTTCTTTCTCAACTTGCTCACTTGATCTCATCAGTACCCATGGGTTCAATTATCATTGCTAGGAATATGGTTCCCTATTTCATTTATCTCTGCCTAGTCTGTCTCCTATATTCTGATCTTACATCACCAATTATCTATTGGTCATTTTGGAATGGATGTCCTATATATAAAACAAAATATATTCAAAACAGAACTCTCTCCTTTTCCCTAAATCTTTCCCTTTTCTTAACTTCTTTATTACTAATAAAGTCAAATGCATCATAGTCCTTCTAATCACCTGGGTTCAAATGATCAATTTCACCCTCAACTCCCCTCTCTAACTCTACATATTTAGCTGGAATTTGTCTCTTGATATTAATCTAACGTCCTTTTCTCTATGTGTGCCTCTGCCTAAGTTAGAGTTGATAATAGCTAATAATCAGTTCATATTGACAAAATAGCTATTATCAATTATCAATCCTCAGTTAACCACCAGTTGAAACCTTTAAGGTTTTCAGGGCATTTCCAAACTATTATCTCATTTGATTTCCACACATCCGATCAGTTGCAACATCTTGTCGATTCTCTCTCTATATCTCTTGCGTATGGCCCTTTCTCTTCATTCACAGCCACCCCCTTGGTTCAGGCCCTTCATACTTCTTACTCAGTTATTGCAATAGCTTTTCAGTTGGTCTGTCTCCTTCAAGCCTCTCTCCACTCCAATCTCTTACTCAGCTGTCAACATTCACCTCCTTCCTCTTCCCCTCAATAAATTCCAGTGGCTCTCTATTACATATTGGATAAAATATAAAGTCCTTTTCTTTGGCATTTAAAGCTCTTCACAACCAATCTCCTCTCAGCTTTTCCATTATACTCTACTTCCCTTTACATATTCTGTGATTGAGCCTTATTGACTTATTTGCTGTTCCCTGAGCAGGATGACCCAGCCTCCTTGTATTTGTTCTGGCTCCTCTTCCTGCCTTCAAATCTTTCACTGAAAACCTCCAATGCAAAGGGCAGAGCCAAGAAAGCAGAGAAAAGGAACTCACCTGAGATCTCCCAAATTCCCCTCCAAACAACTTTAAATAATGCCTTAAAATTAATTCTGGAATGGGAGAACCCACGAAAGGATGGGGTGAAACAGTTTTCTAGCCCAAGACCACTTGGTTGACAGGGAAAGGTCTGTCATACCAAGTTGAGAGTGGAACACAGTGAAGCACAGACCACACTGACCAAGCCAGGCCTTAGGGGTAACTGAATCAATAGCAGTGGCTTCTGGAGCTTGCAGCCCACAGAGGATAAGGAGATTGAACAACTACTCAGGAGATTAAAGGAGTCCCTTTGCTGGCACCAAGTTCAGTATTCTGCTGCATTGCCCATACTCGGATTCAGGTTGCAGTCCTGAGGCACACAGTCCCAGGGCAAGGAAGAGCATTAGCACAGTAGAGCTGATGACCTTAGAGGAGAAGGGACCATGGTCACAGTTCCAGGGTGGAAAAGAATATTTATGGTTGTTCACAGACTAGATTATAGACCAGGAGAGTAGTAAACACACATGTCTTTAGAGAATACCACCTTGGAGGAACTGGGCACTTTCAGACCCCCAGAAATAGCTCTGAAGACTGCTGCACAAAAATCCTGAAACTTGGGACAGTGCCCCCTCTACTCTGGGAGCAGAGGCCAACTTTAACATCAAGTTAAAAGTCAAAACATAGGCTGGAAAAATGAGCAAACAATAACAACAAAAATAACCTGACCATAAAAGGTTCCTATGATAACAGCGAAGATCAAAACGCAAACTCAGAGAAAGACAACAAAGTGAAAACTGCTACATCCAAAGCCTCAGTGAAAAAAGTGAATTGGTTTTAGGCCCAAACAGAATTCCTAAAAGAGCTCAAAAACAATTTGAAAAATCAAATAAGAGAAGTAAAGGCAAAAATTAGGAAAAGACATGAAGAGTGATTCCAGAAAATCATGAAAAAAGAATCAACAACTTGGTAAAGGAGGCACAAAAAATACTGAAGAAAATAATACCTTAAAAACAGAATAGACTAAATGGCAAAAGAGGCACACAAATAGAAGAACTCCTTAAGAAGCAGAATCGTCCACAAGGAAAAAGACGTACAAAAAATCACTGAAGAAAAGAATTCCTTAAAAAGTAGAATTTAGCAAGCGGGAAAAAAGCTACCAAATGATAACAGAAGAAAAGAACTCCTTAAAAAGCAGAATTGGGCAGTAAAAGCTAGTGACTCTGTAAGACATCAAGAACAGATAAAACACAATCAAGAGAACTTTAAAAAAAATAGAAGAAAAGGTGAAATTTCTCATTGTAAAAACAACTGACCCGGAAAATAGATTGAGGAGAGATAATTTAAGAATTATTGGACTACCTGGAATCCATGACCAAAAAAAAAAAAAAGCCAAGACATAATTTTCAAGAAATTGTCAAGGAAAACTGTCCTGATATTCTAGAATCAGAGGGTAAAATAGAAATAGAAAGAACCCACTGATCACTTCCTGAAAGAGATCCCAAAATTAAAACTCCTAGGAATATGGTAGCCAAATTCCAGAGCTCCCAGGCAGAGGAGAAAATATTGCAAATGGCCAGAAAGAAACAATTCAAATAATATGGAGCCAAGTCAGGATAACACCAGACTTAATAGCTTCCACATTAAAGGGTCTGAGGGCTTAGAATATGATATTCCAGAGGGTAAAGAACCTAGGATCATAATAAAAAATCATCTACTCAGCAAAACCGAGTACAATGCTTTGGGTGGGGAGAGGGGAAAGGAAAGATGGACATTCAATGAAATAGAAACTTTTTAAGCACTCCTGATGAAAAGAACAGAGCTAAATAGAAAATTGGTTTTCAAATTCAAGACTCAAGGGAGGCATAAAAAGGTAAATAGGAAAGAGAAATCATGAGATTCAATAAGTTTAAACTGTTTACATTCCTACACAAGAAGATGGTTCTAGTAATTCCTAATAACTTTATCATTATTAGGGCAGTTAGAAGCAGTATACATAGACAGAGGGCATGGGTATAAGTTGAATATGATGGAATGATATCTTAAAAAAATAAAATTAAGAGGTGAGAAAGAAGAAAGTACTGGGAGAAGGGAAAAAGTAGAATAGGGTAAATTATCTCACATAAAAGAGGTGTGAAAGAGCTTTTACAGTGGAAAGAAAGATGGGGGAGGTGTGGAGGGGAAGCACTTGAACCTTACCCTCATCAGAATTGGCTCAAAGAAAGAACTAACATAAATACTTGGTTGGTTATAGAAATCTATCCTACAGTGGCTAGGTGGCACAGTGTATAAAGCACTGGCCCTGGAGTCAGGAGGACCTAAGTTCAAATCCAGCTTCAGACACTTGACACTTACTAGCTGTGTGACCCTGGGCAAGCCACGTAACCCCATTGCCTAGCCAAAAAAAAAAAGTCTATCTTACTCTACAGGACAGTAGGAGGAGAAGAATAAGAATAAGCTAAGTGGAAGAGTGCTGATAGAAGGGAGGGTAGCTTGGGAGAGTAATCCACCTGCTCATCATTTCTCATGGAACAATAATATTCCATTACATTCATATATCATAATTTGTTCAGCCATTCCCCAATTGATGGAGAGCTACTATAAATATTTTTGTACATGTGGGTCCTTTTCCCTTTTTTATGATCTCTTTGGGATATAGACCTAGTAGTTGTATTACTGGAACAAAGGATATGCACAGTTTTCTAGCCCTGTGGGCATAGTTTCAAATTGCTCTCCAGAATGGTTGAATCAGTTCACAACTCCAGCGACAATGCATTAGTATTCCAATTTTCCCCATCTTCTCAAATATTTATCATTTTACTGTTTTGTCATGTTAGCCAATCTGATAAGTATGAGGGGGTACCTCGGAGTTGCTTTAATTTGCATTTTTCTAATCAATAGTGATTTAGAGCATTTTTTCATGACTATAGATAGTTTTAATTTCTTTGTCTGAAAGCTGCCTGTTCATATCCTTTGACCATTTATCAATTGGGGAATGAGCTGTATTCTTATCAATTTGAATCATTTCTCTATATATTTTAGAAATGAGGCCTTTATCAAAGATACTGGCAGTAAAAATTATTTCCCAGATTTCTGCTTCCCTTCTAATCTTGGTTGCATTGGCTTTGTTTATGCAAAACCTTTGTAATTTAATGTAATCAAAATTATCCATTTTGCATTTCATAATGTTTTCTATCTCTTGTCTAGTCATAAATTCTTCCCTTCTCCATAGATCTGACAGATAAATGATTCTTTGCTCTCCTAATTTGCTTATGGTATCACCCTTTATGTCTAAATCATGTACCCATTTTGACCTTATGTTGGTATATGATGTAAGATGTTGGTCTATGCCTAGTTTCTGCCATACTATTTTCTGGTTTTCCCAGAAATTTTTCTCAAATTTTGAGTTCTTATCCCAGAATCTGGAGTCTTTAAGCTTATCAAACAGTAGATTACTGTTGTCATTAACTACTATGTCTCGTGCATCTAAACTATTCCACTGATCTACCACTCTGTTTCTTAACCAGTACCAAATAGTTTTGATGACTGCTATTTCATAATATAGTATTAGATCTGGTATGGATAGGCCACCTTCCACTACATTTATTTTCATTAATTCCCTTGATATTCTTGACCTTTTGTTCTTCCAGGTGAATTCAGTTATTTTCTTCTAGCTCTATAAAATAAATTTTGGTAGTTTGATTGGTATGGCATGGAATAAGTAAATTAATTTAGGTAGAATTGTCATTTTTATTATATTAGCTCGGCTTACTGATGAGCAACTGATAGAAAATGATTACTGAAGGTGATGTGGGAACATTGAGGCACTATGCATTGTTGGTGGAGTTGCAAAATTAATTCATTCATTCTGTAAAATAATTTGGAACTGTGCTCAAATGGCTTTAAAACCACTATTAGGTGTGCACACCAAAAAGGCAAAAAAAGAAATGAAAGGAAAGGGGCCTATACATACAAAAATATTTATAGCAACTCTTTTTGTGGTGGCCAAAAAATTAGAAATTGAAGGGATGTCCATCAAGTGGCAATGACTGGACAAGTTATGACATGTGATTGTGATGCAATACTATTCTGCTATGGGAAATGACAACCAAGATACTCTCAGAAAAACTGGAAAGACTTACGTGCAAAGTAAAATGAGCAGAATCAAGAAAACATGTACATAATAAGAGCAATATTGTATAGTGATCAACTGTTAGTAACTTAACTGTTCTCAACAATACAATGATCCAGACAATTATGAAGATCATACGATGAAAAAAAAATACTCACAGAGAGAGCTGATAAAGTCTGAATGCTGATCAAAGCATACATTTTTTAATTTGGTTTTTCTTTTTTTTCCTTTTGGTGTATTTTTTTTTTTTTGCTTTTTGGTGAAGCAATTAGAGTTAAGTGACTTCCCTAGGGTCACACAGCTGGTTAGTATCAAGTATCTGTGACTAGATGTGAACTCAGATCCTCCTGACTCTAGGGCCGTGCTCTGTCCACTGCACCACCTAGCTGCCCCTATGTTTTCTTTTACAACATGGAAATATGTTTTGCATGACTACACATATATAGACTATATTGAATTGCTTGACTTCTTGGTGAGAGAGGAAGAGAGGGACTGAGGGAGACATTTTGGAACTCAATTTTCAAAAATAAATGTTAAAAATCATTTTTACATGTAATTGAAAAACATAAAATATGAAATAAAATTTAGAAAGAACATATCATGTTAAGAATTGGACATTGAAGGGATACTCATCAAATGGGGAATGACCAGGCAAGCCATGGTATATGACTGTGATGGAATTTTATTGCAATATAAGAAATGACAAGCAGGATGATTTCAGAAAAACCATTGATGCAAGGTAAAGTGAGCAAAAACAGGAGAATATTGTACACAGTAACGACAATATTGTGCGATGAACTGAGAAAAATTTAACTATTCTCAGCAATACAATGCTCCAAGACAGTTCTAAAGGACTCATGATGAGGCATGCTACCTGCCTCCAGAGAAAGAACTGGTATTGATTGAATACAGACTGAAGCATGCTATTTTTCACTTTCTTTCATTCTTGTTCTTTTATTAGAGTCTTCTCGTACAAAATGACTAATACGGAAATGTTATAGATGATTGCACATATATAACTTATATCTGCTTACTTTCTCGAGGGAAAGGGAGAGGAAGGAAGGAGAGACATAATTGGAATTTAGAACTTTAAAAAAATGTTAAAATTATTTTAATGTATAATTGGGGATGTGTGTGTGTGTGTGTGTGTGTGTGTGTGTGTGTGTGTGTGTGTGTGTATAATAAAACCTTCAAACCCTTAGAATCTTTGGCTTCCTTTAGTACTCAACTTAAGTATCACCTCCTACAAGTATAGCCTTTCCTGGTCCTTTCGACTGCCAGTACCACCCCTTCTAATGTTATCTTCCTTCTACTCTGTATTTATCTGTATGCTCTGATTTAAATATTTTTTTTTCTCCTCCATCAGAATGTGAGCTGCTTAAAGGCAAGAACTGCTTTTGCTTTTAATTTGTCTCCCTAGCACTTAGCACAGTACCTGGGATGTAATAAGTGTATAATAATGTTTGTTGATTGACCCAGTATTACAGCCATGATGCTTGGGCAGGGACCTATTGTTGTGGGCCCTCTTAACTCAGAGTGAATGTAAGTAATAACTGTTTCTCTTTTGGTCAGCAACCCTCATGGTCTTCCCCTCACAAATAGGGCCCTTTGATTAAAGGGCCCAGCCCTTGACTCACTTCTTAAAGACGCCTATTCACTGAGTGGGTGTTACCTCACTGAAAGTGAGAATCTGAAAAGACCTTAGCTTAAAAGGGCCAGTGCCTCCCAGTATATCCTAGGCCTTCTCCAGTGGTCCTGATGAATATTTGTCCACTGGACCTAGATGGCTCTGGAGGAGAGAGTGAGGCTGGTGACTTTGCACAGTCCTTCCTCACTCAAATCAAAGTCAACTGCAAGTCATGTCATCATTTCCCTGATGTCATGGTCCTCTTTGAGAACAAAGGACAAAAGTAACAACAAGACCTATGAACAGGTCCAAACATTCTGGAAAGTAATTTGGGATTATGCTGAGAAAGTAATTAAAATATCCTTACATTTTGATCCAGAGTTCCACCACTAAGCTTTGTTCCCAGGCAGTTAATTGAACATTAGCCCCAACTGCAAGATGAGATTGAGGCAATAGGGCAGATGAGCAAAAATGGAAAAGAAATTTTGAAACAACCTGTGCTTTACTAGATAACAAGTCTCTAGGGCTTTAGTTCCCCTGAGATGCACCCAATTCCATAGAAGCCCACAAAGTGAGCTATGTCCCTTTATAGGATTAGCTTATGGGGTTCTTCACATCACCAAAGGTAGTCCTTATCTTATTTAGCCAATCAGGGAAGTAGGTATGGTTCTGTTGCCCAATTTGGAACTTGAACAGGTTTTGTGTCTCTAACATACAATGCCTTATTATGGGCTACCTATCTTTATGTCTCTGTTTTATATAACCATAACTAGGGGATGTTCAACAGTCGTGAATTTCTTACTGCACTCTTTGGCTTAGTCATCTCCTCAGGCCTGAGGCTTGGGGACAGAGTGTAGCCTTCACTACAGGAATATAACCCAAAAGAGGTAAATGACAGAAATAAAGGTCCCATTTGTACCTCAATATATGTAGCAACTTTTTGTTAGTAGCAAAGAATAAGAAACAAAGTAGTTGGCAATTTGTTATTAATAGCTAAACAAATTGGGTAAATGAATGTAATGGAACATTTATGTTCAGTAAAAAAAAAAAGTGACGTATCTAATAAATGGAAGCATGGAAAGCCTATGAACTGATGCAAAGTGAAATAAGAATAACCCAGAAAATAATATACGTAATTATGAAACGATGCCAATATAAAGGACAACAACAAACTAATATAAACTGAATGCTATGGAATTATAGTGACCAGGTACAGCCCCCAAAAATGACACGAGAGTCTATGTTCTTTCTTTGTTTGTATGGAGGAATATGAGTAGGAAAACGTATTTGTTTATTTGTGCATTTATTCATTTATTCATTTATTTTTCAGGATAAAGAATAGCTCCCTGGGAGGACTCTATTGGGAAATCTACGTAAGTGATATAAACACAAAATATATATATATAAAATATATAAAAATAAAAGCTGAGCTAATAAAACTCATGTAGACCCCCAAGAAGTTGAGGCTGTTCCCCCAAACCGTGGCATTGCTGCATCAGTAGGAACATAAAACAAAATGTGGGGCACAGGCTAGTGTTCCAAAGAAGGAAGGAAATTAGCAGGTTGAGACTGTCTTTTAATTCAGTATCTCATTAAATTAAATCAGATAGGGATGGGTAAATACCAGAAGTAATAGACTACTGCCTCCATGCCAATTTTCTTTTCGCGGTTAGCCTGCTCTGCAGGCAAGGCCCGCCTGCTTTTGACATTCAACAGCTCTCTGTTTGCCTCCAGCTCAAATATTCAATTTCCTTTTCTCTCTCACTCTGACTCCTGCCTCCCCCCACCCTTTGTGCCATTCATTCTGGTGCATGGGAAATGGACCCCTTCCCCTCCATCCCTGTGGGGCTTCTGCAAGATATCGCTGAGTCAGAACCCAGGGAGCCAGGATGGCAGCAGAGTGAGTCACAGCCTACTTCCTGGTTGGCCCAGGGGGAGTCCTAGGCTCAGGCTTTGGGGCCAACAGCACAGCCAGCTGATGGCTTCAGAGACTTGGCAGTAGGACAACTTGCCTTTTAGGAGGCTGGGCCTGGAATAAACCCCATGTCTGGATAGCTTAGCCTAATGGCCCCTTTGCAAATAAAGAAATCCATGTCAACCACTGTTTAAAGTTCCCAGACTCCTCCACTCCCAAATCCCTAAGAAATCACCAAATTGTGGAATGTTAGACCTGAAGAGATCTTAGTAAATAGAGTATACAGTGATAGAACTAGAAGAAAACGTTGCAGTGATGTGGTTCAACTACCAATTTTATAGGTAAGGAAACTGAGGCCCAATGAGGTGACATGATTTGTCCAAGGCCATAGAACTAGTCAGGGACAGAGTCATAATTAGAAATCAGGTTTTCCTAACTCTCCCTTAAACCAAGCTGCCTTCCTTAATATCTATGCCTTTGGGGGCTATGGGAGAGAAATTGTTGACACTTCCAAGCTGAGCTGATCCCTTTGTAACCAGGGGTACTACTGTGCAGACATAATACAATGTGGATTTGGCATCCATTATACTGCTCTCCATAAAATTCCTGAGGGGCTCCTTAGGCATCATTTGAATCACATTATTTCCCTTTTGAGCAGTTCCTAGTTGCCTCTTAGATGAAATGAGCAGAACTATAACTAGGGCAGGGAAATCATGACTTTTCCTTAAGGGGCTGGGGTCTTTTGAGAGAGAGGGCTCATATATTCCACTATCTTTGTGCTCCATGGAGCCTCTTCTAAGGCCAACCACTGTTGGCCACTGTTTCCCTCCTAGCTGCTGCTCTTCCTCCTTCCTCCATGAAGTGTTGAGGGACTACACTCTGAGATGCAGACCAGCCCCCTCCCCGAGTACAGCTGTACTGGCCCAGGGCAGCTTTTGTGTTTTGCTTCCTTCCCCAAACTGGATTTTCCCCTCTGTGCCAGAATTCCTAACTATAGCTCTGATCAAGGGTTCTAATTCTAGCTAAACATTAGTCTAACCATCTTGTTCATTGCTCCATCTTAGCTCAGGCTGTCTGTTTAGCTGCTATGGTACATAGCAAGATGGGTCTGGTGATCCAAAAGCAGAGAATCTGAATTCAAATCCCTTTTTTTCTTTCTGTTTGATCTTGAATAAATCTCTTAACCCCTGTCCCCATTTGGACTAAATAATCTCTAATGTTTCATCTAATATTCAATAATACCATGGTCCTATAAGTTAAATTGTTATATGTTCTTGTGTTCCTTACCTTCAAGTCCTGTCATTTTCCCCAACCTGTACTCACCTAATACCTCAGAGTAGAGAGAGTGGTGAATTGGAAGTCAGTATGACCTGAGCTTGAATCCTGAGCTTAGCATTTCCTAGACTTCTTAGGGCAAGTCACTTAACCTCTCTGAGACTCAGTTTCCTCATCTTAAAAATGAGATGATATTGATTGAATTACCTACCTCACAGGGTTATTGTGAGGCTCACATGAGAAAAAGTTTGGAAAGATATTTAAAAATCGTAAAGTGTCACACAGTTGGCATTGTAACCAGGGCTCAGACCACGGCATCTACGTAAGGCTCTCCTTATTGATGGAGAGAATAATTACCCTTCATGATGGGCAGCATTGTTGACAATTTAAAGGAGACTTTTTCTGGTTTCTGGCTTTTAGAAAAGATACTCATAGTTTCAGCCTCTCTTCAGAGAAAGACCCCTGGAGGGAAAGAAAGATTCTGGGAAGAAGGTGACACATAGAGGAATCACCAATGAGGAGTGCCTTAGGTAAATGCTAGGCATTACTATTATTATTATTATCATCATCATCATCATCATCATCATCATTATTATTACGACTGTTAATAAGTGATTGTTCCTCTGTACTTCTATCTATGTCCCAATTAGTGTAAATAATGAATCCCTTGAAATGGTCCACATTGTTTGAATTGACACTATGTATTTCCATCGGGCTGGAACCAATGACCATATATCACATAATTATAACATTGAATAGTGGGAATTCAGATACATGTGACGCCTTCAGGGTATTCATTATGTGCCCAAATTGGGATCTAGATGTGTATAGTATGCATATTGAGAGACCTTTCTGTTATTCTGTTGTTCTCTCTGGTCTTTTATCCTGTCTCATCCTGTACTCTGGATCAATGTCTATAACCTCTATAAATACAGCAACTCTGTCTTCTTCCTTCATAATAACAAAAAGTAGTAGTAATAATAACTTGTTTTCCCATGAAATATTAAGTGCTTTCCTCACAATCATAGGATTTAGAGCAGGAAGGAACGCTGGAAATTATCTAGTTCAAGCTCTTCATTTTTTTCCAAAAAAGCCAAGTGATTTGCCAAAGGTCACAAAGTACTAAGTGGAAATGAGGGAAAGAACCCACATTCTTTGACTCCAAATCCAGTTTCTTGCCACTGAGCCATGCTGACTCCCAGTCCTGTGAAGTAGTTAGAGAAGAGAGATACTGATCCATTTTACAGATGAAGGGACGGAGGGACAGAGAAATTAGGGACTTGCTGGTAGACAAACAACTAGGAAATGTTGGAACTGGAATTTGGGAAGAGGTTTCTTGCTCCAGCTACAGCATTTTTCCCCACTGCTTCACACAATACCTGGTGGTACCAATAATACAGTTCTTTACCTAGCCAATCCATGGCTAAGTTAAGCAATACTCCTGACTACAGGTGAAGATTCATTTAGAGGGGGATGAATCTTGAGAGGAAGGGCCCTGAAATGTAAACTCATGTGTCTATTTTTCAATTGCTCAGAAAAATGTCTCGATTTTTTTTTTCTGCTTGAAAATGTTTCTATATCCTCAGGCAATGGTGACTGAGCTCATACTAGTCCTTGTTGTTCATCAGTCCAAACTATTTGCTGGATGGCTGAGGACTTAAGGGATCATACAGATAGGCCAGGGCCTGTCTAGGGAATGTCTTTAGGTCATTATATCCCTTGGGGGAGGGGTTCCTGTTGTAGACCTTGGCTAAACTTAGGACCCTAAATAACCCAATAACCCGCTAAAGAAAATCAAGAATTGTGAACTAATGACATATAAGCATCCAAGGTGTTAACAGTAACTGAGAGGCACAAATTCAAGCCAGAGATGTCAGATGCTGATGTGATTATTGCCAGCATTCATTTTTACCTGCGTGTAACAGTTATTCTCAGAAATGTGGAGCAGGGAATAAAATCATGACCTCATATGATTCCTTCTGCCATATTGCACACCACAGTGGTAAGATGGAAAGAATCATGAGAGTCAGAAGACCAAAGTACATTACAAAATTAAGTCAATGTGTAGCCCACAGGGATCCTTATGTGTGGATTAGTGGTCCTCGTTTCTGTGTGAGCTTGACATCACAGCTCAAGACCACTGAATGCGTAGGACTTATCTCTATCCCTAGGAAATCTGTAATGCAAAATTATTCCTTTTTAATTGAACTTCTCATCAACCTTATTAAAAAATCTCTACCCCTCCACCCCCTATATTTTTGTTGAAAAAAGTCTATTTGTTTTTATCCATTAAGGGTCAATTGACTCAATGGAGGGTCAATTGAGGCTAAGTTAAGCAATGCCTCTGACTACAGGTAAAGATGCATCTAGAGAGACAGATCTTGAAGGGAAGCATCCAGAAATTTAAAATTGCTTGCCTATTTTTCAAATGCTTCAGAAAAAAATGGTCTCCATTTTATTTCTGCTTTAAAATGCTCAAATTTTTTTAGCTTGTTTTTAAAAATTGGGCTGATGAGAAATCCAGAACAAGAAAAGAAACATTTTAAGGTAACTTTCACTGGAGCAGGGTGGATTATAGCCATGGAAGGCTGCTTTGCCAGGAAAGACTTAGTGCTTAAACATGGGAGGCTAGCTTTACTGATAAACCATACATGTGATTATGCCGAACAGCCTGGTGGCATTTCAGGTGGATTTGTGTTTCTTGAACTGTTTCCCATGTTGATTTCATGAATAGTAATGTTTCCAAGTCATTTTTCCTTCTAGAACTAATTGCTCTTAATACTGGAAGCCCAAAGCAATGTCCAAAATGAGCTTGTCTATGTCTCTTGCATGACATAAACAATAAGCTCCTGACTTGTTACCCTTCCATCCAGTCAATCACTGAATCTCCCTATCCTAGGTCATGCTTGAGGCTTAGATGAAAGAGATGCATTTTCTTTAAAGTCTTCAGTTTCTTTTTTTTTAAATAAGATACACACACACACACACACACACACACAATGGGAATAAAAAGCCTATGGTACAATGGAATATGTGACAGAGTTGAAGTCAGAGGACCTAGGTGCAACTTTGCTACTTAATATCTACCTGACCCAGGGTAAACCCCATCACTTCTTTGTACCTCAGTGGCCTCATCTGTATAATTAGGCAGTTAGACTACATGATTTCTAAGGTTGCTTTCCTAGAACAGTGCCTAGCATATGGTAGGAACTGAATAAACGCCAGTTGATTGATGAAAATCTTCCAGTGTTCCGTCCAACTATGTTATTAATGTCATCTATATCAGTGAGGTGTAGTGAAAAGGGTGGTGTATTCAGAATCAGAAGACCTGGGTTCAAATACTAACTCTGACACTTTCTACCTTTGTGACCTGGAACAAGCAACTCAGGCTCTCTAGCCCTCAATTAAGTACAATGAAGGGTCTGGTCTAGATGCTCTTTGGTCCCTTCCACATCTAAATCCTATGATACCAAGAGGCATGTAATTCCCTGAACTCAGAAATACAGTACATTACCAACGCTAGGTAATAATTATCATCAAATGTGGTAAAATTAGTCAGACTTCTTCTCGGAGAGGTGTCATTAAACTATTTCTAAACTTTCTATGATGAGCCAGTGAGGTTCCAAAATGCAGGGGGAGGTGTCAATGAAGGAAACCAAACCCTTTTTTTAGATCAAATCAAGGAGGTCCATGAAAGGGGGGATGCAGGGTGCTTTAGGGCAGAAAGTGACCTAGAATTGGAGGCAAAAAACCTCCTGCCTCTGCTTCTCATTACTAGTGTGACTTTGGGCAAGTCACATCTTCTCTCTGGGTCTCAATTTCCTCTTTTGTTAAAATGAAAGCATTGAGCTAGATGACCTCTATATCCCCTTCTAGCTCTAAATTCTTTTACCTTTTATCTGAAGTTCTGTGGTTATCCTTATAAGAAAAAAAAAACAACCTGCCCTGTGATATCCTTAAATGTACCTTCTAAACCCAGACCTAAGTAGTGATGCCAAGGAAGAATTCTGATACTGTTGCCATATTTTTTATACTACTATTCCATGTTAAACCAGAAAGCAGATGATGCAGGAAAAACCCTGCAGTGTCTGAGGAATGGGATATTCAGTAACTGTTTTATTTATTCATCTCCTTTTCTTTAAAGGATGGCTAACAGAGAGAGGCAAGGTCATTCATCTCTACATGTCCCATCCAGCTTCCCTGCTCTGGCTCTGCTTGATCATGTCAGGAGCCTCATCATCCTGGAAGATCACATCAACACTAGAACTCACATCATCTCAGTACCATCTACTCCTGGGGCTCCTCCTTCCCCCTCACTGGAGAGGAGGTTAGGGGGAAAGAAAGCCCTTCCCAGATCCTCCCTTTAAGGAGTATGCCCAGGCTAGCTATCTGCTTCCCATCTGACTGTATTACTCTGGATTTCATCATGATGGGTACTTCCTCCACCCACGCTCATCCCCACTTTTCAGCTTCTTTTTTTTATATTTGTCCCACCATTAGACTGTGAGATCCATGAGGGCAATCATTGTTTTTTGCTTTTCTTTGTATCCCTAGAACTTAGCATAGTGCCTGGAACACAGTGGGTGCTTAATGAATGTTTATTGGCTGACTGTAAATTCCTTTTGACTTTCAAACCCCAACTGCCGAGCTTTTCCAAAAAGGTTCACATCCCACTCTCTGGCCTCAGGAGATAGCTCTGTCTTTGATAGTTTGCTTGGGATGTGGGGGGAGGGGATGGTGGTGGTATTATTCTGAAAATTTCTCATTGTTCAGGGCTATACAAATATTAAGGTATAAAGTGAGTAGTGTGGACTGTTCCTAGACATTTCCGCATTTCACATGTATTTAACTACTTTGCATTTGTGTGTATTCACTTCATATTGAGGCTATATATATGCTTATATATGGTCATCCCCATCTTAGAATGCAAGCTCCCTGCAGGTAAGAATTGTTTCATTCTTTGTACTTGTATCCTCATGACCTAATACAGTGCTAGGCACATATCAAGCACCTAAAAAAAGATCTTTCCTAATTGATCAATATCGCCTGTATTTGGTTTTTTTTCTTCTTTTAACAAGACCTGTGATTTCATTGGTGGGGGGCACTTCCATGAGGAACTTCCTCAACCAAGGCAGACCAGCATCTTTTCTGCAACTTCATAGGCTTAGAGCAGGGGTTCTTAACTAGAACTCCACAGTTGGGGGGAAAGGTCTGTGAATTTGGATGGGGGAAAAATTCACATTTTCATTTTCACTAAGTTCTCACTAAAATTTAGCATTTCCCACAATTTGCATTTACAAACATTATTCTTTTTTTGATAATTATTTTTAGTTTTCAACATTCACTTCCATAAGATTTTGAGTTTTAAATGTTCTCTCCCTCCCACTCTTTCCTCTCTCTCCCCACCAGCTGGCATGCAATCTGATATAGACTCTACTTATACATTCATATTAAGCATATTTTCCCATTAGTCACCATGTAAAGAATAATTAGAACCAATAGGAGGAACTACAAGAATGAAGCAATAAAACAAAACAACAAAGGAAAAGAAGAGCAAATAGTACACTTGTATCTGCATTCGGACTGCATAGTTCTTTCTCTGGATGTGCACAGCAGTTTCCATCATGAGTCCTTTGAAGTTGTCTTTGATTCTTGCACTGCTATGAAGAGCCAAATCTATCAAAGTCAATCAACACACCATGTGGCTGTTACTGTGCACAATGTTCTCCTGGTTCTGCTCACTTCACTCTGCATCAGTTCATGTAAGCCTTTCCAGGGTTTTTTTTTTGAAGTATGCCTGCTCATTATTTCTTATAGCACAATAGTATTCCATTAAATTCATATACCACAACTTGTTCAGCTATTCTTCAATTGATGGGCATCCCCTCAATTTCCAATTCTTTGCCACCACAAAAAGAGCTGCTATAAATATGTTTGTATAGAGAGATCTTTTTCCCATTTTTATGATCTTTTTGGGTTACGGACCTAGAAGTGGTATTGCTGGGTCAATATAAACATTATTCTGAGAAGGGGACCGTAGGTTCACCTGACTGTCAAAGGGGTCCATCGCACAAAAAAAGAGATGAAGAAGGTTGCCTGAGAGCACTGAGAGGTTAGGTCCTTTACTCCAGGTCACACAGCCAACATGAGTCAGAAGTAGGGCTTGAACTTACTAGGGTATCTCTTTACTATCCCTCAAGACTTCTTCAGGAATTATTGTTATAATATTTTACAGTTACAAGAGCACAGCACAGTAGAACTTCAGACCTAATAGTGGTCTGAAAAACCATTCCACTGTCTTATTCCTGAAAACAAGTGTCGCTATGGTCTAATACAGGTAACATACTCATGGTTGGTTGGTTTCCATAGGTTTTATTGAAGGTTATATCAAGATAATGGGAAATTAGGAGTCTCTAGATGGCCCTAAGGAGTCATAGCTACTTTGCATAGTTTGTTGACTCCAGGAATTCTTCAGTCTTTGGAGACATGATATGCTAGGAGTTTATCTAGACTGAAACTTCTGTTAGAAGTGAGGAATACACATTGGGCTTTGGGTTTCAAATAGGGTCTCTAAGCAAAGGTTCATGGGAAAAAGGAGATTTGATTTTAACTCAATCTAGTCCTTTCTTTTACTCAGTTTGAAATCTTAGTTTTATCCTTGATTCCTTCCTCTCCTTTACCTCTCATATCCAGAGAGTTCTGGTTCCTTTGCCTGGTATTCAGGACCCTTCTACAATCTATCCAGCCTATCTTTCTGATCTTATCATTATTACACCCCTTTATTCATTCATTTTATGAGCTAGCTAAACTGGACTACACACTTCCTTATTGGTGTGCCCTGCCCTTTCTCATATCTGTGGCTTTCCTCATACTATCCCCTGACCATAAAATGTCCTTCCTCTCCCTTTTGACTTGATAAAATTCTTCCTATCCTTTAAAATCCCACTCAAATGTCATATCCTACAGAAGGTCTTTTGCCTGATCTAGCCTTTGATAGTTGTTAATGTATGCTATCTTAGCTATTTCTGTATGTGGATTGCATGAAGGCAGGGATTATATCTCATCTAACTTTTTTTTTTATCATGCCCATACCTAGCATAATGCTGTATATACATTAAGAGCTTAATATTCCCTTTTTGAATTTAAGACTTTTTGTCTGGCCTGGCTGTTTTGCTACAACTAGAGAACATTTCTCTAAAGTGGAAAGAGAGCTGGACTTTGCAGGCAATTTGGTTCAAATCCTGACATTGGTATTCACTAGCTATATGAACTTAACATGAGTAAGTCTTTGAGGTACACTTAGCACAGTGCTAGCACACAGTAAATATTTAATAAATGCTTTATCTATCTATCTATCTATCTATCTATCTATCTATCTATCTATCTATCTATCCATCCATCCATCCATCCATTTGAAGTCCTTTGTAAACATTTAAAAAACATTTATAAAATCTGTTATTTTAATAAACCTTGAAGTGCTAGAGGTGAGATATTAATCTTATTTGCCCTATCATTCCTGGAGCTAATGACAAGCAGTACTATTTCAGAAAACTTGGAAAGACTTACATGAACTGACTCATAGTGAAGTGAACAGAACCGGAAGAACATTGTACACAGTAATATTGTTTGATGAAGAGCTGTGAATAACTTAGGCATTCTCAGCAATACAATGATCCAAGACAATTCCAAAGGACTAATGATGAAGCATGCTATCTGCCTCCAGAGAAAGAGCTGATATTGATTGAATGTAGACTGAAGTATGCCATTTTTCATTTTCTTTCATTTTTTTTCTTTTATATGAGTCTTCTTGTACAAAATGACTAATATGGAAATGTTTTATATAACTGCACATGTATAACCTATATCTGATTGCTTACCATCTCGGAGGGTGGGGAAGGTAGTGAAGGATAGAATTTGGAAGTCAAAACTTTAGATAAAAATGTTAAAAAAAATTTTTAAATAACACAAAAATTTACAACAACAGCAAAAATTCCTGGAGCTGCAGAAGATTTTCTGATGCCATGTCTACCGAGGCTCAATCAATAAGCGTTTATCAAGTGTCTCAGCTGATGAACAACACCAAGTGCCTATGTGTTGGTGCTAGAAGCCAGAGATAAAAATACAAAGGATGAAACAATCCTTACCTGAGATGAGATTACCTTCTAATGGAGGAGACAGCAGTTGGGAGGAGCAGGAAAGGCTTCTTGTATAAGACAAT
Organism: Phascolarctos cinereus; assembly: GCF_003287225.1. Lineage (NCBI taxonomy): Eukaryota > Metazoa > Chordata > Mammalia > Diprotodontia > Phascolarctidae > Phascolarctos > Phascolarctos cinereus. The sequence continues at coordinate 410,642,241 of NW_027555625.1, read as the reverse complement.
GCTTTAGCAGAGCCTTGAAGGAAAGCAGAGAGGAGCAGAGAAAGGAGTGCATTATAGGAATGAGAATGGCCAATTCAAAGACCTGGACTATGGGAGCTGGAGTGTTGTGTGTAAAGAATAAAAAGAAAGATGGTTTGACTACATCTTGAAGTTACAGAGGCTGACAATAGAGGTTGGGGCCAGGTTGCGGAGGACTTTCAAATGATCAAATCTTATTCCAGAGACTAATAAAGCAGAATACTTCCCAGCTTTTGACAGAGAACAAGGAACATATATTTAGACATGAGATCCCCAACATGGGAATTTGTTTTGCTTGGCTATGCTTATATAATACCTCATTTCCACATTTTTTTCCCTTTCTTTTCAGGGCATGGGGGAAGGCAGAATTGAGAAAAAATAAATGTTTGAAGAAAAAAAAATTCTTAACACTAAAGAGTGAAGGCAGATCTGAAAGAACAATAAACACACAGAGTACAACCATGTAAATAAAAACATTATTCCAAAGTAAAGCTCAGAGAAAATGCAGTTGGTAAAACTGGTTACCTATTTAACCTTGCTTAAGTTAAATCACAAGGTCTTCCATTCTTTTAACAAACGATGGATTACAAAAGCATACAGTTGAATGTACTATTGATCATAAATACTTTTGCATCCTTTAGGAGGTATACTCTGGTTTGTATTAATGTTTATCTTTATCAGCTAGGTTAAAACAAAATTTGTCCATAAGATTTAAAATTTTTAAAAGCCGAACAGAAGTTTATTATAGGAAGGCAGTAGGGGAGAGGTGATAGGAAGCCACTAATATTAAGTAGGGGAGTCACATGGTTATATCTGCATGTAAGAAAAATCACTTAGCAGTATGTAAGCTGAACAAAAGAGGTGAGAGACTTGAGGCAGGGAGACCAGGCTATTGCAATAATCCAGGTGAGAGTTGAAAAGGGGCTGAACTAAGGAGGTAGCTATGAGCAGAGAAAAGATGTTATATGTGAGAGACGATTATGGGGGTAGAAAATAACAAGATTTTGTGACCAATAGGATACTCTGAGGGAGAGAATATGAAGAATTGCAGATAATGCCAAGGTTATAAATAGGTGGGGCAGGAAGAATGGTGATGCCTTTGACAGAAATAGGGAAATTTAGAAGAAGGGATGGTTTAGGGGGAAAGATAATGAGATTGATTTTGTATATATTGATTTTGAAATGTCTTGGAGATGTTTAGTTTGAAATGTCCAGTAAGAACTCCATGTTATGGGACTAAAACTCTTGGAAGAGATTGCCTTACTATGTAGATCTGGAAGTCATTTGCACAGATTATAATTAAAATTATGAAGCTGATGATGTTATCAAGAATGAGAGTGTAAAGTCTGAAGAGAAGAGGGACTTAGGCAGAACCCAAGGGAATACTCACAATTAGGGAATATTGGGCACAGAAGAGAAGACCATCACATTTGGCAATTAAGAAATCACTAATAATTTTGGTAACCACTTTCAGTTGAGTGAGGCAAAGGATGGAAAAGTGAGAAAAGCAGAAGTGAGAGAAACAAGAGAGCTTTTTCTAGGGTGGTTGGATGAGAAAGGAAGGAGAGATATAGGGCAAAAAATTGATGGATTTGGCAGTCTGTGTGTATCTTTTTAATAGTGTCAAGAAAGCAACTATTGTACTAGGCCAGTCCTGGAAGTGAACTTTGAGTCTGGATTTACTCAGAGATAGTGTATTAGTAGAAAGATTTGCAATAGAGGACCTGGGTTCAGTTACTGGCTCTGTTGCACATTAGCTTCCTCAAACAAGTCACTCTACCAATATGGGGCTATTTTCCTCTTTCTGCAGTAAGAGAAGAGGGAGAGATTGAGTAATTTCTAAGTTTGTTTTCAGCTCTAAAACCAGTGAGGAGTCAGAGAGCTGGCAGACTGGAAAGAGCATCTGGAAGTAGAGGATTGAGTTCTAGGCCTGGCTCTGCAACTCATGTTCTGTGCGCCATTGAGATTCCCCTTTGGGCCTCAGTTTCCTTTTCTGTAAAAAGAAGATGTTGGACTGGATAATTTCTAAGGTCTGTTCCAGCTCTAAGACCATGTGTTCCTCTGATGAGATAGAGGTATATTGGCCTAAATGCATTTTACTAAGCTTCATCTCTAAACAGTATGAGGGTAAGCTTTTACCTAAGACAAAAGTGTTACCAGACACTATATCTCTGTGCTGAGCTGGCAGCTGAGAATTTCCCATGGCAATATAAAAAGAGAGAGAGAGAGTCAGAAACCCTTGGTTCACACTTCCTTGACTTCTCTGTTTCATCATGTTGGTTTTGAAGGCGGGGTCTGATGCTGGGATGGCAGCTCCACCTCTGAAGACAAAATCTTAAAGGAAATCACCTCCACTGAAGTGGGTATGTTGGTTTGTAAATCAAGTGTTTTTCAGACATCAGATTTTGTCCTAGCAGAGTGGTCAGATGCTTGGAATTATATATAGATTATGCAATTGGGGCAAAGAAGCACTGGCCGGGGCATTAGGGTATCTAGTTATAATTCTATCTTTCCTATCAGTCTGTGATCTTGGACACCACCTCTCAGAACATCAGTTTCCTTGTATGCAATATAGGGATTATAATACCTGACCTAGACAGGGTTACAGGCAGGATCAAATGAGATAAATGTGATGTATTATGTAAATGTCATGGAATGAAGAGGGATGAGTTGAAAGGGAAGATTTCTTGATGTGTTCTTAAAAGCTCTCATCTTCTTCCTTCTTCTCACCTCTTCTTCTCCCCATTAACTTTTTTCTCTTTTCCTTTTTCTTTCTCCTCCCCCTTCTCCTTCCCTTCTTCTCCTTTTCTTTTCCCTTCTACTCCTTGTCCTCATCTTTTTCCTCCTCTTCTTTCTCATTTCTCTTTCTCTTCTTTCTTGTTTACTTCTCTTTTATCTCTTTGCTTTAAGCATTCCATAACCTCTTCAGTAACAAAAAAAAATATCTCCCCCACCAAAAGAATACTCAGAGGATAGACTAGAATGACTTCCTATCTTATACCCGTACCTTATAAAAAGTAAGTATTTGACACATATTTATTGAATAAATCAATAACCTTCTTAAGCGTCACTCAAAAACAGATTTAAATTAAGTTTGTTTTCCATCTCTTCTTTCTCCTGTAACCTCTACAGGGACCCCTTTGTCTGTCACCCCTCTCCATATCTGTCTTTCTGTTTCTTTCACCTTCCTGAAATCAGACCACTTTCATTTCCCTATCATATGGTTCACATCTCTGAAAGAGATGAGCTGCCAATGGAATCAGAAGTTCTTTCCAAACGTTCAGAGCACCCAGAAAGGACACACATGCACACTCACTTGGCACTACGGGTCACAGAACTGCAGACTGTCAAATTGGAATAAGAAAAGACTTAAGAGCCCATCTAGTGCAATTCATCCCTGAATGAGAGTCTCTTCCACCACTCACACAACAAGTGCTTGTCCACCTGCTGTTGCTTGAAGTTCCCCAGTGAGGGAGACCCCGCTCCCTCCCCCATTAAAGCAGACCCAGTCTACTCTGAGACCGCTTTAATTGTTGGGATCTTCCCTCGCAGCAATATGTAGTTACCCTCTCCTAGTTCTGTCCTCTGGGGCAAAGAACAATAAGTAATTCTTCTTCTGCATGACATCCTAAAATACTTGAAGGTAACTAGGCTTTCTCTCCTCCTCTCCCATCCTTCTCTTCCTCAGCCTAAATATCTCTAAATACCTCAATAAATTCTCATATGTCATGAACCTAAAGTTCTTCAGCCTCCTGGCTGCCCTCCTGTGGACATTCATTATCTTACAAAAGTCTTTGCTAAATTATTGCACACACAACTGAACACAATATGCAAGATGTATAATGTGGAATATTGCAATTAGACTACCAGATGTGGTCATGATGAATAAAATGGAACCATCAATTAGCTAATCCTGGAATGCAAATATACACACACATACACATATGTATACAGATATGTATATAGATATGTTTGCGTGTGTCTATATGCATATGTGTATGTGTATGTATATGTATATGTGTGTATATGTATATGTATATACGCACATATATGCATATATGTATACATACACATATAGGCAGCTAAGTGGTGCAGCAGATAGAGAGCTGGGCCTGAAGTCAGGAAAATTCATCTTCCTGAATTCAAATCTGGCTTCAGACACTTACTAGCTATGTGAACCTGGGCAAGTCACTTGACCCTGTTGGCCTCAGTTTCCACATCTATAAAATGAGCTGGAGAAGGAAATGGCGAACCACTCAATTATCCCCATCAAGAGACACCCAAACAGGGTCATGAAGAGTCAGACACAGCTGAAAAACAACTGAACAACAACAAAACATATACACACGTATACATGTCTATGTATAAATCCAGCCTGTGGTGATCGTAGCTTTTTTGACAGCCATCTCATTCTGTTGACTAATATTGAGATTTAAACTGCATAGTAATTTCCCCCCCTCAAAATACTATCTGGTCATATCTCTCCCATCTTGTACTTGCAAAACTGATTCACAAGATAATCGCTCCTTGGGCTGGTTCACAGGATCACAGAATGTCAGAGCTGGAATGAAAACACAATTATTGATCATTTCCTATGTGTCAAGCATTGCTCTGGGGCTGAAAATACAATAGTGAAACAGTCTCTGACATACAAAGTCTTGAAATATAGCAAGGAGAGGTAACCTATGTAGAAGAGTACAGCTACAAGATGGATGGGGAGTGGGGTGACTAGACGTCCTGTAGAGTACAGCATCAGAACTGAAGGCCAGGTTTAGGGTACACAGGGCAACGTATCAAAGCGAGGGGCAAAGCCTGAAATGCCAGAGATCACAGCTATGAACAAATGGCAAGGCCTAGAATCGATCACAGAGATTATTTGGTCCAGCACACTTATTCTCTCGTTTTGCAGTGAAGGAAATTGAATCCTAGAGAAGGCAAGTGGTTTACCCAAATTATCACAATCAGAAAAAGGCAGAAGTGCTAGTGGAAATAGCTGATCAAAGAACCGGATATGTTGAACATTTAGGAGAGAACACTTATGGGTGGCGACAGGGCAACTACATTCAAGCATTTGAAGGACTGTCACTTAAAAAATAGATCCATGTTGTTCTGTTTGGATAGAACTGGGAGTAATGCAAAGTTGTACAGAGGCAGATTAACTTTGAGTGAAGGAAAGACTTCCTAACAATTGAACTTTCACAAAGTGAAATGGACCGTGCTGGTCAGGGACATCTTTGAGACAAGGTTCAACGACCAAGTGTCCGTAACCTATGGGGGAGGGTCTTGCTCATTTAAGGATAGGATTAGAGTCCTCTGTGGCCTCGAGGCCACATTAGATAGCCCTTTACAGCTATGACAATCTAATTATGTGAGCCTGAGTCTTCTAAATCTCTATTTCTACTCTAGAGTCCTTTTTCATTATAGTATATTGCCTCATATATCCCCCCTCCCTTGCCACCTTATATGGGAAAGGTTTGCTGAAACCTTGTGAAATATCATACATTTCTCAAGAAGCAAAACTGATTTTTCCTCTGCCCTAAACCTTTATTCTTTCCCATCCCTCCTTTTTTTCTGCCCTCTAAATCTCTTGGTAAGGAAGGTCAAAGTCATCCTCATAAGTTTAAATTCACAAACTGACCTCTAAAGGCCAGATTTCAACATTCTTCCTCTCCAAACCAGTTACCAACATTATTTAAAAAAAATAAAAATGGCCAAAATAGCTGATGTCAGCTGCATCTCCTCCCTCAGTTAAATCGTTATGCCTCCATTAACTCTTTTGTTCTTAACCAGATATTTGTTTATTTAACCAATGGCATGCTGTTGCAACTGGAGGTTGCTACTAGAATCCTTTATTCCTCAAGAATTTTGCAGAGTCTGAAACTCTCAGAATATCCTTGAAGACAAGAAAGAGAGATGTGGGCTGGCTGAGTATAGACGGATAAATTAAACCCCAAAGAGTGAATCTAGACAGAGGTTTCTTGTGGGCTATCACAAGGCACTGTGACATAGCAGAAAGATTCCCAGAATGGGCATCAAAGGACTTGGGCTCGAATTTTGACTTTGCCTTTGGCTATCTTTGTGAACTTGGTTAAGTGACTTAGACTAGCCACGTTGCAGTTTTGGTTAGATTAAATGATCTTTGGGGTCCCTTATGCCTCTGTAAGCCACTCGAAAATGCAGAGAACACATTTAACTAATTTTCAGGTGACCAAAAGCTAGAAGGGATGTGAAATAAACAATATGGCATAATCGGGACTGCCAGATATTTTTTTTTAGAAACTCAAACAAAAAGCCTCCAACTATTAAGTTTAAACTGAACAGTTAAAAAAAAAAGACTATTTTACAATACCAAATAAGTTTCCACAGTCCTTGCTTAGGTCTGGCTAGTGTAGGCACCATCTGTAATCCCATCTGTAGAACAATGGTGTATCTAATGACATGAAATTTAACAGGGATATTTTTTTAAATCTTCAAAGTTAGTTCATAAAATCAATTTCACATATCTAAGATGAATGAGCCAAAGTTAGATTGAAGTTTTCTTGAAAAAGACCTTGGGGTCTGAGTAGACTGAAAGTTCAGTATAGGCAAGTGTGACATGGCAGCACACAACTCCCAACTCCAGGCCTAATGCTCTATGCCCTGCATCATCTAGCTGCTGACGTCTCTTGACATTGAATACTGTCTTATTTTCTGAGTAAAATGCTTCCAGGTAAATCTAAATCAAGCTCATATAATTTGGAGCTAGAAGAGACATTGGTGACAATCTAATCTACTAACTCCCTCATTTTGCCAAGGAGGAAACTGAAACGTGGAAAAGTTAATCCACTAGATAAAGGCCTCACAGCTATTAAGGAGCAGCAACAGGATTTGAATCTAGATCCTCTACCTTGACATTTACCTCTTTTTCCATTCCACTGTACTGCCTATTCTAAATAGCCCAGGAGCATCACTAATGTTCTCTGGCTACTTTAGGCAGCTTATGATGGATTTGCAGGACTGTGCAGTTTCTTTAATGATTTTTTTTTCTCTCTCCACTTTCTAACTGGGCTCCCTGACTCCTGCCTTTCACTTCTCCATACCATCCTTCATGCAGCTGCCAAAACAATCTTAACTCACATGTCTGACCAGGCCACTCTCTTGCTCAAAGAACATCAATGGTTCACTATTCCAGATAAGATAAAATGCAAGTTCCTTATCCTGACCTTGGAAGCCTCTTAAAATCTGACTCCCACCTGAAAGACCCCGTGTTAGGATGGTAAGAGCACTGGTTTGGGATAAGAGGATCTGGTTTTGGATGCCACACCTGCTATTTGTTCCCTGCGTGACCTGGGACTAGTCCCTTCCCCTCAAAGGGCCTCATTTTCCTCACCTATAAAATGAAAGGTATTAAACCAAATTTCTAATGTTTAAATCTAATTCTACATCCAGCTTTAAATCTTTTGATTCACGTGTTGTATCCTTTTTTCCCCACACACTGTCCCCAGTCATGTATGGTACATTCCAGATAATGTGCACTATTAGCAATTCCCTGGTCTTTTTCTGTCCTTCCCTATTATCTCATTTTCATGTGGGACAGGCTGCAAGCCTAGAATAGACTCTTACCATATTGCTACCTATTGAGAGACAAACTGGTGTACTGGATGGTGTTGGACATGGAATCAGGAACACCTGGCTTTGAACCCTACCTCTGGCACTAAGTAGCTATGCGACCTTGGGCAAGTCACTTAAATTCTTTGGGTCTCAGTTTCTTCATCTGTAAAATAAGGGATTTGCACTCTATGACCTCTAAGGATCTTTCTATCTCTAAATCTATGCTCTTATGAAATCCTCTGTTCTCAAAACTAACTCTCATGCCATTTCTTCTGCGAATTTTTTTTTTACCTTCCCCTCCCACAATGCCTGAAAGTGGCCCCTGCCCTCTCAAATTTTCTTGGAGCACTTTGTGTAGGCCTCTTTTTTCACCCCTATCTCTGCCCCACTCTACTTTGCATTATGCTTACTTCTCTCTGTATCATCTGTCCTTTAGTAGAGCATAAGCTTTGTGAGGGCAGGGACTGTCCTTTCGTATGTTTGTGTTCCCAGCACTTTGTACAGTCCCTTGCACACAGTAGACAGTTCATAAATATTTGTTGAAATCAATTGAATTAGTCAAAGCCAACATATTGTAAAAGCTTCAATATCTCTTGAGCCTCAGGACAAATTTTATTCAAATCCGCCCCCTTTTCAGCAACCTGTTTGGAAGACATGTCTAGAAAGGACTTTGCATGGGAGAGTATCCACAGCCTCTTTATTACCAGGCCTTTCAATTAGGTGAAGACCCAGACAGAAGTAAAATCCTGTACATCACTTCTTTTTAGTGAACCTTTCCCTCTCATCTTAAAGCAAGAAACAAGAGGAATAAAACAGGCGTCTTTCTCCCTCCAAACACGTCTCCCCTTCCCAAACCTCAGCTTTATGTGTATTTTATGTATTTTATATATTTCATTTTATAAAAACAGTCAGGTCCCAACCACAAGATTTTACAGATAAGAGAAAAAATCTGGATTGTGCTTCATTCAATATCATAAAGAAATGCTCTTATAGGGAGGCAGCAAGCTGAGCCAAAGCCAGACCAAGTCTGCTGACTGATCTGAAAAATGTGAATACAATTCACACTGGGACACCACATCTCATAATGTGCCATGTGTGCTAGAGTACATAATTATGAAATGTTTGCATTAAGTAACTTGGATACCCAAATACAGATGTTCTTCATTGACACTAATTGGACTTGACATCTCTTTGGCCTGCTTTATAACAGTCACCAAAGCACACATTTCCACTTTACCGTACATATTCTAAAGGAGTTCTGTTTCATATCGGGCTTATTAACAGGGAAAAACATTAGGGCCTCAGCTATCTGTCAAATATTTTAGTGAAAAATGTGCTCGGGCCACTTTGAAGGGTGGTTTGGTTCGGGCCTGACCACGGATATTCATTTGGTCCCCTTTTCTTTTCATTTAATGGGGAAAGCTATCCCCTGGCACTTTTTTTTTCTTTCTGAAAAGATGGCCATGTCAAGGTGCCATTTTTTTCCCTGCTCTTTTTTTTAATGTGTCCAAGATGTGGACTTTCTTGGAGAACATCTACAAAGCAATCTTATTCCGCTAAAGGTCTGTACTCTTTCCCCACAAATGGATTTTTGTGCTGGGGCCCACATGTCACATTTATACGTGACAAAGCCGAATGGGAACTTGGTGGCTACCTGGAGAATTTAGATACAGAACTTGTTCTGGTCTCAATTATCATGTTATTTTAGGGAAAAAAAAATAAGAACAATCAGGCCCTCATCACCTTTCTACTGGACTACTGCAATAGCCTTCTCACTGTTCTCCTTCACCTCGTCTCTTCCTTGTCTGATTTATTATACTCAGAGTCAAGTGGCACCTCCTCCATGGAGACTTCCCTGTTATCTCAGATGAAAGTGTGCTCTGTCTCCTCAAATTTTTCTAAACCTCTTTGTGTGGATCTCTCTCCTTTGCCCCTTTCATGCCATATTTATATGTATATTTACATTTGTGTTTATGTCATACTTCTTTCCTCGAATAGACTCTGAGATTGTTCAGGGTAGGAAATGTGTTGCTTTCAGTTTTTTATTTCTTTATTCTGGCACCTTTAATGTCAAGCATAATGCCTTGCTCATAGTCATTAGTAAATGTTTATTGAGTTAAACTGAATAAAATTCAGTTGCTTCAATTCACTATTCATAGTTTGGGGAGTCAAAGATTGGAACTGCCTAATCCCAACCTGTGATCTCTAGCTACTTCTTTTTCTAGGGCCAGTGCTCCAGAATTGATAATCAATGATCAAATATCTGTTAGTTCTTTTACGTATGTAGGTACTATTGTAGGAATATGGGAAGAAAAAGAGGAAAACAAGAAGATACCTATTTCTATTATTTAAGTCATCCATCCTTTCTACAAACACTTATTAATACCTACTATGTGGTAAGTCCTGTAGGGGATACAATAATTAAGAACACCGACCTCTTCCTCATAATTTAAGGTCTAGTTGAACAAATACACACATAACTGCTGTGAGCCAAATAAGTGTCCTATCAGGGATACAAAGTCCCATTAGACGTTCTGAAGAGGAAGCAACACCATTCCATTGGGATGACCTGGCCTTTAAAGGATGGCTAGGGCTTCAATAGGCAGAGAAAAGGAGAAAGGCATTCAAAGGGGAGGGAACAACGTGAACTAAGGAATAGTGCCCGGCATTAGGAACCACATTCCAGAATAATTTGACTAAAACATATGATGCCTGAAGAGGAAATCTGGGGAGTATTTAAGGCTGCTTGGTAGTCTTGGGATCAGAGCATGGCAGGGGGTTGAAGAGGTGAGGAGGTGAATGCCAGAATGAAGAGGATGGGTTAAAGAGATCAGACCTTGATGGCACTAACATGGGAAAGAAAACCCATACAACATTTTGTTTCTTTGTTTTACCTCTCTAAGGTGCTTATCAGGAAATTCTGTATATTACAGTTTTCCGAATGCTTATCTTATTCCCCTACTAGTCTGCATGAGGGCAGAAACCATGTCTTTCTAGATTTTGTATCTTCTTCAGCCTAACACAGAGTTACGCACAAGAGAGGTGTCCGGTAAATATTGTGTTGAATGAATGAAGGAACACTAGTGAATGAAATGGGTGAATGAATGAATGAGTGAAAACACTGACAAAATGAATCAAAAGATGTAGACCAAGTCTGATTTGACTTCATCAACTTTTTATTGAGGGTGGGGCTAGGAAAGGGACAGGTTGAATCCTGATTATAAACTAAGGTTCAATGTCCTACTTGTGTCCTACTCTCAATCCCCTGCTGGCTTTAGAAAGGTCTTGATTTCTGTTCCAAAGCTACTCCCCAGATGTTGCAAGGACATTCTAACTAAGGGTCAAGGGGTGCTTCTGTAACATTACCTGCATAGAAAATGTGCATCCATTTTGATTTGAGATACCCTGTCTACATGGCACGGAGAGCAAGAGCAGTATGAATGAAATGGCTGTTCTTCCATTCTTGGGAATGTCTTAATAAATCACAGTGAATTACACCAATTAAAACGTCCATCAGATAGTGATCTTGATGGGACCAAATTCAAATGACACCCCAGGATTAATTGTAGGAAGACCAGTTGAAACAGCTGAGACTGACGTGTAGTAAACTTAACAGAGACATGATTGCTGTAAGTATCTAGTATCGCGATGGCCCTTGGAAATAATGAGGTCAGCCAGATGTGATGAAGCATCATCCCTGCTTCTGGGGGAGACTGAGGATGGTTGATCCCTCCTCTTCAGAAATATTGAGCTACAGAAGGTCTGAAACCAATAGGCTGTTCACATTAACTTCAGAACCAATGTAGTGAGCTCTTGGGAGTAGAAGGCTACCAGCTACCTGAGCAGGGGTGAACTAATCCAGGTTGGAGAAATGGAGCAGCTGAAGTTTGGGATTGGGCCAATGAGTAACCACTGAACTACCAGCCTGGATGAGACAGGGAGACCCTGCTTCAGAAAAAGGCGGGGTGGAGATAAATGGAGAGCTGAGGGGAGAATGGAGGAGAGAAGGGGAATGGGGAGGAAGGCAGAGGAGGGGAGAGGACAAGGGGAGTGGAAAGAATGGGAGGGGAGAGGAGGGGAGGGGAGGGAGGGGAGAAAAGAAGACAATTGAGCAAGTAATCCAGTCCACCCCACCTTATTTTACAGATGAGGAAACTGAGACAAAGAGAGACTAAATGATTTGCCCAAGGTAATACAGCTAGTAAGTAGAAGAGCTGGAATTTCAACATAGATGTTCTAACTCTAAATCCAGTCACCCTGTCTCTAAGCTGAACTGAGGAAGCAAGAGGTTAGATTTGTTCTTCTCCACCCCAGAGGACCGAACTAAGGTCAAAGAGCAGAAGTTCAGAGAGGACCATTTCAGATGAACATAAGGGGAAAATAGATGCCTTAGGAGATAGAGAATTACCCTCCACCAGAATCTTTCAAGGAGAGTCGATGTCCACTTCTCAGAAATGCTGTAGAGTGTATTCCTGTTCAAGAAGAGTCTAAACTAGATAAACACTGAGGTTCCTTCCTGTTCCAGATGCTATGACATTGTTATATAAGATAGAAGTGGGGCAGCTGAGTGGCTCCATAGTGCACAGTGCCAAGCCTGGAGTTGGGAAGACTTATCTTCCTGAGTTCAAATCTAGCCTCAGACACTCACTAGCTGTGTGACCCTGGGCAAGTCACTTCACCGTGTTTACCTCACAAAAAAATGGAAGGAAATGGCAAACCACTACGGTATCTTTGTTAAGAAAACATCAAATGGGGTCACAAAGAGTCGGACACAACTGAAAATAACTGAATATTTACATCTAGAGAGAAAAATAGAGACATATGGGGCAGTTAGGTAGTGCAGTGGATAGAGCATCAGCCCTGGAGTAAGGAGGACCTGAGTTCAAATCCAGTCTCAGACCAGACATTTGACACTAGCTGTATGACCCTGGGCAAGTCACTTAACCCCAACTGCCTCGCAAAAAAAAAAAAAGAAAAAAAGAAAAAGAGAGAAATAGATAAATATGATCTAAGATCTGTCTTTTTCCAAGGGAAATCATAATTTCTGACCCTGCAGGGAGCATGATTAGGGGTTTGTTCCTTCCTTTGCCCCTCTCCAAGAGGGGCATTATGCTGATATTACATCTATCTTGACACCTCGAACATTGATAGTGTTGGGGCAGGAGTGGGGGATGGAGTTAATTCTGCTTTCCTTACTTGCTCTTACAGGGAGGGTGATAATGAGCTTAATATCTCCTGCTTGTTTTTTTTTTCCCACCAAACTCTTGTCACACAAATATAAATAGTGAGTACATACATTTATCCAAGCTAACCAATAGTGGAATTGTACAAATTAGAGTAGACCAAAGAATAGACAAGAGTAGAAGTGATCTTCAAGAAGATTGTGATGAGATTTCAGATCAATCGAAGAGAGAATGATCTCACTGAGGGGCAATCTGTAAGAATGGAAGTGCTAGAAGTCAAGGGACAATGTGAGGGTCTGGCTTCCAGTTACCCATTCCGAAATTCATGCTTGCCTCTCAAAACTAACTTTCTCGAGAAGCCATCTCAAGAAAGTCCCTTCCTGGTGGTAGCTAGTGGCACAGTGGATAGAGCACCGACCCTGGAGTCAGGAGGACTTGAGTTCAAATCCAGCCTCAGACACATAACACCTACTAGCTGTGTGACTCTGGGCAAGTCACTTAAACCCAATTGCCTTACAAAAAAAAATCCCTTCTCTCTCACACGGGTGCAAGAGCTGTGACCCTACGTTCTTTCAGTCAATCAGAAATCATTTCCTTTTGTGTATACAGCAAGCAGCTTCCTAGGGCTATTCCTGTGAAAACCACTCCAGGATCAGCAGAAGGTGGGGTTACACTTAAATCATTTCCAAACATGCCTTTGTCCTGTACTTTGTACACATGTGATATAAACCACCAAGAAATTTGGCAAAAAAGTCAGACAATCAGGTTGTTTCTCTGGCACTGGCAAAGCAAGCCAAGAAAGTCATTATTTGCTATGCAGGTACCATCTTCAAGGCCCCGTCCTGTGTGTCGAGAAGGATACAAACAAACAAAATGTACGTGGGCCCTACAATCCTCAAGTGTCCTAACATCCTGGTACATAAAAAAACCAAACCAGCCAATCCATTGGTAAGCTTTGTTGTTGCATAATAGTAACAACTGGCCCTCATATATTTGAATGTTTCTCTGATGCCGAGAGCAGTGTGCTTCCTAGTAGGCCAAGCTAGTATTTAGAGGCAATAAAGGGTAGAGCACTGTGTTGGGCACTGAGTTCCTTGTATTATGAAGACAACCTAAATAGAGAGGAGATAAGATGCCCTGACCCAGGACATTCATAGATAGCTACTTTACGTAGAAATGGGCCAGAAGTGGCGTCTTTCCCCTGTTGTGTTAGTGACCTGGGTGCTTTCAAGTCAACGTTGACTTGACCAGCACAGGGAGCAGATTTTGTTTGTGGTATATCATTCTGATAAACCTGGGCATGAGTTCAGGCATTCAAATGATATTTCTTATTTTTAAAAAGTATTTCAAGTACTAGATTTCCAGGCTTCTCGGCCCAGGAACCGGGAAATTGGAAAATAAGGGCAGTTTGGTTGGGATGACTTTCAGAACTTGACGATTTGAGCTAATCTGGAAGACTGTGAAGTACCCTCCCTTAGAAAGGCTAAGCCTATATTTTCTTAACTATCACTCCCTTTCAGCATCTGTCCAACAATAACAAACACTGGATCTTTTGGAGAAGGAGTGAAACATCTCAGCTTGATCACTAGAGTTTGGGAAGAAGGCTTTATGTGAATCCTCCCCTTTCTCGGCTTCTGCTGCTCAGTTCTCAGGCTGCAGGTTCCTTTGAGGCCTAATGTAATGAATGACAGGGAAATCTGCAGGCCCTTTGCACGGCATTGTCATTAAGAGCACCCCTCCAGATGCATGTTCATCCTGAGAATCAGACGGGGTTTGGCATGTTTCAGATTTTGTTATCAGGAGGCCTCTGGATAAAGGATCATGTGTTGGTCCCATGCCTTTGTCAAAAACAGACACTGAAAAATGATTCTGCTCCTTGGGGAAAAGGCATGTTTGTTATTAAGGCTCTTGCCTACAGAGACCAAGAGGAGCTGAGAACTGAAGCTATGATAGGGCCAGTTTAGGCCCCAGACAAACCAATTGTCTTCTTGAACAGTTTGGGCCAAGGAGTATTTTTGTTTGTTTGTTTTCTTGTTTAGGATATTTTACTGGAATTTTTTCAGATAATGTCCCCAATCCTATTTTTTTCTATGTGGATTTAACATAAACATAAAGAGTATTTTTATCTAAGCACAGAAATGTTTGTTGAAAAATAATGAAGACAACAAGGACGTGGAGAACAAGGCAAGCCAAAACCAAAATAAAGTAGAATGTTTTATCCAGATGATTGAGACAAATGATGTATTTTGGTAAATAAAATTGACACCATTCTTTTGATATCTACATGACTCAAAACAACCTGGACAGTTCAGTCAGTTAATGCATTGGCCAATTAAAATGAAAAATGTCAGGCTGGTTTTTTGGCATCCTGTGGAGAACATGTTAACTGGGGTTTGTGACTCATATCTTCATAATCCTGCTTCCACCTCCACTAAACTGAGGCCTCATTATGGCATGAGGGCTGCCCCGGATTCTCCAAGGTTTCACCATTCATCCCATCTATATCATATTTGTTCATAGTTTTTACATGTTGTTTGCTTCATTGGACCAGGAGCCTTTGAGGGCTAGACCTGGCTTTTGCCTTTCAATTATTGTTTCTCCAGCACTTGGTGCCTGCACATAATAGCAGGCTTAATGATTATTAATAACCAATAACTTAATAACTAGTTATTGACTCACTGACCAACAGGCTGGCATATTTCACTGAGCTGGAAAGATTTTGAGTTAGGTCACAGTGTCAGACTATGCACATTATCTAAAAACCATCTTAGTTAAGTGCAGGGAACTTTTTACCGGCTTCTCCATCAGATGTTCAGATGCTGGTTGTTTTTTCAGTCATGTCTGACTCTTTGGAACCCAGTTGGGATTTTATTGGCAAAAATACTGGAATGGTTTGCCATTTTCCTCTCCAGCTCATTCTACAGATGAGAAAATTGAGGCGAACAGCATTAGGTGACTTGTGCACAGTCACACACCTAGTAAATGTCTGAGGCTACATTTGAACTCAGGTCTTCCTAACTCCAGGCCTAGCACTCTATGCACAATGGCACCCCCTAGCTGCCCAGTTTCTTTGTAGTATGGTGAAATTTTGAGCCACATTATCTCTGAAAAACTGCCAAACATGTCACAGGATCATGCGATCGTGGGTCCATGGGGAGAAAGGAAACTGGAGATCATGTAGTCCAATCCCTTCATTGTACAGCTGAGGAAACTGAAGCCCAAAGAAATTAAAGGATTTGTCTAAGATCACAGAAGTCATAAGTGAAAGAGCCAGGGCCTGAAATCAAGCCACAGATTTACAATACGAAGGGGCCTCAGAGGCCATTCAGTACAACCTCCTTATTTTATGCTTTTGTATTTTTAATTTTTTTACATATTTATATTTCACAATTTTTTATTTTTATATTTTATATTTTTATTTTTCTTAGATTAGGGTTTTTTTATTTTATTTTTGTTTTTACAATGCAAACATTTGCAGATTTCTACCATTTCTTTAGGAAGTTCTTGCAATAAAATAAAACACGTAAAATTAATCATATGGTGACCTCATCTGAAAGCAATTCAACATTTCATATCATTATCACACTCTCACTTGTCTGTTTTTTAAGAGAAATATATTCATATTCTCTGTCTTCCATCCATACCACACTAAAGAAAAAGAAAAGAAAAGAAAAGAAAAGAAATTTCTTGTGACAAATATGAGGTAATTAGGTGGTTCAGTAAATACAGCATCAGGCCTAGAATCAGGAAGACCTGAGTTCAAATGTGACCTCAAATTCTTACTAGCTGTGTGACCTTGGGCAAATCACTTAACCTCTGTTTGCCTCAGTTTCCTCACCTACAAAATGGTGATAATAATAGTACATACCTCCCTGGGCTGTTGGGAGGGTCAAATGAGATAATATATTCTAAAGTGCTGAACACAATGCCTGGCACATAGTGGGCACTATAAAAACGTTAATTTTTATTATAGTAAAGCAAAATGAATTCTCTCAATTGCTGCTCACAAAAGTATGTGTCTCATTCTTCACTCTGAATCCATGACCTTTCTGTAATGTGCATATTTCATCATCACTCTTCCAGAATCATGAATGGTGGTTGTATGGATCCTAGCTCTTAGAGCTCTCAAATTCTTTGTTTTTATAGTATTACTGTCATTGTATAAGTTGTCCTCCTGGTTCTGCTAACTTCATTCTTTATTAGTTTATAAAAGTCCTCAAAATTATTCTTTTTTTATATTAATGTTATTGTTATTTAAGAAAATAGGAACCAAAGTGAAGTTAAGTGACCTGCCCAAGGACACAGAGGTAGTAAGTGGAAGAATCAGGACATCATGAGCTCTAGAAGCCATCTGATACAATCACCTTATTTCCTTTATTATGAAGGAAAGCAAAACCTAAGAGATTCACTAATTTGCCCAAAGTCATACAGGCAGTAAGTCTCAGAGGTAAGATTTGAACCCAGGTCCTCTGATTCAAGATTCAGTGCTCTTTCTCCTGTGCAGGGCTGGCAGAAGCTTGCACCAGTGGATGGAATCATCAGTCCTTACATGACTTAAATACATCAAAAATACTGCTTTGATACATCAAGGATCATGCTTTTGCTCGTATGTAACCTCTTTGCACAGATTGTAACGCCTCCGTACCTTAGAGGTGGATAATCAGGTGAGTTACTCTGTGTGTGAGTGAGTTTCATTCATTGATGATGAGACTCTTTAACCTGAAGTAATTTGGGCATGGGACAGCAGAGAGAAAAGATGTTACTGACACTTGATTCTAAATATTTCCAGTTTGGTGGGACCTATGTTTCCCTTCCAAAGCGTAAGTCAAGGTAACTAACAAGAAATTAATGAGGCCTCAAAACCAGACTGAAGAGATCAGAATCAATTCTTGTTTACTGGGTTGTCCATTTGCAATTAGGTAAAATGTCAATTGCTGTTTTTTGAGAAAAAAATACATCTTGAAAGTTTCATACTAGATTTGAGGATTCATTGGCTATCACATAGTTCCTACTGACTTGTTTTGATGACTTGTACACAATGGAATCTAAAACATTCAAATTAGATTTCCCCTAAAATGGACATCAACAAAGAATAGAAGGGAAAAATGTATTGGCATGATGTGTTGAGGGATTTTGTGGCCTGAAAATATTTGAAAACGTATTTTAAGAGACCTATAGCAAATGCAAAACACAGGAAGTTCACCTATCTCTCATCAAAAATGCCAAGAAACAGTACTCCGCAAAAACACCTCCTGCTCTTTAATTTCAACATCTCATGAGTCTTAAAGTTGGTCCCAAAAGATCTTAACATGTTCGTCTGTAAGCATTGACTCTCATCCCACTCAGAGTCATTATGTTTTTGATATTCATGCATCAGCAAGCTAGAAAACACAGCTGGTTCTGTATGATCTATTATTAATAAAGTTCTTAGAGGTTTTTGGTTGTTGTTTTTTGTTTGCTTTGTTTTGTTTTGTTTTGGCAGGGGTGGGGGGGGTGGAGCAGAAAGGACAAACAGGTCTGATTTCTTTTAGACCTTACTTTGCTTCTTTCATGCTAAATCTTCTTCTTCTCTTGTCCTGGACAATACTCAGTAATATTTAAAATGTTAACCTTAAGGTTAGCAAGATGGTCAGTCATCACAAAAAGATTCCATTATAGGCAGTAAAATGCATTTTGTAAAGTAGAAAAGGGAATTAAGACATTTTAGAAAGAGTAGCATTAAAGGTCTAGACTGAATTTTTCCCCACAAAACCAGAAAATTCTATCAATTAAAACTTCTCCATCTCAATTCTATTCCATTCCATTCAAATGTAATCTAATGTAGGCAAATTTAATCCACCCAACATTCAATAATGTTAAGCACTAATGTGCCTATAAAATATGAGCAGATCATTGAGGATAAAAAATAGCCTCTCCCCCCAAAGAATTACATCCTTTGCCGTGGGAAGGGAGTAAGGGGAGGGGCCAGGGATACAATATATAATGCACTCCGAATACTTCATGTATTCTAGGTTTTATTCTGCCTTGAATAATTTTAAAATACCTTCAGTAATGTGCTATACCCTATTCTCCATATACCATGAGTGATAAATAAGTAATATATAAATGCAAATGTCACTTCTATAGTAATTGTTCTCCATACTTAAGTCCCCTTAAAAATTTAATTCCATAAAAAAATCTGAAAAAGAGAAAGAAAAGAGAGAAGAAGGAAAGAAGGAAGAGAGGAAAGGAGGGAAGAAAGAAGGGAAGGAAGGAGGGAGGGAAGAATAGAAGGGCAGGAAAAATGGAATGAGGAAAGCAAGGAGAGAGGAAAGGGGGAAGGGAAGGAATGAAGAAAGGAAGGAAGGGCAGGAAGGAGGGAAGGAAGGAACAAAGGAAAGAAAAAGGAAGAAGGAAAAGGAAGGAAAGAAGAAACCAAAAGCCCATAATTTATAAATTATGGACAATAATCCATAGATAGAAATTTCTGTACAACAAATTAATTTAGACAGTCTTCTTGGACTCTATTTTTTTTGTTTCACCAAGAAAATAGATGATGATGATGATGATGATGATGATGATGATGATGATGATGATGATCTCCATCTCCTGGATTCCTCAGATTTCTTCAAGACCCAGTTAAAATCATACCTACAAAAAGCATTTTCTGATCACCCTTAATGCTGGTACTTTAGTGACCTCCATTGATTATCTCCAATTTGTCCTTTTTTTAGTTTATTTATGCACAGGTATTTGCACATTGTCTCCCAAATTAGACTGCGAGCTCTTTCCGAACAGGGATTGTCTTTTGCCTTTCTTTTTATTCCCAGGATTTAGTTCACTACCTGGCACAGGGTAAGTCCTTTAGAAATGTTTGCTGACTGGCTGATCAATGATGATGATAATGTCACCTGGTTTCTTCATTTGAAAAATGGGAGTGCATGGATTAGGTATTCTATAAGGTCTATCATCAGTATTCCATGTTCCAATACCTGATAATTTAGGAATCTTTGAGTAATAATAAGTCAAGAGGTACTAATGTGTTTTAGATGGGATCCTGATTTGCACTTTGATAGTATCAGAGTTCCAAAAAAATCTCATTTCCTGGCTTCATTAGCATTAGGTAAGAGAACACTGTTTGCTTCTTCTCCTCTCATTGCCCACAATGCACTTCCAGAGTAAGGATACGCTAAGGATCACCTCTGAAGTCTGTTTAGGAAAGGTTAAGGAAATGTTTGTTTCATGCATGGAAAGCAAAACCCTGATTAAATTGTGCTAAATCGTAAGACAGAATCAGCTACGATTATCTCCAAATAAAGTGCCACTGTCCAGACGACTCATTTGCCAGACTCCTAAAATAATCCATTTTTTTTTCAGTGACTTTGAAAAGGTTTATTGTTCCCTTTGGGTGACATAACCCTGAAGGAAGGGCACCAAGGGAGGAAGTGAAGTTGTAACTAATGGAAGAGTTTAGATTTGAAATAGAGAAGCAGAACCAGATGGACGCCTTGGGGATTAAACACAATGGCTTGATCCGCCCCACTCCACCCCTACCTCTGTGCCTGAGCACCTGTTCCTTGAGAGCTCAGGTTTTCCCCTCCACCCAAACGCCACTGAAAAGCAAAAGTCCTGGTATGAATCCTATGTGAAATTTTAGTCTGAATCATTGAAAAAGCAGCTATGTTATTATAGTGGAATGAGTGCTGGATTTGGAACTGAAAAGAATTGAATTGAAACCTTGGTTTCCCATTTACTAGCTCTGTGATCTTGGTCAAGACACTTAACAGAGTCTAAAATTTTCTTCCTGTAAGAGGAGGGAGTTGGGTTAGGTGATCTCTAAGACCTTTTCTGAGTTTGACATTCTGTCATTCTAAAGCTGCTCTGTAGCCATCACATTCAACGAACACATTAGCTTAGCTTTTCCATATGGAAAAAGGAATGGGCTACAGCATCGTCTCCCTCTAACATTCTGTATCCTGCGTTTTAAGGTCAATTCTAGCGTTCAAACAAATTTCCCAATTCGGAGGTCCCTTCAAGCTCTGGCATTCCCTGCTTCCACGGATTATTCCCTTTTGTTTTGTTTGGAGAGGAGTTGGGGAGGCTTATCTTTTACCATGGAGTGCCTGGCTACTAGTACTAGTATTACTGTTACTACTAGTACTACTACTAGTACTACTGCTACTACTAGGCTAAGGGCTAGAGAAGAGTATTGCAGCTGTTTCCAAGAAATTCAAAGAAAATGCAGTTCAGCTTGATGGAGGAATTCTGAATCCATATTATTTTTGGAGCCCTCCAGGGAAAAGTCTTTGAGATAAAGGGAAAGGAGAAGAGTGGGCAAGTGAAGATTTGTCAGAACAGGCAACAAGATGCACATGGCACCTTGTCAATTTTTAAGCAATGGAGTCAAGTTGCAACAGTTGTGATACTCCCCCCTTAAGCACTGAGGCTGCAGGCTGGTTTCCATGGCTTCTCTGCTAATTGTGACCTGTGTGTCCCAGGAGCACATACCACCAGAACTGTTACACAAATTGGTCACGGATAGCAGTTTGTGAAGCCAGATGAAAGAAGATCTAGGTGGATCCTAATGGTCCTCTTGTGGACATTGTGTCCAGCCTTAATGAAAATGAGAGCCAAATTCAAACATATTCCTGATGGAAATGTCCCTAAAACCTTCCTGGAAACCTGGATATTTAAGACAAATCAAGACAAGTCAACAAGAGTTAAGAACTTAGCATGGGAGAGGCATCCTGGTGCTGTAGGAAAAAAAAAAAAACAATGGAGTCAGAGACAGAAGATTGGATATATGGCCCGAGGCGAGTTAATCTTTCTGAGTCTCATTCCTCACCTGTAAATCGGGGGTAATGATACATGCATTGCTTATTTCAGAAGGTTCAACAATCAATATGAAGTAAGGTGCATGTTTAAATAAAGAGAGATCAGAGTGGCTTGAGTAGTTTGCAGAAGGAAACATCACTTCTAAATGGAAGACTCAAGAAGGATTTTCCTCCATGTGGGAGATAGCTCCTGAGCTGGGCCTTTAAGGAGGATAAGGATGATAATAGGCACAATTTGGAGTGGGGGACTACTTTTTGAATACCAAACTCTAATAAAAGAAGCTCACAGTTTCTTATTCAAACTAATTTCTTTTTCTTTGTCTATTGAAATGTTTGTATTGGTTGATGATTCTTAAGTTCACAATAAAATATTAACTCAATTTAAAAAAAGTTGTCAGCCTAATCAGCCGCACTGCAAACACCAAGTGAATGAAGACGCTTATTTTTTAACTGATGAAATTATAGTAGGGTAGACAAGGATTACTGGTTAAGGTCTGTAAAAGGAGAAAGCTTAGTACCTTTGAGAAGCTTGAATGTCACTGTAGAGACAAATTTAAATAACGGCAAAGTAAAGCAAGGATGCGTAACTAAATTGGCTGAGGTCAAGAACAGGGAAAAGAGAGATTCATTCACAGAAAGGAAAGATCAGTGTGAGCCAGAGCAAGCCAGTCAGGCTTCATGAGGGAATTGTGAGGTTCAAGAGAACCGTAAGATTTTTGACTAATGTGAGAAATGAGCACGTCTAAATGCTCCAGGCAGGACTATCCAATACAATTGGAATGGTCAATAGGGCTTTAAAAATTAATCGGAACTGAAGTCACGTCTATTTAAATTGGCCGGTTCAGATGGTCCACTCAATTCTCTAAGATTTTTTTAATTAACCCTGCCATTAGCAGGAGTAACAGACTTAGTTCCCTACCACATTTTCCTAAGCTATCAGAGCTGGAAGGGACATTAGAACATGGAACACCTAATATTGGAGCTGAAAGAGATTTCAGGATGTAGAAAATCAAAGATGAAGCATCCCCCCCATGTCCAACCACTTCAAAATTGGGTTCCTTTTGCCTTACAGGTATGGGAGTAAACCAAACTGCCCAATTCTATACATCGAAGGATAATTCAGCCATACTTCTGTAGATAAGAAGAAAGATGTTTCTGCAGGGGTTTTAAAAGTGCTTTCCTTACAACCACCCTGGGAGGCAAGTGATAGTAAATATTATTTACCCTCATTTTATAGGTGAGAAAATCGACTCAAAGAGTGGAAGTAGAAACAGAATATTTTCATATAGCTGGTGAGAGGATAAAGCCAGCATAGGGCTCCCCTACCTTCCGCTCCTATCCCCTTCAATGTTACTGCCATTAGAAACTCCAGACTGAATATCCCTGGACAAACCTAGGGAGACTGGATTTCCTGAAGAGATGAATCACAGCTAAGGCTGTGAGGTTATAAATGAGGTCATGGCAGTCACCCAGCCACTGCAATAGAGTTTGGAATCTGAAATGAGGTCTCCTCTCACTCAGGAAATAGAAGAGGCAGCTTGCAAAGGTGTCTGTAGACAAACTCTGCAGGGCACCAGTTGGTTCATGACTTGAACGAATTACTCATTTTTTCTTATTTTTTCCCTCTTTTTTTTTTCCATTTGTGGTTGTGTTCACAGCCACTGGGAGCAAGTAGGGGAGTCAGACTGAGACAGCCTTCCAGGCTAGATGTGGGTGGTGGGGGTGGGAAGGGGTGTAGAGCCCCTCGGGTCTGCTCCCCATTCATTGAGTCAAAAGCTGGCCGTGTGTGACCAACACCTAACTGGTCCACAGAGGCTTGCCAGCAGATTTCAAAAGTCATTTACATGGTGCAAAATGTTTTAGATTGTGATGTTTTATGTGTAATAAAGCATTCTGCACCTACAGAGTTTCCACTGATTTTTTTTTCTCTAGATTCCCAACAGTATACAGCAAAAGAAATGGGAAATGCTAAAAGGAGATGCTAACATATTTTTAAACTTCTGATCGCTCAGGAGCAATGGATCTTCTTGGAGGCAGGCTTTTTGTTAAAGGAACTTTACAAGAATGTGAACATTCACTTCCTGCACATTAAAATAGGAAAGCCACCTTGGTTAATAGTGATTGAGTTACTTTGGGCTGACAAAAAGGCTGGTTATTACGTATTTTATTCTTATGAATATTATATTGGCAACAAATGTGAACAAATAATGAAAACAACGTCACTTTTTAGTACCTGAGGTATTTAACCAAAGTATCTACCTGAGTTAGAATGGTCTGTTTTTTTCTAGGCCTCAAAGCTGCGGGTTCCTCCCCCCTGTTCTAGAGTGTTGGCCTTCTGAGAAACTAGGTGATGCAGAGGATGGAGCACTGGCCCTGGAGTCAGGAAGACCTGAGTTCAAATCCGGCCTCAGGTACTTGATACTTACTAGCTGTGTGACACTGGAAAAGTCACTTAACCCTATTGCCTAGCCCCATCAAAAAAAAAATAGAGTGTTGACTCTGGAGTGGTCTTTGCCCATGTGAAAGGTGGGGGAGAAAGAGAGGGAAGCTTCCAGGCTGGCCTTTTTCAGTCCCTTGACACCTCTGTCATTATTCTCACCCCCTTGTCTGAATAATTGTGCTATCCTCTACTCGCATGCCCAAAGTAAGTCAGTGAAATTTAAAGCTAGAAAAGACTTAGAACACACTACAGGACAATCTTATTGTTTTACATATGAGGAAATTGAGTTTAGAGGAATGAAGTGAGAAACCCAAGGTCCAGTCATATAGTCAACAGGTAGCAGAATCACCATTTGAAACCAGGTCCACTGACTCCAAATGTAGAAGGCTTTTTCCCAATGCAACATGGCCTTTGGAAACTAAGGTATTATTATTATTATGTTTATCTTTCTTCTGCTTTTTCCTCTTCTTTATTATCACAGTCAAATATTTCTGCTATGGGTCTATATCATCCCTTCCTCCCTCCTCCACAAGTACATCGAGAGTGCAAAGAACAATAGATTTGGTATTAGAAAATTTGGATTTAAATCTTGACTCTAATTACCTGTGTGTCTTTGAATAAGTCATTTCATCTCTTAAAGTCATCTGAAAAATGGAGATAGCAAAGCCTGTCTTAATATTACCTCGCACAAGATTGTTATGAGGAAAGAACTTTTATATATGTGTATATACATACATACATATATACAAATACACACATACAGCTAGGTAGAGCGATGGATAGAGTGTCAGACCTAAAATCAGGAAGACTCATCTTTCTGAGATCAAATTTGGCCTCAGACACTTACTAGTTGTGTGACCCTGGGCAAGTCACTTTACCCAGTTTGCCTCAGTTTCCTCATCTGTAAAATGAGCTGGAAAAGCAAATGGCAAACCACTCCAGGATCTTTGCCAAGAAAACCCCAAATGGGGTCACCAAGAGTCAGACACAACTAAACAACAGAAACATGTAGATATACTATATACAAACATATAACTATGTTTCTATTTTTCTGTACTTAAATTTGTATATTTATGTTGTATACTATATATGTATATATAAATAAATATATAAATATATGTGCACACACACTCATATACACACACTATATGCCTAGTGCTGGGAATACAACTATAAATAGAAAGAAAGACATTCCTTGGCTTCAAGAAGTTTATATTCTGATGGAATATGAGACATATATACATATATATATATATATATATATATATTACATATGTGGAGAGAGAGATGTGTGTTATGTATCTCTATATACATATTGTTTACATTTGTCACATATAATATATTTCTATGATATGTTTTATATATGTTTATATACAGAGAGAAGATTTAACTTTTTTATAAGAAACACTTTCCTTAACTCTATAAATTGGATACTTCAAATAAATCCAATTCCCAACAAAACCAAAATAAAATATAAGCTTTTTAAAAGAGAAAAATTAAAATTATATATAATTATGCAAAGCATATAATATAAACACATTATATATAACATATAAACAATATGTATAAACATGTATATTGTGTATATCTTAGATTTCATTTGAATGTAAGCTCCTTGAGAGCAGAAACGGTAATTGTAATTGTATTCCCAGCTCTTTAGCATAATACCTGTCACATAGTAAGTACTTAACAGATGGTTATGGGCTGAATACACTATTACTATGAGACATAATTATCATATTCTTATTATTAGTAGTACCTATAGGAATTCCTCTTCTGTATAATGTGCTCTTAAAAATTTTGGAATTTTACTACTACTACTACTACTACTACTACTACTACTACTTTTACTTCTCCTCCTTCTCCTCATCTTCCTCCTACCACCATGATTGCTACCAACAATAGTGTAACCATTGTTAAGTGCTTTATGAACCCCAATTCACATCCTTTTCACAGTGCTATGAGGTAGGCCAGGTGAGTATCTAATAGTACCTCAGTAGTTCAAGAATTCATTGTTTCCTCCACGTGGATTAGCTGGATGATGAGGATCCAAGTGCCCTGGTGTTTAGTAGGTGGTCTTTAAGAGTTGCTAGGGGAGGGTGGTGAGAATCATCTGGTGATGAGCCCTTTTAAACTTAGCTTGGCTGGACATCAAATGACAGACATACATTCCATTGGTGCATTTGGAGTTAGAATTGTCCCAGCTCACTAGAAGCTTGCTTGCCAATTTAATTCAATAAACATTTATCAAGCTCCTGCTGTGTGCCAGGCACTGTGCTAAGCGCTTGCCACAGGTATAGCCTTCATGAATCACAGATTACCTACACAGAGGTATCAGAAGGTGACTGTAATTGAGAGGATGACTATAGTTAACCATTTCAGTATCACAGACAATGCTGGAAGGCACCGTAGAGGCCTTCTAGCCCAACTTGCTCATTTTATAGATGAGAAAACTGAAACACAGAAAGGGTGAGTGATTTGCCCAAGGCCACACAGTATCTGGTAGAGACTTAGAGGCATGAAGTCGTTTGCCTAAGAGCACACAACAGGTAAATACTAGAGCTGGGGTTGAAAAAGTTCTTCTGACTCTTAAGACCAAAGCCACACCTGAACACCAGTATGGCCCATAGCCATAGGTCATGGTTAATTAAAAGAACTGCTCATTTTGTTTTGTTTTGTTTTGATAACTTTAAGGGTTAATCAAGGTAGGTATAGTATAGCAGGTGGAAAGCAAGTTTTGGACTCGGGGACACTAGGGTTCAAGTCTTGTTTCTGATACATACTATCTGTGGGATTGGACAAATCATAATCTTTCACTACTTCCAGGTAGAGCTCTAAGGTTGTAATGTGCAGAGTAGTTGCCAATTGGATTGGTGGAGGGAGTTTCCTCCTTGAGAATTCTGTACACTGATGAAATCATAAGAGAGAGAGACAGAGACAGAGACAGAGACCAAGAGAGACAGAAAAGTGGGAGAAGAGAAGGAGGGAAGGAAAGAGGAAGGGAGGGAGAGAGGGAGAAGAGAGAGAACAATTAACTGTTCTGTCTCTCATTTCAAAGTCTTTCATACTACTTGAACTCCCTAAAGGCTGTGGTTTCATGGACAAGCTAACATTGAAATGCCATTATGGTTAAATGCCTCCCTTTTTAGATTCTGTTTTCGGTTATTGATGGCTTGGTGGGAAAGCTGACAAAATTCTTCTTGATAATGACTTGTCTGGTCTGGGTCATAGTTTTTGAGGAGTTGGGTTTTCCACCTACTCTTGAATTTACTCACCACTACCACCACCACCACCGCCACCGCCACCAATACGTATCTACCCATGCCACAAATTCAACAATAAGGAGTCTCTAACACATCAACCCTGTTGCACAAACAAGCCACATGGGATATGGTTCTGTATGACCTTGAGATTTCCTGCCCACATCCAATGCATAGCCAAGCAAAAGAGTTTTTCTAAATTCTAGACTGTTTTGAGGGTTCAGTAAAACCTTTAACTATTTCTCAAACATGTGGGGTTTGAGAAAACCCCAGACTTATTTTTTTTGTCCAACCCTTCAATTTTGGTCATGTGTAACATGGGAGAAATTTAATCCATGTGTTGTGGATTCATTTACCATTAAATTATGAAATATTGTTTTGCAAAAAACATTTCATCTTACCAAAGCCTTGTTTGATAAGCCTCTTGAAGTTCCTAGAAATAAGAGCAAAGTATTTCTTAGAAGCAAGAATCCAGAGATGGTGGAGCATTAATGACCTCCTGAAACTTTTCTGAACTTGTAAATTGAGAGAACTCTAAAAGCTGAATATTGAGTAATAGTCTTGCAGTAAAATTCCATTCAACCAGTAATAACCATATTCCCAAAGTGGTTCAAGATGGATGAAAGAAAGATCCACTTGCACAAAATCATTTAGAGCAGTAATTTCTATCGTATCAAAGAATGGAATTGTTGTATCAAAGTGGCTTCCCATCACCTGATATATTGTGGTACATGAATACAATGGAATATGATTGTGCCATAAAAAAGGAAGAGTAGGATGGATTCTGAGAAACTAAGAAGCTTTCTATGAACTGATGAAGATTAAAGTAAGAATCAGTCAGAAAAATCATGTACCTAATGACCACCATAATATGATTAAGCTTCCAAACAAACTTGCGATGTTTTGTATGCTGTAGCAAATTCAAAAAGAGAAATAGCTCCTAATTGATGGAGAAAACACTGAGATATGTGTGAGGGATGGATTGGGCCAGAACTTTTCTGGGGGAGAATGAAAAAGAAAAACTTTCTAAAAAATCTGTAAGGTTGATCTTTCACCCTTGGGTTTGTAGGGGCAATGCTGTTACTACCACTCTCAGAATGTTCTAGCAGGACTTTAGAGATCATCTAGTCCATTCCATACACAATTCTCCTTCTCCCACCTACTTGCCTTTTCACAAATGTTCTGCTTCTTCCCCCTTCCCTTTCACCTTGTAAAATCTCTAATTGTCTTCTAAACACAACTCAGGTGCCACTTCCCATATGGAATTTTTTGGTGATCCTGACAGTTAATGTAAGCACAATCTCCATCTTGAAATCATCTTTAAAAAAAAAAAAAAGCTTTGTATTTATTTACTAGTATCAATGCTGTGGATTTCTTGAGACCAGAGACTTTTATTATGTTTATAGCCCCAGTACCACAAGTTACCCAAAATACATACTAAGTAAATATTTGTTGAATTTAATTGAATTACACAGGAGATGAAAGTGAGAGATGAAGTGCACTGACTAAGGTCACTTAGGTAAGTAGCAGAGCTTGCTTTTGAACCGAAGCCCCCCTCACTCCAAATCCAGCGGTCTTTCCATTCTACTGTGTTACCTCCCTATGCACTGTCCATGTAAGTGTGGCCAGGATATGCAGGGCATTCTTGGTGAGAGCACAGGCTTTCTCAGGCGCTTCCAGATGTTCAGAAGTAGGAATGATGGAAGCGGGTCTGAAAAAACTTAAGATTCTCTTCCAAACTATTCCATTACCTCCTCAGAGAAGACGGGGTCAGCAAGCATGGACAAGCAATTTGTTCAGTGGACTCCACTTTTCCAGTGAAGATAATGGAAATAACCACGCATGGTGACCTCTCTGGAATGACTTTAGTGAAGGAGAGAAGCATGTAGAAAGGAAGTTCCCCTAGGCCCAAAGGACAATAAAAATGTGCACACCCTTTGACCCAGCACTAGCACTTCTAGGGCTGCATCCCAAAGAGATCATACACATGGGAAAAGGACCCCCGTGTGCACAAATATTCATAGCAGCTCTTTTTGTGGTGGCAAAGAATTGGAAATTGAGAGGATCCCCATCCATTGGGGAATGGCTGAACAAGTTGTGGTATGTGAATGTAAGGGAATACTATTGTGCTATAAGATATGATGAGCAGGCTGACTTCAGAAAAACCTGGAAAGACTTGTGTGGTCTGATGCTGAGTGAAGTGAGCAGACCCAGGAGAACATTGTACACAGTCACAGCCACATTGTGCAATGACTAAGATTGATAAACTTGACCCTTCCCAGCAGTACAAGGATCTAAGACATCTCCAAAGGCCTCATGATGGAAAATGCTATTCCCATCCAAAGAAAGAGCTATGGAATTCAAATGCAGATCAAAGCATATTATTTGCTATTTTTTTTCCTCTTCTGTGGAGTTTTGTTTCCTCTTTCTGGTGGTTCCTCCTATTGGTTCTAATTTTTACTTAAAACATCACTAATCTGAAAATACATTTAACAAGAATGAATATATATATATAGCCTACGTCAGATTGTGCACCATCTTGGGGAGAGTGGCGGGGAGGAAGAGGGAGAAAAATTTTAAACTCAAAAGCATATGGAAGTGATTGTTGATAAATCAAAATAAATTAATTAAAAAATAAATTAAGAAAGTTCCCCAGCTTGAAAAAAAAGGGTAGGTCATAGACTTATAGAGAAAGAATCCCAGAGGCCAATTAGTCTCCCCTTACTTAATTTAGAAATCTCTACTGTGTGCCCAACAACTGATTATTTATTCTGTGCTAGAACCTGTCCTAAGAAAGGTAACTGGAGACTTTACGATGCAACCTCGTCCATCACTGGATAGCTTGGATGTTAGATATCTCTGATTGCTGCACAATTCTTCCTTACTTTGAAATCATCCTCCTTGTCACTCCTGCCCGTTGTTTTCTGAAGCTCCCAGAATAATTGTGGGGACTGCTGAGGATGGGACAGAAAAAGATGAAAGGGTTAAAACTGCTTCAAAGGCAAGATTTGAACCCTGCCCTGTGATTCCAGAGCCAATGCTTATTCCGGAAAAATGTATTATGTGGTCGAACCCTTTCAATTTATGTGAGGAAATGGGAGCGCAGAGCATTTAAGTGAATTTTCCAGACTCACACAGCTAACAAATAACAGAGAGAATTTGAACCTGAGTGCTTTGATGCCCAATTCACAGATCTTCCCACTATACCACTGATATTTTGGGGCTGAGTAGGTAATAATAATGCCTGAAGCTAGTCAAGGTTTATAAAGTACCTTACATTCGATGATTTTCCTTGAGCTTTACAGCATTTCTTCGAGATATTGTGCTCCTCATTTTGCAGATCAGGAAGCGGAGGCTAAGATAAGTACTCATAGCCATAGAACTAATAAATGGCTGGGCTTCTGACTCTAAATCCAATATTCTTCCACCTTTTCAAGATATTTCAAATTTTCACTGAATTTGTGTAACTTTTCTGTTCTTCATCTCACACTTTCTTTAATAAATAATTGATTTAATTTTTTTAATATTGCTTTCATCTACCAACATGTTGTCTCTCTCCCCTACCCAAAGAATCATCTCTTCTAATTAAGAATACAAATCAAGGGGGAAAATAAAACTAGCCAGCAAATCAACTAAATCCCACAGTGTACGTAGTGTTCCATACTCACAAGCTGACAACTCTGCCAAGAATGGAGGACGGCCCCTATTCATATCTCTTTTTCAAGCCCAAGCTTAGTCATTACACTTTTAGCACTCAGTTTTAATTTTTTATTGTTTTTCATTTTATTTACATTGTATATAATGTCACCTAGTCCACTTATTTCACTTTGTATTATTTCTTATAAAATTTCCATTGTTTCTCTGAATTTTTCTTGTTCATCACTCCTTACAACTTGGTAACATTCTATTTCATTTACGTACTTCAGTTTGCTTAACAGTTCCCCAATAGGTGGCTGCCATAGTTCTAATTTTATTTACTAGAAATATTCCTTTTAGTGCATGTGGAAATCTTCTATCTTTGCTGTCCTTGAGTTGTGTGCCTAGCATTGACATCTCTAGGTCAAAGAGTACGACCATTTTAGTTACTTTTCTTGGCACAATTCCAAACCTCTTTCCAGAATGGTTAGACCAGGGGTGGAGAACTGGTGGCCTTGAGGCTACATGTGGCCCTCTAGGCACTCTTTGACTTAATTCAAACTTCACAGAAGGTTCCCCACCCCTGGGTTAGACCAATTCAAAATTCCACCAATAATAGAGTCTTCCCACAACCCTTCCCAAAATTGACCATTCTCATTTTTGTAATCTTTGTAATATTTACCAATTTTCTGCCTGTGGTAAAACCGCAGAATTGTTTTGATTTCTTTTTCACTTATTATTAACATTTTCTCCCCTTTCTTCCTTATTCCTCACTTGCCCCATGCTCTAGTGACCTCTTCATCACACAGAGACTCAGATTCTGCCTTTTGAATTACTCAAGCCAGGATCAGTCAGTGATAACCTTTTCAGAGACAATTAACTCATGTTCTCTGTCTCCTACAGCCTCAAAGGCAAGATGGAGCCGAGATGGCTAGTCAGATGCTGAGGCCTCTATGGATGGTGTCACATCTGAAATCGCTCTTCGTTTTGAACCATTTGGGGAGTCTTTCTACAGTACTGATTTTTATCAAAAAATATTCATTTCCTCTGTTAAACTTCATTCCATAGCACCAAGGTATCTCGTTGAGCACGAGGCTTTCTGTTCTGCTGGGAAAGATTAGGAATGTAGTTTTCAGAGTCAAGCAGAACATATATCTCCATACCTCCATCTTACTCAGTCCCTAAGGATAATTTATTCACAATAATGAAAACTGTCAAACACAAGTATAACTGTGTTTCTCGTATGTGAATGATGCTTAAGGATATTAATCACTTGTACTGTGAAGGAGAAGGATCAAAGAATTATAATATAGTGATGGAAGGGACCTTAGAAGTCAGCTAGTCCAAAATCCTTTTTTTACCATTAAGGAAATTAAGGTACTTGAAAGCTAAGTGACTGGCCCAAGATCACAGAGGCAGTAAGTGACAGCTTTGGGATTCGAACCTAGGGCCTCTGTCTCCAAACCCAGAAGTTATTCCACCATGGTGCTGAGAACAAGTTAGGTTCCCCCATGTATTATAGCTTTTTGATCACTTACAGAATTAATTTACAACTCAAACTAAATTAACTGGGTTACTTAAAGAATAGTTAGATCTAGTGAACAATAGCATGGCAAAAAGAGTTCTGGCCACAGAGTCAGAAGACCTGAGTTCTAGTCCCAGATCTTCTACTTACTGCCCATATGAGTTGGGTAAATCCTTTAAAAATCTTCGAGCCACAGTTTTCTCATCTCTAAAATGAGGGGATTAGGTGAGATGATTTCTAAGGCCTCAAAGTTCCTCATATAAAAACCATTTTTTTTTCAGTCTTCAACTTAGGGAAAGTGTCTAAGAGAAAATCCTATGCAGATGCTAAAGATCATCCTTACTGATTTTCAAACCCTTACCTAGATTATTACCATATTATGTGATTGTGAAGGAAATTAGAGATATGGGAGGAGTTTACTGATGGTGAGACATTTTTCTCAAATGGCCTTCAAAGTTGGTCCATCTAGTTCAGAAAGTCCACCACCATCTTCTTTAGAAGCTTGGATTATAGGGAGAGCACTAAAGAAGCATGTGGTTGGAAAGACTGATTGGAGCTAGATTGTGAAGGAGATTAAATGTCACACTGAAGGACAGAAATTTAGACGTCAGCAGGTAAATAATGGAAAGCCGATGAAAGTTTTTGAACAGGGGAATAACATGACAAAAGAAGTGATTCATTAAAATTAATGCAAACTTTATTTAAACTAGATTGGAGACCAGAGATAAGGAGACCAATAAAGATGCCTGACACTGTCTTCCACTATCTATTCCTAGCATGCCATTCAATCCCACCAATATTTATTAAATACACACATGTGTCATATATGTATATATAATATCCATATATAACATATATTATCTTTCATATATATGTAATATCCATATATAGTGTCATTCATATGTGTATGTGTGTATGAGCATTATTTCTTTCATATATATTATATCTAATTCTTCATTTATGGTATCCTTCACATATATGAATTATCCTTCATATATATACACATATGTTATTCTTCATGTATATATATATACATAGAATCCTTCATATAAGTATATTGTTATTATGTATTATAATATTTATATTATCTTTCCTATGGGATTTAAGTTTCTTAAGGGTAAGGACCCTTTTATTTTTGTTTTTGTATCCCCAGCACCTACCAGGGTGACTTGCATGTAGTAGATACTTTATCAATGCTTATTGAATTAAATTGAATTATAGTGAGGGATCACTTCTAGGTGGGAGATAAGAAAACCTTCTTGGAGGAGGTGGTACCTCAGCTGGAAAGTGAAGTGAGAAAAGTTACAACTGATAGCAGGAGGCAGAAGCAAAGCTTTTTTTTCCCCCCGTGAATGCACAGAGCAAGATGGGAATGGGAAAATATTAGGTAACAGCAGTCCAGTATGGCTAGAACATAGACTGCATAAAGCAGACTAACACAAAATAAGACTAGAAGGAGAGTCTGGAGTCAGGTTGTTAAAGGTTTTAATTACTAGGCTGGGGAGTTTTCTCTTATACAAAGCACTGGTTCCCAACTTCTTCAAGTATTAGGATATCCTTTAAATGTAAAATATAAAAACAAACAAAAACAGCCTTGCTCAGATGCCTGCATGATAGTAGTTGTACCATTAGTATGTATTGATTAAAAAAGTACATGGGGGAAAAAAACCCTGCAATGAATTCAGTTAATACTTCTAAATAAATTTATAATTTAGCAACTATAATAGAATCTCCATCCATCTGTAAAATAATAATGATGTCTGTGGGCAAAAATCCACAGTTTGTCCTGTATACAGAAGATACTTTGATGTTGCAATGCTTTTCAATGATATAGATCACAACGGGTCCATGCCTGCCCATCTTGAGTGACGGCTGTACATATCTTTCGATCCATTTGCCACAGGAGACTGACTCATATGTTTGGGGTCATCCTCTAAATCTCTGGACATTTCATGAATGCCTTTGTAATATTCAGGCTTTCCGTTGGTTATTCTTCATTCTTGCTATTTTTTTTCCAGGTAAAAATATCTTGTATTTCCTCTGTAATTTCTTATCTGTAGTCTATTGCAACCTACTCATTCTCACCATGACCTCTCTGCTAGGCTTCTGATGACTCTGAAGTTTAATTCTTCAGAGTATAGTACTCTATGACTCTGTCATACATCATAGATAACTTCATTGTCTTTTAAGAGAAAAATTATATGGCAGAGACTTTCCAATCTTCTAAATCTCTGTTTATTATAGCCAGATCTCATGAGACTTGATGGACTTCTCATTGGCTGTCAATACCCCCTTCTGACTAGGTGTGTAGATGTGGACCTAAAGGGAATCAAGTCCAACTGAATCAATGCTGTACCTTTGAAGAATATTCTTCCCATGCTACTACTCAGTAAATTTTGTTAACGACTCTATTGTCTGTGATCCTGAACCATCAAATTCGTCTGACTCAGGCCTGGCCCAAAATCTCATGGAAAGTAGGAGTGTCAAACACAGAGCCTGCAGGTGACATGGAAGCCAGCAACACTACTAAGTAGACTGGGAACTGGACTACAATGTAATTGGGAAATATTAACAAAATAAATTAAAATTTAAAAAAAATAAATAAGGTGGGGGTTTTTAAAAGTCAATCTGAGGAAGAAGGATACTTAATTACTTCTTAGTGGACCCCACTTTCTATTTGAGTTTGACAACACTGATATAAAAGATTGATTTAGAAGGGAGAAAAATTGGTGACAGAAAGACAAATGTCCTAGGCTAATTTGAAATTGGGTTAGGCTGAGCTGATATAGTGATTCCATATTGGCCAGTCTAACCATGTGCATATTGGGGAGCTTTTTCTCCTCCTCACCATTGTATGAATTGTTCTCATGTTTCTGCTCACTTCACTCTGTATTGCTTCATACAAATTTTCCCTGTTTCCTCTGAAATTTTCTACTCATCATTTCTAAATGTAACATAGCTTACCTAGCTATTACACAATATGTGGGCATGGTCTTAGTTTCCAATTTTTTTCTATTATAAAAAGAAATATTATAAATATTCTTGTACACATAAGATCTTTTCCTCTTTCTTTGATCTCTTTGCAGGAATATGCTTCATAATGTATTGCTTTTCAGAATGGCTGGACCAAAATTTATAGCTCCAACAATAAAGCACCAGTGTGCTTATTTTCTTGAAGCCCCTCCAACATTTACCATTTTCCTCTTTTTTCGTCTTTGCCAATCTGATGGGCGTGAGGCAGAATCTCAGAATTGTTTAATTTGCATTATAAATGATTTGGAACATTTTTTGATATGGTTTTTGAGATTGGATTTCTTTATTTGACAACTGTCTGTAGGATTGACAATTTATCTATTGAACTACAATGCTTGTTCTTTGAAATTTGAATCAATTCCTTATGTATCATGAATATGAGACTTTCATCAAAGAAATCCGATGCAAAGATTTTGCCCCTAGTTACCTGTTTCCTTTCTAATTTTAGCTACATTTGTTTGTTTTGTTAGCATAAAAAATTTCTTAACTTTATATAACCAAAATGACCTATCTTACCTTGTGTGATCCTTTCTATCGCTTGTTTGGCCATGAACATTTTTTTTTCCAACCATAGATAAGAAAGGTAATAAAATATGACTCTAAAACACAAATTAAAACAACTCTGAAATAGCACCTCACACCAATCAGATTGGCTAATATGACAGAAAAAGAAAATGATAAATATTGGAAAGGATGTGGGAAAATTGGGATACTAATGCATTGTTGGTGGAGTTGTGAACTAATCCAACAGCTCTGGAGAGCAATTTGGAACTATGCCCAAAGTACAACCAAACTCTGTGTCCCCTCTGACCCAGCAATAACACTGCCAGATCTATATCCAAAAGAGAGCATAAAAAAGGGGAAAGGACTTTCTGGTGCAAACATATGTATAGCAGCCCTTTTCATGGTGGCAAAATATTGGAAATTGAGGAGATACCCATCAACTGAGGAATGGCTGAAACAACTGTGGCATACGAATATAGTGGAATACTATTGTGCAATGAGAAATGGTGAACAGGTAGATTTCAGGAAAACCTGGAAAGACTTTTACTAACTGATACAAAGTGAAATGAGCAGAACCCGGAAAAAACGTTGTACACAGATTCAGCAACAGAATGTGATGAAGAACTAAGAATGGCTCAGCTCTTCTCAGCAACACGATGATCCAAGCCAAGCACAAAGGACTCAGGAAGGAAAATGCTACCTATATCCAGATAAAGAACTGAGGTCCTCCTAAGGCAGATTGAAGCATATTTTTTGATTTTATTCTTTCTCATGCTTTTCCCCCCTTTTGATGTGTTTCTTCTTCCACAAATGTGACAAATATGGAAATATGTTTTATAAATATGGAAACATGTTAGCACATGTGTAAACTATATCAAACTATCTACCATTTTCAGAGGAGGGGAGGGAAGAGAGGGAGGGAGAAAAATTTGGGAGCTCAAAATCTTGTAAAAATGAAAGCTAAACATTTTTCTTAATATGCAATTGGGGAAAAAAGAAAATACTATTTAAAGAAAAAAAGAAAACATGACTCTACTAAAATGTTTCTATATGCTTTAGAAAAACAAAAGTATATGGGAGCTATTGGACTAGGTAAAGGTAAATCTTTAGCTATTTTATATGATTTGTTGTTTTGCATTTATTTGTTTGTTTTTATTTTTGTTTTGCCTGTTCCTCAGAACTCCAAGTTTTGGGTTGACTTAGGCCAAGTTGAATGGGGTTGGGGATGGGAGTTCCTCATATTTACCTCTTTAGCTAGTGCTCCCACCTAAGACTTTCCCTGAGCACCTTTGAATTTAACTGGGTCAAAAATTCTTCCCAGTCCTCCAGAAGTTTTGAGTTCATAGGATGACAGATTTTTGAGCTGAAAATTACCTTTTCATATAATTTCCTCATTTTACAGGTGAGAGAACTGAGACACATAGGGGTTAAGTGACTAGCCCAAGGTAACCCAGCTAATAAGTATGTGAGATTTGAATCTGATTCTGTTTGACTCCAAATCCAGCATTATCCACTACTCTACTGTCTCTATGGGTTCAGGAGTCCACATTGTGTCCCTAGGCTGCTGTCACATTGTGACACCATGAGGTTCTCTTTTCTTTTGGAGCTTCTCTGAGAAATCCTAAGAAGTTCTGCTACTGTTTACTGTATTTCATTGCATAATCATCACAGATTTTATGCCATATTTTTTTTGCAAAAAAAGTGGAGTGTGACCATTATGTGAACCTTTAAAAATTATGCCAGTATTACTTAAAAATCATTTATTACTACTCTGTTTTTGGTGCAAGATTAGGATGCATGGAATACTCGTGAATATATGTTAAAATTGGGCCAATTCACATCTTACCATATCACGTGACTTACTCATGGCAGTGTTGCCTGCCCCTCTC
This sequence comes from Phascolarctos cinereus, assembly GCF_003287225.1. Classification (NCBI taxonomy): domain Eukaryota; kingdom Metazoa; phylum Chordata; class Mammalia; order Diprotodontia; family Phascolarctidae; genus Phascolarctos; species Phascolarctos cinereus. The sequence goes on along the minus strand of NW_027555625.1, from coordinate 410,604,350 downwards.
TCTCCTTTCACCTACAGCTCTTAAATGAGTTGAGTGACAATACCATTACTACTGCTGTGCTCTAAATAAACCATGCATGTCACGGCTCACAATGTAGACTTTCTTTCTTTGAAAAACCTTGGAATTGTCTTATATTCTCCCCTCTTCCTCTACTCTTAGAATCAGGAGAGAGTTTCCTTGGCAACCAAATCCCTCATTTCTTCTTCTCAAATGCTCTGATTGGCCCTTTCTGCCCTTTCTCCCTTAACAATTGGTAGAAGGTTTAACCAGGAGAGCCTGGTCCATCTGAAAGGATGAAGACTTTGCTTGGGACTTTGATTATATTCCAACGACATCATATGAGACATGATTGTCAGGTTATCGATAGGAGGGTGGGGGAAGTGATAGGGGTAGGGAGAAGAGAAGAGAAACAGTAGCCAGGTTACTTAACTGACTCTTCCACACTTCATATAGAATAACATTTGTGTCTTGCCATTGGAGAGATTCGACTGGGTCAGGGCTATCGTTGCTTTATTTTACCCTAGGACTCTGGACCATAGAAAGGATAGGATAGATCTGTCAGAGTGCAGCTATTCACAGTGAGCAAAACACAGGGAGAAACGAGTAAAAGATAGTCATTTTCTTCCTCCTGTTCTCTTAAGGGCATAGTAGTAGGGATAGTACTGGGTTTGGATTCAAAGAATAGGGGTTCATAGGATCATAGGTTTAGAGATAGACTGTGCCACAAAGCCCATGTAATCTGACCCACAGAGGCTCAGTAGTAAGTAAAACAGGCAAGATTTGAACTGAGGTCCTCTGACTCCAAGTCCAGACCCATTTGCCACTGCACCACGTTTGTTCCAATCCTGACTCTGTTGTTCAATGTCTATATGACCTGAGGCCTGGCACATAGTGGATGCTTCATAAATGTTTACTGAATCGAATTATTTCAATTTGAGTTTCCTCATGCGTAAAGTGAGGGGTCTGGATGAGGCAACTTCTAAATCAATCCATCAATAATCATTTATTAGTGGATTAGATTTTGTGCTTAGCTGGGAATTCAAAGAAAGGGGAAAACCTCATCTCTGCCTTCAAGAAGTTCACATTCTAAGGGAAGAGAAAACATAAATAAGCAAATAACTATGTACATAGGTGGAATTTGAGCTGTCTTGAAGGAGGCCAAGGGTGGCCAAGGGGTGCTGGAACCAGCTCGAACCTTTTCCTGACTGTTAAATTTCAACATGAGTATGTACACTAGGGGTGGGGAACCTGGGGCCTCGAGGCAGCATGTAACTTTCTAGGTCCTTGGGTGTGACCTTTTGACTGAGTCTAAGCGTTATGGAACAATCCTTTAATTAAAGGGATTTGTTCTGTGAAGTTTGGATTCAGTCAAAGGGCCATACTTGAGGACCTAGAGGGCCACATTGGCTTTGAGACTGCAAGTTCCCCACCCCTGATTTGGGAATTGGTAAATGTTACAAATCAGGTTTTGATTTATTGTTTTGTTGATTTTCTAGATTTATGGAACTGATGAAGACAATGTTAAAAATGCAGATTAAACTTAAAAGTGTTTTCTGTGAAATCCCCTTTCCCTCCCACCTGTCCCTCCCACCAAGCTGGTTGTTAAACATTTACTATCATACTATTGGTTAGAAAAAGTGTTTTAAAGTACTTCTTTGAGACTGACAAGAGAGTTCAGTCAGAATTTAGCAGTTTCAGGAGACACATTCAATGATACTAAAGAGAAATGAGCACTACCTTCTTAGAACATTCAATGTAGCACACAGAATACTGAATTTGGGAGCAGAAAACCTTAGGTTCTAGGTTAGATTTTGCCATGAACTAGTGAGGTGACTTTGGGCAAATCACTTTCTCCAAGTTTTAATATTTTCACATGAAAAATGAGGAAGTTGAACTAGATGAAGAGTTCTTAACCTGGGTCTCATGGATCTCCCAGGACATAGATAGATTTCAGGGGGGTCCATGAACTTGGATTAGGAAAACAACGCACTTTTATTCAGAGAAATGCTGGTAAATATTTAACAACCAGTTGGGGAAAGGGGAACATACGCACAAAACACAATTTTAAGCTTAATCTGTATTGTTAGCATTTTCTTTATCACTTTCTTAAGCCTAGATAATCAACAAAGCAATAAATTAAGCCTCAATTTTAGTGTTTCCTGCTTTCCAGGTGGAAACGCTCACACTGACAACTTGACAATTGATTAGAGAGCAGTTTTGAGCTGGCTCCAGCACACCTATCATTTATGATTCTTCTCTTCTACATTCTTAATAAATATATTTTATTCATTCATACATTCATTGATTTTCATTCTTTCTCTCATCCTTTCCTTTCTTTTCCCTCTACTTCTTCTCCATGTTTTCTCTCTCCTGCAAACTTTTCTGGACCCACTCTTTGCTTCCTTGAAAAAGAAGAGAGAAGAGATGAGAGGAAAAAAATCATCATTACCAACAAATGAGTTAAAATGATAAACAGAATATGTGCTTTCCTTTACCTTACACGTCCATTTTCTTTGCTCTCATTTATTCTTTACAAAAGCATTTAAATTCTGCCCTTCTCCCACTACCACCTTTTTTTTTTGTCAAATCTTTCATTTTGACCTTCAAGACCTTCAAGAATTTTGGTTTTAGAGAATACCCACTCTGTGGCCCAAGAAGGAAGACCTAGAGGCAAGCTCCCCACAGGAATGCCATTTATGACCCTTCTCACATGTATAAAAAGAATAATGTATTCAATAATTTATTTATATCGATTTGTAATACATTGTTTGAAATAAACTAGAATCAGGAATCAATTTTGTGTTTGTGATGTGTGTTTGTGGGGGGTCTGTGAGTCTGTGTGTTTGTGTGTCTGTGTGTCTGTCTGGCTGTATATGTGTCCTTACTGGTAACACGTAAGGTGATTTGGGCAATCACCATAATAATTCCAGCAAATTAAGAGCTGGAAGAGCCTTTACTAATCATTCAGTACACTTCCCTCATTGCAGAAAAGAGGAGATTAAGGCCAGGAAAGGGGAAAGTAGTTGCCCAAAGTCACACAGAGAGTTAGTGACCGAACAACGAGGCGGGATTATTATTGTATATGATGTTCTCTTGGAATATTCAATATTGTGTTAGAAATCTCAGCAATAGCAATAAGAGAAACTAGAGCTTCTAACTTCAATCCAGGCTTCTTCTGTACACTCACCTCCCTCCGATACACACACACACACACACACACACACACACATACACACACACACGGACATATATATGTGTGTGTGTATGTATATATCTATCTTATATGCAATATATACATAAACCCACATATATTTATATACCTCTATCAAAACTTCTCATAATTTGTTCACTTTAAATTTTGCTGCCCCATTTTTTGGAATGAGAAAGTGTCATATTTGCTTGAAAACTTGAATGAATTTGTTAAGAAACAGAGCACACAATGATTATTAATTTTCTTTGTTCTGATGTCTTTTCCTCCCCTGGCTTCTGTAAACATACACCAAACCTATAAAACGCTAATGAAAAACAAATAAATTCAGTAAGGGAATAATCCCAGTCTTGAGGTCCCCCCCCAGTCATGGCCTGGAGTGCTCAGTTCCTGCTCACTAATTATTTCCAGCTCATTTGGAAGCTGGTAGCCATGGGAGAAGTGATTAGGTCAGAGAGGGTATTTTGATCTGGAGCATAATTCTATTGCCACCCATTGTTCTCATAATCTAACAATTTTCACGTGGACTCTGGATTTCTCTTGTATCTTTATGTCTTCTAATTACTTGCTCTCAAAACAATTAAACTTAGCGAGCTGAAAACAGAGACCCTCCCCCTGACTTCCAAACTAGTTTGTAGGAGTCGCTGACACCATCATGCTGAAAATCACATGGCAATAAACAAGTCGGTCCAACAGAGCAAAATTAGATCAGGAAATCACAGGACTTGGGTTGAAACATTCACATTTGCAGGACAAACCAGTATGCACTCTTCAGCCCACTCCAGGGTGTGACACCCCGTGCCAGCTGGCAGCACATGGCACAGGCAGATGCTCCCAGACCAGAATTACTTCAAAGGGACCATCCCAGACTAACAAAAGAGAAACCAAATTTAATTTGGTATCCTCAGCCAAGGGAGAAAACCAGGCATGCTGGTTTTATTCAGTGAGGTTCCCCTACTCCAGCATCCAACTGATTTTATTTGGAACGAATTCACAAAATGTCAACTATTTCTTAATCACAGATACAAATAGAAAATTGGCTAAATGAGAAGCAGCAAATGATGCGACAAACACAATTTTCCTCACTCAAATTTGCATGGTACTATAACCTAGACCTTGTGAAATGCAAACAGGAATTGGAGACGACAACATCAATGCCCAAAACAAAACAGAACAAGGCAAAAGCCTAGATAATGGGGCAGCTAGGTGGCGCAGTGGATAGACCACTGGCCCTGGAGTCAGGAGAATCTGAGTTCAAATCTGGCCCCAGACACTGGACACTTACTAGCTGTATGACCCTGGGCAACTCACTTGACCCCCTTGACTAGCAAAAAACAAACAAACCAGCTAATAAGAACATGGAATTTAGAATTGTACTTTAAAATAATTCCTGGCACACAGTAAACAATAAATTCTCTACTTATCGTTCAGTCTTAGAGAATGTGTAGGTCAGCCCCTTTATTAAGAAACAGGCTCAGAGAAAACAAGTCACTTGCTCAGGTTCATGCAGTATAAGAGTCAAGATTCAAACCCAGATCCTCTGATTTCATGTTCAGGGCAATTTAGGTCTCTGGGGCAAACATTAAGAATTCTGCTCCCAAAGGATGAGCAGGCAGACTTCAAAAAAAAAGAAAAACAAAAAAAGCAAACCTGGAAAAACTAACGTGAATTGGTGCAGAGTGAAATGAACAGAACCAGGAGAACACTGTGTACAGCAACAGCCACATTGTATGATCATGGACTTTAATAGACGTGGCTCTTCTTTCAGCAGTGCAATGATCAAAGACATTCTAAAAGGATCACAATGGAAATTGCTATCCACATCCAGAGAAAGAACTATCAGGGCAGCTAGGTGGCACAGAGGATAGAGCACTGGCCCTGGATTCAGGAGGATCTGAGTTCAAATCTTGCTTCAGACACATAGCATTCACTAGCTGTGTGACTCTGGGCAAGTCACTTAACCCCAATTGCCTCACCCCCCCAAAAAAAAAAGAACTATGGAGTCTGAATGCAGATGGAAGCAGACTATTTGTTCTCCTTTTCCTTTGTTGTTTTATTTTATTGCTTCATTCTCATGGTTCCTCCCATGAGTTCTAATTGTTCTTTACATCATGACTAATGGGAAAACATGCTTAAAATGAATGTATAAGTAGAGCCTATATCAGATTACAAGCCATCTTGTGGGGCAGGGGAGAGCAGTGGGAGGGGAAGAAACTTTAAAATTCAAAATCTTGTGGAAGTGAATGTTGAAAACTAAAAATAAGCAAATTAATTATAAAAAAGAATTCTACCCTCAGGAGAGGGAGAAATATAGGGAGAAATCTAGACAATGTTAAAAACAAAAGATATCAATAAAATCAATTAAAACAATGCATTTTAAAAATAACTTTGTACTCAAATCCACTTTGAAATTCATAAAGTAAAAATATTGGAAAAATAGAATAAATAAAACATTTTAAAAACAGAAGAAAACAAAAAGTAATGGAGAAGAGAACAGTAATCAAAACATTTTGTTACTACTTTGTCAAATTGTGTCTGTATGCATATGCATGTATGTGTATGTGTGTATATATGTACACACACATATATATATATACACATATTTGTATGTGTATGTACACACACATATAAATACACATCATACTCAAAAGCAGAGACATAACCTTTCTGACAAAGGTCCACTGTCAAATTTCAGTTTTTCTACAGATGAGAAAAGTGGTGGTCAGAGAAGATAAATGATGCATGCAGTTATACCAGAGCCAAAGGTAAATCTAGAGGCAGGGACAGAAGACTAGAGAGCTAGACTTGGTATCACAAGGTCAAGGCTCAAGACTTAATTCTGTCACTCTCTGGCTGCATTGCCTTGTGTAAATCAACAAACGTATATGCATTTACTAAGCACCTACTGGGTACCAAGCACTGTGCTACCAAGCACAGTCCAACTTTATAGTTGGACTATAAAGAAAGCTGAAGGCCACAGAATAGATGCTTTCTAATTGTGGTGCTAGAGAAGACTTTTGAGAGTCTCTTGGACACCAACAGATCAAAGCAGTCAATACTCAAAGAAATTAATTCACACTACTCATTGAAATGTCAAAAACTGAAGCTGAAGCTTAAATACTTTAGCCACATAATGAAAAGAGAGGACTCGTTGGAAAAGACCCTCATGTTGGGAAAGATTGAAAGGAAAAGGAAAAGAGGATGAGATGGATAGATAGTGTCATGGAAACAACGAACATGAACTTGGGACAGATTTTGAGAGATAGTGAAGGACAGAAAGGTATGGCATGCTTTGGTCCATATGGGTCACTAAGAGTTGCACACAACTAAATAATTGAACAACAAAAACAAATATATACATACATAGGTGTGTATGTGTGTGTGTGTATACACACACATTCATATGTATATCTAATTTGTGTATACATTTAAAATACATATGAGTGTGTGTGTATACACACACATTCATACGTATATCTAATTTGTGTATACATTTAAAATACATATGCACATATGCATGTACATACACTGTACATCACAGTTCATATTGTATATTTTACTCATATATTGTAATGTTTATGTTCTTTGATTATAAAATTCATAGTAATTTTCTAAAATCAAAAGAAATAACTGATACAAATCCAGCACATTAGGAGTAGAGATTAGTCACCAAAGTGGCTTCTACGACGCACACTCACTAAATCTTGATGTTTTGGGACAATGCACTGATAACTCTGACCTAGTTACGACTCTACACTCTACCGCTGAAAAGATTCTTCATTTGGGCTTTCACCCTGATTAATGAGGCAAACTCAATACAAAAGAATTAAAAAGATTTTATTATAAGTACATCAAGGTAGCGATACGTTGATGGATAGATCAGCAATAGCTTCAAGATAGAAACAGCTGTTATAGGTAACCTTAAGATCATCCAGCTAGGTCCACCTAAGCAAAAGAGGTTGCATCCTTTGCACCTTAGTTTCTCCCCAAGATAGCAAGAACATGATAATTTGCAGGTAGGGGATACAATACAAAGATACATCTCCCCAAAATGGTACAGAAAGCTACAGACTTAGTGCCTCCTTCCATACCAGAGCCTCCCCCAACACCAATTGATAAGCAGGGCTGGGAACAATGGCTGAGTCAACATAATTTTCAACACTACCACCCGATGCAGAATCCTCACAGGAATAATGGAGTCTTGTAAAAATCACATTTATCCCTAACCCTTCCAAACTGTCTAATATTTTTTTAATTCCTCACATGTGTTTAGCTCTTTACGGTTTATACATATATTATTTTATTTGACCCTAAAAACCACCCTGTGAGGTATCAAGGAAAAGCTAATATAGCCCCCATTTTACAGATGAGAAAAGTGGTGGTCAGAGAAGATAAATGATGCCTGCAGTTATACCAGAGCCAAAGGTAAATCTAGAGGCAGGGACAGAAGACTAGAGAGCTAGACTTGGTATCACACGATTGAGGCTCAAGACTTAATTCTGTCACTCTCTAGCTGCATTGCCTTGTGTAAATCAACAAATGTATAAGCATTTACTAAGCACCTACTGGGTACCAAGCACTGTGCTAAGTTCTGAGGACACAAACATAAGCAGAGAGAAAGATAGTTCCTGACCTCGAGGAGCTTACATTCTAATGGAAAAAGAATATGCGAAAGGGAGTTGGGGAGTGGGGAGAGAAGCCACCTAATCAGAGGCCAAGAGATAAAATGACGTGACTGTCAAACTCCCTGGGCATTGGTTTCCTTAATTAAATGAATATAATTATACCTGCCCTATCTAGCCTCCAAGTTGGTGGTAACCATCAATTGAGATAATGAAAATAGGAACTGCTTAATAATAAAGGGTTAAAGAAATGTAAAGTGTCGGCGTTATTGGAGCCTTCCCCACAAAAGTCTTCCTTCGATGCCTCATGGGAGGTGGAATTGGCCTTGGGTTCTCAAAGGCTCTGCCAATGGAATACAAGTTTTGTCAAGTTCTGTTGCTGAAGATGGTTCACATAAACTTCTGCAGACAGACTGTACCAGCTGCTCAATGATCAGTTTAGCAAAGGACAGAAAGACTGATTGCTAGTAGAATAGTCTTTAGGTGATGTATTTTCTAATAATAATGTTATTAATAAATAATAATAACTTATATATAATTTTATATTATGCTCAGCACTTTACACATATACCTTATTTGATTCTCACAGCAACCCAATGAGGCTTATAGATATTATTATTATTCCCACTTTACAGATGAAGAAACTAATGTGGATTGAAGTTAAGTGACTTGTCTGGGGTCACATAACCAGTAAAGGTCTGAGGTAGGATTTGAACTCAGGTCTTTCTTCTTATCTACAAGTCTAGCACTCTATTCACTATGCTATTAAAGAGCAAATTATGACTCATAAAAGAGATTTAAAACAAACTAAAATCCTCTAATGTTAAAAGAAAAACTCACTGTGTAAGTAAAATATACTAAACTTGAAGAGAAGATGAACAGAGACAACCTAAGGATCTCAGGTCTTCCAGACTATAACAGAACTAACAACATTAACAACATAATGAAAAAAAAATGGAAGAGAACTACCCAGAACTTCTAAATCTAAAAGAATAAAATTACAGTGGAAAGAATCTAGTGATTGACTCTAGAAAAAAAAATTCAAGGCTACAAACTTGAAAACACTGAGGTCAAATTTAACAATTTAGTTTAGAAACAAGTTCTGCAAGCCATCAAGAGGAAGATTTTCAAATACAAAGGAAGGGACATTCAAATAATGGAAAACTATTCTGCAGCCACCAGAAAAAGGAGAGAATGGAATAATGCTTTCTGAAGGGCAATGGAGCTCAGGATGCTGCACAGAGGGACTGTTCCTATGCATCTGAGCAAAACCATACAAGATAAAAGATGGAAGTTCAGTAATAAGAGTTTGAAACACTTTTATAAATAAAATTATAACTGAAGAGATTAGCTGCCTCTTGAATACTCCAAACAACAAAAATGTGGGACGAGTGATTAAATGCAGCAGGCAAAGTCAGTAACAGTGACAGAATGGCAACAGAGAGACCAGTAAGAAGTTTCCTTCTAAATGTGTGCAATGAGTCAGAGGTGGAGGTGGAAATCTGGTAAAGGTAACAGTGAAGAAGCAGACAGAGGCTATTATGGACGGAACCTGGCAATATTCTGCCTGCAGAAAGATCAGTGTGCGTGCACGCGCGTGTGCATACGTGTGTGTGTGTGTGTGTGTGTGTGTGTGTGTGTGTGTGACTACATTACAACATGGGAGGGTACATCAAGGTGGCAAGAGAGCAGGGGGTAGAGAGGAGTGAGTGATACACTGGGGTCATATCAAAGGCTAGCAATGAGGGGAAAGTGACCTCTGTGGTCTCAGAAAGAGAAGCGCCTACAAAAAAGTGGGTGAGGATGGATGAAAGGTTGTAAAGGGGGAGGAAGGAAAGAAGTGGGAGGGGCATCCACTGATGAATACTTCTGTGAATGGAGAGATGGTCAATGAAGGCAGTTGAGAACTTTGCACTGAATGAGGCCTAGAGAATTTGCTGCTTGAAAAGTCTACCTGTCCAAGGACGGTGGGAGTTGGAACCCCTGAAGACAACAGGCATTTGGAGGAGTGGAAGAGCATGGACACAGGGAAAATAATTCTGGCAAATATAAAATAAAAAGGTCAACAAGGGAGGCTATAGATCAATGGTGGGCTATGTCATCAGGGATGTTCCAGGAGAAGGGCTCCACCATGTAGCAGTGTCCTCTCTGACATATTCAATAATTGATGTTATTCTGGAAGTAAGGCACAATGGATAAAGGTAAGTCCTACAAGGCTGTACCAGAGAACATTTAGAGAGGAGATCCTAAAATAGATACCTTGGAAGCTTTGACTGCATGAAGAATATAAAGAAAAGAGAGAGACCAGTTCATTATAGGGGTCACACATCAGAAAAAGAGGATAAAGAGAAAGAGAAGACAGTTAATGAAGAGAGTGAGAGAAATTCTTTTCAGCAAGGGGCATATTGTGCTGACTTTTTTTCCCCTTTCCTTTCCTGGGGTGGGGAGGGGAAAGGGGCAAGTGGAGAGGGGTATGTGGGATACTATGGTGATGTAAGAAACAGAAAATATCAATGAAAACTTATTAAAAAAAAGAAAATGAGCACAGGTATTGAAAGCATTCCTGATGGAAAAAATGAGGAGAGACTAGGATTTGCTGTATAAGGGATCTTTTTAGTTGGGGTAGAATTATGATGTCCCTTCCAACTCTGAGAACTATGATTCAGCATTCAGAATAAACAATCTTTTGCAACCCAGGGCCCACAGAAATATAATGATTTGGTAAATTAAGGACTCAATTTGGATTCTAAACCATATTTCTTGAATCGATAGCCGAAGGTCATATTTCTGTGCTACCTGAAGTTCTCCTTTCTTTCCTCACCATGCCTTTCTAAAGATGTTTCTAGTACCAAATAATGTGAAAGCTTTCTTCCCCCTTTCTTCTGCAAAACTAATTCTTTCTTTGATTACAAAGTAGGAGTCTGAGGCACTAAAGCCAGCCCTCTTTGGATGCCCCCCGTTTGTCTTTTCCACATTGTGCAAGGTTGAACTGGCCTGCTGAGCGGCTTATCTGCAAGCACTTTCTAAAAACAGCCCACGGGATGTGACAACTTCTGAGAAGCAATCCCCACTTGAAGCACAAGCCACACACTACATGCAGAGCCATCTTGTTAGTCAGTTGAGGTCAAAAGACTTGCTGATTCTAGAAAACTGCTATCTCTTAGGGTCCGGTTAGAGATACAAGTGCTTCTCAGAGAACAGAGAGGCGTCTCCAAACCCTGAAGGGCCCCCTCTTCACAATCTAAGCAGCCTCGATGGTGCCCACTTCAGTTTGGGGCCTGCGCTTCGATGTCACATGTCAGAGGACCGGTCTGTCTGTTCTTCGCTATTGGGTTGGCTTTGTTGCCTCTGTGTGTGTTGGTTTTCCATTTTTTCCATTTCTCAATCTATACAAATGAAGAGTTCTGATGAGGAAATACCTACTAGGAATATGGATAGAGTCTGCATCTGTGGCTTTGGAATCTCCCAGATGCAGGAGTAGGGAAGCTGTGGCCTCAAGGCCACATGTAAACCTCTAGGTCCTCAAATGCGGCCCTTTGGCAAAGACGCACAGTCCGAGGGCCACACTTGAGGACCTAGAGGGCCACATGTGGACTCCAGGCCATAGGGTCCCCACCCCTGTAAGTAAGGAAACGCCCTGTACCAAAGCAGTTGGGCACTTTCTCTCCAACTTATATACTTAAAGAATTGCCAACACAGCACTAAGAAATTAAATGACTTCTCTAGGGTCAGATAGTCAGTATATGTCAGAGGTAGGACTTGAATTCAGGTCTTTCTGGCTTCCTGGTGTCTTTCCCTAGGTATGGGTGACTAAATAATCCTGAGAAAAATGCTGAACCTTGGAAGATACTACATGAGCTTGAGAGCTCCTGAGTCACCTGGGCAGTGAGGTGGCTCAGTGGATAGAACCAGCCCTGGAGTGAGGAGGACTTGAGTTCAAATGTGATCTCAGACACTTAATAGCTGTGTGACCTTGGGCAAGTCACTTAACCCTGATTGCCTACCCCACCCCCACCAATTTCTGAGTCAAAAGCTAATTTCTCAGCAGTAAGTTATTTCCACAATGACTTCTCAGAGAAGTGGACTACTGTCAGGAGAATTCTGCTACTGAAAGGGTTAAAAAGCCATTCCTTGCTGGCCAAAAGATCTAGACGTTGAGCTGTTCCAACAGTGTAGAACTAAACTTATATGAAATATATGTTCATCAGTCTTTCAAACTTGCCTTTACCTTAAAGGAGAGTATCATTGGTGATGGGTTATTGTTTTATGTTTTAAGTGTTCATGTTTGCTTATGAATAACACTTTAAGATTTTTTTGCAGGAGCATAAAAATAAATAGCTATTCTATACCTGGTGTCTGCTTTGTATGCTGATCAGTATTTTTAAAAGCATACCTATTACTCCCAATTTTGGGGAGACACTAGACATGAGCCATTTGCCTAATTTAAGAGATTTTCCCTGAAACTCTACAAGGGGAGCAACAAGCCAGAGTTCAAGAAAAGCCCAACTCTTCTCTCTTAGGATTCATGTGGCCCTTGGATTGATCCCAATCCAGGTGAGTCCAGAACAGCATTCTCCTCCCACCCCCGGGTGAAGCCCCTCACCCAGGCGTAGCATCATATATACTTAAAAACTACAGTGAAATTTGGGATGAAGAAGATCAAATGAGCAGTTTTAAGCACAGCCCTCAATGGCTGCTCAGCTCCATAGCGTCATGGACATAGAGGCGGAAGGGACCTTAGAAGCCAACTCTTCCAAATCTCTCCTTTTACTGATGAGTAAACGGACGCACAGCGTAATTGGATGAGTTGCCCAATGTCACACCAGCAGCAGGTGAAAGAGGCCGGTTTGAACCAAGGTTTGCATGCTTAAGGTTCTAAACATGCTGTGCAGGTGAGCAATCAACATTGGTCATATCTAGCTCATATCATGAGATCTGGCTTTACTTATGGACTGTGGTTTGAAGTTCATTATCCGGTTGTTACCAGCTGTGAATTTTCAGTGTAAATATTTACACCTTGAAAATTGGCAAACGCTGTAGATCAGGGCTTGATTTATCGTTTTGCCGACTTAAGAGAATGATAAAGAAATTGTTAACGATAAAGATTAAACTTAAAAGTATGTTCACTACACACTAAGAGAGCCAGTTTTTAAACATTTCCCAGCATTCCTCTAACTAGTTCAAAATATTTTCTGCCTCACACTCACCCTATTGGACTGCCCCAGAACCTAAGATTCGTTCCTTTATGTAAAAGGCTTATCTTCTATTAAAATTATCAATACCTTTCATCATGATATGAATTAGACTGTCAGATACTTTCCGACTTTTCCAATTAGCTATAAGCAGGTTTTTCTAGGCAGGATGATGGAGAAAGGATGAAAATATCGGACCCCTGGGTGGGAGGGATAGAGAACTAAAAGGGGGAGAGATAGGCATCAAAAAGGAAAGGAAAGCAGTCTTGGATACAAACTTCGCCTGTTACACAATTTGTCCAAGGTCAATTCTGATCCTATGGATCTGAAAAAAGATCAAACTTAGAAGAAAACAAGACTGAATACTGGCTCTACCACCGCTCGCTGTTTGTCCATGGGCAAGTGACCTAACTTCTCTTTTTTGTCTTTTTTTTTTAAATGAGGCAATCAGGGTTAAGTGACTTGCCCAAGGTCACACAGTGTTTGGTCTGAGGTTGGATTTGAACTCAGGTCCTCCTGACTTCAGGGCCAGTGTTCTATCCACTGCGCCACCTCACTGCCCCAGTGACCTAACTTGTCTCTGAGGCTTAATTTCTATTTGTTTGTTTGGTGGTTGGGTTTTTTTTTTTTTGCCTTTAAAGGGAGGGCAGAAATCTTTGCACTTCCTACTTTCCAAGCTTATTGTGAGAGAAACATGGAAACGTTAAAGGGCTATAAAAGGTGGGTCATTACTGTTTTAAGCACCACAGGGCTTCTTATCCATTCTCATTAGTTCACAGGTCAGAGAACAGCTGCCATAAACTTTCTTTGAGGGATCCTCAGAGGGCTTATTGTGTGTAGGAAGAATTCAAAGCCCAGAAACTCTGTGGAGGAGTGGAAATAAGAGGGTATTCCCCTGAGCCCGTGGAGCTTCATGGAGGAGGGGCACAAAATGCAGAGCTGAAGGTCTAGAAGAGAAAGAATTGGACAGATGTTCCATGTGCGTTACAGTGGGACTATGAGATGCTAGATGACTTAAGGCCAGAGGTGTGGTATCAGCAACAGAGCTATGGTAGAGAGTGTAAGGTGCTGATCTCCATTTAGCTGTTCAGCTCAAAGGAAGCCTGCCAAATCCTGGTCCTGGTCTTTTACAGCAGGTAATAGCACAATGTTCTGCTATCCACTTCTGGTTTATTGTAAATCAGAGGAGGAATACGGAAAGGGAACATGGGGCTTCCAGTTTGGGCATAAATGACCAAAATGACCTATCCGAGATGTTAGAGCTGTAAGGACAAAAGCAAAATAGATCCTGACCTCAAGGGGCTTATATTCTTTTGGAGGAAACAATAGGGACACATATTTTGATGACAAATCAATCAGTTTAATCAATTTAGAGATCCCGAGGTAGGAACTTCCTCCAGCACTCCAACCTACTCGGAGAGCTCCCCATGTGAGATACTGAGAGTTTAAGTGACTTGTCCAGGGTCACACAGTCATTACATATCAAAGGAAAAACTGAACCCAGATTTTCTTGACTGAGAAGTCAGTGTTTTATCCTTCTCATGTATACATTTAAGTATATAAAAAATATACACAAATTAAATACAAGGTAATTTAGGTCTGGGTACATGAAGGTGGGAAGGCTGGAGAAGTCTGGCAGCCAGAGAGGTCTAGCCTCATGATGGTTCTCCAGCTTAGCTTTGAAGGAAACTAGTAGTTCTAAAAGTCAGAGATAAGGAGGAAGTGCATTCCAGACAATGGGAAAGGCCTACGCAAAAGCAAAGAAGTAGGTAATAAAAAGTGATGTGTGAGGATCAGAAAGGACGATTTGGATTCACTGTGATAGAGAATAACATGTAATAAGCGTGGAAAGTTAAGTTGGAATCAGATGGTGGATTTTAAACATCAGAGGAGTTTCTATTTGATCTTAGAGGACCCTGGAGATCCATGAGAGTTTATTGAGCAGGACAGAGACCTGGACAGAGTTGTGTTCTAGGCATTTCAATTCAATCCCACAGTTATTGATCCAGTGTCTATCATGTACAAGGTACTGTGTTAGGCAATAAAGTTATACTAAGAGGAAAAATTAGCAAGGCTAGAAATTTTGTCTAGGACTTAGAGCGGGAAAAGACTTTAAAAATCACCTAGTTCAATTCAGTCATTTTATAAATGAGGAAAACAAGACTTAGAGAAGTTGGAGAAGATCACATAGCTAATAAATGAAAGAGCTGAAATTTAACCCAATTCTCTGATTCTGGATTCTGCCCACTTCTCATTCCATCGAGCCTTCTGTCTTCAAGAAACTGATGGTATAGAAGACAGTATGAGATATGCACAAATATTTATAATGAAATCTGAAAAAGTAGATTAAGTACACTCAAACCAATGAATTTCAGAGTGGAAAGAGACCAGAGTAGAGGAGAGTATTAAATTTAAAGTCAAAAGGCCAGGGTTGAAAACCCCTAGTCAGTCATTTAACTCTCTGTGTGATTATAGGCAAGTACCTTAACCTCTCAGAGACTCAGTTTACTTAACTGCAAAATGAGAAGAATAATATTTCATTTTACACACCTCAGTGATCCTTCCAAAGATTAAAGTGTTTTATAAATAGGAAGCATTATTACAAATAAGGCCACTACTGCCCAGAAAGGGTTTAATGACTGGCCGAAATTTTAAGGCTGCTAGGAGAAATATAAACAAACTTAAATATGTAAACAATACCACTCCGATGGCAGAAAGTGAAGAAGAATTAAGAAGTCACTTGATGAGGGTGAAAGAAGAGAGTGTAAAAGCTGGCTTAAAGCTTAACATAAAAGAATTAAGATCTTGGCAACTGGTCCCATCACTTCCTTGCAAATAGAGGAAGAAGAAATGGAAGCAGCATCAGATTTTATACTTAGGCTCAAACATCACTGCAGCTGTGAAATTAAAAGACGCTTGCTTCTTGAAAGGAAAACAATGGCAAGTTTGGATGGCATACTGAAAAAGGAGACATAACTTTGCTGATGGTGGTCCATATAGTCAAAGCTATGGTTTTTCCAGTAGCAATGTATGGCTATAAGAGTTTAACGATAAGGGAAATTGGTGACTGGAAAACTGACACTTTCAAATTGTGGTGCTGGAGAAGACTTTGTCAGAGCCCTTTGGACAGCAAAGAAATAAAATCAGTCAACACTTAAGGAAATTAATTGAGACTATTTACTGGAAGGTCAAATATGGAAGCTGAAGCTCAAATGCTTTGGGTACATAATGAGAAGATGTGACTCATTGGAAAAGACCTTGATGTTGAGAAAGATTGAAAGCAAAAGGAAAAAGGGATGGCAAAGGATGAGATGGGCTGAAAGTGTCATGGAAGCAGTGAACACGAGGTTGGACAGACTTTACGACATAGTGGAAGATAGAAGGATCTGGTGTGCTAGAAAGTTAGACACGACTGAACAACTGAACAACAACAGAGAGTTAAGTGGCAGAAGCAAAAGTCAAACACAAGTTTTCTGACAACATTCACAAAATTATGGACCATGAGATATCACAGTTGGAAAGTGAGTCAAGGTCCAATCAATATTTGAACAAGAATATGCCTAAATTGCTTGTCTGGCTTCTGTTTTAAGGTCTCCAAAGAGGACAAACTCACTGCCTCACAAGGGAGTCCATTCTATTTTTTTAATAGATTTCTTCATGAGGGCAGCTAGGTGGCACAGTCGATAGAGCACCGGCCCTGAAGTCAGGAAGACCTGAGTTCAAATCTGGCCTCAGACCAAATACTTGATACTTACTAGCTGTGTGACCCTGGGCAAGTCACTTAACCCCAATTGCCTAAACACAAAAACAAATAAAAAAACATAGATTTCTTCATGACTTTCATCCTTTAGTCTCAGTTCTGCCCTCTGAGCCCAAACAAAGCAAGTCTAATAATTTGTCTTCCTTTTGAAAGAATTGTGGAAGAATTCCTTTCTTTCCTTTGCTGAAAATCAGAATAAATGTTGCCTTTCTTATTCTCATGGCACTTCTATTCTCTATAATGTTTCAAAAACTATTCACAATGGTTCAGTAATTGTATCCATCAACATCTTCAAAAACCAAGAAGGTAGTTCATTTGGGCCTGGTGACATATACTTAGCAAACAGATAGATATTCTCCCATCGTCTACTTAATTCTCCATTAGCTGTTTTTTATTTATCTTTTTCTGATCAAAGACATTCTCTTTGGCAGAAGAAAACAGAAGAAAAATGAGTTGAATAATTCTCCCTTCTTTCAAGAATCTATTGTCTCCATTCAATATATCCAGAAAACAGTTCTGTTCCTTCTTTGAGTTTATTCTTTCCCTCAATATACCTTTTAAATCCCTCCTTTTTAAACTATTATTATGTGAGGGATGAGATGGAAACCTTCACCTCAATTAACATAATAAGAGAAAATTCTGTTGACTGAATCAAATCAACAAATAGATCAAACATGTTAGGTGCAAAAAAAAAGTCCTAATCAGTTAGCAGAGAGTGGAATACTTTGATCATTGGATGAAAACAGGTGAAGCCACACATTAAATGTCTTATAATTAGGTGAAAGGATCCAGCATACCTCTAGGCCTATCTATAACACCGCAAGCCAATTTAAAACTCCAGCAGCAAATGAGTCCAGAGGTTGTCAAATCCAGTAATGAAAGACTCCTGAGAGAGAATTATTCTTGAGGCAGGGAGAGTGATCAAGTCTTTCTCTCCCTTCCCTGTACTGGCCAGGTAATGACCTTAGAAACTTCAAAAATCTGAAATTCCCATTAATGTCTATAGGAATGTTTCTAAAGCAGCAGTGTCTGATGGCAGAATCTTCACTTGAAGTTGAGAAAAACACAAACTAGACATATCAAGGAAAGATAGCTTTAGGTTTCTGCAAAGTCACTGGTCCTCAGTCCTAGCACAGAGCTACACCTAAGGGGAACTTCATAAGAACTCCGTGAATGGAGTAAAGGATTTTTAGAAACCAGTGGCTGTGTTTTTGCCCCTCGGTCACGTTTATACTTCTCATACTTCTCAAGAACCTTGTGTATGCAATGGGAACAGTGACTCCTTAATTTGAAAGAATGTTTTTTTATAACAAATGTCCTTGTAATACCTACTTAGTAAATAACCTTTCTAAAAGCTACTTAACTCTGGCTGACAATTAATGGGACTCTGGGGCTCAACTGGAGCACCAGTAGGGGCTCTAGAACAAAACTACCAGAAACCCACAAGGTTTCAGGCTTGCCCTTTAGTATTGAGGAAAGCAGTCAGCTGCCCACTGGGCACACCGTCTTCTAGTGCTCATAACAGATAGCCTTGCACAGACAGTATATATTATATAGATTTCTTTACTCAGTCTCAAAAAGGAGTCCATTGCTCTTTTGAATTGCTCTAAGTGTTGGCTTAAGCCTAAATTTGTCTTGACACAGCTTCTATCCGTTGCTTGTAGTTCTGTCTTCTGAAGTCAAGAAAAAGTCTGATTTCTCTTTGACATGAAAGCTTTTCAAATACTCAAAGGTAGCTGTTTTGTATATCTTCATACCATATCCCTTCCTGACATATACATACCAAGTCCTGTCTTCTTCAGGCTAAATAATCGTAAGTTCTCAACTGGTCCTTCTCTAGCATGATTTCGTTCCCCTCACAACTGAGCTTGTCTTTCTTTGTACCCTCTTACCCATCGATGGCCTTCCTAAAATGGATCATCTAGAATTAAATGCAATACCTAGTATGCTGATCTGACCAAAGTAAAGGCCAGTGCCTCCCTTGTTCAGGACACTTAACCTTATTTACATGAGTTTATTTTTTTTCTTGGCAGGGAAGAGAATATCATGTTCATAGTTCCATAACTTTATAGTATTCAGAACTGGAGTCTTAGTTTATATCTAGTGGAATTCCCTTATTTTCCAGATAATGAAACTTCCCCAAGGTAGGAAGAAGCAGAATCATGATTTGAGCTGATAGTCTCCGACTCCAACTCTAAACCTCCCTTTCCATTTCACCAGATTACGTTTACATATTCCCCCTTTAGACTTCATCATGACTCCCACCACTTCCCTGATTTAGGCATTGGCAAAGGAGAGGAAGGAATTTGAGGGCACAGTGACATCAGAATAATAACTTTGTGACATCACAAATTATCAGAATAAGCTAATTAGGAAAGATTACCCAAAGCAACAATCTCCTGAAGAGGAAATGTCTGTCGCTAGGCTCGTATATTCAACTAGTTTATTCCTTAGTTCTCTAGGATTAAGCCACCTAAGATTGGGATGGGCTGATATCACAAAAGTGTCCATGCCAAAAGCTGTAACTTCTGTTTAACCTCAAGCAATGAAATAGAGGGAAAATCTGTGAGATGTTTGCACTAGTTTCATTCGATCTGAATTGGAGATTCAGAGACAGCTAGAAGAGTCAATTTTAGGCTCATTTCAAGCTAAACTCAAAGTTTAAGAGGAAGATATAGCCAACCTATATTATCCTTGTGGACATGGAAAGGAAAATATCTTTTTCAGATGTGTGGATTGGAATTTCATGTTTATACATAACATAATAACTTCAGAGCTGGAAAGTCCAGCTCAGAAGATAATCTAGTCCGACCATTTTACCTGAGGAAAAATTCTCTTTACAATATCCCTGAAATGTAGTCATACAACCTAACATCTCAGGGTGGGGAACTAAAACAGCTCATTCCACATGGGGATTGTCAGAAAGGTTTCCTTTTAATCTACCTTAAATGTTCATTGCTTTCCTCCTATTGTTCTTGTTCTGCCCTCTGGACTAAGTAGAATAAGTCTATTTCTTCTTTCATTGAAAACCCTTTAATTCAAGTTTAAATGCATGAAAATGACTATTATCTTCCCCTGCACTTTCTTCTCCCAGTTAAATATCCCTTTTTCCTTCGATAGATCCTTATATGGTTTCTCAGTGGGGTATGGGGTGTTCAGAGAGGACTAGCACCTCTTGTGCGAGGGCTTGCCAAGCCTTCTTCAGGGTTTCTCATCTACCTTTGGGAGATGTACCACTGGGAGGGTGTACCTTCACCCTCTTTCACTTCTGGCTCACTTACAATTCAAGATATCACCTTCCTGATGTCATTGGTTCTCTTTGGGAATGAAGGATGAACAACAATCTGTGAGTAGGCATTTCAACTAGGTTAGACAGGAATTGACTATAAGGCTTCTATAAAATATCAAACTAGTTTAAATGCCAGCATCTGTCAGGCTAGAGAAAATAATTAAGCCAAGATCTAAAGAAGGAATCACTTGTGGAGGTGCCAGGGCAGGGAAAGAAAACTCTGTCTCTTTCCCCCTACCCTTTGCCTGGAAAGGATCTTATGATGATCTTATAAACGTTGGAAGTTAGGGGGAATTTGAACTTCTCATCAAATCTTAGCCGCTTCACCAATATAGCAATAGCCACTATGGGTAATGTCCAAATCAGGAACTAAGGACAAACTACACCCATTTTGCAAAGATAGCTTCAAGACTGGGTAAACTGAGCCCTGGAGGAAAAGGGATCTGCCCAAGTTCACAAGCACAGAAGCCAGGGCTAAGAAGTCAGATTTCCTGAGGACCAAGCCCTTCTCCCCATCCCCCCCTCCTTATTTGGTTAAATCCAGAGAGGAAAAGGGAATGATCAGATGAGGAAATTGTGCCCCGAATCCCAGAGGGAATAATTCATTTAAAATCCTAGGAAATATTTAGCACTTCTATAGGAATTTTCACATTTTTTCCAGCCCTTCTCCCCCCAAAAAAGTTGGAACACAAAGATAAATGCCTGCACCAACATCTTGTGTTTTGTCTTGTCTTTTGGGAAAGAAACATTTCATATAATTAAGACTTGTAATGGAAAATCCAGCAGCCAGGGCAACTCGCAGCCAGGGCATAAAGCGTCTGCTTCCTCCTGCGGTTTTCAGGACAAGACATGAGCCCCATCCCACCGCCCCTTATCCGGGAGGGGAGGCGGGGGGGCCTTGTTCATAGCCGGTCCCCTTCAGACACCTGCTGCTGCCAGAGTTCTGTGTAAGTTGGCGAGCTTTGGACACTCTTCCTGCCCCTTCTAGTGATGGGGAGTCTTGTATGAAATTGGAGCCACTCCTTGCCATCGCCCTTGTTTTCTGCACCATTAATGCTTGCCTTTTGATATGCATGTGTGTGACTTCTGGGGTTGTGCTCTTACCTCAGGTGTGCTGAGAGTCCTGGGCACCAGGACTTTTACACGATGAATTTCTAGACCTATACTGTTCGTATTGCTGCTGCTATATGCCAGCATCATGTCACCAACCCATGGCGAGTGTGGTTTTCTTAATGTGACCAAAGCTTTAGGTGGTTCCCCCGCCCACAACCCCAGGCATCTAGGTCTGCTGGGCCTGAGGGCTGTCCTCTCCCTGTCACCTGAAGATAGGCTTTCCTCTGCACAGAAGACAGAGGTCACCTTGCCTGTTTCATCACTAGCTGGCCACAGTGCAGAAGCCTAGGAGCATTTTTTGGGTTTTCAGTTGAATTAAGAAAAAATTAAGACAAAAAGAGATAGCTTCAATACTCTACAAAAGGCTTAGCAAAACTCTACACTAAGCTTATTAGGGAACATCTCCCTATGTAGAGGAGAAAGGAACTTCCAGCTACTGGAGCTATGACGTATCCCTTTACCACATTTATACTCTAAGCTTGAAAACACTTTTGTGGGAGAGTACCTTTTCAGGGGAAAGTGTTGTATCAACTGTTCATACTGTACCACTTTAGTAAATGATCTCTCTCAAAAGCTAATTAAGTCCACTGGACTAATTTATATTAATTGATAATCATTGGAAGACAGCAAACTAGTGGGATGTAATGCTGAAAAAATATCCCTCATTCTTTCAGGGTTTGACTTAGAGATGTCAGTAGATGTAGTAGCTGTCCTCTGGGGAACTCTGGGAGTTGAATAAATAACTCTAGAGAATGTGCTACACAAGAATATTGAACACAGAACTGAATATACTATTCTAGCTTGGTCTGAGCAAGAGAGAGCAGGACAGAAAATAGCAAGATTCACATTTTCCATTCCTGGCCATTATGTGTTCTTAGGACTGAGCTAGGCTTTCAGGCCTGGGATCACATTTTTGACTCCCATTAGGCTTGTAATCAGCTAAAATTCTCAGGTATTTTTCACCCTATCTGTTTGACTTTTTTAAAAAATAATTTGCTTGTTTGTTTTTAACTCAAGTGTAAAAATGGCAGAGACTTAATCAGCATAAACTTATGACTCAACATTTAATGAAAATTCCTTGTTCATGAGGAATAATTTACATTTTTAATCCCCATGATGAATGGGGTTTAATGAGTTACCCACCCTTCCTGGTGCAGAGCAGACCTCTTCTGAGTCAATGAGTGGAGCAGTATGTTGGTCTGAATAGCTAAGGACATTACAGACCTGTTACTACTTTATCTCAGGTAGCTTACAACTTATTGCTCTACAGAAAGAGTTCTTAATATGTGTGTGAGGCAGGGGCCTATTTGGCAGTCTGGTGAAGCTTATGGTCTCCTTCTCTAAATAAAAAAAAAAATTTTTGGCTTTTTTTTGGTGAGGCAATCAGGGTAAAGTGACTTGCCCAGGGTCACAGAGCTGGTAAGTATCAAGTGTCTCAGGATGGATTTGAACTCAGGTCCTGCTGACTCCAAGGCCAGAGCTCTATTCATGAACTGTGCCACCTAGCTGCCCCTCAAAAGAATTTTTAACTTCATAAAATATAATGCATAGAATTAAGAACCCCTTGTTCTAAGCACTTGGGACTTCAACCACTGAGGAGTTGCCTATCTAGTTAGCATACTAGTGTCTCATTCATTAACAGAATTCATCAAAGTGCCCCACCCCCTAAGAACAGCTGTGTACAAAGAACTGAAAAAGAGTCAATATTGCATAGTGGGATGGCCTTGAAGTCAGGTAATCTGGTTTTAAGTGTTGTCTCCTTCAATTAGAATGGGAGTTCTTAAACACTGGGACTGTCTCAGTTTTCGATTGTATTCCTAGAGTTTAACACAGTGCTTGACGTGTGATATTGCTTAGTAAATGATTTTCTGTTCCATTCTTTTCCATTTGATTTTTGTCTCTGAACACATACTGGTGGTGGGATTATGGGATGGTTTCTCAACCTATCAGCTTCTTTTGTACCATAAGCTAAGGATAAATTATCTCTATCACTCGAGGGTGCTTTCTTGCTGTTTAATGAAAGTATATGTTTGAACCAAAAATGAAAGAAAGGAGAGAAAGAAGGAAGGAAGGAAGGAAGGAAGGAAGGAAGGAAGGAAGGAAGGAAGGAAGGAAGGAAGGAAGGAAGGAAGGAGGGAAAAAGAAAAAGAGAGGAAGAAAGAATAAATGGAAAAAACGAAAGACCATTCAACTATAAGATTTTGCATTCATCCTTACTGAAATTCATCTCATCAGACTTCTCCTGTCCTTCTTATTTATGAATATTTATCATGACTTTATCATAGGCAAGGGGATAAGGACTGAATTTATGGATTTCATTGCTAATGCAGAATTCCCAAATGAGGAAACTCCCTCTTCTACTGCTGCCTGACTTACCCTATATTAAATACACCTGTCAGCTTTGTCATCTGCCAACTGAATAAGAATACCATCTATGCTTTCAGCTCTGTCATTGATTAAAATGTGGAACAGAATCGGATCAATAGCCCAGATATCAGTATGTTCAATGAGCTTGGCCTTGAGATTTCACCCTCAAAGTTCTGCTTGGTAAAAGCTGTGAATTATCTACCAAAAAGAGGGACTTGGAAAGTAGTCACAAGTCAAAACATTCAGAATCTGATCCTAATTCGTTCCAGTTCTTTCTTCCCCCACAGACACCCCAGAATGACACATCCAGTTGGCTCCCCTCTTTCCCTTTCACCTCTGCAACAGAGATGAGATCTTCAAATAGCCATCCCATTAAATAAGAGACTAACGTTGCTTGGACACAGATCTTTAACATTGAACCAAAAAGAAAAGAAAAATAATGAAACATTTAGCTATTTGCAAGTGTGTGTTTTGGAAGAGCACAGTAAACTTTCTAGTAAATTGCTTCTAATTATAGGAAACCTGCCATTGGCTTCAGAAAGCCAACCTAGTCTGATTCCAATTCTTAGTTCTTGGCAAATGCTTTTCTGTTTTCCAACATTATTTCAGTTGACTTGGTTTGGTGACAAAGCATTAATCAACCCAGCCTCAAAGGCAGGAGTTCCAGAGGCAAACTTAGGCAAAGAAGATGCCAGTGAATGATATCTTGATAGCTTTTCAAGAAAAGTGGCTGAGGGAATCAACATGCCAGATGTTATCTCCTCACATTCAATGCTTATGGATGGGGGTTATATTATTCATTCAGGACGCTCCGCCTCCCATTTCTGTGCCTTGCACTGGCTGTCCTCCATCACCTGCATCACTGTCCTCCGTTACTGACTCCCTCCTCTCCTCCTTCTGAATCTCTCTCTTCTTTCACACATTGCTCAAGATACACCTTCTAAATGAAGAGCTTCATGCTTCCCTCGCATGGTGTTGCCTTCCTTCTTGATCTACTTTGCATTTAACTATCTTGTCTTTATTCCTGATGGACATCTATCCAGCCATCCACACCCATCTATATATTTCTAGAGATGTATGTGTATATATATAAATATACATATATACAACCACACACATGTCTATATATACATGCATATATACATACACACACAGAGTGACAAAGGCAGGTAGGTGACATGGTGACTAGAATATGGAACTTTGATTCAGAAAGATCTGAGTTCAAATTCAGCCTCTAATACTTACTATCTAGGTGACCCTGGGCAAATTGCAACCTCTCTCGGCTTAAGTTTCCTCACCTGAAAAATTAGGATAGTATTAGTACCCATCGTACAAGATTGTTGTGAAGATTACATGAGACAGAATATGTAAATCACTTTATGAACCTTAAAGTGCTATGTAAAAGCTATTATTATTGTTATTGTTTTCTTCATCATCATCATCACCATTATACATCCTTGTCTTCTGCTTTGGAATATCAGCTCATTTTAGAGTAGAGATTGTTTCATTCAATTTGTGTGACCAGCACCCAGGCACAGTGCTTGACATACAGAAGTTGCATAATTATTACTTCTAAGTTAATTGATGTTATCATAGACTTTGAGCACAAAATGATCTCTAAGCACCTCATCTCCTTCTTATAGGTGAAGATACAGAGGTCCAGAGAGTATACCTGACGTGTCGAAATTGGCAGAGCAGATCATCCCCCACTCTTCTGCCCACCAAAGAATATTCTTCAATTATGAAAGCATTAAGCAATACCCTTGCTAAATGTAAACTGCAAAGGAGGGAGCGATAGGGACATTGGGTATAAAAACCCAGTGAAAGGGGATGCCAAGGAGCGATACCTTGGTACTTCAAGAAAAGTGACTCAGTGAATCAATATGCCAGATGGCATATCTTCAAATCTAATGTTTACATGGGAGATCATAAGATTCTAGGATCTGTTCTGGTGTTGTTTGGCACCTTCGGTCCTTCGGGAAAATTTTAAAATTGGCTGGTTACCAGTTACAGAGGAATTTTTATTTTGGCAGAGAGCCAAATAAGGGATTGAGTTAATGGATTAAAAAAGTTCTTTATACTTCCATATTCCCTTCCATATATGAGAGAATTTAGTGGAAAATTAAATAAAATCATCCCAGGTTTGATCCTCATGGGATACCATTCATTCCACCTGGCTCCATAGTCTGATGCTTTCATTGAATATCACTTTAAAGATACTACTTAAAAGGGACACAGTGCGATCCAGACAATAAACAATAGCTTTTGCAGTAAAAAATGATTCCTATTGAATGATAGATTCATAGAACGTCAGAGTTGGAAGACACCTTAGAATACTCAGAGAAGAGCTGGGAGGGTCTTTGAATATAGAGCTAAAACAAATCTGACCAGGACCATCTAGTCCATTCCCCTAAAAGAAATAGAACACTAGAGAGGTCAAAGTCACTCGCTCACCAGTGATCCTAGAAAAACTAATGTTTTCTTAATGCTAGAATTAGCAATTTTTGCACCTGGATCAAACTACTTGAAATGCAACCTCAAGTTAGTCGCATAGGGACGGGGTAGAGCAGAGAACCATGTAGACCATGAAACTGTTAATGGGGATACCTGAGGAGGGGAAGGGAAAAGGCGTGGGCTAGGGAGGCAGGCTTCATTTAGAGTGTAGCTGTCAGGGGAAAGAAGTGGCCTTGGGGTAGCTTCCTATTTTAACTAATATTTCTTGAAAACTTTCTTAAGAAGCAGCTAGATGACTCAGTGGATAGGGTACTGGGCTTGGAAGATCTGAGTTCAAATCCAGCCTCAGATATTCACGAGCTGTGTCGCCTTGGGCAAGTCACTTGACTTCTTGTTTGCATTGGTAGCAGCCAGGTGGCTCAGTGGATAGAGTGGGTAGCCTGGAGTCAGAAATATCTGAGTTTAAATCCAGCCTCAGACACTCATTATCTGTATGACCCTGGGCAAGTCACTTAACCTCTGCCTAATCCACTGGAGAAGAAAATGGCAAACTACTCCAGTATCTTTGCCAAGCAAACCCCATATGAAGTCCTAATATTGGACAGGACTGAATGGAATAACTAGCAGCTTTCTCATGCAACTCTCTAAGACTTTTGCAGAGCAGGTGCAGAGCCGTCTGCATTGGTAGAAGGAGTTTCATTGCTAGAAGTCCCCTATACCGAGGAAATCACAGATCTAGTCCAATAAAACCATTTCTTGCTACCTCATTGCTAGCCATGTGCCAAGACCGTGTTTCTATGCTCTTGAAGTATTTAAAAATGCCACTAGCATCCTCCCTCTGTTGAGCGCTCTGGAGCAAATCTCGGTTTTCTCGATGCTAGTTAAACCTCTGGGTTTTATGCAGAAAACCTGGACCCAACAAGATCTTGATACCTTTTAAACCAAATGAGGATATAAAAGGAAGTTCCCATATGCTCACAGGCTTAGAGTCTATAACAATTTCCAGAGATTCAGCAGTATCGATTTCACCCCCAGGAGTTCAGCTTGGGTAGCTTGGAGTAGAGGTGCTCAAGTGGAATCGCCCTCTAGGCTGGGTCAATTGAGTGCTCATCTGAAAGACCATTAAAAGAGCCTCTCATAATAGCTCTGTCAATATGGACTTTAAGTAGAAACTGCCACTTTTGTTTTGAGAAAACAGAAAAAGTGGGAAGGAAACAAGAGGTCTCTGAAAGGAAAATGACATCGATCCTTTGACACTTTCATTTTCTTGTGAAGTGAGAATTCTATTGCTCTATGAGGCTGCAGGGGGGTGGGGTGGGGGAACCTTGGCTCATTGGGCGGGTGCTTGAGTGGGCAAGCTCAAGAGGAATATTACTTACACTGGAATGATGACTTATGGTTTCATGTCATAAGATCACAGCTTTAAAACTGGAGAAGACCTCATTTCACAGATGAAGAAGCTGAGACCCAGGGAAGTTGAAAGGTGTCCAAGGTTACACAACTAGTATGATTTAGAGCTGGACTTTAGGGATGATCTAGTGTCCAACGGTTCTCAAAGTACGGTCTGAGGAACCTGGGTGTCCTGGAGACCCTTTCAAGGGGTCCTTGAGGTCAAAACTATTTTCATAATAATGCTAAGAAATAATTTGCCTGTTAAAATATTTCTCCCTTTTCCAACCACATATCTGTGTGAGGCTGGATTTTGTTCGCATTCTCTAACCAAAACAGCATATGCGACCGATTGAAAGCAGAAGCAGATATGGGAATCCAGCTGTCTTCTATTAAGTCAGACGTTAAAGAGATTTTTTTAAAAAGTGCCATTCTTCTCACTATTTTTTTAATTGTTTTGGAAAATATTTATATTCACATGTAGTGGATGTGTTATTGCCCTTTTCAAATGAAGTAGTAAATATTTTAAAAATTCATCATTTTAAAATTTCTAATATGATAAATACTGATTGCTATAACCTATATAAACAATAGTTCTTTGGAGTTCATAATAATTTTGTTTTGGTTAAAAAGAATTCTGAGAGCAAAATGTTTGAGAACTCTGATTTAGTCAAAGTCCTACATTTTAGAGAGGAGGAAATTGAGGCCAGCATGAGGGGACTGGTCCAAGATCACACAGCTAGCAAAAGTTAGAAGCTGATTCAGACCAGGGACCCAGATTGCAAATCCAGTGCTGCCTCCTAGCTGTAAGCCCCAAATCTGTCATATTCTTTTGGCTGTTTCATCCCTGAAGCAGTTAAGAGTTGAAGTTTGTAGGGTGAGGGGAGGAGAAGACAAGCCTCAATGCCTTACTACTTTATCAAAGCAGAAACATCTTCCGCTGGATTGGAGTCAAAGTCTCGCTTGACCTTTAGGGGTAAGTGCTGCCCGAGGCTGTCGTTTAACAGAGCACTTTGGGAATGTTTGGGTCCTTTTCCCCTTTCTACCCAATACTTAATCTGCTTACAAGATCTCCTTACACTATGACCCCTTGTGAAACCGCCTCTTTCAGGAAACCTGGAGGGAAATCTCTTCCCATATTAGACTGGTTTCTCAATTACTCACAGAGTTGCTCTCAGTTTTCTAAACCTCCCAGGAAAATCAATTTAGTAGAGTAAGTTTGGTTCAGGGGAAACTAAACGATCACAATTGCGTCCAGTCTGTAACTCTGCTATGATGAAACACCCCTGAACTTGCCAGACTCTGAATCACAGTGCCTCCAAAAATGCGCGCAAATCAACTACAATACGCTGTACACATAACAGCTAGCATTTCTATAGAGCTTAAGTTTTGCAGAGCTCTTTATAAATATGACTTCAGGTTATTCTCATGACAATCCTGGGAGATAGGTGCTTTTATCAGCAGCCCATTTACAGAGCAGGAAACTGAGGCAGATAGCAATTAAGTGACTTGCCCATGTCCACACAGTTAGGAAGTGTCTGAGGCCAGATTTGAACTCATCAGGTCTTCTTGACTTCAAGCCCAACGCTTTACCCACTGTGTCATTTAGCTGCCCCAAATTTCCATCACCAGTGTAGTGTTTTTAGTCCCAGTCACTTTTTTTCTTTTTCAGTAGCAAGAGTAAGATAATAGGCTCATGAGATTTAGAGCTAGGAAGAGGTATGACAGATCATATCCAACCTACTCATTTCATAGATAGGAAAACCAAGGAGCAGGAAAAGAATAATGATACTAAAACTTATGTTCATGCAGTTCTTTAACTTTGTAAAGCATTTAACCCCTGCTTCTCACTCACCGTCAGTGCTTATTTATTTTGCACATAACTTGTACTTACTCCTCTGTGAATATGTTGTAGTTTCCCCCAAGGCCAGTAGAATCCTTGAGAGCAGGGGCTGTCTCACTTTGTTATCTCCAGCACCTAGTAGGTATGTAGAAACCATGTAACAAATATTTTTGAATCAGTTGATCTTGCTGGTTTCTTATAACCACCCTCTGAGATAAATAATATTAGGATCATTACCATTTTACAGATTAATGTTTGAGCCTTAGAGAGTAAGTGACATAAGCATGGTCACAGTCACTGAAACAGGATTCAAACCCAAGCCTTTCTGACTTAAGGGTACTTTGCTCTAAGAGTTTTGAAGAACCTCACCTCAATAACAAGAGTTTGTGTAATAGCATATGCTATGTTGACCATTCATCTTTGTCATGAAGAAGCTATTGCCCCCACATAACCAGTACTTTCTCACAGGATCACAGATCCAGAACTGGAAAGGACCTCAGTGGCCAACGAATCCAACCCCTTCATTTAACAGCTGAAGAAACTGAGACAGAGGAAGGTTAAGTAACTACCCCCCACCCCGGCCCAGCTAATAAAAAGTGGCCAAAGTGGGATATTAGCTCAGGTCTCTCACTCCAAAGTAATTCCTCTTCTCCTTGCACCACATTGCTTCCAAATCTAACTCATAAGAGTGAAGAAACAAACAGCCCCTGACTTCACCATCACTCATAAGGGTCTGATTTCCATGGCTGAGAACTCTAAAACCCCCTTTCTGATGACACCCTGCTAATCTTCCATTTTTCCTCTCTTTCTCACTTTCCCCTCTTTCTCACCTTCCTTCTAACTCACTCCTTCTAAACCTTTTCTGGTTAAAACCAATCCAGGAACCTCTGCATGCCTTGGGAAGATACCTATTCAGGGTATTTCTAGGCACTGTAAAGTCAAGCCTCTACTATTTATAAGAGCTGTAAAACATGGCACGTACCAGAGCCCTTTTCTCAGAACACGGAGTTAAAAGTTAAGCCAGAAAACCCTGCTAGACTGTGAGGTTCTTGAGCATAGGGACTGTCTTTTATCTTTCTTCATATTCTTAGCACTTAGCCCAGTACCTGGCATATACTAGGTGCTTAATAAATGATTATTTTATTACTTATTTACTGACTGAACAAAAAAGTGGAAGAACAAGTGAGTACCTCCAGGATAGAAAGAGACTCAGTAGTGGACTGTGTGTCTTATCCAGGCATCACCTGAGAAAAATGCAGAAAGACACTCCTAGGATGGCCATTCAGTGATGCACTTTTTTTTTTTTGCAAGGCAATCAGTGTTTAGTGACTTGCCCAGGGTCACACAGCTAGTAAGTGTCTGAGGCCAGATTTGACCTCAATGCTCCTGACTCCAGGGTCGGTGCTCTATCCACTGCACCACTTAGCTGCCCTACTTTTTCTTTCTTTCTTTTTTTTAAACCGAAAGAATCCTTAGATTGTCTTCTAGGGAATGGAAGACCTGCCATCTCCATCAATGGAGACAGGACCCACACCAATAAAGTCATGGGTTGAAGCAAGAGTAACTGGCATTTATTCTATAGGGCAGGCTTGGTTTGCAAGGCTTTAAGCCCCTTCTCTTCTTTAATCCTCCCAACAATCCTTTTGGTTAAATAAGTATC
This sequence comes from Phascolarctos cinereus, assembly GCF_003287225.1. Lineage (NCBI taxonomy): Eukaryota > Metazoa > Chordata > Mammalia > Diprotodontia > Phascolarctidae > Phascolarctos > Phascolarctos cinereus. The sequence goes on along the minus strand of NW_027555625.1, from coordinate 410,573,453 downwards.
ACAGGTATCATTATTCCTAATTTAGAAAGGAGGAAATGAGGCTCAGAGAAAGTAAGTGATCTGCCCAGGGTCACAAAGAGTAGAAGAGTAGAGGATTACAATTATAGGGTTGGAAGAGAGCTTGGACACAGTTTAAGCCAGCCTCTTCATTTTTATAGATGAGTAAACTGAGGCACAGAAAGGATGAATGACTTGCCTGAGGCAACACAGGTCTTAGGTGACAGGACTTGGATATGAGTCAAAACCAACAGACTTCAAGCCCAGAACTCTTTCCACAATACTATTTTTCCTTTTGTAAATCAAGGGTTGAACGTTTCAGAACCAGCATTTGAATGCTCTTCTTTCTTGAGTCTCCATCTACTGCTGTTTCATTGTACCCCTCTGTCTACACCTCCTCCACAGCCTTGAAATCTGGAATCCAACTGTGTGCCATGGATTGGACATACTTGCTTTAATTTTCCACATCATGATCTCATCTCCTCACTTGCCAGCATAAGCTCAACCTGAGAAGGGAAAAACCTGGATGTTGGGAAACTTGGGATGTTTTTTGGGCAGTCTTATGAGTTCTCCATAAAGACAAGTGTTTGGACCCCAGATTGGAGCTTTGTTATGTTTAATTACAAACTGGCTCCTGGAAAAGTGACAGTCCCATAGCCAAGGAAACATGGCACCAGGGAATCTGCAGATTCACAAAAGTGGAATGTTCCTAGGAGGCTTGGTGAAAAAAACAAAGAGTAAAGAGCAAATTTCCCAACTTGGAAAAATATGTGGCTTGTTTTTCCATTTTAGGTTTATGGAATCAACACCTGGTGTAGCAATTAGAAAGACCATAGTCATATTTCTGCACATAATAGTGTCTTACTTGTGAATATAGGAGGAAAGGAAGGAGGAAGAGGGACAAAAACAGGAAGAGAAAGAAGAGCAAGAGGAGGGGGAGAAAGAAAAGGATGGAAAGGAGGAAGAGAAAAGGAAGAAGGAAGCAGAAGAGGAAAAGGAGAAAGAAGAGGGGGTAAGTGAAGAAGGAAGAAGGAGATGTTAAAGTCTACAAAGCCTCAACTTCACTATTGGCATAGACTTTCTTCCTGTGCCAAGGACTATGGTGTCCATGTGGATGTGTGGTAGATGGAGCTTTACGATGAGCTACAAATCCAGGTTTGTTGTTCAGTTGTGTCCAACTCTTCATGACCCCATTTGGGGTTTTCTTAGCAAGATACTGAAATGGTTTGCCATTTTCTTTTCCAGCTTATTTTACAGATGAGAAAACTGAGGCAAGCAGAGTTAAGTGACTTGCTCAGGGTCACACAGCTAGTAAGTGTCTGAAACCAGATTTGAACTTAGGAAGATGAGTTTTCCTGACTTCAGGTCTGGCACTCTATCGAATGTAGCACCTAGCTGCCCCCAAATCCAGCTGCATCTCTCCAATTTCAAGTCAAGAACATAGTTCTTCAGTAATTTCTTGCCACTCTCACTAAAGAGTAAGTGACTTATCCTGAATTTACCCCAAAAGGCAATCATATATGAAACTTGTTTCCATTCATGTTATTGAAATTCTTCTATACAGAATGTTCACTTATTGCCAGGCCAAGGAATCCCTGCAAAGAGAAGGGAGGAGAAAATTTCATATTGTAAAAGAATGATGCCAACATTTGAAAATATGCCTTGAAAGAATGAAAAATTCCTGACCACATATGGGGCAATGCTTCAGAGCCTCCAAGTGCCTTAGAGTACATCTAGTTAAAAATTCTCATTTTATAGATGGGTAGACTGAAGCATAGAAAGGGGAAGTGGCTTTCTCTCGGTCATTCAGGGTAATACTGTTATAACTTGGACTAGAACCCACTGTGGAATTGCATTGACTTTTCTTGAGCTTTACAGGGCAGAATCACAGAATAATAAGAATGGACCTTAAAGACAATTACAATCCATCCCCATCATTTTATTTGGTGTGTCAATCTATCGCATCTGCTTTTGGAGAATTTGTCATTTTCATTGAGTAATAAAACCAGTAAATGAGAGTAAAGCAATAACCATTTACTTGTGTTTTAACTCATAGAAGGCAAGGTGATTGACATGAAACACCCATGAGGGTGAGGGCAATGGGGGCAGGCAATGATAAAGCGGCATCAGAGTTGCTGGGTCATCAGAGACATGTGAGAGATGATCTCTCAGAAGCGAAGCCTCCTCAGGGGATCAATGGTTCTTGTTAATATTTCTTGATTGTTGCTTTCAAAACCCTCCCCCACTCAGATCCTGTTGTTTTAAATGCTTAGCAGAAACAATAAGTCCTGCCCCCAACCTGAACTGCTTGCCCTTGCAAAACTTCCCGCCTTTTCTTGTCTCTGGGCAAACTTGTGTAACTACCTTTGTTCTAGATTTCTGTGACAAGATTGTGCCCCCTGAAAGCCCAGCCAATAGGATAAAGGGAAGGGGGTTAGGGAGGAGGAACTCGCTTTACGGTATAAATAAGCCTTGATTTCCTTACTGAGCTCGTACCCTCCTGGCCTGAAATGGCGACTAAGAGGGTACCCTTTCTCATGAGAAAGCAATAAACTCCTTTCCACTTTCAAGGTATCTAAGTCTTTTTTTTTTAATTTTTGGGTAAGTGGTCTCTGTCCCACACAGAGACAAGGAAACAACTGGATCCCCAGAGAAGATGGAAATATCTGCAACCAAGGGCATGGGGGGAAGAGGTTGGCTGTTGATGGTGGCTGGGGTGGGGGTGGGGTGGGAGTTGGGGAGTGTTGGGCCTGTTTGAGATGAATTGTAGCTGAGGACACACCCAGTGTTAGAAGAGGGTTGATGACCCAAGGAGAAGCAGCCAATCCAAACTGGTGCCCAGGTTAGCCACATTATTTTTGTCCTCCTCATTCACCATGATCATGTCTGTATCCTACCCCATATGACACACTCACTCCCAGATGTGGAAGACTGTCAGGTGTTTGAGGGAGAGGGCTGACACACACAGATTTTATAGGTTTCCCATCTTTGATGTCACAGGCAGATAGATATTAATTAGCTAGAAAGCTGGAAGATTCCAGCCACGTAGATTTCACATATGAGTAGTTCTAGAAAATAGACAGGGCAGGACTAATAGGTAGATGGATAGGAATATGTCTGAAGCAGAAATAGCCCATCACAAGAAAGGCTAGACAGACCCAATAATCACAACATTTTTTGGACAACCACACATGAAAACTGAGGCCCAGAAAGGAAAGATATTGACGGGGGTCACTCATAAAATGAGAGGCAGATTCAGGACTTTAACCTGGATGTCCTGAAGCAAACCTAGTGCTCACTCTATTTCTATCAACTCACCTTTAAATCCAGAAAGCCATAAATATATTGTAGTGGAAAAACTAAGAACTCTGATCTGTGTATTGTAGGAATCCTTAAGTTGTCACATTCTTAGCAAATTCAGTAGCATTTATGAAGAAGTTTCTTATTTCTAAGAAATATTTTCTGGTGATGAATGCCTTTGCCCACCCCCATCTCCACTATAGGGTTTTTCCTCCCTTCCAGCTTCCCTTTTCACTAATTTAATTCAATTCTATTCTATTCAGTCCAATTGAATTGAATTGAATTGTCCAGAAGAGTTGATATAGTGAGAAGAACACTTGATGTCTGAAGATCTGGATTCAAATTCTGGCTGTACTACGCTATCAATGTGACTTTGGTCAAGACTCAGCTTCTCTGCATCCATTTTGTTACCTTAGTGGAACTATAGGACTGAGAGATCACAGCTCTAAAGTTATGAATCTAAGAATTTCATTCAATTGAGCCATATTTTATTAAGCACCTGGCATGGTAGATTACCATAGAAAGCAAGGCTACAATGGGGAAATCCCTGGGGGGAATTTATAGAGGGAAATAACCCCTTTTTCTTTTTCATAGAGTTGGTTGCATCCAGTTTGATAAGAACAAAGTATATTTTATGCTGGGTTCTTCCTATCTCAGTTTGGAATCTGAACTTGGATTCCTAAAGGGCTGGTTTAGAATCCAAGAAAAACATTCCCAGGTGGGAAAAGTACATCTGCTGGTATCAATTTTTTCCCTACACATACCACACATATATCAAGAAAGATGATATCGTATAATCCTATCTATCAAGCTGTCATGTGCATCATATTAATACATCAGATCAATATGCAAACTACCTCCCACCAGGTGGATTCTAAAGTTGGCCACAATTTCACTAGTTCAAGGTCTTAATCACAAAGCACCCACATCAACTTTCAGTAAGGCATCATGGAAAGAACACTGGACTTGGATTCAGAAGACCTGAATTAGATTCCCTCACCTTGTAAAAAAAGGAAGAAAGGAAGGAAGGAAGAAAAGAAAGAAAGGAGAAAGGGAGGGGAAGAAGGAAAAGAGAGAAAGGAAGGGAGGAAAAAAAGAAAGAAAAAAGAAAGGAAGAAAGGAAGCAAGGGAAGGAAGGAAGAAAAGAAAGAAAAGTATAGGGAAGGAAGGAAAAGACAGAAAGGAAGGAAGGAAAAAAGAAAGAAAGCAAGGAAAGAAAAAAGAAAGAAAAAAGGAAGGATGAAAGGAAGGAAGAAATGAAAGTAGGAAGAGAGGGAAGGAAGAAAGGAAAAGTGAGAAAGGAAGGAAGGAAAAAAGAAGAAAGAAAGAGAGAAAGAGAGAAAGAAAGAAGAAAGAAAGAAGAAAGAAAGAAAGAAAGAAAGAAAGAAAGAAAGAAAGAAAGAAAGAAAAAACAGTAGTTAGAAGAGGAGACAAGCTAACATGCCTAGAAACTCAGAATATTAAGTAAGATGATTTAAGCAGGAGCTGTCTAACTGGATTACTGGCAGCTAGAAGGTGAGGAAATTAAGTTGTAGATGTGTTTATGTATCTAACACAGCTCATTTTTCCATATTTTCTTGACTTTTGGACTAGATTCTGCCAGATTCTCCACCTTCCAGCTCTGCACGACACCTTCCAAAGCTTGATGGGAGACCATGCTCCCCCTCCTCATAGCTTTTCTCCAAGAAGATTAAAGTCTACTCCCCAGCTTCCAACGGCAAAAACTTTAAAGGGCACGTGTCTCTGAAAACCAACCCAACCTGACCCAAACCAGCACCAGAGCAATTTAATTCATCTCAGTGAAGGACACATGAATGAAGTACTTACTGTAGACAGTGCTGGGTAATGTGGATATTGCATAGACCTTGCTTCTAAAGAACCTACAATCTAATGCAGGCAGGGGAGGGTACAAGTACACAAATAATAACGATAGAAGATGAGTGAGATAATGGCATGGGACCAGTTCAGGCAAAGTACTGGAAAAAAATTAGAGGAGGGAGAGAGAGCCTCCCTTGGAGTGTGGGTGAGGCAAAGAGTGCAGAGAGACTTCCTGTGGAGGTAGATAGGGACTTCAACAGATGGAGATGGACCAAGCAGGGGGGTGGGGGGGGAAATGGTTTGAGCTAAGGCACTAAGAATGGAAGAGAGAAAGTGATCAAGTTTAGTTGGAATGGCATAATAAAGTAAAGAAAGTAAATAAACACAAAACAGGAAAGGGAGGTTGATATTATGGAATACTAGAGTCAGGGGTTTATTCTTTAGGTCACTGGGCTCAAACAGTGGAAGCTAGAGTCCCTAGGGGGATGTGGCCTTACGCCAAGGGTTCTGTGATAAGCCAGAGTGTCAGAAGATGAGTCCCCTCCCACTCTCTAGATGATAGCCAATCCTGGGACTTGTCTGCAGTACGACCATACCTACCTTCAACATTCCCCTATTGGAACTTGCTCTCAGATCTCAAGCATAATACAAAAGTCGGAGAAGGATGTGGCTTTGCTGTTCCATATCCACTAAAACCTTCTTTCCCCACCTCATCCTATTTTGAGACTAATGTTCCTCCCTTTCTAGATATAACTTACTCTGCAGCCATTTTTCAAGGGTTTCCTCAAGGCAAGCCTGTGAAAAGATGCAGGGTAAATGGCAGATGTCTACATCAATGCCAACCTGCCTGGTTAGTTATCCATTGCAACTGTTTCTCACTTGTTCGCCAAGTGGAATCCTGTTGTCTTCTTTAAGTTCTCTCCCTGTCCTGGGAAACCATAAAAATGGAACAACTTTGTTAGCTCTATCCCCTAGGCAGGGATCTTTCTCTGACAATTTTTTTTTTAAAATTTAAATCTCTCCCTCCTCTTCTGGGCCTTCCAAAGAGCTTCCCCCCTCCTATCCACTCTCCCCCAGCTGTATTAGAACAGTAATGCATACAGTTAGTATTGTGAGTAGTGAGCAACTTTTTATCACATTTGCCAGCTTCAAAGACAAACTTAAGATTTAAACTCAGAAAGGTGAATGAAGTTTTTTAAGAAACAAAGGTAAAATGTCCTCTTCTACCAAGAAGACATCAAATGTAAGCCTTCTCCTCTTGGGAGAAGAGAAGAGAAAGGAAAGAGAAGAAATGAAAAAGAGATTCATCGGGCCTCATCTCTACTCAAGAGAGTTTCAGCAATAATGACTCTGCCCTGACATGCCTGGAGACCTCTTCCATACTCTATCATGGTGGCAACATCTCAGTGGCTTCGTCCCCAGCTTCTCAGCTTTTCTTCTTCCCACAAGGGAAGGTTTGAAGACACATAACACTTAACTTTGGGTTGAAGGGGCTAATTTAGGAGTCCAGATCAACCCAGTACACCAAGCCTAAGGACAAACCTCCCCAGGGATTAAGGAAGAAAATAAAATCAAAATTAGCAAGCATCCATGGATCTTTAGAGTTCTATTTGACTTGATAATGCTTCGATTAGGCAGGAAAAAAGTGTTAACATGTGCAAAGCACTGAGGTAGGTGCTGATGATACAAAGACAAAAATCAAACAATCTCTGTCTCAAGGAGCTTACATTTTAATCTTTCTATCTTTTTTTTTCCTTTCAATGAGGCATTTGGGGTTAAGTGACTTGCCCAGGGTCACACAGCTAGTAAGTGTTTTGTGTCTGAGGCTAGATCTGAACTCAGGTCCTCCTGACCAGGGCTGGTGCTCTATCCACTGTGCCATCTAGCTGCCCCTATGGATTAATTTCTAAAAAAAAAAAATTCTAACTGTAAAATCTCATGATCCTATGGTCTTACACTAAAAAATAAACAAACCAAAGGTGGAAAAACACAACAAACCCTACATTCAGGACTAGACAGGTATCTGCTGACTGGACTATCCAGGTGGGTAATGAAGTGCAAACTGTCCAGTTTTGCGAATTTGAATTATAACGTAGATCCGCTGGAATGCTTCACCTTGCTCACCTCCAAGAAAATGGAGGGGTAGGGAATTAAATAGTCAGCTTTCAGCATGGAATTGTGAAAATGTGGCTGAAACTCTACAATGGTAGAACAACCAGGGAGCTCAGGTATTAAAATATTACAGTTTCATTAATAATAAGAACAGCAGGAGCAGCTAGGTGGCACAGTGGATAGAGTACCGGCCCTGAAGTCAGGAGGACCTGAGTTCAAATCCTGCCTCAGACACATGACATTTAACTAGCTGTGTGACCTTGGGTAAGTCACTTAACCCCATTGCCTAACCAAAAATAATAATAATAATAATAACAGCCATAAAAATGGCGATTAACTTTTTATACAATACTTTAAAGTTGAGGGTCACTCAAGGTGCAATGGAGAATGCTTGTTGAATATCAGAGACTTTGACATATATATAATGATGAATTATACAGGAGAAATGGCATGAAAGATGTTACCAAAAAAAGTGTATGACCAAAAAAGAGTATGGGCCAATGGCAAAGCAAGAGTGAGGCAAGTGGGTGTATAATCCACATGTTCCTTTTGTGTCCATGCAACGTCCAGACATCTGGGGAATGCTTTCAAGCAGTACTTCTGTGAAGACATGGACAAGAGCTGTGTGGGTTGGAAAAATAAAGGCGAGTCAATATCTGCAATAGTGATGACGGTGACAATGTTAGCTAGCATTTATACAGCACTTTAAGGTTGGCAAAGCACTTTAAAAAGAGTATCTCATCTTCATCTCACAAACACTCTGGGAAGTAGATGCTAATAATTATATACAAGGAAACTGAGGTAGAGGTTAAATGATTTGTCCAGTATCACATGGCTAGCAAGTGTCTGAGGCTGAATGTGAATTCAGGTCTTCCTGACTCCAGATCTAAAGCACCATCCACTACACCACTTACATTCATTAGATGAGAGATACGCTAAAGTCTTAAAGCAATTCCTTTTGGGGACAGCTATGTAGTGCAGCAGATAGAGCACCGGCCCTGGAGTCAGGAGGACCTGAGTTCAAATACGGCCTCAGACACTTGATACTTACTAACTGTGTGACCCTGGGCAAGTCCCTTAACTCCATTGCCCAGGGCCCCCTCCACCCAAGAAAAGAGAGAAGTTTCTTTTTTTTAATGTATTATTTATTTATTTTTTAACATTTTTTTAAAAAAAATTTGAGTTCTGAGTTTTCTCTCTCTCTTACATCCCTCTCCAAGAGAAGGTAAGGAATGTGATATCAATCATATATATAAAATCATGAAAAATATATTTCCATATTAGTCATGTTGCAAAAAAAAGGCAAGTACAAAAGAAGAAAGTAAAAAAAAGCCTTAATCTGCATTCAGTCTCCATCAGTTCTCTCTCTGCAAGTGGATAACATTTTTCATTATGAGTCCATTGGAATAGTCTTGGATCATTGTATTGATCAGAATAGTTAAGTGATTCACAACTGATCATTGTACAATATTACTGTTACAGAGCACAATATTCTTCTGGTTCTGCTCACTTTACTTTGCATCAGTTAATATAAATCATTCCAGGTTTTTCTGAAACCATTCTGCTCATAATTTCATATAACACAATAATATTCCATTATGGTCATATAACACAACGTGTTCAGCCATTCCCCAATTGATGGGCAGCCCCTCGATTTCCAATTCTTTGTCACCCTAAAAAAGAGCTGCTATAAATATTTTTAAGTGTGAAGATCGTTTTACTTTTTTCTTTGATCTCTTTGGGATACAAACCTTGCACGTGGTAGTGCTGGGTCAAAGGGTAGATCTTTTGGTCATAGTTTCAAATTGCTCTCCATAATGATTGGATTAGTTCACAATTCTACCAACAGTGCATTCATGTTCCCATTTTCCCACATGCCCTCCAGCATTTGTCATTTTCCTTTTCTGTCGTATTACCCAATCTGATAGCTGTGAGGGAGTACCTCAGAGTTGTTTTAATTTGTACTTCTCTAATCAACAGTGATTTAGAGCATTTTTTCGTATGATTGTAGATAACTCAAAGAAGTTTCAAGTATGAAAAGTGTTTTATGTGTATAAAGAGAAGAATGAAGGGGATGGATGACATTTAATTTCAGAAGTGTATCTTGCAGAAACTTATACTCGAGCTCAGCCGCTTCCGGAACAAGACGTAAGAGATCATGTACTCAGAAGGAAGATGAAAGTGTGAGAGGGGTAGCTGCTGGTGTAAGAGAGAGAAAGGGAGGTACAGCTGGAGACCAAAAGGTGGCAGGTTCCTGCTGCGTGTTCGAGACTGAAAGAGAAACGGTAAAACAGAGATTGCTTCAAGATGTTGCTTCTAGTATTTTAAAACTTAACCTTTAGTTTAAATAAATATTGTCTGCATATATTTTGTCCTTTCCCAGGGAATTGGGGAGCTCTGAGCGTTTTAAGGGAATATAACTTTCTGGTTGCTTTGGCCATGGGTGTGCAGGGAAGGGGCTGAACACGCTAGCTCTATATGAATCATTCTTTTGTTATTTAACTTGCTTTTATAGTGTAATCTATGCCTCAAAGTCCATTTGCGTGGAACTTTCCTTATTGATGGATTGATTATTCATCCTGTATGATGACAGCCAGAATTGTGAGAGATTGGGAGACACGAGAGACCTTGGATCTTCTGATTTCCAGCTTCTAGAAAGAAGCATACAGTTCCAGACTCTTTTCAGGTCCCTGAAGTAAGAGAAAAACTGGGGAAAAGCCAACAAGGTGATGGCTCCTCTATATCGAATAATCAATCTCCACCAATGAGGAGACTTCCATGCAAATGTCCTTTGAGGAGATGATTAGATTAGCTTTGCTGACCATCAGTTTGACCATTAGGCTGAAGTTCAAGGATACTTTATACCAGTCAATCAGCAATTCACTTCCGAGCACTGTGCAAAGGGGCTGGGGAGACAAAGGCAAAACTGGTACCTGTTCTCAAGAAGTTTACATTTAAAAAAAAATAAGTGAGCAACATGACAAAGACAGTGCAGGGATGTGGGGATGGATCATGGTTTATTCTGTTTCCATATGGACCAGAAGATATAGAATAAGAATGTCAAATTATTTTAAATTCTAGGAGGACTTCCTTTGATGCTAATTCTAATTACTTCAAAGATGGTTTACAGTCTTTTTACACTTGTTCCTTTGATTTTTCATAGCCTATGAGGTTATTGTAATTTTTCACCATTTTGTAATTGAAGAAATAGTTTTTTTATTGTTTTCTTTATTTTCGCTTTTAACAATCACTTTCATATGCTTTTGAATTTTTAATTTTTCTTTCCCTCCCTCCCCACCTCCCTCCCCAAGATAGCATGCAATCTGATATAAGCTCTACATATATATTCCTATTAAACATATTTTCACATTAGTCATGTTGTAAGGAATAATTAGAACCAATAGGAGGAACCACAAGAAAGAAGAAACAACAAAACAAAAGAAAAAAAAAACAAATAGTGTGCTTCGACCTGCATTCAAACTCCATAGTTCTTTCTCTGGATGTGTATAAGTTTTTCCATCATGAGACTTTTGGAGATGTCTTAGACCCTTGCATTGCTGAGAAGAGCTACATCTATCAAAGGTAGTCATCACACAACATGGCTGTTACTGTTTTCCTGGTTTAGCTCATTTCACCCAGCATCAGTCTATGAAAGTCTTTCCAGGTTTTTCTGAAGTCCATCTGCTCATCATTTCTTATAGTACAATAGCATGCCATTACATTCATATACCACAACTTCTTCAGCCATTCCCCAATTGATGGGCATCCCCTCATTTTCCAATTCTTGGCCACCACAGAAAGAGCTGCTATAAATATTTTTGTACATGTCAGTCCTTTTCCAATTTTTATGATCTCTTTGGGATACAGGCCTAGAAGTGGTATAGCTGGGTCAAAGGGAATGAACATTTTTATAGCCCTTTGGGGACAGTTCCAAATTGCTCTCCAAAATGATTGGATTACTTCACAACTCCACCAACAGCGAATTAGTGTTCCAATTTTCCCACATCCTCTCCAACATTTATCATTTTCCTGTTTTGTCATGTTGGCCAATTTGTCAGTTGTGATGTGGTACCTCAGAGTTGTTTTGATTTGCATTTCTCTAATGAATAGTGATCTAGAGCATTTTTTCATACGATTATGGACAACTTTAATTTCTTCATCTGAAAACTGCCTGTTCATATCCTTTGACCATTTATCAATTGGGGAATGACTTGTATTCTTATAAATTTGATTTAGTTCTACATATATATTTTAGAAATGAGGCCCTTATCAGAGACGCTGGTTGTAAAAATTCTTTCCCAGTTTTCTGTTTCCCTCTTAATCTTGGTTGCATTGGCTTTGTGCAAAAACATTTCAATTTAATATAATCAAAATTATCCATTTTGCATTTCATAATGTTCTCTATCTCCTGTTTGGTCATAAATTCTTCTGTTCTCCATAAATCTGACAGGTGAACTATTCCTTGCTCTCCCAGTTTGCTTATAGTATCAGCCTTTACATCTAAATCATGAACCCATTTTGACTTTATTTCAGTATATGGTATAAGATTTTGGTCTATGCCTAGCTTCTACCATACTGCTTTCCAGTTTTCCCAGCAGTTTTTGTCAAAGAGTGGGTTCTTATCCCAGAAGCTGGGGTCTTTGGGTTTACCAAATAATAGATTACTATAGTCAATGACTACTGTGTCTTGCATACCTAACCTATTCCACTGATCTGCAACTCTAGAAGAAACAGATTTTTTAAAAGAGAGGTTCAAACCAGGTCTACACTGTCAGGATTATAATTATTTGTAGACCTTCTTCTGAAGTCCTATTCTGACTCCTTCTCATATTGTAGCTATGAAATTCTGGAAAGTTACCAAGTTAGATTTTCAAGCATAGATACAATACAGAAATCTGGAGCTGTCATTCAAAGACCATTTTCAAAGTACAGAGGCTGATCAACAGAAGATTGTCCATCGGTTCCTATCTACGTCAATGGAAATGCTCACTCTGAAATTCAGAAGTTTGAAATTGCCTTGTGTCAGAGATCTGTAGATTCCATTGATAATACTTTGCCCTCTGTTTTCCTCTGTCTTCAGGGCATTTTTCTTACATTATTTCCTGCAGTATGGCATTCAGTCTTTTAACTTTGTCATGTTGTTTGCTTGTTTTTCTGGGAGACCTTGTCTCTTTACATTATCTTTGTGAATTCTGTCTTTACACACATAGCATTAACATCCATTTTCTTGCTCTTCTATATTTTGAGGTCCAAATCTGTTATTCTCTTGTTTTTGGAACCTCTGATTTTTTTTTTCCATCTTGTGTTCTAAATTGTCTTCTAAGTTGTTTGCCTTGCAGACTTATTTCTTGGCTGGCTTAATTTCTTCTTATAGCATTTTTTTTTATCTTGAAACATTCCAAAGATTTTTTTTTCAAATGTTGTGCCATTATATCTTGTTTTCCTGTAGAATGTATAGCCTTCTTTTCATTTTCTTTTGGATTTTGGTTTACACTCCACTGGGTATAATATCCATCGGTTCTATTTATGGCCTTTTCTAGGCTGTCTGCTAATTTGTCCCCCTTCCTTGTTCTCGTTTTATCTCCTTCTGCTTCAGGGCTGGGCAGCTCCTCTTTCTTCTACTTTAGCAGCTTGTATCAGATCTCACCCACGTTTGCCTTGCCCCCCTTCCACTGTGACACACGTTGTCATGAAGATCCCCGGGGCCAGGTGGCTTCAGGCTGCTTGCATCGAGGTGTAAGGAGGTTTGGTTGTGTCACTGCTGTGTGAAAACTCCGCTGGGAGAGGACCGAAGCCTAATTCATATCCCACTTACACGCGGGCCGAGAAGCCCCTTGAGCTCCAAGCTTCCTTTGTGCTTCCAGGGTTTTACATGTGCGCGCGCACAAACACACAAACACACGCACACACACACACACACACACACTGAGATAATAATAGCACCTACCTTGCAGAGTTATTGTGAGATGAGGATCAAATGAGGAAAAATATTTCTCAGAAAAAGTGCTTAGCACAGTCCCTGGCATATAGTAGGCACTACAGAAATGCTTATTTCCTTCCTCCTTTCCCCATATATGTGCATGCCCTTTCTCTCCTGGTTATTCCAAGGTCACTATTTTTCGCATGTTTATGGTCCTAAGGACTCAGACCGAATCACCATCGTAAGGGGACAGACAGCGACCACCACAGCTGACATTATAACAGAGGTCTGTCGGCCGGTTTGCACAGCTCACGCAGGAAATGGACAAGCCGAGGTGAAGTTAGAGCAGGAGTGTCAGGCAGTTTTGATTCTTTTTTAAAGCAGACTCAACATTGCATACAGAAGTTTACCATCTTTGTTGGTTGCTGCATTCTTAATTTGTATTTGGTGCATTAATTGTTGTTTTGAGTTCATGGGATGAAGGGATTATGCTGAATACAATTTTTACCACCATATTGCCAATCAAGTAACCCTGGGAGGACTGAACTTGTTGAAATCATGGATCCTTGAAGTATTGACACGTTCCGCATTTATTGGTAGTGCCAGCTCAACCTGAACCATGTTTCTCTTTCCTTAACTATAAAAATAAAGGAAATGTCATCTAGGTTATTAAAGGAAAATAAGTTCATTCAGACAGGCTGCTCTTAGTATAATAATAATAGTAATAATAACAAACATTTGTATAGTAGCTACCTTGTGCCAGACATTTTATAATTATTATTGCATTTGTCTCCACAATAACCTTGGGGAGCAGATGAGGAAACTGAAGCAAACAGAAGTTAAGTGCCTCTTCCAGAGTCCCAGAGCTAGGAAATGTCAGAGACTGGATGTGACCTGAGGTCTTCCTGACTCCAGGACTAGTGCTGGATGTACTATACCACCTAGCTGCCCTTAGTAACACACACACACACATATGTATGTATGTATATACACACAACTATACACATATATACATATATGTACATACATAAGTATATTTTATATACATATAATCAGATAGGGTTCGCAGGCATGACTAGCTTAAATAGATTAAAACCAATTAAATTCAGGAAGAACCCATTTGAGTAGGTTAGACCCAGTAGCATCTGTCTAGATCTGGTTTTAGATAGGCTAAATCATTCTGGTCCTGATCTAGTATTACAATAGAGACTTTAGGACAACATAAAAGTGCTGAATACCTAAGACAGATGAAGTTCTATGAATGGGCTGCAAAGTGGGAAAGGTTTTGGGAGGCTTAGCTAATTCTTTCTCTACTTTAACATGTTGCCTCAGTCAGAACCTGAGGGAGGATGTTATTAATTTGTCATCAAAGGGTTAAAAAGAAAGATAAACAGCTACAAAGGAGGATGGGTATTTATTCAAGTTACAGAGCGAGGAGGGCTTGCAGCTTGCAGTGATCTGAAGGAATTCATCAGTGCCCAGAGTACCAAAGATCAGTAAAGCTATTCTGATACTGGCAATCAGAGGAGGAGGAGGCAGGTTACCGATGCCTGGGGGCTCAGTGCACAGCGAATAGAGAATAGAATGTGGACCTAGAGTCCGTGTATGATCGGAGCAGTGAGTGGTATGAGTAACCCAGAGACAATAGTTGAGAAGAGATGAGACTGTGGGAAGGGACCGAGAAAGTATGAGTCAGGGAGTATGTTTCAAGTGTGTCTAGGTTTACATATCAAGCAATTTGTAGGTGGAACACAGAAAATTAAAAACAGAGCATATATGGAGGCAGCTACCTGCAGCCTATAGTTAGCCAGTAAGATTGAGGTCATTCTAGGTCCTGGTGTCCTCACCATGGAGCATCCCAGAAAATGATGACAGGACCCTGACAGATGCTCTATCTGAATGATACATTCTGAGCCCCCAGTAGTTTCCATTCAGGAAAAGACAGCACCTGGAGGGTTCAAAGGGAGTGAGATCTAGAGTGCTGGGGCTTGTATGTGAGTGCATTTGCAACAAAAGAAAACTTTTGTCAGTGTAACTTAAACCTGCAGTGCCCTTACTAAGCATAGTGGAATGGAAAGAATCCCAGATTAGAAAGCAAGAAAGCACCTGATCTATCTCCAACTTGATATGGGATCTTGAGAAGGTCACTTCTTCTCCTCTGAACCTCAGTGTCCTAATCAATAAAATGAAGGGATTGGTTTGTATGGTTCATTTGGTTTATATGGTTCATTTGAGCTCTGACATTTTGAGGTCGAGGAATCTGTTCCTTTCACAAACTGATCAACGAGGATTGACCCGGCCAGGCTTTGTGTGTATGTGCTGCACCAGGCTGGGTCCTGTAGTGGGAGATAGATGGTAGATTCACTGTGTTGAATCATCTCCTGTTATTGAAAGCCAGGCCCAGCAGAGTTTAATAGACCCACAGTAAGCCAGGCTACATCTAGAAAACTGCACTTTCAATGATCTCAAACTGCTCTCTGCCACCAAAGTCCATTTTTTAAGTTCTAAAATTCTCTAATTGATACTATATAACTGTAAATCAGTTATATAATTAGTGTTACATATAATATATCCATATATTATATGTATACTTTTATATAATTATGTAACAATAAACCAGGACCTTGTCTAGATCCTATGTGCAAGTGACCCAGAGGGTACTGCAGAGATGTGTGATGATTGTAAGCAGGATAGAGTGCATTTCGAAAGAAGATATTGACCTTGTATGGAAAAACAACACAGAAGACATAGATGATCAAAAAAAGAGAAAGGTCATTGATGTCATGAGAATGAGTGATGGACAACCCAAATATTATTTGGGCCCCTATGAAATATTTCTTCATCTGATGTTACTCATATGCCTTCTGCCACTATTTCCTCCTTCACCCCTGTCTCACAAGAAGTGGCCTTACTTGTTACTAATCCCTCTACCTGAACAAGCAATCCCATTCTAATCTGTCTCCTTCAACAAATGTTCCCCTTTCTTCATCCCCAGTCTATATTTAGTTGTTTGTTTGTTTATCAAAAAGCTGGGACAACTTACTTTTTGTCCTGTGCAGTTTCCACTTAACGATTTCTTGAAATATAGCTCTGGAAAAACAAGATTAAAAAAAAAATTATGTTTCAAATGGAACTACTTGACTACCCTTTAACCTCAAATCACTTTGGCTTTCAATGAATGGCCAGTATTAGCCCTCAGCCCAAGCCTGTGTGGCTCATTGTTTAGATTTTGATGGCTTAAAATGCGTGTAAATACCAATCGTTTTCTGTTCTAGCCAGAGACTCAGAGGGCCCTCCCCTCCCAGAAGGATACCTATATGATGGGAAATTGGACCATCTTTTGTGTCAATTTGTACCTACCCATTAGTCCTTACAGGAGCTTACTCTCACACAAACTGAGACCTGGGAAAGACCTTAATGTAGAAAGGTCAAGGTCATCCACTGCATTCTGGACCATCGACAGGCATCTTGACTCCTGTCTTGCCACGGGACTTTGATGACTCTGGAGGAGACAGTGAGGCTGATGACTTTGCACAGCTCTGCCCCACTTAAATCCAATTCATTTGAAAGTCAAGACATCACCCTCCTGATGTCGTTGATTGGTTCTCTTCAAGAATGAAGGATAAGCAACAACGATAACTTGTTTTCAATCTCTCCCTGTCTACTGCATCCTTTCCTACTACCTACAAACTGTCTCCATCTTTAAGATGCTCTCATTTGATCTTTCCACTGTCAATATCGTCCTATATCCCATTGCCCGTTGAGGCTAATCTCCTTGAGAAGAACAGCTGTAAGAGCTATTTCTATTTTCTCTTCTATCAGTCTCTTCTTAATCCTTTGCCATCTGGCTTCTAACCTCATCGTTCAATGAAAACTGATCTCTCCAGTTTTACCAAGGATCTCTTAAAAACCTAGTCCAATGGCCTTTTCTCAGTCCTCGTTTTCTTCGACCCATCTGTAGCCTTTCACCCGGTCAGTCACTCTGTTTCACTTGATGCTCTCTTCTCTCTAGGTTGTCGAAACAGCACTCTCCTGGCTCTCCTTCAGTCTATCTGACCGCTCCTCAGCATCCTTTGCTGGATCCAGATTATGTCCTCTAACTGTAGGTGTCCCACTGGGTTCTTCTGTTGATGATCTCATCAGCCACTTTGGACTTCATTATCGTCTCTCTGCTAATGATTCTCACATCAGCCTGTCTTCTCCTAGCCTCTCTGCTGACTTCCAGCCTCACTGCTCTAATTGCCTTGCTGACATCTTGAACTGCATATCCAGCGGGCCGTTTTAAACTCAACATACCCAAAACAGAACTCGTCATCTCCCCCCATTACGCCCCTCCCCACTTCTACGTCCCAGTAAATAGCAGCATCGTCCTCCGAGTTTTTCAGCCTGGAAACCTTAATGTCACCCTTGGCTCCTCCGTGTCTCTCACCCCCGCATCGAAGCCAGTGCCAAGGCCTGCTTGTGTCACCTTGGTGACGTCCCTTCTCTCGTCTGGCACTGCCCCTGCTGCAGTTCAGGCCTTCATCGCCTCCTGCCTCATTGGCTGCAATAGCCTGCTGGTGGGCCTGCCTGCCTCAAGGCTTTCCATGCTCCAGCTCATCCTCCACTCAGCCGCTACCTTGGCTTTTTACAAGTACACTTCTGACTCTGTCGCCCCTTTACTCAATGTACACCAGTAGCTACCTATCGCCTCCAGGACCAGATACGAAATCCTACTTGGTGTTCAGAACCCTTCTTGACCTAGCCCCCTCCGACCTTTCCAGTCTTCTTACACCTTCCTCCTGGCCATATACTCTTCAACCCTGTGACACTGGCCAGGAATCCCGGCTGCTCCATGAACAAGACATGCTATTTCTTGGCTCCAGACATTTGCTCTGGCTGTCTCCCATGTCTGGAATACATTCCCTCATCATCTCTGCCTACGGACTTCCTTGCCTTCCCATAAGTCCTAACCAAAATCTTTTCTTCTACAGGACACTTTTCCCGGGCCTTCTTAATTCTGATGACTTCCCTCTGTTAACCATTTCCTTAGCCTGTATAGAACTTGATCGTACCAATTTGTTCTCTTCTTGTCTTCCCCGTTAGATTGTGAGCTCCCTGAGGCCAAGGACTGCCTTTTGCCTCTTTTTGTATCCCCTAAGCTACTGCTTAGCACATTGCCTATCATATAGTAGATGCGTAATAAATGTTCAATGACTTACTGAGTGAGGAAGATCTTTAGCTTTCCTAGAGAATTTACAGAATGACAAGAAGAAGAATGTCAGTAGGAGCAGAGGGTTAATGATCTTCCCTGATGGAGGGAGCCCTCACACTGAGGTCACGGATCCCTCCAATTATTTGAAGTATGTCAAAAGATGAGTGGGAAAAGATGGAGCTCAAGCCAATAGAAAACCCATTGAAATCCTTCGCAAGGGATATAAAAGCCAATCATTTCTTATATTTATATACCACTGCAAGATTTGCAAAGGGATTTTCTCTTAACCACCTTGTTAAGATATAGAGTCTAAGGTGCAGGTAGGTGGCACAGTGGGTAGAACTGGCCTTGGAGTCAGGAGGACCTGAGTTCAGATCTGGCCTCAGACCAAACACTTGACCCTTACTGGCTGTGTGATCCTGGGCAAATCACTTAACCCCAATTGCCTAAAAATAAAAACAAATAAATAAATAAAAAGATACAGAGTCTAAATATTATTGCCACCATTTTACTTAGATTGAAACAACCTCAAAGAAGTGAGTGTCAGAACTAGGACTCAGACATAGGCCCACTCAGGCTGTGGCTAACAGTTTTTTCACCCCACTGTCCTTTTGTAGAGTTTCCCTTTCAAATTTGTTTCTTTAACCATACAGAGGATGTGTGTGTGTGTGTGTGTGTGTGTGTGTGTGTGTGTGTTGAAAACAGATACTTGATAAATGAATGTTTCATTTGTTTTTTGTTATTAGAAATTAGCAGATTATCCTGCAACCCAAATTTCTAAATTCTTTAATGCTCTGTGGGGAGCCTCACAAACAGTTCCTGAAGCTCTTTTGTGACTGTAAAACAGTTATAGGTCATAGTATTTAGGGTAGAAGAAACCAAAGATCATCTGGTAAATACAACCTTCTTTCTTGACAGTTGAGAACACTGAGGCCTAAAGAGCCAGGGTCGCAGAGCTAATAAGGACATAAGTTAGATTGAAACCCAGGCCTACTGATAAAAGAACCAGGGCCCTTTCTGCTATTCTGGCCTACCACCTTTTGATTGAAATATATTGAGAGAACTTCAGAATGCTAGTCTAAGCATTAGTTTAAGACTCAAATAGAAATGGATCCCCATAGACAGCATAATAACTTAGAAAATTACAAAATAATAGTTTTCATATTTTCTGTTTGTTTATTTTGTTAAACATTTTCCAAAGACATTTTAATCTGGTTCTGGCAGCACTAGGGAATTTGGCTAGATCCCACTCGTGGGCAGCAGATGTAAAACTTCTGGGGACCCAAAGGCAGGAGATAGCCCCGTAATAGAGAATTAACCAAGAAATTTTGAAGAAAAATCAATGACATTAAGACCATTTGTAGTGGAGCATAATGGATAGAGTGCTGGCCTTTGAGTCAAGAGACTTGAGTTCAAATCCTATATCAGACAGTTTAACAAAAGTTGTGGGACTACATGCAAGTCAATAAATTTCTCACAGCTTCATTTGTAAAATGGGCATAATGATAATACTTATACTAGTCACCCCCTCCTAAGGAAAATGTTTTGCAAACCTCAGTGTTCCATATAAATGTGAGTTTTTATTAATATTGGGTCCAGACTCATGATTTTGTTGCTTTTAGGAACTCCTTCTACCAATGGAGGTTGGGATATTTTTTGTAACTTAATGTCTTAGAGAATTGTATGGAGCACTGAAAGACTGTGACTTCTTTAGTCAGCAAATATCAGAGGAAGGACCTGAACTCAGGTTTTCTTGACCAGCTCTTAACCCACAAAACCGTGTCATGCCATTGAGCTTATTGAAAAATTGCTAGGCTAATAAGTATTTTCAACCCATAATTTCATGGCCAATATTTTTAGAGAGGAACATATCACTGGCATGGAAATTCTCTCTTGGAAACCTTTTTCACATCGAGTGAGACACCAGGTTCCACACTTCAGGAAATATTAATTTAAGCAATTCCTTCCAAGAGACAGAGGAGAATGGTACAGCTTGGGACCTGAGACACACACTCCTGCTGCCACAAGTCACCTTAAGCCATCCAAAGGAGGCTTGATGGAATTGGGCTCTGAGAAGGCATCAGAAATATTGAGCTGGACCACAGCTCACTCATCCCCCTTATCCATGAAAGATAATATCAACTCACTTATATGTAAGTGAGGAACCCTTTTCTTGGGAGTTCCTTCAGGTAGCTGTGTTATTCCTGGTCATGATGCCAGTACGATAGGGTGTTGGTAACAATACTGGGTGTGGAGTTAAAAAAATCTGGATTCCAGCCCTGGTTCTACCACTTTGCTAGCTGTATGAATTTAGGAAGTCATTTTATTTTTCTATACCTCGATTTTCCCATCCACAACATGGGAATAAATTGCACTTTCACTCTCTACCTCGAAAGGAACCATGCTATAGTAAAGAGAGCTAGACTTAGAGAGCTGATCTTGGACTTTGGAAAACCTGAATTTAAGTTCCTCTGTTGACAAGTACCCTGGCCCTGGGTAGGTCACTTAATGTCTCAATGCTCTAGTCAACTTTCTAAAATCGTAAGTGGCAGAAGAGAGGCCAATCTGGATTGGAAAAAAGGCAGGGTTGTTGTTTTTTTTTTCTTTTGGTTTGTTTTGGTTTGAGTGGGTTTTTTTTGTTTTACAATCTCTATCCCTAAGACTTACACTACAGAGTTGTTTTGAGAATCAAATGAGATAATATATGTAATATGCTTTGGGAAACTGAAGGTATTATGTAAATGTGAGCTTTCTCTTTCTTTTCCTTCTTTCTTCCTTCCTCCTCCCTCTTCTCTTCTCTTCCTTGCTTCTTTCTGCGTCCTCTTCCTCTGGCTTCTCATTGTAATCGATACATCCTGCACATACCAAAATCCTCCCTTAAAAGACCACATCCATAAGGTCAGAACTCCTCACTTCAAAGGATCTTTGATGTCATGAATGTAGGTATTTTTCCTGGCCCTTCCATACTTTCTCATCCTGTGTGACTCTTATTCATGTCCTCCCACTAATCCTCCATAGGAAGGCCATCCGCTATGCTGGAGACCACTCTCTAGATCTCTTCAACAAACATAGATTCTAATGGCCCCCCCTAGCCGTCCTCACATAGCTTTTGCCTTTGCTATGGGGCTGGCCCACTTCCTTTTCCAGGCATATATTGCTTCTTCTTACTGCTTCTTCTAAGTCATTCTTTATTGGCAATTCCTTGCAGTTTCCTCCTCATGTTCTCCAGATTCCAGAGCCTTTGCTACAAGTTACACAGAAAAATCAATGGGCATTTATTGAGCACCTACTGTGGCCCTGCCCTGTTTCAGGTTCCAGTGGAATACAAAAGTGCATAAATATAATCCCTCACAGTCCCTGTCCTCAAGAGGTGGCCTACTCAAAGCCCAGATCTAGCCAAAAAGCAAAAGCCAAAACAAGGAGCCACGAGAAAAAGCTGGCAACCATTCCCTGTGATTTATTCATGTATCATCAGTGCTTCTTTCTCTCCATTTATCTTGCACGTACCTCAAGGAATTTTACTTTTTAAAATGACATTTCAAATGACATTTTCTTGTCTTTTCTCCATGCTGTGTTTTTCCTCTGGACAAGCAGCAGTTGTGTTTGCTTTTAAGTTTTTTCTTTGCTCACAGAACTCTCATCAAATTCACTGCCTCACATACTTTTCTCTATGCCTAATCACTTTGAGAGAGCTGGAAGACACTCTTATCCAATCCCATATCTTTATAAACAGAGGCCTAGGAAGATTAAGTGACTTTTTAAGGTAGTACAAATAATAAGAGGTCAGTGGTGGGATTTGAACCCAGGCTTTTTGACTCCAGGTTCACCGCTTTTTTTTGGTGTTAAAAAAATAGCAAACAAAAATTAAAAATTATTTGACATAACAATATAATACATAAAAGTAAAATACTTGATAGTTTTCAAATTTAAAAAAATACCTTTATGTACTTGGCTGCAACTGAACAATCATGCTTCCAAGGTAAAAAGCCTCAAATTCAGTGGGAGACAGAAAATCTCAATGAGCCTTAATTGGAGATGCCCAGCCAATGTCCTTCCATTATCTTACTGCCCTGGGTACAAGAAAAAGCGAGTAGACAACATGTGGGGCAGGGAAAATCTAGCCACACTGTAAGTGAGAGTGGAAGTTGGGAAGGGTTTAATCTCAGGAAATCCTTTGAGTAAGAAAAATCCTCCCCAATATTGCAGAAAATCCGGCTGCATGGAGCTAATCGAAAAGGACATCTAAGTGAGCATTCTCTCACCCCAATTTTCTCATTAGAAAAAAATCTAAAGTGTAAAAAAAAAGGCTTGCATTTAATATCTCTAATATGTGGCCGCCTTTTAGCCTCGGGAGAGGGACAGGTATTCATTTTCATAAATTACTTTTTAACAATTTTTTTTTCAAGTGAGGGGGGAGGCCGGGGGTGGTGAAAGAAAACAGAGACAAGCCAGATGCCTTTTTCGGCTTTGATCAGTTTCTCTGTAGACAGTCAGGCTGCCTCCTCGCACCTCTCTAACTACAGCTTGCCAGTAAGAAAATGAGCTGTTTTAACTCTGCAATTACAGTGCCTGCTGAATGCCTGTCATCACAGCAATAGCAACCTGATCTGAACTGTATATCCAATGCCGAGAGAATTACAGCAAGCAGGGCAGAAAGTTAAATACCCCCTGTGGCTGGAAGTTTGCACAAACGAGAGGGCCTCAGGCTGGCCAGCCCTCCCCCCACACTCATGCTCCCACCCTTTGACCCTCCCTCAGTCTTCCCTCCCTCGGCCCCTCCCTTTTATTTTCCCTTCTCTAGTCTCAGTAAATAGAGAAATCCAGGACGATATAAGCCAGCTTTCCCACAGCAGTTAGGGAGAGAGAGTGAGGCCGGAGCAAGAGTGGCCATCCTTATCTCAAGCCTGGCTTCTGGAATCAGGGAGTGGGAATGTGCCTGAAAAGTGGGTGGGATTGAATCTGTAAGGGGTGGGGGTGGGGAGGCAGGGGGGGAAGCAGTTTGCTGTCCTGGTCCTGCTCAGTTTGTACTTTGTGATCATCCTCTGAATCAAACTATGGCCAGAAGAGAACATAAGCAAAGCAATGTATGCACTGAGCTGGGAGCCCGTCATGACTTTTTTTTTTTACCAGCCTTGAGAGGTTTTAATTTATTGGGTTTTGTTTGTTTGTTTTTGGAGATAATTGGAGTCGTGACTTGCCCAGGGTCACAAGTGTCTGAGGCTGGATTTTAACTCAGGTCCTCCTGACTCCAGGCTCAGCACTCTCTCCAGTGCTCCACCAAGCTACCCCTCATTCATAGACTTTAAAGATACCATCCCTGGCTCAATGCAATAAGTAATAATAACCCAGTGTTGTATTTGGTGCATAGATACTAGCATTACATAAAATCCTTCTGAGTATATGCCTGAGTGTAAATAGGGATAACAGATCGATAGATAGATAGATAGATAGATAGATAGATAGATAGATAGATAGATGGATAGATAGATAGATAGATAGATAGATAGATAGATAGATAGATAGATGGATGGATAGATAGATAGATAGATAGATAGATAGATAGATAGATAGATAGATAGATAGATAGATAGATAGATTTAAAAAACAAACATTCATTAGGCACTTACTACATGCCAGGCACTGTGCTAAGCCCTGGAAAGCTGTATGTGGTGGGAGGGCTATTAGGAGGGCCTTGGTAAGGCGGGAAAGGCAGCTGTCCTGGAGGTGGAGCAGGCAGGAGAGTCTGCAGGAAGTCAGGTGAAGAGAGCGATTTCAGGGAGTTTCTGTTTCGAATTTGCTTTTCATTGGGAAGTAACATCTTGTATAGGAAAGAATACTGTTGCAGAAGTCAGGGGACCTGGGTCAAACTATGCCTGTAACAATTTATTACCTTACAGGACCACAAGCAAGTCACTAAGTGATAGGACTAAGTTTCGTTATCTGTAAAATAACAAAATTGGACTGCATAGCCTCTGAAGTACCTTCCAGTTCCAAAACTAGGATTTCTGTCCTCAAGCGATGCTCTTGTTCCCAGATGGCTTAGACATATTCCTCTTTCCTTGGACTGCAATGTTCTCATATACAAAATCAGGGGATTAATCTAAAGAATATTTATAATTCTCATAGTGCTTTAAGGTCTGGTAAGTCCTACCAGCCTAGGAACCCAAGAGGTTAGTAATGCAAACTTTATAATCACTCTAGCTCTGTCATTCCATGTCCTAAGATACTTTCTACCTCTAGCATTCAATGTTCTAGGTTTTAAGATCCCTTCTAGTCCCAACATTCTGTGCAAAGTAGTATGGTGTATTGAAAAGAGCTCTGTGCTGGGAGTTAGGAAATTGAAGTTCTTGTCCTACTTGTATATAAAGCTATACACTTTGGCCACTCCACTTATCCCCTCCAAGCCTCAGTTGCCTCACATGTAAAATGAGGTGAGAGTGGACTAGATGATCTCTCTGTGGTCCCTGATAGGACAAAAATACTTTGATTCTAGCCCAATATTTATAGCTGGGGAAACTGAGGCTAAGGAAGAAGTGACTTGTTCAAGTTCATACAGCTTATTAATAACAGAATCTGACAGAATATGAAACCTATCATAATAAATAGTAGGCTGAGCTTGGAGTCGAGGAGACTTAGATACAAATTCGACGTCTGATACTCATTAGGGATGTGAAGCTGGCTGACTCATTTAACTTCTCTAAACTTTGGTTTCCCCAGATGCAAATGAAGGAATTGGACTTGAATTGTGCCCAGCTGTAAATCCATTATCATATTATCTGTGTGGCCATTCAATTGGTTGTCAGTCACATCCAACTTCATAACCACATTTGGAGTTTTCTAGGTAAAGCTAATACAGTGGTTTGTCATTTCCTTCTCCAGCTCATTTTACAGATCAGGAAACCAAGGCAAATGAAGTTAAATGATTTGGCCAAGGTCACACAGCTAGTAACTATCTGAGGCCAGATTTGAACCCAGGAAGATTAGACTTCCTGACTCCAGGCTCAGTGCTCTATGTACTGTGCCACCTAGCTGCCCTATTATCTATGTAGAGCTGCATAATAACTTCTGTTAAAATTTTTTTTAATTAAGAAGTATTTATTTTTTCTTTTTCCCTCTCCAATACCCCTCCCACTGAAAACAAAACAAAAGGTTTGTAATAAATATACAGTCAAGCACACACACACACACACACACATATATATATATATGCTTTTATATATATATACATATATGCTTTTTTATACATATATGATTTATATAATATATATATATATATATGTACATATATTCCATTCTGCATATTTAGTCCATCATCTCTGTCAGGAGATGGCTTACATTCTTCATCATCTATCTTTTGGAGTCATGGTTGATCACTCTATTGAGCTCAGTTCTTAAATATTTTGAGGGTTTTTTTATTTTTGCTTTTACGGTTTTTCTTATAGTATGAATTTTCTTCTGGTTCCATTTATTTCACTCTGCATCAGTTAATAAAAGTGTTCCCAGGTTTCTCTGAAACTGTCTCCTTCATTTCTTACAGAACAATAGTATCCCATTACATTCAAACACTTTCATTTTTGTTCAGTCGATCCCCAGTGGATGGATACCCCCTTAGTTTCCATTTCTTTGTTGCCACAAAAATACCTGCTATACATATTTTTGAACATATAGACCTGGTCCTCTTTCTTTGATCTCCTTGAGGTGTACATCTCGTATCACTGAGTCAAAATGTATGCCGAGTTTAGTAGCTTTGGGGTCATAGTTCCAAATTGCTTTCCAGAATGGCTTGAGCCATCCACAGCTTCATCAATATTGTATTGTGCCTGTTTTCCCACAGCTCCTCTAACATTTGTCATTTTCCTTTTTGGTCAACTTTCCACAATAACTTTTTAAAGGCACAGAGAGGCTCGTGGAATTGAAAAGATCAACTCCAGACATGAAGTCTGTGAAGTGTTGGCTTGAAACTGATATGACTAGCCAGAATGCAGCTTCCCTGTAACCTTGTTCCCAGCCAGGCTGCCTGGTGATTGATTCCCCAGATTGTATTTGCTTGTCAGAGCAACCACTTGCTTGTGACATCACCTGCATTCTACAGTCCACTCATGGCAGAGGCTCTGGGGACCTTTCTACAGACCAAACTGCTTTTCTTCCAGCAGAAGAGCCTTTACACACGAAGAACAAACCAGAACAAAAGAAGCTTTGGGGAAACTGCTGGGTTTCAGAATTTGTGTGACCTTTGACCACATGCTTTGTAGCTCTCTTCTCAGATCGTTCCCTTCTGTGCTCCCAACAAGGGATTTTGAATTGCTTTCTCTGCTGAGTTAGGTCTTTCACAAATCTGTCTATAAGTCTGGTCAGCTCCAGTACTGGAAAACTGAGCAGAAGAAACACCAATTTCTAAGTTGGAAGGGACTTGAGAAGCCATCATACCCAACCCACAAACTGTACAGGAATCCCCTATACACTGTAGCAGATAAGTGGTCGTCCATTGACCACCTAATGTATCTCCCATCTAATGATGGGAAAACCCACTTTCTCACCTTCAGGCAAAAGCAGGATGACCACTTGTTGGGCAAGTTGTAGAAGAGATTCTTGTTCATCTGAAAGTAGGAAGTCCTTGCCATCCCAAAGATATTATAATGGAATCCATTCCACTTTGGGTTGTCTGTAACATTTTCTTTTTATAGAACTGAAATCTATTACAACGTTCATTAATTACTCCTCATTTTGTCCTCTGTAGATAAAGCAGGAAAATCCAATTCCTTATTCATATGCTAGCTCTGAAGTTATGTAAAAAACAGTGCTCATGTCCCCTCCCAAGTTTTCATTTCTCTTAAACACCTTCAGTTCCTTCAATGATAATTACAAAATAACAATGGGAATCTACTTAACTCTTTCAGTTTTTAAAAAATTACTTACACTATTTCCTTTAATTCTCACAAAAATCATGTGAGATAAGCATTCCAAGTGTTTGTTAGTTTCCTTTGACAGATAAGGAAGCTAAGGCTTAGAAAGGTCGCATGACTTGACCATATTCACACAGTTTGTAAGTTTTACAAACAAGATTAGAATTTAGATCTTCTGGATGCCAAGTCCAAGGCTATTCCCACTGCAACACCCTTCCTAACTCTTTGATAAATTCTTTCCTGCAAATTGACTAGGCCACTCATTACCATACCCACTCCCCTTTAGACACATTCCAGGTTGCCAACATGCTTCCTATAACGTGGTACCAAGAACTGAACATAATAGTCCAGATTTAGTCCAACCATGGCAGAATATGACAAGACGACCACCTCACTTACTCTGGAGACTTTGTCCCTTTCAACATAGAAGAGTTACCAATGTCTGTAATAAAATTTTGAGGGTGGTTGTCTGAGTTTCTTCCAGTATATTCTAGCCTTTCTCACCGTCACCATGGATAGGGATACACTGAGAGAGCCAGAGTCCTACAAGGAGGAAGTTTGTGCACTCAGTTCAAACCAGCTCATTAATTGAATCCTTGCTTCATAGAAAAAAAACGCAATTTTGAATATGTAATAGTGATGAATTTTTCAAGCCCTGTTTAGTATTATCTCAGTATTTTAATATTATTAACTTTCTGTGATAGTAGAAAGAGCTAATTACATTATGCTTAAAGTAACCATATGCACAAACCAATAAATTAGATAGATATAGATATGTAGATATAGATATATACTCATGTGTATATGCAAATATATACATATGCAAATATATATATATATATATGCATGTGCATATGAAATATATACATATCTATGTGTATGTACTAAATATAAACATTATATGCATTTTTTGTAAGTATATACCCATATGCATATATTTATCAATGGTATATTATCTAAATTCAAAAAACAAAGTTTAAATAAGTTATGAATTGATAATACAGCAATTATGGTAGACTTTAGTGTTCCTGTCTCAGGACTAGACAAATCTCTCAGACCTAAAAGTGAAGCAAAAAAGAAAATGTGGAACCAAACAACGTGTTAGAGAAAAAAAAATACAAACAAAGTAGGTAACCTTGTATATAATTAATGCAAACATTAGAGAATATACTTGTTTATTAGCACCACAAGATACCATTACAAAAATAGACCATGTGCTAGGGCAAAGAGAAATACATAAATAGAAGAAAAGTAGCAATAATAAACCATCTGTTACATACTATAACATATTTAAAAATAGTAATTAATAAAAGGAACACAATCAAAGGAATAGATCTTAATGGAGGCAATGACGTCATCTTGAATGAATGAGTCAAAGAATAAATCTTAGGAAAAATAACTATTACAATATTATACAAAAATAATTTATAACTTTGAAACAATATACCATTTCTGGGCTATACTCTAAGTGACCTTCAAAAGCAAAATTATGTATCATAAAACATATTAACATAGAAAAGAATAGGACAAAATAACAAATAAATGAATTAAAAAAAAACTAGAAAACCAACAAATAAACCAAAAGGAGCATAGAAAAGAAATCTTTAAAACTAAAGAAGAAAGAAAAAAACAAAAAACAAAAAATTCAGATCTCATTAACAAAAAAGGATTTAAAAAAAAAGAATAACAAAAACAGCAAGGTTTTTAGCTAATTTGATGAAACTCATGAGAGAGGAAAATTAAATTACCAAAATAAAAACTGAACAAGACAACAACTAATAGATAAGAAAATTTAAAAATACCTATTGGAATTATATTATAGTGAAATTGAGAATTTAAAATAAATACAGGATTATAGCCCAAGAACTGGAAGGGACATAAGTAATATATTCCAAATCCCTCATTTTACACATAAAAAAGTTGATTATAAACAGCAAGAAAATATAACTGAATATGAAACAAACATCTTAAACAATCCTATCTCAAGAAAAAAAATTAACTGGATGTAATAGAACTATAATTAGATATTGTGAAATATTTAAAAATAACATGCAAAATTATTTTCCAAAACTATGCAAGAAAACACACTATTAAATTATTTTTATGATATAAATATATGCTAATATCTAAAAACAAGGAAATGTGAAATAAAAGAGAACTATATACTAATGTAATTAATGAATATTGGTTCAAAATATTTAAGCAAAATCCTAGCAAATAGACTGTAGAAATGTATTTTAAAATATATTCACTACAGCAAATTCGTATTTAATGCCAAAATGCAAGGATCAAATAACATTAGGAAAACAATTAAACATGTTATCATATAAAAGTTTCTCTGAAATCACTAATAGTAAAATAAGTATGTTCAGAATAATTTTACACAGACACACATATATTATATATATACACACACACACATATGTGTATATATATATTCATATGCATGTGTGTATGTGTATATGATACCTATTTGTGTCTAATGGCAGCCATCTCTAGGGTGGGGGAGAAAAAAGAAATTTACATTATAACTTTATTATATATTTTAAAGGAATAGCAAGTTGTATATAATAGATTTGCAGTTTCCTATACAATCATCTTTTTTTTTTAATACTATGTTATGGAAATACTTGTTTCATTCCATAAATGAAAAAAAATGAAAAAGAAAGAAAATCAAAAATATTTTACAGTTTCACTTCACACTCAGGAAATTAGTGAAAGTGGCAAAAGATGGGAATATTCATTGATGGAGGAGTTGAAGAAGAAGAGGCACACTAATATGCTGTTTTTAGAGCTGGGGATTTTTCTAATTATTCTGAAAAGCTATTTGGAATTATGCTAAAAATAATGACTGAAGCATCCATACTAGATACCTCTCAAGTAGGTCAAGGTCAGGAAAAAAGAAACAAGGTTCCACAAACATCAAAAAGTTCATAAGAGTAATTTGTTCTAAGAGATAGAAACAATTGAATTGTCTTTTAATTGGGTGAAATAATTTTTGTTCGCGAGTATAAGGGCATATTTTTATTGTACAAGGAATGATGAGAAGATGGCAGAGTAAAGGTAGGGACTCACCTGAGCTCTTCCAAATTCTACTCCAAACAACTTTAAAATTTTGCTTCAAACCAAATTCTAGAGAAGTTCCTGGGTTTATTTATCAATTCAATATTTCTTTTTCAATTTTCAATTTTATTAATCTCTCCTTTAATTTTCAGAATTTCTATTTTGGTGTTTAATTTGGAGTTTAAAAAATTATTCTTTTTCTAGGTTTTTAGTTGCATGCCCAGTTCATTGATCTGCTCTTTGTTTCATTGATGTAAGCATTTAGAGACATAAATTTTCCCATAAGTACTGCTTTGGCTGCATCCCACAAGTTTTGTAATGTCTCATTGTCATCATTCTCTTTAATGTAATTATTGATCGTTTCCATAATTTGTTCTTTGACTCATTCATACTTTAGGATTAGATTATTTAGTTTCCAATTTTTTCTTAAGCCATGCTTCCATGGCCCTTTATAAAACGTAATTTTTATTGCATTATGGTCTGCAAAAGGCACATTTAGTATTTCTGCTTTTCTGCAAGTGGTTGTGAGGTTTTATGTTTTAATACATTGTCAATATTTGTGGAGGTGCGAAGTAGAGCTGAGAAAAAGGTATACACCTTTCTATTCCCATTTACTTGTCTCCAGAGGTCTATCATAACTAACTTCTAAGATTCTATTCATCTCCTTGACTTCTTTCTTATTTATTTTATGGTTAGATTTATCTAGCTCTGATAGGGGAAGGTTGAAGCCCCCCACTGTCTATTTCCTCCTATAATTCCTTAACTTATGACATTTGGTGCATACACACACACACACACACACATACATATATATACACACACACATATATATATACACACACACATATATATATACATATACATATAGTATTGATATTTCTTCATTGTCTATGGTTCCCTTTAGCAAGATGTAGTTGTCCTGCTTATTCCTTTTAATCAGGTATATTCTTGTTTTTTGCTTTGTCTGAGATCATGATTACTACTCCTGACCTTTTACTTCAACTGATGTATAATAGATTCTGCTTTAGCCCCATCTCACCCCATTTTCTTTTTTTAACTCAGTGTGTCTCAGTTTCAAGTTTGTTTCTTGTAAGCAACATGTGTTCAATTGTGGTTTCTAATCCATTCTGCTATCTGCTTCCATTTTATGGATGAGTTCATACTATTCACATTCAGAATAGTGTTTTCTATGAATTTTCCCCAATTTTGTTTTCTTTTGTTTATCCTGCCTGCTCTCTTTTATCCTGGCCCCCCTCTAAAGTCTGTTTTGCTTCTGACCATTGTGTCTTTTAACTGCCCTTCCATTTATAATCTATTCCTTTTTCTTTTCTTCTCTTCCCCTCCTACTTCTCTGTTGAGTAATATAGACTATTACAAATTTAATGCATGCATACATATATATACACCTTCATACATACATATATATATATATATATATACATACATAAAAACATATGTGTGTGTATTCCCTCTTTAAATCAATTTAGATGTGAATGAAGTTCAAATGTTGCCTGGCCCTTTACCATTTTCCCCTCCACTGTTAAAACTCTTCCTCACATGCCTCTTTTATGTGAGATTCCAAGATATTTCAAGTTATTGAGTCATATTTCAAATTTTCTATTCAGCTCTGTTCTTTTCATCAGGAATGCTTGAAAGTCCTCAATTTTATTAAATATCTGTTTTTCCCTTGAAAAATTATACTCAGTTTTGCCAGGTGGGTTACTCTTGGTTGTAATCTTAAATCCTTTGCCTTCCAGAATATCACATTCCAAGCCCTCTGTTTTTTTAATGTGGTAGCTGCTAAATCTTGTGTGTTCCTGACCATGACTCCACAAATATTTGAATTATTTCTTTCTAGCTATTTGAAGTATTTTCTCTTTGACCTGGGAGCTCTGGAATTTGACTCAAATAATTCTGGGAGTTTTCATTTTTGGATCTCTTTCAAGTGGTACTTGGTAGATTCTTTCAATGTCTATTTTACTCTTTGATTCTAGGATATAAGAGCAGTTTTCCTTAACAATTCCTTGAAATATCATGTCAAGATCTTTTTTTTTTTACTCATGACTTTCTGATGATCCAATAATTCTTAAATTATCTCTCCTTGAATTATTTTCTTGGTCAGTTGTTTTG
This sequence comes from Phascolarctos cinereus, assembly GCF_003287225.1. Taxonomy (NCBI): domain Eukaryota; kingdom Metazoa; phylum Chordata; class Mammalia; order Diprotodontia; family Phascolarctidae; genus Phascolarctos; species Phascolarctos cinereus. Next base: position 410,541,016 of record NW_027555625.1, on the reverse strand, counting down.
CTAGTTAGAAATTTCACATTTCTCCATTTTTTTTCATTCTTTTGACTTTGTTTTGGTGTTGTTTGATATCTCATAAAGTCATTAGCTTCCATATGACCAATTTTAACTTTTAAGGAATTTTTTTTTCTTCAGTGAGCTTTTGTACTTCTTTTTCTAATGGTCAATTCTGTTGTTTAAGAAGTTGTTTTCATCAGTGGATTTTTGTGCCTGTTTTTCTAATTTGGTCACTTCTTTTTTAATGTGTTATTTTCCTCAGTATTTTTTGTGTTGCTTTTCCAAGTTGTTGTCTTTTCATAATTTTTTGCCCCTTGTTTTCATTTCTTTACCTAATTTTTTCTCTATCATTCTGATCTTGAAAATAATTTTTAGCTTTTTAAAAAGAAATTTTGTCTTGTATCCAATTCACATTTTTTTTCTTTGAGGCTTTGCTTGTAGCTGTTTTGACTTCATTGTCTTCTGGGTTTGTGTCTTGCTGTCCTCTGTCACCACTACAATTCTTTATGATCAGTTCTTTTCTTGTTGTTTGCTCATTCTCCACTCTAATCCTTGATTTATGACTTTATATAAACGTTGGGCTTTGTTGCTGGCATGGGGGTAGGGGTGGGAGATACTGTCTTACACTTCAGGCTTTTTGCACTACTTTTTTCAGAGCTAGTTCTGGGCATTTGGGAGTTTTGAGTGTTTCCAAGATGGTATGGTCTGAGTAGAGGTATGGGTACTGCTATCTTATTCTGAACTCTGATCCTTACCCAGAAAGGGTCCTGATTCTTTGGGATTGCAAACAATATTGTTCCTCAGGGTCCCTTGGGGCTATAATTGATAGTTCAGGTCTTCCCCTCCTTCTTGACAAAAAGTACTTTCCCTGTTTTTGAACTCTGACCCAGAAGTAGGTATAGAGCACTGAGTTTCTAAACAGCATCTGGTTCTTGCCCAGTGCTAGCAAAGGAGTCCCCTATAATCTCTGACCAATTTCCAGGATCTCTCACATCTGTGACTTGAGAACGCCCAAAGCTGCTGCTGTTTCTGCTACCATCACCTAGTCCCACCACTGGTGTTTCATCCACATGGGATCCAGACCAGCCTCCTCACTGTCTCTGACCTTCTAAGTTGTCTTGGGCTGGGAGAATGTCTCATTCTGACCTTTTGTTGACTCTGTCATTCCAGAATTTAATTCGAGGCATTATTTCAAAGTTGTTTGGAGGGGAATGTTGAGAGAGCTCAGCTGAGTACTTTCTCTACTCCACCTTCTTGGCTCTGCTAACAGAAGAGATATTCTGAAACTTAAACATATAATTTAAGAGAAACAAAGAAAGGAAATACATTTAAGGAATTTGAAAGAGCTTATCTTGTTCAAGTGTTTCTATCCTTATACAGGAAACAAAATGTAAACATCTAGTCCAAATCCCAATGTCCTCATGAGACACAAAGGGAGTAAGTAAGGCAGAGGTCATGGAATCAGTGTTGCTATATTTTTATAATCTCATATAATTGTGTGATAATAAGACTATATAAACATGGAGGAAGGGGTAAGAGGAACTTCACATGTCTTTGAATCAAAGAGATAAAGATTGTATAGGTACACACATGCACACATGTATACACATACACACACACAAAGACACTTTTTGGTGTAGAATACATTAAGCTTGGGATTGAGGAAGAGAAAGAATATAGGGGAGTAGGGGATCACTAGTGTAGGCTGATTTAGGGAAGGCTTAGTCAAAAGCCAAACAACTTCTCTCTTTGGATATTAGAGCATGAAGTAGCAGGGGAAAAAAAGGTAAAAAAAGAAAGGGCAAGAATCTATGAGAGGGAAATGGACATTCGGAAGAGAAGTAGTTGAATAGAAGCAGATTGTGTTAAATAGAGAACATTAATAATGAGCATAGTACTCTCTAAATTATAAAGAGACATATTTGGGACAAAGAGAAGAAAAAAACTAAAAGGACAGGATAGAGGGAAATACAGTTATGACTTCCACCTCATGGGGGTAGGAGTATGGCACCTCCGTGATCTGGAAAATCTATGTAATATTTTTGGCACTCCTTTCATACCAGAGAAGTCTGGATTATTATGGTATTAACAGATAAAATATGTTGATATTATGCAATACTATACCTATATTTCATGCATTTGTGAGTTTCCAAACTTTTTTCTGTGTCATCTGCTGGCCTTTGTGTATCATTTGCTGCTTCCATAAAACTCCCAGAAAATTCCTATTTAATTTCTTATGCCAACCTGTAACATATTAAAACCATGATGGGGAAAGTTGCAATGTGAAAGGGATAACTGTACACAACAATCACAGCCATGAATGTGCATGGCACGAGCATACCCATAAAAATAAGCAATTTAGGAGAGTATATTGTCAGGTAGGTGGCACAGTGGATAGAGAGCTGGGCCTGGAGTCAGGAAGACTCCTCTTCATGAGTTCAAATCCAGCCTCAGATAATTACTGTTTGTGTGACCCTGGTCAAGTCACTTACTCTGTTTGCCTCAGTTTCCTCATTTGCAAAATGAGCTGGAGAAGGAAATGGCAAACCACTCCAGTATCTTTGCCAAGAAAACCTCAAATGGGATCACAAAGAGCCAGATATGACTGAAACAACTCAACAACAAGCAGAATGGTTTATAAAATAGAATTCAATAATACGTTGTTTGTCGTAAACATAATTGAAACAGAAAGATTCAACCAGTTAAAACAAGAAGTAGGAGCAGAATCTTTTAGGCTTCAAATAAACTAAAAAAATCAAGAGTATAAATTGTGATCTCACAAAAGGAAGCACTAAAAATAGATTTGAATAAAAGATAAACTTGGAAGTTACATTATATTTAAAGACACTATAGTCAATTATTTAATATTAATTAATGTGTGTATGTGTGTGTGTGTGTGTTTGTGCAGGATAGTATAGCACCTAAATATTTAAAGGAAATGCTTATTGATTTACAAGGGGAAAAACAGAAAAAAACTATAATTATTGTGGATCTCAATATGCCCCTCTCAATCCTAGATAAATATTTTTTTTAAAAAAAGAAAGAATCAAACTAAATAGCATTTGAAAATAAAATTAGATGTGATAGATCTCTGGCAGTTACTGAATGGGAACAAAAAAGACTATACATATTTCTCACTTTTGAATGGTACTCATACAAAGATTGCCTAGATATTAGAGAATAAAAATTTGGGCAGAAATAAATGCAAAAAAATAGAATTACTAAACATATCCATTTCCAACAGTTACTCACTAAATTTATATTTTTAAAGGACTTTTTAAAAAAGGACAAAAATTAATTGAAGTAATTGGAGATTAAATAACTTAACCCTAAAAACAAAGTTGTGGATAAAAGAAGAAACAAAAAAAATTGAAGATTCCATCAAAGAAAAAACAACAGTGTATTAATAAAAAGAGGTCGGTGGTTCTGTCAAATGCCAAAGACCCTTCATGGCAATAAGCTCACAGTTTGTATTCCCTTGGAAGAACAGGTGTTTTTGAGAGTGGCAATGAACTCTGAGTGGTTAACAATTAATAAGAAAATGAATATTATAATGAGAGGCTCAGTTACATTAAAATGAGGGCCTTGAGGTATATGACTTGGATCACCTGAGTCTTGCTCAAAGAGACTTACCAGTTTCCATATCACCTGTCAGAGAAAAGGAAGAATCCACATTTTCCCAGACCTGTCTGAGTAAACACACCAAACAGGAGTCCACCTATTAGCCTAAACTTAGAATTTCTTTTACTGTCTTTGATTAGATCTCAGCCATCCTGGCTGGATAAGTCTTTGAGAAAGATTTACTACACTGATTGATTTCTAGATGAGGAAGTAGAAAAGGGGAAAAACCTTGGTCCTGATTCAATAATTAGTTATTAATACAAGAGAGAAATAATCATTTCTCTCAAATGAGATAGTGTACCAAAACTTTTGGGAGATAATCAAAACAGTTTTTACTATAAAATTTATATCACTAAACAATTTCATCAACAAAAAGAAAATGAATTAATTAATTAATTGGTTATATAACTTTGAAAAACACATTAGAAAACCAATAACTAAAAATTTTAAATTCCAAAATAGAAATTCTGAAAATCACAGGTGTGGTGGAAAAATTGAAAGCAAAAAATACTGTCAATTATTAACTAAAATTGGAAGCTGTGGGGTTTTTTTTTGGAGGGAGAAGGGAGAATAGATAAACCATTAGCTAATATGATTTTTTAAAAGAAAGTAAAATCAAATTGTCAGTTTTGAAAAGGAAAAAGGAGAAATCACAAGAAATAAAGAATTTAATTCAATTCAATAAACATTTAAGAATATTATGCTAAGTTCTGAAGAAATACAAAAAAAAATTATTATAAACTATTTTGCCCAATTACATGCCAATAAAATTGACAATTTAAATGAAATGGATGAATATCTACCCAAAAAAAGATAAGTTACTCTGATTAACAGAAGCAGATAGAGCATTTAAATAACTCAATTCTGATTAACAGAAGCAGATAGAGCATTTAAATAACTCAATCTCAGAAAAAGCAACTGAACAAATAATCAATGAATTCATAAAAGATGTGGGTTAGGAGGAGACAATATAGGACCAAATGAAATTAGAATTCAATTCTATCAGACTTTCAAAGAACAATGAATTATATTGTTTCATAAACCTTTTTTCCAAAACAGGAAGGAAAGATTTGAACAAATTCCTTTCATGATACAAATATGCCCTTGAGACCTAACCAAAGAGAAACAAACTAAAGAAAAAAAAAACACTATAAAACAATTTCACTAATAAATATAATTGCAAAAATTTCAAATTAAATATTAGCAAAGAGGCCCCAGAAATATATCAAAAGATTGTACACTATGACCAGATTGGATCTATACCAGCAGTTTTCATTGAATAAGTAGCCCTCACTAATGAGACTTTGTGTTCTTGGGTCTAAACTGAAAAGTAACCTACTTGTGTTCAATTCTGTGTTGGTCTTCATTCTATAGTGTTTTCTTAATATATTTTTCCTTGAATTTAATGAACACCACTCCCAACAAAAAAGAACATTTCTACATGTGAAGTAGAACCAAATAAAGATTATATCTGAAAGCATCAATCTTATTAGATACCCTTGCTTTTTCGAAAAGCACAAAATTTAAAATGTTACCTTCAAAGCTTTCCTTCTTGTCTGTTTTTCTTCCTGAATTTCATCTGTTCTCTTCTGTGCATTTAAAAATGTTTTAAGCACTTTATTTTCTTTCTCTTCATTTCGGTAATATTTTTACTATTTTCTCTCTACCCCCCCTACTCAACCTCCTCCCTAAATAAAAAAAAGAACAACACAAATCTTTGGAATGCATAGAGTTAAGAAACACAGATCTACACATTTGTCAAATCCGAAAAGGCATGCCTCCTTCTGCACCTTCAGTAAATAGGAATTTGTTTTTTTCAGCATTGGCCCTCTGTTCTTATGTTGATTATGTTATTGATCAGTTAAGTATTTCAAAGGTATTTCTATTTACAATGCTGTTTATGGCACGATACAAAATAAACACACAGAAATCATCAGTCTTTCTACATGTGACAATATAGAAAGTAAAATTCCATTCAAAATAATTACAGAATGTAGAAAGTGCTTACCTATCGAGACATACGGAGGAACTATATTAATATAATTATACAATAGGAAAGGGAAGGGGAAGGGAATAAACATTTACATGGTACCTTCTGTGTGCCAAACATTGAGCTAAATGCCTGTTACAGATATTATCTTATTTGATCCTTGCAACCATCCTGGGAGGTAGGTGGTATTATTATCCCCATTTTACAGCTGAGGAAACTGAGGCAAACAGGGGTTAAGTGATTGACCATGGCAACATAGCTAGTAAGTATTTGAGATCATATCTAAACTCAGGTCCTTCTGACTTCAGACCTAGCACTCTATCCACTGTAGCCCCAGCTATTCTTCTAAGAAATAAATACATAGCGGCAGCTAGGTGGTGCAGTAGAGTGAGCTCCGGCCTTGGAGTCAGGAGGATTGAGTTCAAATCCAGTTTCAGACACTTGACACTTACTAGCCTTGTGACCCTGGGAAAGTCACTTAACCCTGATTGCCTCACCAAAAAGCAAAAAAAAAAAAGAAATAAAAGCATACCTAAATACATTTGGAAATAGTAATTGCATATGGTTGAGTGAGGTAAATAGAATAATGATAATAATAACTTAATTTATTTATTTAATGTTATACCACTTATGTAGTCTTTTCCACTTATCTACTTTTCAATTTTCCAGTCAGCACAAATAGTTTTGATAATTATTCCTTTATAATAAAGTTTGAAATCTAGCATTCAAAATTCCCCTTTGTTCCTACTTTGTTTTACAATATTTTTCTTTAAGTTCTAGACTGTTTCTCTAAATAAATTTGTAAATTGATGTAACAAGTATTATGATTTTTACTGTATTATAAGGCCTAATCATGAACAGTGAATATCTCTCCAATTATTTACCCTTCATTATTTCTGTGAAGTATTTTGGAACTTTAATGATATGAGTAATGAGTGACAGTCCAAGAGGCAGTGTGGGCTAATGAAGAGGGGCCAGACTGAGAGTTAGAAAAAAACTATTTCAGCTACAAGGTATGACCCTGAATAAATCATGTCACTTCTCTGGCCCTCTTTCCCATAAAATGAGTGACTCAATGATCACAATGGTTTCTTTTCCCAGCTTTAGATCTATGATTCTATGAATGTTAATACCATGATATTTAAGTATTTCATAGTTGTTTTGAATGCAAATTACATGTTTCTTTTTTCCCTCAGTGTTTCTGTTAGTCCTTTTGTGATTTTTTTGGTGTCATGCTATTTTATTAAAACTGTTCATTACATTAATTCCTTCACTGATTCTCTTTCCCTTCCATTGCCAATGAAGAAGCAGGTCTGCAAAGGCCAAAGGGCTTGTCAAATCCCACACTGCCAGTAAAGCACGGATCAGAATTTCAATCCAGGGCTCCTACCAAGGTCCTTTGACTCCAGATCTAGTATTCTCTCTATTACACACCTCTAAAAAATAAACTGCTATGTCCCTAGACTTTTGAATGGCACTCAGTCACCCCTGGATACGGAAGTTCTGAAGGGGTATCTCAGATCTCACCATCTTTCATGTATTCCTGTTCTCTTTTTCTAGGATCATTCTCATACTTTAAATAGTTTGTTTATCAGCAAGAGAAGGGAAAATGGGAAATCCCTTCAATATTGCCTAATCCTTCACTTTTGAGGCTCAGTGTTGGTTAGAGGAATGTTAGAATATATATAAATTCTTTTGAATCAAGACTGATTATCAAGACTGGTTTTAATAACACTGCTTCACTCACTTCAATAAATCAAGGATCCGTGTTTTCCCCTGTGTGAGTACTCCCTACATTGAGACAAACTGTATAGGCTCCACACCAGGCATTTTAACCTTTTCTGTCTCATACGCCTATTTGGCAGTCTGGAAAGCTCTTTGATTAGCTCTGAGTAACATTTCTAAGTGCATAACATAAGACATAGAATTACAGAGGAAACTAATTATGTTGAAATACACTTGTAATTTTTTTTAAAAGTTCATGGACACTAGGTTAAGGGAACCTGCTCTAAACTTTAGTAGTTAAAGTTCAGAGTTAGTGTGGCCAAAAATCATAGACTTCTGCTGATCAACTTTCTGGTAATGACCCTCAGTGCACCCTGGCTGGTCCCAAGGCAATAAACATGCTATATAGTCTATCACCAGTTTCCTACTCAAAAGTTAGTTTGTTTGTTTTCCTAACTAAGGAGGTTATGCCAAAACTTATGTTCTCCTGATGTAGGCCTGGAGAACTAGAATTTGGTGACTTGGTGAGATATGAGGATATTCTTCTGCCTATACCTCCTAAAAACAAAACAGATGTCAGTTTTCCTTTATGTATTCACACATCTCCAAGCAGGTTATTCTATCAATCAAAATTGTTTTCTTCAGATACTTTAATCAAACATTGACCATTTTCATCTAAAGTTCCTGTCTTCTCAATTACTTTCTAAAACCATCCACTGAGAAACTACTATATACAAAACACTCTTCTGGGTAGTATTAGTGGGGAAAGATCAGGAGGGATTAAAACATAGTCCCTGCCCTTGGGAGGGATCTTTCAGGTACCTTCTAGTTCTAAAATTATGATTATAGTAATGGTAATGTGGGAATTCAGTTTACCTCTCTGCAAAATGGTTTTCGTAATTTCCCATGGCGAAATTCTCAAAACTACAGCTGAAAGAATAGATTGGTTCATTTGTCATGTTATCCTTAGTACCTAGCACAAGGCCTGGCATGTAATAAAAATTTGTTGATTGATGGATTGTTATGATCAGTGGTGACAGTGAAATCATGCACATACCTGGTTTTGCAGAAGAATAGGACTAGAGAAGACTTAGAAAAGAACTAGACTAGAAGAGAGCTAGAAGATACGATCTGGGTCAACTACCCCATTCTATGGTGGAAGAAACTGAGGTCTAGAAAGGAAAAAAAAACTTCCCTAAGGTCATTTGTCTAATTGACAATTTGGTGAGACAACCCATTACTTGGACTTTGATGAGCTAGTAGATTGACGCTTAGTTGAAAGTGGTCAGAATTCAGTTGTTAAACCAAAAAAATGAACAGTTGGCTATATGTTGTAAACCTAAGCTAAGTATAGCTTAATTTTATACAAGAAGGCAAGAGGTGCCAAAGAACTTTCCTCTGTGAAACATTTTCATTAGTTTTCCGTGCATGCTGTAGTGGGAAGAGTATTAACTTAAGAGTGGGAAGAGCTAGAAGAGCTGGGGTCAAGTCCTTAGCTCAATATTTAATTAACTATGTAAAATTATTTGTAAGATTCTGTGATCTAAGTTGATTTCTATTTGATAGATAGTACAATCAAAATAATCGGACCACTAGTTACTGTCCAAATATTTCAACCATCTTGACAATGAAATTTGACAATGAAATCTTCAATCAATCAACTTATACTAATTTATTAAGAATCTACCATGTGCCATACACATGTGTGATTCTGGAGATACAAAGACAAACCTGAAATAGCCACTGCTCTCAAAGACTTTGCTTTCTGACAGAGGACAAAACATGCTTGTACTTCAGGGTTCTGTTAGGGTGAGTACCAGCTCAGAAGAGCTGATTGTTAAATTTTCAGGATGAGCGTTTATACCTCAGAAATCAGCAAAGGTTACATGTTGGGGCTTCATGGAGAAAGTGTTAATAATACCTATTAAACTTAAAAGTGTGTTGAGTGAACTTTTTTTTTTCAGAGAGTGAGTTTACCAGCACACCAATGCATATACCATAAATGTTTAAAAAGGAAACTTCCAATCCTCCATGACAACAAGCAATGGGCATTCTCCTCCCTTAGTTAATAGCATGGCCTCTAAAATCCTGCTTAAGAAATAGTCATCTGTTCTTTAAACTTAAATTTTAGCTTGTTATTAGCTTGTCATTACATTTCTTCCGTGCCTTTTCCCAATATGAGGATTATTATTATTATCATTAACATTTTCTCCATTACTTTCTTAAGTGTAGATAATCAACAAAGATTGTAGACTATTTTAGAGGTAATGATGATTCAAAAATTTCATATATGTGTGTATACTTCATATACATATAGGTGCACACAAAAAATTTATTTATCTAGTTAGCTATTTGAGAGTCAACTTAGTACAGTAGATAGAGGTCTGGCCTTGGAGGCAGGAAGACCTGGGTTCTACTCTCACTTTGTATACATAGTAGCTGTGTAAAGATGTTTAAACCCCTTAATTTCTCAGTGCCTCAAGCAACTTTTAAATTCATAATATATGGAATCTTTGCTGACTTCCATTGTTGGAGGACATTACCTCTGCCAGTAAACTCGCAGCTCTACATGAATACATACGTACCTATATATATATATATATATATATATATATATATATATATAAAAATATATATATATATATAAAAATATATATATATAAAAATATATAATATATAAATATATATATATATAATATGTATATAATATATATATATACATGCACACACAGTAAATATTTATGCATTGTATATGTGTATTTATATGTATATATATATTTGTGTGTGTATATATTTCAAACCTGTCCTCAGACATTTACTAGTTGTATGACCCTGGACAACTCACTTAACCCTGTTTGCCTCAGTTTCTTCATCTATAAAATGAGCTGGAGAAGGAAATGACAAACCACTCCAGTATCTTTTGCAAGAAAACCTCAAATGGAGTCATGAAGTGTTGGACGTGACTCAAATAACTGAACGTCAATAATATACGTGTTTATGTTATGTGTGTGTGTGTGTGTGTGTGTATATATATATATATATATATATATATATATATATATATATAGTATGTGTAGATGTGTATGTGCAGATGTCTACTCACACATGAGTATTAGTATACGTATAGTAATACATGTATGTATGTGAGTTTTGGAAATAAGCTATGAGATATTGATCACACTGTTTACCCTCTTGGGGCCCCGATTTCTTCCTCTATAAAACAAAGGAGTGGAACAGATGAGCCCGTTCCATTTCTGACACTATGTGTTCTCACTATTCTTGCACTTTAATCAATATTCTAAGATCCCGCCAACCTTTCTCTGACGGTTTTATGTGTTACATTCCTGAATTTCTTCCAGCCAGGACATCATCTGATTCCAAGTTCTCTGACTAATCCCATACCCGTGGCAATAATCTAGGTCAGAGCATTCACAGAATTCCCGCACTCTTTATCAATGCATTGCTATGCCTGTGGATTAATGCAGTGTCTTGCCCAGAGCAGAGGATTAATTTGTATGTTGGATTGTTTTGTTTGTTTGGTTGTTTTCATTTGGTTGGTTGTTTCTGGAGGCAATTGGGGTTAAGTGACTTGCCCAGAGTCACACAGCTAGTAAGTGTCCAAGGCCAGATTTGAACTCAGGTCCTCCTAACTCCAGGGCTGGTGCTCTATGCACAGCATTGGTTGAATTTAATTGAATAGAATTGTCCCAGAGCACTTTGTCTACATGTCTCTCTTCTACTGCTGTCACTCCCCATCTTGCATCATGCTCATTTATTGCCCTGTTAGATTGTAAATGGCTTGAATTAATGGACTGCATTTTCCATTTCCATATCCTTGTGGGGCAGCATGGTGGAATAGTCGGCTGGCCTAAATGACATTAAAACCTAGCTTCCAGTCTTGCCTCTCATGCATGCTGTCTAGATGACCCTGGGCAAGTCCCTTCACCTCTTAGTGCCTCAGAAAATTCTCTAAGACACTAAATTGCTGATCTGGATTGGTAGAGGAGATTTCTTCGTGGAGCTTTCCCTGGACCAATGTAATCACAGCCCCAGTCCCATATCTCGCAAAGTAGAGGGGTTTGAACATAGTTCCTGCTAAACAAATGTTTGTCAAATCAAATTGACTGAAATTGCTCCTAAGGGTGTTGTAAATAATTTGCAATGCCCTTGACTTTAGCTTTGAAATTAGAGTAAATCTGTGTGTTCTCAAATACATAAAGTGACCTGTGGTAAAGGGAGTTGATACTTTCCACTTAGGACAGCTAAACAGTTGTATTCCCCATAGCCAACCTCTTCAGGGTCTTGTATTAAACACTAGGAATGAGCTGCTCAAAAAAAACTGGGCACCAAAGTTGTAGTAGAAAAAATACTTTGGAGAGAGAAAACCTGAGGTTTAAATCCTGGTTTTAGGCAATCATTAGCTCCTTCTGGGCCTTGGGTTCCTTATCTGGAAAATAAGATGGTTGGATTCTAAGTCCCTTTTCAAAATTCCAAATACTGTGATGCTGGGAAACCCTGGGTTGTCATTTGAAATTACAACAGGTCCCCAGTGCGCAGCTGGCAGGTATCACACTCAGTATGATCTTCTTTGGATGCCTCCAAACTGCTAAGAACAGAAATGACGTGTTTGAAGTGATACAAACTGTGTTATTCACCCTGCCCCTCAACAGAGAGAGAGAGAGAGGAAGAGAGACAGACAGACAGACAGACAGAGACAGAGAGAGTCCTGCTCCACGAAACCTCATCTAAGAAAGATTAAGACAGAACTAGGCAAGTAAGGTACAGGAAATGTTTTTTTTTTTCCTTTGAATAAGCCCATAGCTCCCTCTGCTGAAGGAAGAGAAAGACACAACTTGAAAGGAATAGGCCTTGCCCCGGATATGTCGGGGTCTCTGGAGGCCTGTCCTCATCCAGAGATACTCCTCGTAGCAGCAGGGTCCTACTCACACAGCAACTGAGTGCCAGAAGCAAGACCAGGACTCAGGACTCCAGCTATTTCCACAATACTGTGCTGTTTTTTCCTGATGGCCAGGAAGAATTAGAAAGGGCAAGACCCATAACTGTCCTCTTCACACTTTGTTGGAGAAGGAAATGGCAAACCACTGCAGCATCTTTGCCAAAAAACCCCCAAATGGGGTCATGAAGAGCTAGACATGACTGAAATGACTCAGGCATTGTGCTGGGCTTAAATATCAAGACAAAATGAAAATGAGCCCATGCCCTCGAGGAGCTTACCTTCTTCTGTACGTGAGGCAGGGGGGATGGAGATAGGCTGGCACCTGGCTTGTGAAGAGAGGATATTATACACAACCGTTTGTGGATGAGGAGAGCCCTAGAAGGCCAGCCAAGGACCCTGACCTTGAATTGAATTGCATCCTGCTGTCCCAGGAACATTAACTGTCAAAGCTGTAAGGAATCAGAGAGTTCATTTCCCATTGCCCTTCCATTTTATGGTTATGGCAACTAAGACCCACAAGTCATATAACAGTAAGCGTCAAAGAGGGAGTCATTTGAGGAATTTTCTCCTTGGATAGGAAAAGCCATTTCTTTTGTCAGGTATTGAATGCAGCAGACAAGTTTGGGCCATATATGTTTAACAAGAATAAAAAAATCACTGCTAGGCTTAAGATGGGGCAGCATGCCAATTTCACAAAGAGGCCCGTATGCCAAGGACTTCGGCACTTGGAGCAGACTGAGTTCAGTCCTGGGGGAGCCTGACCTCCAACGAGAAAGGGCAGACTCCCCTTTCTCATACTCTTTGGATCCTTAAACCCCTAGCCCTGTGTGCTAGGGATGCTTAGCTTACAGAACAGGTTGTGAATCACGGCTAGATCTCCCCAAAGGCACTCAGTGTACAACAGCAATCAGGCTTGGGACATATATTTATTTCCTATGCACAAAAGAAATGCTAAGAACAAAATGAGCACACATTGACAGTAAGACTTAGAACAGGGATTCATTAACATCTTCTGACTACAATTATACTCTCTCAGGAGGTTAATACGTAAGCCTCTTCAGAAAATAAAGCAGTTTTTAAGACTATGAAATGGGAATTTTTATATTTTACCTTGACTCTGAACTGTCCCCTTAAAATTCATAGCTACTCTCTTTTTGTGGGGACAAAGAATTGGAAATTGAAGGAATGCCCATCAATTGAGGAATGGCTGAATAAGCTGTGGTATATGAACGTAGTAGAATACTATTGTGCTATAAGAAATGATGAGCAGGCAGATTTCAGAAAAACCTGGAAAGACTTACGTGAACTGATGCTGAGTGAAGTGAGCAGAACCGGGAGAACATTGTACACAGTAACAGCAACATTGTGCGATGACCAACTTTGATAGACTTAGCTCTTCTCAGCAAAACAATGATCCAAGACAATTCCAAAAGACTCATGACAGAAAATGCTATCCATATCCAGAGAAAGAACTGTGGAGTCTGAATTCAGATGGAAGCATGTTATTTTCACTTTTTTTTCCTTTTTGTGGCTTTTCCCTTTTATTCTCTTTCTTCTTTCACAACATGGCTAGTGTGGAAATTTATTTACATGATTGCACATGTTTAACCTAAATCAGATTGCTTGCTGTCTTGGGGAGGGAGGATGGGAGGGAGGGAAGAAGAAAAAATTGGGTACAAAAAATCTTACAAAAAATGAATAAAAATGAATTGCCAGAAAATCTTATAAAAATAAAAACTATCTTTACATATAATCAGAAAAAATATAATATTATTTAAAACAAAAAACTCATATGTATGGATTCATTAAACCAGGGTTTAGGCTCCTTTTCTTGTTAGCGGTCTTCATTTATGATGCAGAAACATTCTCTATTACCAATCAGCTCCACTTAAATAACTTAGGACCTCTGGTCCTGTGAAATTCATGAAGTCACCTCCAGACTTGGACATTTTCACCTTGAGAGAAATGTTTGGTCATCTCCTTAGGAAAGTTAGCACACACACACACACACACACACACACACACACACACACCCAGGACCCAAACCAGTCTCACCTAGTTAAATCCTCCTGCTTTATCTGCCACATGGGAACAGTTGCTACGATGTCAGAGTGGAGGAAGGACACTCTCCCCACCCCACCCCTCCATCAAATGGCAGTTATGTGCTCCACAGCTAAGAAAAGAGAATGCCAAGGGCAGAATCACCCCCTTTTTAAAAGTTAACTGAATCATCAGCTTCTTCTGCCCAGTGGCCAATAAGGTGGTTGTTTCATCATCTCAAGGCAAAAGCCTTTCAGTGCTGAGTCACACACAGCTGGAAGCAGCCTGGCACTTGTCATCACCAAAGCGCCTGAGTGCTGAGCCAGTACATGTGGTCAGCGGAATCAAGAAGGGCAGCTCTGTGCATGCTGTGCCCAGCCCTTGGTTAAATAAACAGCTACGTCAAATACGCAGGCTGCCTGACTCTGCACTACCATACTTTAATGGATCTGAGATCCCTTCACATCACCACTGTAGATCAATAGCCACCTTTCTTCTCTCAGCCTGCATGACACTCTTATTCAAGTCCCCCACCAGGCTTTCAGAGGAGGTATCTTCCTTAGGGGATGCACAGAAAAGGCCCTCATCAAGGTCTTTTAATATTTTATGGCTACCAGTGTTTCACTTGGGCTTCTCATCTGGACAAAAGTTGCACAGGACAGAATGCTTATATCACTAGGAATAAGATAAATGGAAATGACAATAACCCTGCAAACTTATGAAAAATGACATAATATGGGAATGGTGATTGTTGTAGGGCTTCTGGAAAGACAGTTATAGTGATATGCTGTCGGTGAGCTGTGAACTGGGCCAACCATTCTGGAAAGCAACTTGGAATCATGTGAATAAAGTGACTAAAGTGTCCATATCCCTTGACTCAAAACTTCTGCTACTAGGCACGTGCCCCAGCCAAGTTAAAGACAAAGACATAGGACTCATATATACACCAAAATGTTTATGGCAACAATTTCTGTGGTGACAAGGAATAGGAAACAAAATAGGTGTCCATTGATTTGGAATTGTTGAACAAGTTTGTGGTACACGGTTGTAATAGAACGATGTATATAATGAACGGAAAGAAGTATAGAAAGATTTCTGGGAACTGATGCCAAGTGAAGTAAGTAGAACCAGGAAAACAATATGCACAGTGACTACAACAATGCAAATGGAAAAGAAGATTCATGTTGTCATACAGAATTCCCTTTTTTGTGTTATGCTATGTGTAGGTTGTGTAATGGGAATGGCTTGGTTTCTTTGGGGTTATTTTTGGTGTTATAGTTCAGCATTTTAAAAAGTTCCAGAAGAAGAGAAAAAAGGATGACAATAAAGAAAGAAGAGCAATCATCTGATTGCTGTGAAACTATGATCACCAAGTGTGGCTCCAAAGAACAGATGTGAAAATGCACCAGTGCCCCACTTTATTGCAGGGAGTGAGGGACTACATGTGTGGAATGCTGCATGCAACATCTGGCTTTTTTGCTATATTGGTTACCTTTATTGACTTGTAGGGTATTTTTTTTTTCTTTTCTTCCTCTTCTTTAGTCTTCGTTATAAGCAGTGGCTATCTGGGAAGCAGGGAGGAGATACATTGGAGACTATAGGTAATGTAAAAACAAAAGATATAAATAACAATTATTTTTGAAAGAGTTGCACATAGAGTCAGTCAATAAACAGTACTTTACACCCTGCTTCTCACTTGGCCTTCACCATTTTCTACAGAAACTCATCTTTATGCAAGATAAAATCAACTGTGACACTCACACTCCTCAGTAAGCCCTGCCCCTCCCTCCCCTTCCTCCCTTTAATTGGAGTAGAGGGCGAATATAACAGAAAGCTCCTCCCAGATCTTCTATTTAACAAGAGGATCAAAGTAGACACCATGTCATTTTCCACCTAGCTGCAAGACCTAATACTCCCTCTCTTCCCCTTTCAGCTTATTTTTATGTGTTGTCTTCTCTTATTCAGTTCAATTGAATTCAATAAACATTTATTAAGTACTTACTATGTTGGGGCAGCTAGGTGGTGCTGTGGATAGCACTCTGGCCTTGGAGTCAGAGGGACCTGAGTTCAAATCCGATCTTAGACACATGGTACTTACTAGCTGTGTGACCCTGGGCAAGTGACAAAAAATAAATAAATAAATGAAGAGTGCCTACTATGTGCCAGGCACTTCAGTAAGTGCTGGGGATACAAAAAGAAACAACAGACAATCCCTGTCCTCAAGGAGCTTACAATCTAATGGGGAGACAACATATAGACAAATATTTACAAAGCAAGCTCTCTATACAGCTTAAGTAGAAAATAATTCAAAGATGGAAAGCAATAGTATTAAGAGAAGTTGAGAAAGGACTCCTGTAGACGGTGAAACTTCAGCTGATACTTACATTAAACCAAGTCAGTTGTTGGAATTGAGGAGGGAAAGCATTCCAGACATGACAGACAGCCAGAGAAAACGCCCAGAGTCAAGAGGCAGAGTGCCTTGTTTATAGAACAGCCAGAAGGCCAGTGTCAGTTAATCAAGGAGGATGGGCTGGGAAGGAAAACCTAAGAAGACTGGAAAGGTAGAAGAAGGCTGGGGTGTGAGGACTTGGAATGCCGGAGTGTTTTGTGTTTGCTCCTGGAGGCAACGGGGAGCCACTGGAGGTTATTGAGCAGGAGGGTGACATGATCAGATCTGGGCTTCAGAAAAATCACTTGGGTGGCTGAGTATAGGATGGATTGGAGTGGGAGAGACTTGAGGCAGGCAGATCCACCAGCAGGCTATTGCAGTCATTGAGGCATGAGGTGATGAGGGCCTGCTCTCTAATGGTGGCAGTGTCGCAGGTGAGAAAAGGACATACTCAAGAGATGCTGCAAAGGTGAAATTGGCAACAGCTTGGATATGGAGGGGAGGGGCTAAGAGACAGTGAAAAATCCAGGATGACTCCTAGGTTGTGAGCCTGAGAGACTGGGAAGGTTGGCAGGGAGTGGGGTGGGGGGGGGAGTGTGTAGGGGAAAAGACAATGAGTTCTTTTTTGGAAGTGTTGAATTTAAGATGTCTAATGGACATCCAGTTTGAGATACCTGACAGGCAGCTGGAGATACAAGATTGGAGGTTAACAGAGAGATTGGAGCAGGAAAGGTAGATTTGAGGATCTTCAGCATAAAGATGGTAATTAAATCTGTGGGAGCTGAAGAGATCACCAAGTGAAGTGGTAGAGAGGGAGAAGAGAAGAGGACCTAGGACAGCACCCCCAGGGACACCTACAATTAGAGGGCATGATCCAGAGGAGCATCCAGCAAAGGAGACAGAGAGGGAGTGGTCGGATGGGAAGAGAATGAGGACAGAGTGGCAATCTGAAAACCCAGAGAGAAAAGAGTATCAAAGGATAAAGAGCTCTTTGAGGGCACGGATCGTCTTTTGCCTTTCTTTATATCCACAGTGCCTGGCAGATAGTAGTAGATGCTTAATAAATGCAGCTAGTGGTATAGTGGATAAAATACTTGGCCTGAGGCCAGGAAGACTCATCTTCATGAGTTCAAATCTGGCTTCAGACACTAGCTGTGTGAACCTGGGCAAGTCACTTAACTCTGTTTGCTTCAGTTTCTTCATCTGTAAAATGAACTTGAGAAGAAAATGGCAAGCTACTTCAATATTGTTGCTAAGAAAACCTCAACTTTACTCAGTAACAGTCACATTGTGCAATGACTAACCTTGATAGACTTAGCTCTTCTCAGCAATGCAAGGATCTAAGACATCTCCAAAAGTCTCATGATGGAAAATGCTATCCACATCCAGAGAAAGAACTATAAAGCTTGAATGCAGATCAAAGCATACTATTTGCTTTTTTTCTTCTGTTTTTCTTTTGTTTCTTCTTTCTTGTGGTTCCTCCAATTGGTTCTAATTCTTCTTTACAACATGACTAATAGGAAAATGTGTTTAATAGGAATGTATGTGTGGAGCCTATATCAAATTGTATGCCATCTTAGGGAGGGAGGTGGGGAGGGAGGGGGAAGAAATTTAAAGCTCAAAAGCTTGTGGAAGTAATTGTTGAAAACTAAACATAAGTTAATTTTAAAAATAATTAAATAAAAGTATTGCACAATTTCCCAAATGCAATATAGCACATTTTTTTCCTCTCAGTTCAGTGACCAATTAATTGTTGATTTGCAGCTTCTGTCCCAGACATACATACTCATATTAACTCAATTGGACCTGCCATTAAGCTGCATGTCATAATCTACATGATTTTTCATCCCTTCAGTTTTTCCTGTGTGAATTGTTAGGCAGATCTCTTTTAAGTAATTATAAAAGGGGTTTTGTAATGTTCTAAGGTTGCTGCAATCAATATAATATAATCTCCAAATTAGAACCTCTTGAAGACTTCTTCATATAAAATGAATCCTTTTTACCATCCTTATTGTATAGAACAACTTCTATAACAACAAAAGAAGTCCTCCTTTTTTCTTATTTTTGTGCTACTAAATTCTCTGATTTTGTTGACTGCTTTCTTTGGGTCTCTATTTTTTGCTGTGTCCACTTCAGTATTAATGGTTTTTTCAACTACTGCCATTTAGTAGTACAAAATGTCCAGTGAGGAAGCTCACTCTCTTGATTCAGAATGGTATCTCCTCTACAACCTTGGAGAGTTCCCTTGCATACTGGGAGGTTAAGTGACATGTCCTGAATCACACAGCTGGTATGTGTCAGAATGAGAACTTAAATCCAAGTCTCTCTGAAGCAGAAGTTTGGCTCTCTATCCATTAAATATTCTGTTTCTTGGTCCTCCATTTTTTGGAACCATTTTCTGAGAGGCAGGTAAAGAAAAATGTATATCCTATCCCTCCTTTCAAAATTCTTCTGAAGACATCTATCCTTTAAAGGCCTTGCTAGTTTGGTCAGGTGGGAAAAAACAAAACAAAACATTGAAAGAGGATTCAAAAGTCTCTGTTCTTAGCTCTTTCATTAAGTAGCTGTGTGATCTTGGGCAAATTGCTTTATATGAGCATAGCTTTAATGCCAAAAGACACCCCGGAGGCAATCTAGTCCAACTCTCATTTTTCAGATGAGGAAATTTCAGGCCCATAGGGAATGACGTTCTCTGGATCACATAGCTGGCTGATGACAGAGGTAAGATATGAACATATCTCTTTCAGACTGGAATTGGTTCGGGACTCTATCCACTAGGCCAAGCTGCCTCTTTTGGCCTTTTAGCATCAGACTCCCTAACATTTGTACGTCCTATGTTTCATATTCTAAGGCCTCACCCACTTCTCATATTCTTTAAGATCTCTTCTAAATATGATATTCTAGGTAAAGAATGTAAGCTCCTTGAGGGGAGGGACTGCTTCACTGTTGTATTTTCATCCTCATGCTAAGCACATGGCCTAGGACATATCATATGATTAATCATTGATTGTGTTCCATAGTCTCTGGTCTAGTAATTCAGTTTTGCACAGAGGACTTCGAGGCTCTGGGTTCCCGGCGCTGCTCTGCTATTTGCTCTCTGTATGACCTTGGCCGACTCACTCAACCATCCCGAGCAGCAGCATCCACATTTGTAGAATGAAGAGCTTGCATCAGGTGATTTCTCCGTGCCTTTGCAGGCATGCATCTATTCTTCCTCCTCAAGCCCTATTTAAAAACATGTACAGGTTCACGTTGTTGCTGCTCATCCTTGGTTTGTGGAGAGGACCGGTGACATCGTAGGTGATATCTTGACTCGGATTTAAGTGAGGCAGAACTGCACAAAGTCGTCAGACTCCTTCTCTTCCAGAGGCATGTAAATCCACTGGCGAGACAGACATCAAGGCGACTGGTGAAGGCCCGGGATGCACTGGATGACCTTGGCGTCTTGGATGTCTGACCAAGCTCTGAGCTCTCCACAGGGCCTGCTTCAGCCAGCTTCATGGTCTTTGGAGCCAATTGCTCTCATTCACTCATTCCATAGCGGGGAGTCTTCATAGGCTTGGGGTAGACACCCCCCTAATCCACTGATGGGGGCTGAGGCCTGTTGGCTATGCTCAGCCTGGTTTAGCCTGTCTCCTGAGATGGTTTTACTGTGGCATGGTTGCTATACATGCTACAGCTTCTTGGAGCCACAGATGGGAGTTGGATACAGATGGACACTAACGGTGGACGAGCAGCCCTGAAAAGGGCTCAGCAAGCCGGAGATGCTAGTCCTCCCGCACACCCCAGGGCTGAGTTTGTAATGGCTTTATTACAGCCTCTTTTTATACCTGTGGACAAATTCTTCCTTTTATAATACATCCTAACATTTCCATAAGAATCGAAGTCAAGCTCATTGGCCTATAGTTTTCAGTCTCCTTTCTCTTCCCTTAAAATGGGAAATGGGGAAGATATTTGCCTTTCAGCTAGGTAGAGCAGTGGATAGACTTTTAAGCTTGGAATCATCCAGACCTGAGTTCAAATTCAGCCTCAGACACTTCCTAGCTGTGCGATTCTGCAAGTCACTTAAACTCTATCTGCCTCCATTTCCTCAACTGTCAAATCAGGATAACAATAGCACCTACCTCCCAGGATTGTTGTGAGGATCAAAGAGATAATATTTATGAAGCACTCAGCTGGTGCCTGGCAGGCAGTAGGTGCTCAATAAATGCTTGTCCCCTTCCCCTTCCTCCCTTTCCTTTCTGAGGTATTGCTTCCCTTCTCAATGAATGGACAATCACTCAGCGATCACATTGGCCAGTTTTTTTAGGACCTGGGATATAGTTCATTTACTCCCAGAAGTCTTACTATTGGCTTAAACATGTTTTTGCCTTGCACATTTACATGTGTATTTCACACATTGATCTCTGTGCATAGTGGTTTCTTTTAATAGGAAAATAAACATAGAAAATCAGTTTAAAAAAGGGGGGGGAGAGGTTCTGATTTTGTTTACTGCTTTCTTTGGGTCCTCATCTTTTTTTTTTTGACATGCTAAAAAGAGCTTTATTAATGTATATCAAACCACTCTCAGCTCAGTGCCTCTGGGGTCTAAAAAGAGGTGACTTCTATATCAAATTATACAAAAGAAAAACACATGAACTGATCTCATACAATTTGATCCCTCAAACATTTAATGAGGGTCATACTCAAGGCAAGGCACTGCAAATAAAAAGTCCAAAATGAAACCATTCCTACAGATAAGGGACTTGCTGATCACCTCCAGTGACAGCAGAGCCATAACTAGGGTAAGACAATCAGGGCATTGCCCAAGATTTAAAGGGTGCCAGACACACTTATCGTCCTTTGATGACAGAGAAACAACTAATCTTGGCACAAATTTATCAAGAATGATTAAATGCAGAAAGTTGTTTTGCATGGCTTCCTAGTAGCAATGGGTTTTCTTTTTCTTGTCTTCTAGATGTGGAGGGAAAGAATTTGGAACTGCTCATGTTCCACTGGAGTCCTGTGTTTGAAAGTCAAAATTTCTATTCAGCTCTGGTCTTTCCATAAGGAATGCTTGAAAGTCCTCTATTTCACTAAATGACCATTTTTTCCCCTGAAGGATTATACTCAGTTTTGCTGGGTAGGTGATTCTTGGTTGTAATCCTATCTCCTTTGTCCTCCAGAATATTATATTCCATGCCCTGCGGTCCTTTAATGTAGAAGCTGCTAAATCTTGTGTTATCCTGATTGTGTTTCCACAGTACTTGAATTGTTTCCTTATGGCAGCTTGTAATATTTTCTCCTTGACCAGGGAACTCTGGAATTTGGCTACAATATTCCAAGGAATTTTCCTTTGGGGATCTCTTTCAGGAGGAGATCAGTGGATTCTTTGAATTTCTATTTTGCCCTCTGGTTCTAAAATATCAGGGCAGTTTTCCTTGATAATTTCTTGAAAGATGATGTCTAGGCTCTTTTTTTGATCATGGCTTTCAGATACTCCAATAATTTTTAAATTCTCTCTCCTGGATCTATTTTCCAGGTCAGTTGTTTTTCCAATGAGATATTTCACATCGTTTTCTAATTTTTCATTCTTTTGGATTTGTTTTACAGTGTCGTGATTTCTCATAAAGTCACTGTCTTCCAATTGCTCTATCCTAATTTTTAAGGAAGTCTTTTCTTCAGTAAGCTTTTGGACTTCCTTTTCCATCTGGCCAATTTTGCTTTAAAGGGCATTTTCTCCTCATTGGCTTTTTGGACCTCTCTTGCCATTTGGGTCAGGGGGTCCCTATCTTTTGCTGTGTCCACTTCAGTATCATTGGTTTTTTCACCTGCTGCAAGCCCTCAGTAGTAACGACCATGCCCATCTTGTTGTTGCTGTTGTTTACTCTTTTTCAGTCATGTCCTGACCTCTTCAGGGGTTTTCTTGGCAGAGATACTGGAGTGGTTTGCCATTTCTTCTCCAGCTCATCTTACAGATGAGGAAACTGAGGCAAGCATGGTTAAGTGACTTGCCCAGGGTCACACAGATAGTAAGCATCTGAGGCCAGATTTGAACTCAGGAGGATTCCAGGCCTGGTTCTCTATCTACTATGTCCCTGGATGCTCAGCTGAGGGAACCTGAGGAGTTTTCAATGGCATTCTTTATATCCATACATACGGGGCTGCAGGTGCCAGTTTTTGGTGGGCATTGACCAAACAATCTACAATCCCAACCCAATGCCTGGTGCAAGGGTGCAAGGATTAAAACCAAATAATTTTTCAGGTGATTACTCCCATTTCTCTGGCTTCTATAAAGTGATATTTGCTTTTGCGACTGGCTTTCACCTCAAGCTTACTATCCTGAAAAAATATAAAGGAAAGGAGGATAATGAAACCATGTAGATGTTTTTAACATCATAGGGCTTAAAGCAGAAGAGGACCTTAGATTATCTAGTCTAAATCCCATCATTTTAGTGATAAGGAAGCTGAGGCCCAAGGAGGTTAAGTCACTTGCACAGGATCTCCTGGGTACGTAGAGAGTAGGAAGAAGCAGAGTTTGACTATGGCCCTGGCTCTCTTCCCACTACACTACTCAGGGACTCAGGGATCCTCCAGCTTCTGTCACAATCCCTGATCATTTGTCCCATACATCTTTACCCTAGATTCACTTGGAACCCTGCCGTTTCTTGTTTTCATCTGTGGCTTTCCCTCAGAACTATCGGAGAAACTGGACGTGGAATCAGGAGAAGAGTTTCAATCTAAACTCTACATCTTACTACCTAAGAGACTTTACAGTCACTTTCCCCTCACCTGAGCCTCAGTTTCCTCATTCATCAAAGGAAGGGATAGATGAATTCTAAAGTCCCTTGCAGCCCTAGTTCTAGGATCCTGTACTCTGTAAAGCTCTTTCTATCTCTGTCATTCTGGGGTTCTGTGACCAAGGAAGGCGAGAGGCTTGGAGAAGAGATCCTAAAACTGGGAGTTCTGACCCCTGAGTTTTAGTCATCACTTTCTTATTAACTTGCTGTGTTACCTTGAATAGATTATTTGCTCTCTCTGAACCTCAGTTTCTTTATCTATAAAAAGGGAGTACAACTTCTGGGATTCCTTGTAGTGCTATCATTCCACAAGTCGATTCTGCACTACAGAAATACCTTCTGCTTCATCTCCAGATCCAAGGGGTACCTGGCCAGCATCTTGTTTGTGAGAACTCAACATACTCACAGGCAAATGCACCATATATACAGATCCCCAGAAATTCAAAGCAAGCAAGTGCCCTGTTTTGCCAGCCACAGGAGGCAAAGCTTAAGGGACCTATGATGCTCCAGTGTAGGATTTTAAGGGCGCACACAAAGTCTCGCACCAAATTAACCTAAATGTATGATGTAATGGATAAAGAACTAGATGGGCTGAGAAAGACCTGGATTCTAATTCTTCTCTGGGCAATTACCAGCTGTGTTACTCTGGGAAATCATTTTAATCTGTTTCTTCATCTGTAAAATAGTAACCCTGATGAGCACCAGTTTAGACAGTGTATACAAAGTTCTTTGCAAACCTTAAGGTCCTATGTCAATGTCTGTTATTCTTACTTATTGAACAATATGCAAACTTCATAGGTACCTTCATTCACATGGGAAAAGTACAAGAAGAAATACATCAATATTGTCATATGTCAACCACAGAGTCCTCCTCATTTTCTGTCCTGCAGAAATGAAGCTGCTCGGAAAACTGTTTCCAAGAACTAGAACAAGGGATGGGGAACCTGTGGCCTCGAGGCCGCATGTGTCCCTCTAGGTCCTCAAGTGCGGCCCTTTGACTGAACCCAAACTGCACAGAACAAATCCCCTTCATAAAAGGATTTGTTCCTAAAACTTGGACTCAGATGAAAGGCTGCACCCAAGGACTTAGAAAGCCAAACATGGCCTCAAGGCCAAAGGTTCCCCACCCCTGGCAGATTACTCAGACATAGCCCAACAGTCAAGGGCCCACTGACTGTAAAGGCTGAGTAGTTTCTATATTGAGATAGACCAAAAAAAATGGGAATATCTGTTCAACAAATATTCTAAGTGTGCCTGGGCTAGATGAGGCTGAGCCCAGGGGGTGGCAAAATTCCTTGGGAGTCCAAAGGGTTGCACTAACAGGCATTTAACCGTCACTCTGCAAACCTTATAGCACTACATAAATGCTAGCTGTTGTAGTTATTTTTCCTTTTGGCCCTCAGGGTAAAAGGGCTGATCTGATCAGTCTGTATTGGGCTCTCAGAGATCATCTGGACTGATCCCCTCATTTCATTGGTCAGGCAACTGAGGAAACCCAGAGAAGAGGAGTGCCTTGCCTAAGGTCATACAGATAAAGTTATGCATTAACTGCAGAACCTGGCTTCAGCCCCAAGTCTCCATTCACTCTAGACACAAAGTTTTTCCATCCCTTCATGTGGTCTCCAGAGTGGCCAGCAAACATCCCAAGGTAGAAGAGACAAGCACCAGGGAAATAGAGAGAATTGGAAGCTCTTGGCCCTGATACAATACTTCATTTTCTCAGGCACAGAAGTAGGGATAGCCAAATGGATCAAACAAGGCATAGGACTGTGGTGAGGATTAACTAATGAATAGCTGTAATGTGCACTTGAAACACAAAGAGCAGGCCTCTTACTGTGAGCATAAAGAAACCTGTATGTCTAATCCAACTAGAGGCAGGAAGTCTTGGGAAAGACTACTCCCAAGAAAACTTGTTTCTAGTGATTTACTGCTCATTGGTGTGTAGCTAAGGGTATGAATTTTCACAGCTAATCTCCCTATGGAAAGTCAGATTTGGTGAGGTGGCAAGAGAGCTGACCTTGGGTCAGTCTGGGTTCAAGGCCCATCTCTGTTAAGTTCTGACTGTGTGTGACTGTGGGCAAGTCACTTAACCCTAGAGAGGCAATTATTTAAGAATCTAAGTTGCCCTACCTGGATGACCCTGGGCAAGCCACTTAACCCTGTTTGCCTCAGTTTCCTCACCTGTAAAATGAGCTGGAGAAGGAAATGGCAAACCACTCCAGTATCTTACCCAAGAAAACCCCAAATAGGGCCACAAAGGGTAGGACATGACTGAAAAATGATTGAACAAATAAATCACAAGTGCTAATCTACTTTGATGGAGGGAGTTTCCTCACCTGGAGTTCCCTATGTGGAGGAAATCACAAGTCTAGGTTTAAAAAAAAAGCTCACTCGCACAGAAGCTTCTCCTTCCCCTTGGGGGTGAGCGGAAACCCAGGAGGGTTGCTAAAACAAAGAATTTCTTTCAGCCCAGGAAAGGCTGGAAATAACTCCAAGCCAGCTGTATCTGTTCTCCAAGACTTGTATATACAGTTCTGTACATGCTTAAAGAGTATTGAGCACATCTACAGGTTTTTGTGGTAGGTGTTTTTCTATTTTTCCTGGTTCCCCTTGAGATTGCAGACTCCTTGAGGGAGTGGTCAGGTGCTATGGCTGCTATCCTGATTGTCATCTCCTCAGTACAAGGCTCAACATATTGAACATATGTTCAATAAATGTGACTGACCAAACAAGAGGAGGAAAAGCATTCATCAGGCACATACTGTGTGCCCAACACTATCTAGGGCACTGAGGGAAAGAGAAAGTTTAGGGAAGACACAGTCTCTGCCCTTAAGGAGCTCACAGTTTAACGAGGGGATAAGCCACTGCTGTAGAGTACTGTAACAACAACTCACTTTGGATCCCTGAGGTTATCAGATGTTTTCTCACAATAGCCCATTGTGGCTGGTAGTAGAGGATTTATTATCTCCATTGTACAGATTTTATAGGCAAAGTTAAGTGATCTAAGGACGCACTGCTGGTGAGTTGATCAATTGTTACAGTTATGTCCACCTCTCTGTGATGTTCAATCCCACTGTTATTTCCTTCTCCAGCTCATTTTACAGATGAGGAAACTGAGGCAAGCCGGGTTCAGTGACTTGCCTAGGGTCACCCAGTTAGTAAATGTCTGAAGCCAGATTTGAACTCAGAAAGATGAGTTTTCCTGGTTCCAGGCCCATTCTGTGCACTATGTCACCTTTTTTGCTTGTATCGGTAGTGTAGTTAATACTGCTGTTCAGTCATGTCTGACTCTTTGTGACCCCATGGCCCATATCCCACCAATGCTGTTTATAGAGTTTTCTTGGCAAAGACACTACAGTGGTTTGCCATTTTCTTTTACAGCAGATTAAGGCAAAGGTTAAGTGACTTGCCTAGGGTCACACAGCTGGTAAGTGTCTGAGGATGGATTTGAACTCAGGTCTTCATGACTCCAGACTCAATGTTCTATCCACTGAGCCTCCTAGATGCTAGTGGAATATGGAGCCAGAAATTGAACTTAGATCTCCAGTTCTGTGTTAGACCATATTACATGATAAACATGTTAGAAAAGTACAAATTAAAGTTTAAGTGAGGTCAGAGAGGAAAGGGTATTAGCAAGAGGAAGATTCAGGGAAGGCTGTGTAAGTAGGTGCCACATGACATGTACTTTAAAAGAAGGGGATGAATTCATCAAGGCAAGAGGGGGAAGGAGGGCATTCCTGGCCAACAGAATTAGCAAATAAAATGGAATGGAGTTAGCAAAAAGCCCAGAAGTAAGAGATTTCTGTGTGTTCGGGATATGAGAGGCATCTAGTTTGGCTGGAGGGTAAATGCATAAAAGGTTGTATGAAGGGAAAAAAATGCTGGAAAGGTTTGACTATGCCAGAATTTGAACAAAACAGTTGAATCTTGGTTGGATAAGCAACTGAAGACTTTGTAACAAGAAAATGACACGATAAAATCTATGTGTAAAGATGGTCATTCTACCAGCAGGATGAAGTGGAATTGGGGGAACAAAATGGAGGTGGGAATACATCAAGTGAGACCATTGCAACAGTCTGTGATTGACTGACATTCATTTGTTCATTCGTACACCTTTTAAGTGGGCATTAGGTGCAATGTTCTGTTCTCAGAATTAGGAGAGATACAAAGGTAAACATGGCATGGGAGGGTAGAGGAGAGCCGGGTAGGAAAGAAGAGAAGAGACACTCCTGTTACAAATGAGGAAATTGAGTCTTACTGCATTTAAATTATTTGACTGAGATGACACAGGTAGTTCAGAGACAGAATCTTAACCTAGGTCCTCTGGCTCTAGACCTGATGTTTTATCTTATTTTACTTGTCACGCTATGAAATTTTGACAGATATCTATTACAGTGGGTTAATCACCCATACCAAATACTATAGCAAATGGGGTGGTGGTTATGAGATTTCAAATTTATTTCTCTTTTCTTTTTAAATAAAGTTTTATTAAAATCCTTTGTTTTTACATCACACCCCCCCCCATTTCCCAGTGTATCCTACCTCTCTTCCTCCTTCAGAGTCATCTCTTAGAACAAAGAATATTGAAGAGGAAGAAAAAAAATGCTTGGCAAAACTAAGCAACTTATCAAAAAAAAAGTCTAATGTTTTATAAAGAATTTCAAACCCAGAACCTCCCAACTATACAAAGAAGTGGGGGGATGCCTTCCCATATCCCTTCTGTGATGCCAGACTTGGTCATTATAAATTCAAAGCAATCAGTTGGAATTATTCTGTCCTGTTCTTATTCTTTGCATTAACATTGTTAGATTCCTCGTGTGTGTCTTCCTGGTTTTGCTTCCTTCAGTTTACTTCAGTTTATCTTTTCACATTTCTCGATATTCATTATTTCTTCTTATATCACAGTAACATTCCATTACATTCACACAGAAAAGTTCATTTAACAATTCTCCAGTAAGTGGATATCTGTATTGTTTCCGGGGTCCGCCAGGTGGCGCAGTGGATAGAGCACGGGCTTGGAATCAGGAGGACTCATCTTCGTGAGGCCAAATCGGGACTCGGACGTTAGCTGTGTGGCCCTGGGCAAGTCTCTTTACACTATTGGCCTCAGTACTTCAGACGTAAAATGAGTTGGAGAAGGAAATGCAAACCACTCCAGTATCTCTGCCAAAAAATAAATACAAAGGGGGTCGTAAAAGGTCTGACATGACTGAAATGACTCAACGACGATAGGTTGTTTCCAGAGCTTTGCTACCTCAAAAAGCACTGCTATAAATATTTTTCTATAAATAAAGCCTTTGGGGCAGCTAGATGGTGCGGTGAATAGAGCACCAGCCCTGGACTCAGGAGGACCTGAGTTCAAATCTGGCCTCAGACACATGACACTTACTAGCTGTGTGACCCTGGGCAAGTCACTTAACCCCATTGCCTAGCCAAAAAAAAAAAAGTATAAATAAGACTTTTGTTTTGGTCACTAACCTTCTTAGGGAATATACCTAGCAGTGGAATCTCTGGGTCAAAGGCCATATAGACATCTGAGTCACTTTCTATGCATAATTCCAAATTGCTTTACAAAATACCCTGAGCAGCTCAGGACTCAGCTAACAAAGCATTAATGTGCCTATCCTCCCACAACTCCTGAAACATCTACTGTTCTTATCTCTTTTCATCTTTGCCAATTTCTTGAGTTTGAGTTACATGTTCAAGTTTGATTAGATTAGGATTTCTCTTATTACAGCAATTTGGAGCATTTTTCATGACTAAATTGTTCACAGTTGTTCTTTTGAGAAGTGTTTGTTCACGGAATTTGGCCACTTGTTTATTGAGGAATGGTTTTTGATCTTACACATTTCTGTTAATTGTCTATATAGCGAAGATACTGGAAACTTGGAGTTAGTTATCTGATAGATACAAAGATTTCTCTCCCTCTCTACCACACTTTCTTTCTTTATCTAGTTGCATTAATTTTGTTTCTGCAAAAGCCTTTCAATTTCATGTAACAAAAAAACCTGTCCATTTTATCTTTTGTAGTCACCTTTCTTTCTTGTTCGGTTAAAAATTCATCCCCTTTTCACAGCTGTGAAATGTATATTCTCTCTTCCTCTTCTATTTTTATTTTAGGTCCCGTATTTATTTTGATTTTATTGTGGAAGATGCTAAAAGATGCTGATTTAAACCTAATTTCTGTCAGACTGATTTCCAGTTCTCTCAAGAGTTGTCAAAAGTGGACTTTTCCACCTTCGTAATCTAGGGGGATTCAGAAGTTTATTGAACATTGACTTATTGAATTCTAATATTTCTGATTCTTTTTTTATCTAGTCTGCTCAAGTGATCTATTTTTTTTTTATTTTTGAAACATTACCAGAAATACCTTTAAACTAGTACCAGAGATAACTTTTGTAATACCATTTGAGGTCTGCAAATGTGATTCTTCCTCCATTCCTCCATTTTATAATTTTTTTCCCTTAATATTTTAGATCTTTTGTTCTTCCTAATGAATGGTGCTATTATTTTGTCTACTTATGTTAAGGTATACCTCTGGTAGTTTGGTTGGTATGGCTCTAAACTTGCACATTCATTCCCTTTCACTAAGAGCCTCTCAGCCATCTTCTGGTAGTCTAACAAGGGTCAATTAAAGAGCAATAATAATAATAGCTGACATTTCTTTAGCACTTAGTGGTTTGCTAAATGCCTTGTGTGTAAAAGTTTATCTACTTTTGTCCTAGGGCACATTTACTTTGTTCTCTAGGTCCTTGCCCAAGCACATTTGTTAAGGAGCTGCCTTCTAGATATTCCTCAGGGTTCTACAGTAGTACTCAGTCAGCAAAGATAAACTTAGCAGATCCTTATTTCCTGGCTCACTGACATAGCCACGCACACATTCACACTCATCGAGACTGGTCTTCCGGCTTCTCTCTTGCTTTGCCCACCGAAATGGAGCAAGGCAAGCTGATCTGCACTTCGGGGACCCGAGGGTATTCAATTTCTCCAGCAAAAGTTCAAAGAGGAAAGCATGGGATCCAGGGAAAAACAGTAATAAAATTCCGAAGTTCCCACTGACAAATCCTCAACCTGCGATTCGAAGCCGCGCTAAACTTGCCCCTGTCTAGAGCTCTCCAGCCTCATCTCGGACTACGCCACTACCAGCTCCACTCTTAGACATTGTTTGCCTTTTCCCTTTCCCTAACTTGCCTCTACCAAGCTCTGGGAACGCTGTAATTTCTCATCTTTGCTCCCCCCCACCCACCCACCCAGAGCCCCTGTCTGCTGTGAGTGCTTGGAAAGTGTTTAATCTATGATTGAATTAATCACGTATATTCCTTCCCTCCGCATCTAACGCTCTCTCCCTTTCTTTCCAGTTATCTGAGTCCTACTCTTCTTGCTGACCAAGTGAAATTGTGGTCTTTTCCATCAGTTCCTTTATTTTGTCTCTAATTTATGGAATAAAATAAACATTTCCATAACATAATACAATGAAAAAAGATGATTGTACACGAAACTGCAAATCTATTCTGCACAGCTTGCTGTTACTGTCAAATACACAACAAAATTATTACATATATTTATTTTTTTTTCTTCCCTCGATTTTTTGCCATCAGTTCTTTCTGGCTTTCAGATTAATCAGTCAATCAGTAAACATTTATTAAGCATCTACTCTGTGCCAAGTACTATGCTAAACACAGGGGATACAAAAAGAAGCAAAAGACACTCCCTGCCCTCAAAGAGTTAGCAATCTAACGAAGCAGACAACATACAAACTAATAAACGTAAAGTGAGCTATATGCAGGATAAATGAGACATAATTAAAAGAGGAAACATACTGGTATTAAGAGGGGTCGGGGAAGGTTTTCTGTAGAAGGTGAGTTTTTTTTAGTGGAGACTTAAAGGAAGCTAGGGAGGTCAGTAGTTGGAATTATGGAGGGAGAGCATTCTAACATTATAATGTACAGCTAGAGAAAGTGCCCAGAGCTGAGAGATGAAGTGCTTTGTTTGTGGAACATCCAAGAGGCCAGTATCATTGAGTCAAAAGGTAGGTGGTGGGAAGTAAGGTGTAAGAAGACTGAAAAGGTAGGAGGGGACTAGGTCATGAAAGTCTTTGGATGCCAGAGCATTTTATGTTTGCTCCTGGAAGTAAAAGGGAGCCACTGGAGTTCATTGAGTAGGGGAATGACACGAATCAGACCTTTGCTTTAGGAAAATCACTTCAGTGGCTGAATGGACGATGGAATGTAGTGGGGAGAGACTTGAGGCAGGCAGACCCAGTAGCAGGCTAGTCATCAAGGTGTGAGGTAATGCTGGCAGGTACAGAATGGTGGCAGTGTCATAGAAGAGAATGAGGCATATTTGAGAGATGTTGTAAAGGTGAAATGGATAGGCCTTGGCAACAGCTTGGATGTGAGGGGTAAAAGATAGTGAGGAATATGGGATGACTCCTAGGTTTTGAGCCTAGGGGTCTGGTAGGATGGTGTTCTCCTCTTTCACATTAGGGAAGGTAAGGGAGCAGCAGGGTTTAGAGGAAAAGACAGTGAATTCTGTTTTGGACATATTCAATTTGAATTGTCTATTGGACATCCAGTTCAAGATGCCTAAGAGGCAGCTGGAGATGCAAGATTGAAGGATAGCAGAGAGATTGAGGCAAGATAGATAGACTTGGGAATCAAAGCATAGGAATGTACTTAAATAAATCCATGAGAACTGATGAGATCACCAGGTGAAGTAGTAGCATACTTTTCTGTAACTTTTTGTATGACCCATTTGGCAATTATCTTAATCTGTTTGTTATTCATCCATGTCTATATGCATGGATGTGTATGTTTATGTGTATGCATATGCATGTGCATACATGTAGATATGTAAATATTTTGCCCATCTAGTTCTATTCAAAAATTTTAATTTTATTGTTATTTTTATGTCATCTTGACCTCCCTAGAAAGCCATCCATAGTAACAAGGAATTTTTAAAATTTCTTTATTTTTAATATAAAAAAATTTTAATTCTTTAATTTTTTTTAAAAGCAGTTCAGCAAAACTAATCAACACATCAAAGGAACCTGACAGTATATGCATTGTTCTACACTCAGTCTCCCATTTCTTCAAGGAAGGGAAGGAGGGATGTTCTTTTTTCTTCAGTGACAAGTTGAATCACAGCCTTTAAGTATAGTGAGATAGGTGATAAGAAAAATCATCTCCCCTCCCACCCCCCTACCCCTACATACACACATAGAGATATGCTGTCCCATAGATTAAAATGGTACCAGCGGGATAAAGGATATGCATGAAACATCTGTTTCCAGTAAACATGGGTAGCTGGAGAATTCACAGGAAGGAGACAGATTATAGTCAAGACATCTCAAGCTCCTCTGGCAGTAGTGGATCTCTTCTCCTCCCTCCGACCCTGCTTCCTCAGAGTCGCTGGTGTCCTTTTGTGATGTCAGAGCCCGGGGAGTTACCTTCTTCTGAGCTGGAGTCTTCTACTGCTGTCTGCCATTACTCTGCTTTCCCGATGGCTCTCCTGAGCTGTTCTCTCTTGCCATCTGCTGGTGTATCTATTTAACCAAATGTATAGCTGCTTAAAACTCAGTTCTTTTAGTTGATAACCCCAGGGCTCTTTCAACTGATTTGTGATTCCAGATCCCAGGCTGCTAGCTCCTAGAAAAGCCCTCAGGTACTTAAATCTGTCTTTTGAACTGAATTTCTTTCTTGTTGCTCCGACTTTATCAGTTTAAACTTTTATTTGGGTTGTAGCCAGAACAATTCTTTTTAACTCCTATCATAGCCCTTCTTGCCAGATTTGGTCCCTGTAAATCATCCTTAGAACTCTATTTAGCAAACTTTAATGATTCTTTTCAACCCTTCCCTTCACCTTGTGCCCCAAGTGAAGCCTAGGAAGACCCAAAGGGGCTTGATGATGCTTATAAAACTTCACCCACGTTTCCCCAGAGCCATTGAATCATTGTGCTTCAAGTAATAATGGCAGCTAATAATTACAGAGTGCTTTAAGGTTTGCATAGAACTTCACGTACATAATGTCATTTTCTCCTCCCTAGAGAACATGAGATCCAAGAGAACATTCACAGAAGATCACGGGGAAGAAGAGAAAGTGGTAAAGAACTAAACCTTCCTAATTGAGAGGAAAGTGCGGCTTGGGTTAGACTATATCTGAAGACTGAATTTCTCTCTATCCCTAGGCGAGAGACATTGGCCAGATGGGAGCATGAGAGAGGATCCCAGAGCAGGGTTTTTACTGTTACTGCACCAAAGGTAGATGTGATCTGTATACTCAGGTATGTGTGTGGCAGACATGGTGTAGTCCATAAGTCCCAGCTTCCTCAAAGGAACTTGTATGTAAGGAAGAATAGCCTAGACACTATACATGGAAGTCTACCGCCTCAACAAACTAGGCTGATTTTTCTTATAACTGCCTTGTCTGTAGGCAAGTAGAATAATTCAGCAGAAGTAGAGAGCATTGAGATAATACAATAGGAATGCTATTGGAAGAAGCTGGGACTGGAGGTGGGGCATGAAAGCGGTCATTAAGTATTTGAAAGGATGAAACACTGGAGAACCATTAAATTTGTTCTGCTTGGCCTCAGAGTGAATAATTAGGGAGTAAGGATTAGAAGTTGCAAAGATTAAAATTTAGGCTTTATATAAGGAAAAACTTCATGACAAGTTGTTACTGTTGTTCAATTATTTTTTATTCATGTCTGACTATTTGTGACCCCATTTGGGATTTTCTTGGCAAAGATACTGGAGTGGTTTATCATTTTCTTCTCCAGCTCATTTTACAGATGAGGAAACTGAGGCAAAAAGGATTAAATGATTTACCTGGAGTCATACAATTAATAAGTGTCTGAGGCCAGACTTGAACTCAAGAAAATGGGTCTTCCTAACTCTAGGCCTAGTGCTCTATCCACTGTACCAGCTGGCTGCCCCTTTTCCCCTACCCAGTCAATATTTCCTGTTAAAATTTTTTTTTTAAAGAGAAAGTTCCTCAAAGCTGAGCAGCACCTTGTGTCTGATAGCATATTAAAACACAGTTCCTCATCTCTCTGATGAGGAAAAGGGTATATATTATCTCATCTCTTCTCTGAGGCCAAGTTTGATCATAAATATAGAGCTCTGTGTGTATGTGTTTAATCATATTTCCCATTTATACCGTCATAGTCACAGGATCATAGGTTTAGAACTGGAAAGGACCTGAGAGACCATTAAGTCCAAACCCCTCATTTTATAGATGAGGACGCTGAGCCTCAAAACGGATACCTGACAGGCTCAGGTCACATAAGCTAATAAGAGTTTAATACAGGATCTGAAATCAGGTTTTCCTGATCCTATACATTGAGCCACAGCTGCCCAATGGCTTTTTTTTATATTATTTTCCTGATTTTACTTACTTTGTATATCAGATTATCTAATTCTTTTCATGCTTCTCTGAATTTTTCATATTCATTATTTCTTTTGGGACAGTTATATTCCATTATGTTTCTGTATCACAGTTTGTGTAGCCATTTCTTTTTCAATGGAAGCCTTCCTTATTTTCTCTTCTTAAGCGAGGAGATTCTTACCTGACTCTATCAACTTCAGTACAATTGCACACTTAGGGGAATGCAATTTCATGGGGGTAACAATCTGATGATATATTGGAGTTATTTTTCCACTTATCTGTCAGCAGCTCCCAAATAAGAGGAGATAATTCAAAGATAATTACTGTTGTTGGGAACCGAAAGGCAATTGCTAAGATTGATTAGTCTCTGGTGCCGAACCTTACCATTTAATCAATTTTTTAAAAAAAGCATACCTGGAGTTGGAAGGTGGGAAAATCAAGAGCATAAATTAGCACATTTCCATATGTCAATAGCAAACAGTCAAGGAATGACTAAATGTTTTACAATGACTTTGTCATTGTAGTTCAAAGAGTGAGAGATTTGGAGTCAGAAAACCTGAGTTTGAATCCTGGACCTGCTTCCTGACTTTGTGAACTCCTCTGGAAGTCAGTGTCTTCACATGTTAAATGAAGGGGTTTTATACGAGATTATCTCTAAGGTCTCTCCCAACTCTAACATTCTATAATGACCAGACAAATAAAAACACCAGTCAACAAAAAGAGCTGATAAAGATATGGATGCATAAAAAAATCTGAAATGATTAGAAGCTTTAATTCCAAGAGGAATATAAGAATTAAAGAAATGTAGAAGATAAATAGAGTTGAATGAGAAGAAATGCTATTGTTTTGATACTGTGTCTTCTAAACAGAGAGCTGATGGAGTTCAGAAAGATCACTTCACACTGGAGTAGTCCAGAAAAACCTCACAAAAGAGGGAAATAAGATGAAGTGACTTATTTTTCCTTCATGGCCTTGTGTAATGGATATTTGGTCTAGTGCAAACTGGGGTCCCTTCCAATTCTGAGATTCTGTGATTCTGAGCTAGCCATTTGGAAAAGTTAAAATTATCAAGATATAAGAAAGCCTGAAGTTTCATGAACAAACTGTACTGAATTTCCTTTTTCTCATCATGATCACATCGAATGTGTAAATCCATCATATTGGTGGTATTTCTCAATGATCTCAGTTGGTTTGAGATTTGTTAAGGAAGTTTATCAAGTTTATCAGTAAGTGATTTGGAGCTAAGACTTCCCTGGAGCCCTACCATCAAGGGGCAGTGAGATAAATGGAATTATGGAATCTTATATTTGGAAGACATTTAAGTCATCTTGTCTGGCTTGTATGTGAAGAATGAATCCCCTCTCTAACATCTCTGACCAGTGGTCACTCATTATCTGTGAGACCTGGGTTTGAATTCTGTCCCTGACATTTACTAGCTATGTGACAACTAAGGAAGTCAATTGACCTCTCTGAGCCTCAGTTTCCTTATCAATAACATGAAGATAATAATAGCTGTCTTACCTACCTTATAGGGGTTTTAAAATATCAAATAAAACCTATCAATTAATAATCTTGGATTGAGGGGCTCATATATCCCAGCAACTGGGGGCAAAAAGAAAAAAATGAAGTGTGCACCTATCCTCAAGGAGCTTCCCTTCTATTTGGGGAAAGTATTTAGAAGTAAGAACTCAAAGATATGTGCCTTAGAAACTTTAATTCCAAGAGGCTATAAAGGCTAAAAAAGAATAAATAAGAAAAAAGACCCATATATACATATACACATATAGAAAATAGAGATAAATATAGATGATGTATATAAAGTCCTCTGTCACCTGCAAACATAAATATCTATTTTGTTCTTATTATTGTTATCTTGTTTTCAATTGTTTTTTTTTTCTTTTTAATGGGAGTCAGATAGAAAGTCTAAAGACAAGATGTCATCATGTGACTTTTATATTATATATGACATGAACATATCACAATTCATTAAATATATTTAGTTTATATATATATACGATATATATATACATAAAATACATTAAATAGATATTCTGCAGACTATTTTTTAAAAAAAGACTGCTTTTCAGAATCAAGTAAGAGTCAGGGTATATGCTTCTTTTCTGCCACCTAGCTCTCACATGTTAGCTCTAAGAAGCTGTAGCATGCGTAGCAGCCATACCCAAGCAGAACATTCTTGGTAGACAGGCTAAATCAGGTTGAGGGTAAACAACAGGCTTCAAAATCATTAGTGACTTAAGCAGATGTTTACCCCAAGCATATGAAGATTTCCCCAACAGAATGGGTGGGTAAGAACAATTTGTTCCAACAGCCATAAAGGCAGCTTAAGCAGGCACTGTGGAGCACTTAGAGCTTGGTCAGACATTGAAGATGCCAAGGCCATCCACTGCATCCTGGGCCATCCCCAGGTGTCTAGGCTTTTATCTTGCCACTGGACTTCAATGACTCTGGAAGAGAAGTGAGGTTGAGGACTTTATGCAACTC
This sequence comes from Phascolarctos cinereus, assembly GCF_003287225.1. Classification (NCBI taxonomy): domain Eukaryota; kingdom Metazoa; phylum Chordata; class Mammalia; order Diprotodontia; family Phascolarctidae; genus Phascolarctos; species Phascolarctos cinereus. The sequence continues at coordinate 410,503,634 of NW_027555625.1, read as the reverse complement.
TGCCTCACTTCAATCCAATTCATGTGCAAGTCAAGACTACCCTGTGATGTCATCAGTTCTCTTAAAAAATGAAGGACCAACAATGACAATACCTTCAGAACAATTCAAATAGCAGACAAGGAGATGATATGTCTTTCATCCTGTTCCCACTATTTTGAAAATTTGGCATTGTACATCTTATAGTCATTCCTGTGGCATAGTTATCAGATATACTGGTATTTGTATATCATGAAATGCTTTTATGTTATCTGTCAAATACTGTGGGAGAATGCTTTCACTCATGATGCTTAAAGCAGCTACCACTAAAATTATTATTTTAGTACAGTTTCATTAGTTGAATTTGTGCCATCTAATTCAAAAGGCACTTTTTGAAATTCCATTCGCAGTATATCCATCTCCTTAAAAAAAAATTCAAGATATCAGGGTTGTTTTGCCACACATTTTACTATTAGAAAACATCTTTGCAATTTGTGGTGGTATGTGGAGATTTTTAACTTGTTCAGGTACTTTAGGATTTTTCTTCAGATGTAAGTAACTCTTCAGTCTTTGTTCTTATTTTATCTAATCTGTGTTTAAGAAACGAATGTTCTTTCTTTCTTTCTTTCTTTCTTTCTTTCTTTCTTTCTTTCTTTCTTTCTTTCTTCCTTTCTTCCTTCCTTCCTTCCTTCCTTCCTTTCTTCCTTTCTTTCTTTCTTTCTTTCTTTCTTTCTTTCTTTCTTTCTTTCTTTCTTTCTTTCTTCTTCTTTCTTTCTTTTTCTTTCTTTCTTTCTTCCTTCCTTCCTTCCTTCCTTCCTTCCTTCCTTCCTTTCTTTCCTTCCTTCTTTCCCTTCAGAAAGGTAGCAAGACGTCACAAGCTGGATGTCTTTCTTAGGGACCATGCCTTAAACCCAAATCACTCTGGCTGTCACTGATTGGCCAACAATAGACCAAAACACTTGGTCATTGTTTGGGCTCTGATTGACTCAGAGTGAATGTAAATAGGGATTGTTTCTATTTTGGCCAGGAACCCTGAGGGTCTTCCCCTCCCAGTTTATTTTTTTTTCTGGACTAGGTTAAAGAGGTCTTTCTTTGCCTAATTTTTTAACCTAGCCTTAATCACTGAATAGGCATTGGCTCAGTCAAACTCAGACCTGCCAGAGACCTGAGCTTTAAAAGGCCAAGGGCTTCCACCATTTCTAGGGCCATCTCTAGTCATCCTGCTGTGTATTGGGGCTGGTAACTCTGCATGGCCCTCCCTCACTTGAATCCAATTCACTTGCATGTCATGGCATCACCTCCATGATGTCATGGTACTCTTCCTAAATGAAGGACAAGCAGCAACAAGCATATATTTTGTGTCAATTGTGAATATATCTCCGTATGTCCATGCTGTCTCCCCTATCTGCGCTGCAAGCTCCTTAAGGATGAGGACTATTTCCCTTTCTGTCTTTGTCTATGCACCACCTAGCATTGTAACCACCCCATGCTAGGTATTTAACAAATGCCTGTTGATTCATTGGTTGTTCATCTATCCAGAGCAGTAAAGGTTTTCCAGTATTTCTTCAAATGTTTTGTGGACAAAAGTGTAGAACTTGGCCTGACCATCTGTTATTCTTTGCTTTTGTTACATGAACACTCTATATTCTTTCTTTGTCATGGATGTCTTTGATGATATATTTTAATTCCACTTTTAGTATACATGTAATTGTTGGCAATGTCCTGCAGCCTGTTTGCACCTGCCATGTACCTTCCCATTACCGTTTGAGTCACCTTCCATTTTCATTCTCCTGAAATCATGTGCCACAGCCGTATTTAAAAGAGATGGGTGAATGGAGCAAGGACAATCTTGTGATGGATGAAAATACTGTTGAGTTTTCAAGATGCAATCCAATCTGGCCTGATCTCTTTCTTCTACTCAGTAAGAACATTAACTCAGCTAACTCAATATGCTGTCTAGCCAACTACATAACATTACTGGGCCAATTACCATTCTTCATCCCCATGGTTCTCCCAGTGTTTATAACAAGGTCAATCTTCTCAGGATGATCAATTAATTAGTCACTTTTCACATTATAGTGGTCATCACTGAAATATGGATCCTGTACCAAGGCTGTCTGTGCTATCAGGGGCTTGAAGGTTATTTCAGGTACTTTTGTTTTCTTGAACTTCCCTTGATTTGAGTGCCCACTGCATAGCACTTAAGAATGGCACCAATTTCTTTCTTAGGACAATGACTGGCACATGGCAGCACTTAATAAATGCTTATTGACTGAATGACTCTCTTGCAAGTGTCTGGACTATACATTAAAACAATATGTTACAGAAGAGAGAAGGTAAAATTCTTAATCCACTTATAACGATCCCCAAAGTTCCATTTGAATGTCTCCCTGAGTTGAAAATCCTAGCATGAAGAGCCTTGAGATAATATGCTTCCATGTTCTTCTGTCCAGAGAAATGGACATCATGATGTTGTGGAATGAGAGGCATGACTAGCATGTCCCTATAGACCAGAGACCAAAAGAGTAAGGAAAGAGTCCGGCAATGAAACAGTGAATCTCCTTGCCAAGCAGAGATACAGAAGCCAAGAGTAATGCCAGTTTAGAGTACAAGGGCATTGGCTTAAACATTATGCAGGGTCAAGATAAAAGAAAACCAAAACTGAAACCTATTTTCTCACAAAACAGTGAATAGCAGTGGAGGTGAAAATATGTCTGTTGAAAACCTGGAGTGAGACTCATAATATTCAAGTAATTTTGTACATGCACACACACACACACACACACACACACACACACACACACACCCAATGAATAAAGCCTAAAAATTTTAAAATAGATTTTAACTTTATTTCTATAGCAATCTATTCTCATAATTGTTGGAACTTGGAACCAATACATTTGGAACTCAGTGCTAGATTGCTAAAGGAAGAAATAGAAATAACACTTAAGAAAACAAAATTGGGAAAAATAGCTGGACATGATTCAATACACACAGAAGAAATCTATTCTGAAAGGAACACTTTTAACAATATTTAGGGTTTGTTTTTATATGTGTTTATTATCTTTTTTTTATGTCACTTTCATTTTCTAGTATACATTTCCTTATGTTAGCCAATGGAGCCAAGAGATTGATTTTCAAGAAATTTCAAAAAGAAGAAGATTCTAAAATAATCCAACAAAATAATTCAATAATCACAGATAATATTATTACCTCTTCTGAAAGGTGATGAAGAAGACATCAGTTACTACTAATCTAATGCCTACTTTCCCAACTCCTTGAAAGTCTTTACAAGAATACACATATATCAAGGGAATCTCTAATTAAACTACGAGAGGGAAATGAGGAGACTTTGTAGACAATTTTCTACAGTAGACTACATCTTCACAGTCACACAATTGACTGAAAGTACAGAGAACACAGAAACATGCTGTGTTTATTGTTTTTTGATTACAAAAAAAATGTACCTGGTAGAACAGATTGATGCCTGAAGGGCTTCTCTGACATCTCCTCTAATGAGATGTCTTCCATGTACATATTAGATCTTATAAGATTCCTTGATAAGAATGGATGCAACTAAAGAGATAACTTTGTTCAATAATTGTTTGATTTCCAATGTCAAGTCAGATATTCCATAGGGAAACAAAAGGTGTTCCCAACTGCATGGAGGATTCCAGTGCAATGTCCAAATAGAAGAGCTACTTTTATGTAGTGTGTTTTTCTCAATTTCCCAGTTTGTGAATTACATTTTGCTGATTACATCAAGCCCCAGAACTCTCTAAAGTCTTTCCAGTGAGACCCACTGAATCCTTGGCATGTACAAAAATAGACTAACATAGAAATCCATGTAAGAAAAACTAAGTGGATGGGAAATATCTATTGACCTGCCATTGGACAGGCAATTAGACTCAGAACACATGTTGGACAGACATTGCGGATAGATCATGATCTAGGACCAGAGTTGAATAAAATGAAAGAAGTGGGATAGATTATATGTGGGAAAATGGATAGGAGTTTCAGTGCTCAGAAAAGTCCATCTTCATAACATAAATACTATTCTAGTTAAGTTATATGGAATCAAATCATAGAAGACTGGGTTCTCAGAAGAACCAAAATTGCAAGTGACCAAGAAGGTTATGCAGATGTATCATACGTGAGTAGACGGCAACATATTGCCAATAATCATATGTGTAAAAGTTTGTTTTAACAATATTATTGAAGACATCCATGGTCATTAAAGGAGGTTCATATAGCAAGAGCTAAGGATGAGGATGAGCAGTCAAATACTGTGCTCATATGCACAAAATATTAGAAGACCCAGAGAAAGTATGGCTGTCCTTTGGATAGACCTTCTGTGGAGGAATTATGGAAAGATGTGGACATGAATCTCCTAAAATGAGATGGGTTGAGGTTTGTACCTGGGCAGGAAAATCTATATAAGTGAGGTCCTATATAAATGAAAGTATCAAAACATATATATCATATTCTCCTTATTGGATTGTAAACTCTTTAGGGAATCAAAAGTGCAGGTAACACAGAGGGCAGTGGAAAGACATTGTGGTGATGACACTTGTAGACAAAAGTCTACACTATAACACATAAGTAGGCTCAGTATATTGCCAAAAAATGATTTGTGTTCAAGGAGTTGCATAAAAGCCATCAAGGACATGTATAATACAAAATGAGGTGTGCCAGTCATTAACGAATGAAATGAATAAATGAAATGCGTATATTTACTTCTTACCATGCACAAACCACAGTGCTAAGTGCTGAGAATGTAGATACAAAAAGTATGATGGTCCCTATCCTCAAGAAGCTTCTGTTCTTTTTGTTTGTTTTTGTTTTTTAATTTATTTATTTTTCATTTTCAACATTCACTTCTATAAGACTTTGAGTTTTCAATTTTCTCCCCTTTCCTCCCTTCCATCCTCCCCAAGACAGCAAGCAATCTGATATAGGCTCTACATACACATTCATATTAAACATATTTTTACATTAGTAATGTTGTAAAGAAGTATTATAACCAATGGGTGGAACCATGAGAAAGAAGAAATGAAACCAAACAACAAAAGACAAAAAGAGATCAAATAGTATGCTTTGACCTGCATTCAGACTCCACAGCTCTTTCTCTGGATGTGGATAGCATTTTCGATCATAAGTCTTTGGGGGTTGTCTTAGATCCTTGCATTTCTGACAAGAGCCAAGACTATGAAAGTTAGTCACAGTGTGGATGTTACTATGTGCGATGGTCTCCTGGTTCTGCTCACTTCACTCAGCATCAGACCATATAAGTCTTCCCAGGTTTTTCTGAAGTCCATCTGCTCATCATTTCTTATAGCACAGTAGCATTCCATTACATTCATATACCGCAACTTGTTCAGTCATTTCCCAACTGATGGATATCCCTCAATTTCCAATTCTTGGCTACCACAAAAAGAGCTGCTATAAATATTTTTGTACATGTGGGTCCTTTTCCCATTTTTATGATCTCTTTGGGGTATAAACCTGAAGTGATATTGCTGGTTCAAAGGGTATACAGTTTTATAGCTCTTTGGGCAAAGTTCTAAATTGCTCTCCAGAATGGTTGGATCAGTTCACAACTCTATCAACAATGTATTAGTGTTCCAATTTTCCCACATCTTCTCCAATATTTATCATTTTCCTCTTTTGTCATGTTACCCAATCTGATAGGTGTAATGTGGTATCTCAGAGTTGTTTTGATTTACATTTCTCTAATTAATAGTGATTTAGAGCATTTTTTCATATGACTACAGATGGCTTTAATTTCTTCTTAAAATTGCCTACTCGTATCCTTTGACCATTTATAATTGGGGAATGACTTGTATTCTTACAAATTTGACTCAGTTCTCCATATATTTTAGAAATGAGGCCTTTATCAGAGACACCGACTGTAAAATTTTTTCGCTCATTTTCTGCTTCCCTTCTAATCTTGGTTACATTGTCTTTGTGCAAAAATTTTTCAATTTAATGTAATCCAAATCAACCATTTTGCATTTCATTAAGTTCTTTATCTCATTTGGTCATAAATTCTTCACTTCTCCATAGATCTGACAGGTAAATTATTTCTTGCCCTCCTAGTTTGTTTCTAGTATCAGCCTTTATATCTAAATCATGTAACCATTTTGAATTTAACTTGGTTAAAGTGTTAGATGTTTGTCTCTGCCATACTATTTTACAGTTTTCCCAGAAGTTTTTGTTAAATAATGATTTCTTATCCCAGAAGCTGGAGTCTTTGGATTTATCAAATAGTAGATTACTATAGTCATTAACTATTGTGTCTTGCATGCCTAACCTATTCCACTGTTCTACTTCTCTATTTCTTAGCCAGGACCAAGTAGTTTTGATGATTGCTGAGAAGCTTACATTCTAATGGGAGACATAATGGTATAAAGAGGAGGGGTGACCAGGGAAGGAAGTTTTGGTCTGGGAAGTCACAAGCATGGTAAGGGGGAAAAAATATGGCGATCCATATATAGGCCTTTTTCCCAGAAGCAATGGTTAATGGTTATTGAATTACAGTTTTCAGAGCATGAGAGGTAGAAAATGGCCAGGGTGAAGATGGAGACACATAGTGACAAGAAGTGTCAAGGCAATCTTCTTTAGTGCCTCTCTAATGCCTATGGGATAAAGTACAAACTTCTTAGCCTGACCTTTAAAGCCTTCTATAATCTGATTCCAATCTACCTTTCCAGTCTTATTTCACATTCACAAAAAAATAGAATCACAAATTTTTAGAGTTGGAAAGAGCCTCTGTGGATCTTTAGCCCAGCTCATGCCAGTTGAAATCCCCTGGATAACATCCTGGACTAGTGTGCATCCAGATCCTAATTGTAGATCTCCTCTGAGGGTGATGCCCTCGCCCCTTAAGGCAAACTCATTTTGTTTTTGGATTACTCTAATTATTAGAAAATTCTCCCTTACCTCAAGACTAAGTCTGTCTTCCTATGATTTTCACCAATGGCCTCCTAATTCTGTCTTCTGCCGCCAGATAGAAGTTTAGCCTGTCTTCCATGTAAGAGCTTTTGTTGATAGGTTAGATGCCCTCACCTCCCACGAGTCTTTTCAAGGCTCATATGTCCAGTTTCTCCAGAAGAATAATTTGACTCGATTTCCCGTTCCTTCATCATTTGGTTACTTTTCTCTAGAACGAATTAAGGTTTTCAAAGTGGTTCTCCAAATAAATTAAACATACCACTCCTGGTGTAGCCTGACCATAGTACAGAGTCCTTTGGTTCAGGACGCCATGCTTCTATTAATGCCTCCTAAATACCTGCTAGCCTTCTGGCTGCTATGTGACCATGCTGAATAATATGTAATTCAGATTCTATTAAAACTGATCATTAATTCTCACAATCAGTCATTAGTCATAAATCTCCTATTCTAGATTTCTGCAATTTATTTTTTGAACCCAAGGTGCAGCATTTTACATGACTCCTATTAAATGTTAACTCAGGTCAAAGACAGAAATAAAGGTCCCATACACACGTATTCAGAGCAGCACTTTTTGTGGTAACAAAGAACAGACACTTCTTAATATTTTCTTTGGACCTTTATTCACTGAGACCAAGAATATGAACAGTTTAGTGATATATCTTAAATAATTCCAAAATGTTTTCCAGAATGATTGGACCAATTTATAGCTTCACCAACAATATTTTTAGTGAATCTGACTTCTCAAAGTCCTAATAATGACCATTTCAACTTTTAATCTTCTTTGTCAGTTTGCTAACTATGAGGTCTCTCCCTTTCATATACCTCATAGGTTATCAAATCCTGTTAATTCTATCTCCCAACTACCTTTTGTATCCATCTCTTCCTCTCTATTTCCACTGCTAATGTCTTAGTATAAACCTCTATCATCCACTTCCTCCAACCTTGGGCTATTGTAATTGCGTCTATCAGGTATTCTTGCCTCCATACTCTCTCCTCTACAATTTGTCCTTTATGCTGTTGTAAGAGTAATTATCCATATACATAGATTTGGTCATATCACACGTCACTGGACGTTCTTTTGTGATTACCTATTGAAAATGGCATCAAGTCCCAAACCCTTTGTCAGACGTTCCAGGCTTTCCAAAATATGGCACCACCTTATCTTTCCAGAATCATCCCGTATTATTCATATTGCACATAGCTGGCAAATGTCTGAGGCTGTGAGGTGGTGTAGCACAGAGGGAGTACTGAGCACGGAGTCAGGAATGCTTGATTTCAAATTCAGCCTCAGACACTTACTAGCTGTGAAATCCTGGGCAAGTTACTTAGCCTCAGTTACCTCTCATGTAAAATGGGAATAATCATAATGCCTACCTCTCAGGGTTGTTGTCAGGATAAAATAAGACATTTGCAAAGTGTTTTGCCAACCTTATAATGCTACATAAATGTGAGCTTTTATTATATTATTCTCCTTCATGAGCTTCATTTCAGCCAAACTGGACTGGTCTCTGTCCCCTAAGTGTGCTCTTCACTCTCCTGCTTCTGTTTCTTTGTTCATACTATCTATCCCCCGTGCCTCTTTTTCAATATCTACCTTTAAAGCCTTGCTCAAAGGCACCCTCTGCTAGGAAGTCAATCTTTTTTTGTTTGACAGTAAAAACCTCCCCCTTCAAACCTCAGATTATATCTTGGTTTGTGGTTATCAAGTAACAAATATTACAGTTATCATGTTTCTCTTTTCTCCCCACTAAACAGTCAATTTCATGAGAACTAAACTGTAACTAAAGTTTGTATGTTCCCTGGTATCAGAATTCAGTGGTCTATGGACAATAAGGGTTTATATTTTTAGTGACTTAAATGTGATGAAATTTCTATATGAGTTTTTCAGAATACCCAGAAGTCACTGGGCTTGCTTAAAGTAAAAGGTACAGGGCCATTAAGGGAAAAGTGTCCCTGGTTTGGTATTTTAGTACCAGATCTGTGATTTCTGCAATAAGGAGCAGTGACTAGAGCCTTACGTCACTGAACGGAGGGGCTTCAGGGAGGGTGTGAGTGTATCGAGTGGCCAGCAGAGGGTGCTTTTATCCTTAATGTAACCTGTCGAAAAAAGGGATTTATTTCAGCCAAATTCACATGACTTAGCCAAGAGCCCATATGGCTGTTTCTGTTCTTTTTCATAAATAAGCATGCTTATAGGTAGCAGACATTCTTGAGAGAGAGGAGGGGGAGCAGAGGGAAAGGAGAGACACAGAGAGAGAACAGAGATAGAGACAAAGAAAAAGATGGAGACAGAAAGACAGAGTCAAAGAGAGAGACAGAGAGACACAGAGACAGAGAGACAAAGAGAGAGACAGAGGCAGAGAGATACAGAGACAGAGAGATAAAGAGAGAGACAGACAAATACAGACAGACAGAGATACAGAGAGAGAGTTCCTGTCTACATGTAGATTGCAGAGTCTGGCATAGACAGCTGTCCTGTCGTGTCATAACCAAATCTTATGCTTCTCAGCCTCATTCTTCCCTAGGTCCGTACCTCCAATCCTAAAGAGGCCTATTCTCCTGGCTTCTCTGGTCAAACTAAGCTATATGGGGTAGGGGCTAGAAGCAGATAGCAATGAATAAGGCTATTGCTTTCATGGCTAATCTTCTGCAGATGTACCCTATACAACCAGAAGGAGAGTCACAGGAGGAAAAGTGCGTGCTTCCTTTCAGCAGGCAAAGGAAACTAGGAATCAGTAGACTTGGCTTCTCATCCTAGCCTTGCCATTACTTTTCTGTGTGACCTTAGGGAAATCACAATCTCTTGGAACCCCAGGTTCCAATTCTATAAAATGGTGATAATAATCTTGTACTAAGTATCTGCTGGTTTTTGTGAAGAAATCACTTTATAAGCCTTAAAGAGGGTAATGTGCATGCACATCTCTCCAGCAAATATAACTTTTTGTGATCAGGAACCATCTGATTTTTGTTTTTTGCATCCTTAGAACCTAACAAAGGGCCTAGCACATCAGAGGGACTTAGTAACTGCTTGGTGATTGAGTGATTGCTGTTCGAGTACAAATTATTGTTAGAATGAAGGGATTGTATAAGGTGATTTCCAAGGCCCCTTCCACCTCTAAACTCCTACCTTATAGAGTTCTTTCCTGCTATTCTCTGTTGGAAGGCCCTTCACTCTCTGAAACTGAGTGCTTAATCTTCTAAGATCCCTCCCAGATTTGGCATTCTATGTTCTAAGTCCCTTTCCAGAGCAAATATTCTTCAGTTTTATACTTTCTCCCTCAGTGTGAGCTATATCGATATTCCTTTCATGTCTTTCTACAATCCTAGTCCTCTGAGAACTGAGCCCATTATATATCATTCTTCCTGTCTGTGGCTGGAATTAGTTCATTTAACAAAGGTTCTTAATGTGGGGCCATGAACCCTTTTTTTTTAATAATGCATTTTGATGACTATATTTCAATTTAATTAGTTTCCTTTGTAAACTTAGGCATTTTATCTTACACATTTAAAGACATTATTCTGAGAAGGGGTCCTAGGCCTCATTAGATTGCCAAAGGCCTCATCTGAGAGAGAAAGAGAGAGAGAGAGAGAGAGAGAGAGAGAGAGAGAGAGAGAGAGAGAGAGAGATTAAGTACTGTTGGTTTAAAGAGAGGAGGAAAAATGGCTAGTATTCTTATGCATGTTGAATGTCCCAAACTTTCATTGATTCTGACTCATTATTCACCAGATTTTCCTTTGTGCCAGAACTAATGCACAGGGCCCTAACATGGCTGAAGGCCTTTTGAACCCTGATCTCTTCTTCACTGATGAAGGCAGCATAAAAGGCAGAAAAACATTTTGGTAGTATTAGGACCACCAGAGGGCAGTGTTTTACAGCATCCTAGTAAAGGGCTCATTGCACTGAACATTTAGAATACTATCTCGTATTTATAGAATTTTATAGCTTATAATAGCTCACATTCTTATAGTGCTTTAAGGTTTATTATTAACAGTAAGAACTCACATTTATTTAGTACTTTAAGGTTTGCAAGACACTTTCACCACGACCTACCTACCTTCCTACTGATGATATATTTCTATACTTAAATGCTCTTATTTTACAAAGGAAATCAAGATGAGGAAGGTTAGGTGATTTGTTTAAAATCACATAGCTATTATGTGTAAGAGCCAGGCCTCAAATTATTAATTTTGATTTCAAGTCTTGTGTGCTTTCCCCTATATTATCCCAGCATCATAGCATATAGAGTTGAATAAGGGTCTTAGAAATGATCTGATTCAACCCCATCACCTAACAGATGAGGAAAATAGGACCCAGAGAAGTTAAGTGACTTTCCAAAGGTTACACAGGTAAAGAGGAGAAGAGCTTGGATTTGAATCCATATCTTCTGACTCTAAATGCAGTGTTCTTTCCATTTCTATTTAAGAACACTCCCCTCTTCATCCTTAGTTACACTGAAATTCCTCAGTCCAACATCTTTAAAGGATAGTATTAGGAAAAAGAGAAACCAAATGGCTCATTCCAAGACTATTCACAGTCTGGTCTTTGTTAATGATGTTAAGCCAAGAGATGATGTCCTATGAGGGTTTGTAGGAGCTCAGCTAGGACAGACATAGTATTCAAGGTTGTGTGCAAAGCACAGGCTGAAAACATAAAGGATCCAGAAAGATTTAGATACATTAATATCCTAACAGCATTAGAAGCACAGGAATAGAGAAGTAGCATGTATCTTAGAAGTCTACTGGTCCAAACCCATTAATTTTCAGAAGAGGAAAAAGAGGTCCAGAAAAGGAGAAGTGCTTTTCCCAAGTTGTTACAGCTAGCTGTGGGAAAGCTTGCTCTAGGAGCCAGATTTCATGGAGTCATGGTTTGTTAAAGCTGGAAGGAGCAGCAGAGATCATTAGGTCCAATTCACTCAATTTACAGGTGAGGAAGCCAAGGTCCAAAGAGGAGAGTGATCTGTGCAAAGCCAAACATCAATTCTCCATGTTAGAGAATTGGGAATCTTAAAGAAGGATGGTGTCTCCTGCCATCTACTGGGATATCATATCTATCTTGGTGGAGGAGAGGGTATTTATGAAGGGTAGAGCTGATACCCTGTAGAGTTGTGACCTGTTTGAATTTAGAAAACTGGAAACCTTTGCAAACTAGCTTTTGAAATCTATTAGTCTAATCTGCATTCAAGAAATACTATGTGGAACTATTTTTTTTAAAGATGAAGAACAGTGTTATTGCTTGGCTAGTGTTGCTTCTGCTCTAGTGTTATTGTTCCAGTTTCTTACATTTATCAACACTCTAAATCTGGATAAGTCACTGAACCTTGCTGAAGATCAGTTTTTTGACTTGTGAACCGGAAATTATAATGTTTGTCCCTGCTCCACAGGGTTGTTTGGGAGGGAAATTCTTTTGAAAAATCATCTAGTGGGGAAGTGAGGTATAATAGAAAGAACTCTGAATTCGGAGTCAGGAGAACTGGGTTCAAAACCCAGCTCTGCTACTTACTACATCTACAATTTGGGGCAAACCCTTTCCCATAGATTCCTCCTCTGTTAAACAAGGAGATTACATTAGAGAGTCAAGTGTCTTCCATTGCTAAGCCCTATTAATCTATGACCCACTAGGCATTGCCCAAACATGGGCAATCACTGCTCATCTCCAGCAGAACCACAGAGCATTGTGGAGCAGTCCCAGAACTGGGAGGGGAGAACTATTTATTTTCCAGCTAGCTTGTGGTGAACCTCCTTCAGAGCAGAACCACCAGGGGGCAGCATTGACCCACTGCAGCTAACAGCTGTTTCTTTTGTTCAAGAATGGGGGCGCGGGGTTCTTTACAAAAAAGGACCCTGGCTACAGCAAGCAATAGTAGATGTGCAAAATCTGAGTACAGCCCGAGGCTGCAATGACTTCCTCTTTATCCATTCCCCGCCTTCCTCCCCAACCCAGCCCCCTTCCTTTCCTTCATTAGTGGGGGAGATAGCGTCTCTTATGATATCCCTTCTCTTTCTCTGGGCAGTCCAGCCAACCTAAACAGCTGCTAAAAGATGAGAGGGCAGCAGGGCAGGGATTTGGCTTGTGCCCCACCCTTCTTTGCCCTGAAAAGGCAAATACATTCATTTGCAAAGAACTGGTAATCCTGCTTACTCTGCTCTCTTCTTTTTCATATGCCTACAGCTGCAGATGAAGTTATACCCCTATAAATATTTACAATGAAATGCCCCTTGCCCTCCTGCCCCAAACGTAATATTCTAATATGGGGCCAATGGAGCTTCCTCCTCAATCAGGAACCAGCTGGGCTCCAACTCGGGTTCTAAACTAGCTCCATTATCTGTGCCAAAGGGCCCCTGGGAAGAGCGGGGATGGCTGGATAGCTGGATCCTAATATCATTTGTGTGTGGTTTATGCCTGACCTAGCCGAGGAAAGGGGGGGTCCCTTTTGTACTGATTGAGAATAAAACAACATTACTGAATTAGGCATCAGCGGCTCCGTGTTCGGATCCTAGCTGAGCTACTTGGGCATATTTCTGGGGATCAGTTTATATATCCCTGAAATAAGGGTCAGACTCCTAGGTCTGACTAGACAGGGATGAGGCTTATTCTGCTTGGGCCCACAGCTAGGACTAGAGTCAACAAACAGAAGGGGCAAAGAGGTCATTTTCAGTCAGATGTCCTTTGATGGTGGAATGAATTGCCTTGAGAAGGAGTATTTCTCAGAGGGTCTTTAGAGAGGGAATGCGTGACTCACTGGGCATGTTGTCAAGGGGATTCTTTCTGACTCAGGTGGAGTTTGGACTAGAGATACCTTATGACTTTCTGAGTCCCTGAGAGTCTATCATATTTTGATTCTAAGATGGTTCAGAATCTCTGCTGCCCAAAGCAGAGATTATAGTGATCATAGTGAAAAGAGTATTAAATTTGGAGTCAGATGGCCTCTGTTGAAATCCTAGTTTTGTCACTCCATGTGTGACATTGGGCGAGTCACTTTTCCTCCCTGGGGCCTTCATTTCCTCATCCATAAAATGGACTAAATGACTTCTAAGGTTCAGCTCAAAATCTGTCATTGTAGCCTCCCATCCTTCCCTATAAAGTTAGGGCCACATTTTCTTTCTGAGAGATGTTGCAGAAGGAGGCCTTAGGAGAGCTTGAAGAATGCTGAGGGATGTGTGCCTCTGTTGTTGCAGGGAGCTAGCTGGTCTGTCTGCAAATAACAACAACAACTCTAATGGAAGCCTGGAGTGAGAAATTGTCCCCTTCATACTCTTGTAGCCCTGGGGATTTGCTGACTGACAAGCTGGGCTCAAACACCATCCAGGCAAAATAGAGAAAGAGGCTGTGCTTTGGAGAGGGCCAAACGGATTCCTAAGCCAAGGACAGCAGCTTCTGAGGGATGAGCTTCAGGTATTAATTTTTTGTTGTTCCTGGGAGATACAAGCAGAGGCTCTAAAGCACTTAATATATAAGGATACATTCCTAAAGATGGAGCGGAGTTCTTTGTCCTCCTAAACCTGCTGTCCCACATGCTATAAATTGTTTCTCCATCATCAGCTGAAATCTTTGGGGGCTCTGACTGCTTAACTGGCTCTCAATTTATGAGGCTTTCCAGCAGCTTTTGCTGCAGAAGGCTTTGAGCAAGAGGCTGCTGTTGCCTCCCTGAAAGAAGAAGCTGCTTCCTCTGTGTGTGCGTGTGTGTGTGCATGTGTGTGCATGTGTGCATGTGCATGTGTGTGTGTGTGTGCATGTGTGCGTGTGCATGCATGTGTGCACTCAAGTGCATGGAGGCAGCTGTTTGCATTCTCTGGCACCACAAGCACTGATTAATCACATCATCATTACCATCCATTATTACTATACATTATAATATTTATAATACTATTTATAAACAGCATTTATATAGTAGTTTTAAGGCCTTTTAGCGTCACAATCACCCTGGGAGGTAGGTGCCATTATAATCCCCATTTTACAAATGAGGAAATGGAGGCAGACAGAGGTTAAGTAACTCACTTAGGATCACATAGCTTTTGAGTGTCTGAAACCAGATTTGAATGCAGATCTTCTTGACTTCAAGACCAGTGCTCTATCCACTGTGCCACTTACTTATTTGCTTTGTCCTGAAGGGAAAAGAGACCTGGATTGGAAATTAGAGGTAGGGGGTTCAAGTCTCAGCTCCTCCACTTATAAGTTCAATGGTTCATGGACTTCTTTCTTGTAGGAGTTGGGAGGGTCTGTGAATAAGTTTCAATGAGTTTCTGAACCTGGATTGGAAACAAAAATGCATCTTTATTTTCAGTAGCCTATAATTGAAATTTAGCACTTCCTTCAATTATACAAAAACTTTATTCTGAGGAAGGTTCCTAGACTGCCAAATGGGCCCATGACACAAAACAGGTCAAGAACCCCAGGCCTACCTAGATTAATGATGTCCAGCTCTGATAGAAACAGGGGCCGTGAAACTAATTATGAGGATCCTGACAGGGTGCAAATATACTTAGAAAATCACATCTTAGTATTATCTATGTTTTATCGTATTTTTATTTATTTTGTTGAATACTTCCCAATTACATTTTAATCTGGTTCTGGAGGCACTAGAGAGCATTATGGACCATGGCTGATAACTCTGGCTTAGAAGAATAAACTATTGAGGTGTCTGAAATTCTCTACTCTGATATGGACTAGCCTTGTGACTTGGACAAGTCACTTGGCTTTTCTGAACCTCAAATTTCATTAACATCCACAGGTCTGTCATGTG
This sequence comes from Phascolarctos cinereus, assembly GCF_003287225.1. Classification (NCBI taxonomy): domain Eukaryota; kingdom Metazoa; phylum Chordata; class Mammalia; order Diprotodontia; family Phascolarctidae; genus Phascolarctos; species Phascolarctos cinereus. The sequence continues at coordinate 410,487,963 of NW_027555625.1, read as the reverse complement.
GGATCGATAAGCAATTGCTAAGTGTTAGGCCCTGTGAATGAATGAATGAATATTATTTATCGAATTCTTATTATATGTCAAGCACTATGTTTAGGGTTGGAGATGCATATACAAAAGTGAAAACAGCACTTGTGTTGAAGAAGCAAAAGTTCTAATGAAAGGAAACAACACAGAGTGGAATAGAGGCTAGGGGAGTGCTTTGATATGGAAAGTTAAGAGATAGTGAATGGAAATTGATATGTCTTTTGAAATAAATATTGTAGACATTTGATTATGATTTCATAACCAGAAGGAGGATGCCGATGGGAGAAGAGGTCAAGAAGGAGGTACTAATATAGACACATATCTATACATATATGTGTGTGTATGTATATATGTATATATATATGTATATATATACATATATACATACACACACATGCACATATACATACATACATACATACACACATACCCCTCCCTCTCCACCCTCCACCTTGGTGAGTATCTCACATGGACCATATGTCTATTAATATATAAATAAGTATTATTATTGACATCGTCATTATTATCGTTATTGTTATTATGTGATTAAGTAGTGCCTGTGGTTATGAGAGAATGCATCCAGGTGCCTCTATGCACTTGAGCACAGGCACACACACATATATGTATGTATAGATGTAATGTGTATGCATATATGGTATACAAACATACACATATTCACGCTGATGTATAATATACTATATTTTACAAAGAATGCAATATATTTAATACATAAATATCCTGTGTATGTTATATATAAAATATGTTTTATATATGCATACATGTGTATATATACACATGTATATTATATTATTGCATACCCATGTGCACATCTGTAGATGTATACATATATACACATGTGTATCTGTATGTGTGTATATATGCTGTTTATCAGCCAGGATGTAACCAGTTTTTGGAACCTTCTTCTGACCCCAAATCAATGCACTACAAATTTAGAACCTAGGAGGATGAATAGTGTTCACAGATTCATTTAGGGGAAGGCATCAAGGTAGAGGGAACAGCTAGAGGCAAAGTGGGAAAATATGAGTTCTGTTTGCTGCTGATTTGTTTTGGACTCCTACCTACATAGCCAGCTCTAATTCTTGAGTGGTCCTAATAATAACTAACAACAATAATAACAGCTAACATTTATGGGGATTATAAAGCTCTTTATGCATATGTTATTTCCCTTGAGCCTCAAAACAATCCTATGAGGTAGGGACTGCAGGTATTACTGTTCTCATTTTACAGAGAAGAAACTGAATCTCATAGTAGTCAAGTGACTTGTCCAGGGTCACAGTTAGTAAGTGTTAGATTAGGGATTCAAACAAACATCTTTCTCAATCCAAGTACAGTACTTTATGTACTGCAACATCCTGCTTCTCCTAAAAGATACCACAGGCATATTGTTATTTATATAAATTTATATATATATATATAATTTAAGATTTATAAGGGACATATTTTAGACCTTAACAAAAAAAATGTTTGAGACTCTTCCTGAAGAGAGATCTGGTCAGTCTGAGGATGCAGCATCTTCCTGTCCACCACAGAATGAGCCAGTGGAGTCATGGCAGCCATTAGAACGGTGAAAGGCCAAAGTGAAAAGCAGTGGTGGTTGGGGATTTCTTGCCAAGAAATACTGAGGCAGCTATTGGTTGGTCTGGTAACAATAATGAAGAAATCTGATATGGGTTTGTCTTCTCTGGGCATGCAGCTAAACTATCTAACAGAAAACCTTCCAAGATATCAAAACAGATGATGCCCACTCACTTTTGGTGATTTGTAACGGCAAAAATGATGCTGCAAGACAGAAACCAATAAATGTCATCAAAATTTATGAGGTGTTTAGGGAAAAAATATTTCAGAGTACTGAGGCACCATTTATCTTTCTTTACTATTGTCTATTCAAGCAAGATATGCAGATGAGAAAAAAATTGATCTGCAAAATTAACAGTTGGCTAAGGAGGTGGTATCTGAGAAAAGGATTTGGCCTCCTGGGCCATGGCTGAAAATAAAAATGTGGCACATATAACCTCTGATGGTACTTATTGGACTCTCACAGATAAGCCTTAGGTCTCAGAGGAAGGATATACTTCTTTCTGAGGAGTCTAGAGAGTCCCCCCATGGAGCTGGAGTGATTCATGCCATTGGTTCAATCCCATCCTTCTCCAAATGTGTTTCTCCATAAGATTATTACTGGAGAATCATTTTAGTCATGGATATTTATTAAGATGGTACAATAAGAACAGTTAGTAGAAACATTCCCTCAAATGTTTGTGACAGGGTCTTCCACTAACACATAGAGTGGAGGAAAAGGAAAGTACACATGGCAAAGTGGAAACATAGCTCCTGGTTCCTGGTAGTCCTTTTCTCCCATTTGTGGGTGACTCAGGAAGTTTCCCTTAGGCACAATGTAGTTTCTTTGCTGGGCTGCTTGTGGAAACCTGAATCTTGGTCCACTCTTTCCTTGGCTCCTAATACAGACAATGCTGCCAATGGACCTGGGCTGTTTATTGGATGCTGGTAGGATGATGGGAGGTCCAAAATTCTCTGGACCTTTTGAAGCTAGAAAGGTCGTCTTCTGGCAAACATAATAAAGAAGTTTTAAATTAAGCTAGGCTGAGGAGGGAGAAAGCTTCCTATTTGTATCTATCAAGCTAGAAACCACAAAATGCACCTACAATGAAAGAATAAGAACTGCAGTTGAGATGTTTGAGAAGTTCTCAGGAGACAAAATCCAAGAAAAGACAAAATCCATAGTAGTAAGTTGCATGACATTAAATGTCAATAGACAAATGCCCAAAGTTCAGGCAATAAACAGCTGGACATCCTACAACAAAGGGCAATTTCCAACTTTAGATGTTACTAAGACTTAATGAAGTGAAACCTATGACTGAAACCATAGTTCTGGACACTTAATTCCCATGAAACAAAGTAAAAGGAGGGGAGGTAGCATTTTATAATAAGAAAGTATACTCACATGATGAAATCTAAGAACCAGGTTGGAGAAGACACATTGTGGAGAGAATTTGGGTGAAGATCAGTGGAGGAAGAAACAGAAATGGGGCTTTTTTGCCATCAGAACATAAAACAGACCATGTGGTCAGATGAGGATTTTGAGAAATCAAGAATAGTCTTGGTGTAGAAACTACTCCCTCCTAGAATTAGAAAGGCAGGTTAGCTAGTTGTTGTCCTTCTTCCCCCAAGAGGACCAAAATGACATCACTCTGCCATGACTCTGGGCAAGTCACACTTCCTCTGACTGTAGTTGATCAGAGCAATACGAGCTCAGAATGCTCTACCACAGATGGGGCACACATAGGCCACGTGAACATTTGGGCTGGATTCTCTAATTTGTTCATCTTGCGTTTCTTTTGAGCTATTTCAATTCTGCTTTGCTTATAGAGCACAGCACCTTCTCTAATGTGGGCATGCCACGCTGGGTGGCCCTGTGCCAGTATCTCCCATGTCACACAAGCAATTCCAAAGTTCTTAAGAGAGACCTTGAGAGTGTCCTTGTATTACTTCTTCTGACCACTATGTGAGCACTTGCCTTGTGTGAGATCTCCATAAAATAGTCTTTTTGGTAAGCATTCATTTTGCATTTGAACAATGTAGCTAGCCCATTAGAGTTGTGCTGTCTTCAGTAGAGTTTGAATACTTGGAAATTTATCTGGGAAAGGACCTCAGTGTCTGGTATCTTATCCTGCCAGGTGATCTTCAGAATTTTCCTAAGACAATTCAAATGGAAGCAATTCACTTTGCTGGCATGGGCTTCATATACTGTGGGAGACGAAAGAATAACATAGCCTGATATGCACCCAAGATTTGGGGAAAGCAGATATCAAAAGGTCCAGAGGAAGAATAGTTAGAATCTTATGGACTAATTAAAAAATACATTTTATTATCATCTTTTGTTTTTTATTTTGCCTAAATCTCTCCAAGTATCCCTCCCTCCCAGAAAGTGGTCCCTTATAAGAGACTTTTGAAAAAGAAAAAAAAAGAATAAGAGAAAAAAAATCATTGAAATTGGTCACTACATTAAAAAATAAATCTGTTGTTATATTCAATGTTCCGCGTCCGTGGACCCTTTACTTCTGAGAGGACAGGAGAGGGTATTTCTCATGTTTCTTTGTTGGGGCCAAGCTTGTCTGTGTACTTTTAGAACATTCAGTTTTGATTATTTTGTTTTTGTTGTCCTCTCCCAAAATTCTATGGAAGACTCAGCCTAGGAGGGACCAGAAGCCCTCAAGAATGAGATTCTCAAGACACAGAGGGAAGCATCTCCAGTGACGAGCAACAATGCAACTGCCTAAAGAGTCTAATGTGAGTGCATATGAAACTCCCCAACTAACTCAGATTTCAAGAAGATGTGTTCAAATGGCCGAAGGAGGACTACGTCAGAGAGAACGAAGAGGATCAAAGAAGGTACGGAATTACTGTGGGAGGTGCATGGGACAGCGATGCCTGAAAACAGAGAGAATTTTAATTTTGCTTCACTTTTCTCCATACAGGAGAATTGGATTGGATATGACAGAACAAAATGGCTAATAGAGAGTCCATACCCAATCAAATAAGGAGGTGTAAGAGATCACCGAGATGTTCTTGATTGGGAACACCTGGTTTGAATGCACTAAGTCCTTGTATGCTAATGATTTTGATTGCTGAAACAGTCAACACTATTTGAAATACTGTGGAAAATAGGAGAGTTAGTGCTAGATTAGAGGATAGATGTTCCATTTTCATAAAAATGGAAGGGAATAAGTTCTATAAATTATAGGCCAATACCTTGACTTCAATTACAGGGATAATTATAGAATAGATCATTGAAATGATCATTAGTTAACAACTAGGGGAAAAAACTGCTGATTATAAAGAATCAGCATGATTTTATCAAGATCTGATTCTTTCAGGACAACCTACTTAAGGGGAACAGTGGATAGAACACTGGACTTGAAATCAGGATAGACTTCAGTTCAAATCTAGCCTTAGACACTTACTAACTATGTGATTCTGAATAAGTTACTTAAATTCTGTCTGCTTCAGTTTCCTTACTTGTAAAATGAGGATAATGAAAGCACCTACCACCCAGGATTATTATGAAGATAAAATGCAATAATATTTATAAAGCATTTACCAACTTCAAAGTACAATATTAAAACTGTCTATTAAAATTTCCTTTTTTTCTGGCAGGGTAACTACATTAGGAAGTCAAGGGAATTTGATACATATCATTTACCTAGAGTCAAAGAAAAAAGTAATAATGCACTCTTCACAAGTCTACCAGAAACAGAGCCAGACAGCCAGCCAGCCAGCCAGCCAGCCAAAGACAGACAGAGAGAAGGGAGAGATGTCCAAACTGAAATAGTCCCCCAGTGACCTCCTACATGACTCCATACCCCAAGGCAATTTGAGGTAACATTTATAGGAATCTTAAATAAGGAAAAGACTATAAATCAAAATATAGTTTGGGGTTCTAAATTCCAGAATAGTTCATTAACAAAAATCGCTATACCATTTCTTCCTGGATCACTCCCCTTAAGGAAATCAATAGGAGATGATATAGAGAATCTTTTCTCAACAGAAGAGGGCAAATCTTTTATGAATAATAGAATAGGGGGCTTCCATTTTAATGGAAGAGAGGGCACTTCCCTAGGATGGGTCTTGGGCTAATTGGTTCAAAGGACAAAAAAGAAAAGACTTCCCTAAGATGGGTCACTAGCCCAATTACTTTCGGGTTGGGGAGGAATATTCTTAACAAGAGTGATTCTAGTCCTAAATTTTGATTACCATGCTTAACCCATTTCCCTAAGAAAAGCATTGTTATCCTCTACCTTATTCACCTTTAAACAGGGGAGAATTGAAGGGGTTTACAACAGAAAAATGTTATTTCTTAGTATCTCTAGAGACACTAAATATGGTTTTTAAACATATGATCCCACATTAGATTTTATCAAATCATGTGATAAAGTATTCTATATGACTTTTATGGGAAAGGTGGAGAGATGTGAAAGAGGCAACATTTATACAGTGCTTTAATATTTATGTATTATCTTATTTGACCCTCACAACAGCTCTGTGAGGCAGGTACTATTATCACTCCCATTTTACAGATTAGTAAACTAAAGCTGATGGAGTCACTTAGCTAATAAGTGTTTGAAGCTGACTTTTTAACACTAAGTTCAAGGCTTTGTCTGCCTCACCACCTACCTTCCCATGGATTCAGAACTGGTTGAACAGGCTGAACTCAAAAAATAGTCCTTAATAGCTCCATGTCAATTTGACGGAAGGTTTCCATGAAGAATTCCAGGGTTCTGTGCTTGGCTTTGTGAAGTTTGACATTTTTATAAATGGCTTAGTAAAAACACAAATGGCACGCTCATCAAATGACACAAGCTGGTAGGAATACTTAACATACTGGATGACATAGTATCGAAAAAGCTCTTAGCATGTTAAAGAGGCAGCTGGTAGCACAGCGGATACCAAGATGGGCCTGGAGTCAGGAAGACCTGAGTTCAAGTCCAGTCACAGCTATTTACTAGCTGTGTGATCCTGGGAAAGTCACTTCACTACTATTTGCCTCAATTTCCTTTACAGTAAAATGGGGATAAGAGAACCACCGTACACACACACACACACACACACACACACACACACACACACACACATATACTTTATAAAGTTGCTGTAAGGGTCAAATGAAATAATATTCATAAAGCACTAAGCACAGTGCCGGGCACATAGTAGGTACCATATGAATGCTTATTCCCTCCTTAAAGAACAGGAACGAATGTTATAAGATAAAGTAGAATAATGATCAATGTAAAGTCTTAGTATTTGGTTCCCGTTATGGACTCAGGGAACATAGATAGCTGTTTGAAAATATCTATCTATCTATATACATATATGTGTGCATGTGCATAAATATGTGTGTGTGTGTGTGTGTGTGTGTGTGTGTGTGTGTGTATGGATTTTAGAGGATTATCAGCTCGATATAAATCATCAGTGTGATTTGACATCCAAAAACATAGTCGATGGGCTGCACTAAGAAAGGAATAACTTCCAGGAGTGAGATAGCTAAAGTCCCTTTTTCCTTTGCCCTCTTCAGACTGTATCTAGAGGATTGCATTTTGTTCTGGGTACCACTAGTTAAAAAGACATTGATAAATCAGAAAGCATCTCAGGGAGGGCAATGAGGATGATGAAGGGCCTCATCTTTTGAGTACTGGTTGAAAAGAACAACAAATATTTGGCCTACAGAAAAACAGGTTGGGTGGGTCAAAAGGGTATGAATGATAACTACCTCTAAGTGTTTTGAAGGCTGTCAGTGAGAAGCAGGATTTGGATTGCCCCATTTGGCTATGAAGGACAAAATGAGGAGCAATGCCAGGAAGTTGCAAAAATGCCAGTTTCAGCTTGATGCCAGGAGGAAAAAACCTTCCCCCTTCTTGGAAGTCTTTAAGTATAAGGTGGCTAGCCATTGGTTAGATATTTGTGTGTGTGTATGTGTGTGTGTGTGTGTGTGTGTGTGTGTGTGTGTGTGTGTGTGTGTGTAGAATACCATTTATGTGTGGGTTACACTAATTGGCTTCCAACTCCAAATTCTGTGATCCAGTGACTATGCCATACCCACTAGTCTGTATAGCCAACTCACATGGTGCAATTCAAAGAACATTGGACTTAGAAAGTCAGAAGTCCTGAGTTCAAATTCCAACTCGGTTAATTTCTGTATGATCTTGGGCAAATCATTTCTTTTAAGACTTAATTTCTTCATCTGAAGAATGAGGAAGTCAGAAGGAAGGTTACTTCCAGATCTAAAACCTTAAGATTCTAATAGTATACTCTCCTGCACATAAAGGCAAGAGAAAAAAGCAGAAAAGTTTAGCTTTTTTAAACTACTCCAGCAAGGATTTTTTAAAAGAATAGCAGACCAAGAAATGATATCCAAGGAGAAATAAATGCATTTTGCTAGCTCAAGTCCACAAGAAGAGACAGCCAGAAGCCTGTGGTAACTAGGAAAGGGGTCCAGTTAGAAAAGCCTGGCCCAGTATTATAACACATCCAGCCAGGGACCAGGGACAAGCCAGGGAAACCTATATAGCCTACAGCTGTGAGTGGGGGAGCCAAGATCCAGAACAGGATCCTGCCTGGAAGCTATTATAGTTTGATGATCTGAAGAGTAAAAAGAAGAGGGAAAGGAGGGAAAACTGACTAAAAGGCATCCTAGACAGCAAATATCAGTACTTCATATGTGCTTAATGGGATAGCACATAAATACTTCAAGGAAAAAAGAATTAAATAGTAAACTATAATAGTATGGGAATTCATTGTGTCTCTCTCAGGCCTAGACAAATCTAACCAAAAGATTAACAAGAAAGAAGTTAAGGACCAGAATGGAATTTTAGTAGAGTTAAATATGGTAGGTGGGAAAGAATGAGACCTAGCAATGCAAGATCTTTGTTTCTTGTTCAGTCATTTCAGTCATGTTTTCTTGGCAGAGCTACTGGAGTGGTTTGCCATTTCTTTCTCCAGCTCATTTTACAGATGAGGAAACTGAGGCAAGCAGGATTAAGTGTCTTGCCCAGGGTCACACAAACTAGTAAGTGTCTGAAACCAGATTTGAACCATGAAAATGAGGCTTCCTGACTCCAAGCCCAGCACTCTATCCACTGTACAGCTTAGCTGCTCCCAGATCTTAAACTACACTAAAAATAGTAATCTCTAAAACTATTTGTTACTGATTTAATAAATGGAAAACTTGATCAGTGAAACAAATTAGATACATAACATATAGAAACAAATGAACATAGTAACACAGTGTTTATCAAGTAAAGACAAAGATTGTAGGGGTGGGGGAGGTGGGAGGTAGTTTTGGAGGGAAGGAAAGACCTATTGATAGGATTGCCCCCCCCCAAAAGGAAAGAAATAAAAGGTCATTGATGCACTTTTTTAAATGCAGAGAAAAGAAGAAAGTTCAGAAGAAAACAAAAATATAAAGCTTTGAAAGTAACGTGTTAATTGTATTATATGCTTTTGAAAAACATAAACTCTCTGTAATAGAGATTTGTGTTTTTACCTTGAATCTTCTTTTTATCTACTATGTCGTATATGGAAATATTCTCTTTGAAATTCCATTTAAAATAATTGTAGACAATATAAAATAATTGTGACTGTACCTGCCTAAACAAACCCAGGGACTGTATATATATAACTACAAAGCACTTTTCACACACAAAAAAGTCAGATCTAAACAACCGGAAAATTATCAATGGCTCATAGATAAGGTGAACCAATATAAAAAAATGACAGTTTTACCTAAATTAATGTACTTATTCAGTGCCATACCAATTAAACTACCAAAAATTATTTTATAGAGCTAGAAAAGATAATAACAGAATTCATCTAGAAGAACAAAAGGTCAAGAATATCAGAGAAATTAATGAAAAAAAGTGCAAAGGAAGGTGGCCTAGCTGCACCAGATCTAAAACTGTATTATAAAGCAGCAGTCATCAGAACTATTTGATACTGGCTAAGAAATAGAGTGATGGATCATTGGAATAGATTAGGTACACAAGGCACAGTAGTCAATGAATATAGTAAACCACCATTTGATGCACCCAAAGAAAGCAGCTTATGGGATAATAACTCATTATTTGATTAAAAACTACTAAGAAAACTGGAAAACAGTATGGCAGAAACTAGGTATAGATCAACATCTTGCACCACATACCAAGATAAGATCAAAATGAGTACATGATTTAGACATAAATGATGATATACTATAAACAGATCAGGAGAGCAAGGAATAGTTTACCTGTTAGATCTATGGAGAAGGGAAGAATTATGACCAGACAAGAGACAACATTACAAGATGCAAAATGGATAATTTGGATTATACTAAATTAAAAAAGGTTTTGCACAAACAAAATCAATGCAACCAAGATTAGAAGGAAAGCAGAAAGCTGGGAACAATTTTTGCAGCAAGTGTCTCTGATAAAAAACTTCGTTTCTCAAATATATAGGGAACTGAGTCAAATTTATAAGAATACAAGTCATTCCCTAATTGACAAATGATCAAAATATAAGAACAGGCAGTTTTCAGATTAAGAAATTAAAACTATCGATAGTCATATGAAAAAATGTTCTAAATCACTATTAATCAGAGAAATGCAAATCAAAACAACTCTGAAGTACCACCTCACACCTATCAGATTAGCTAATATGACAAAAAAGGAAAATGATAAATGTTGGAGAAGATGGGGGAAAACTGGAACACTGATGCATTGTTGGTGAAGTTGTGAACTGAGCCAACCATTCTGGAGAGCCATTTGGAACTATACCCAAAAGGCAATCAAATTGTTCTTACCCTTTGATTCAGCAATACCGCAACTAGGTCTGTATCCCAAAGATATCATAAAAAAAGGGAAAGGACCTATATGTATAAAAATATTTATAGCAGCTCTTTTTGTGGTGGCAAAGTATTGGAAATTGAAGGAATGGCCATCATTTGGGGAATGGCTGAAGAAGTTGTGGTATATGAATATAAAGGAATATTATTGGGCTATAAGAAATGATTTCAGGCAGATTTCAGAAAAACCTGGAAAGTCTTATATAAACTGATGCTGAGTGAAGTGAGCAGAACCAGGAGAACATCATACACAGTAACAGCAACATTGTACAATGAACAACTATGATTGACTTAGCTATTCTCAGCAATAAAATTCCAAACACAATTCCAAAAGACTCGTGATGGAAAATGTAATCTACATCCAAAGAAAGAACTGATGGAGTCTGAATGCAGATTGAAGCATGCTATTTTCACTTCCACAGGTTTTTTTTTTTCCTTTTGTTCTTTTTCTTCTTTCAAAACATGACTAATATTGAAAAATGTTTTGCATAATTGCATATATTTGTATATAGCCTATATAAAATTGCTTACTGTTTTAGGGAGGCAGGGAGGGAGAAAGGGAGAGAAAAATTTAAAACTGGAAATCTTATAAAAATGAATGTTAAAAAAATTTAAATGTATTTAACATTAACAAATCATTCCAAAAAATCAAAAAATAATAATCTCTTTTTTGGAGTTTGTTAAATTCAGAATAGACAAATTAATTTTTTAAAGATTGTCCCCTTAGTGGTTTAATTGAGTGAAATGTATTGTTTCTACACCAGCCTGGGCCTGCTCTCTCCTTGTTGCTAACAGTCTGTTTGTCCCTCAGGTTGTGGTTTTTGTGCTGCCAATAACAGGGGCTCATTTCACTTTCACTGGAAGGCCTCAGGGTTGTTCAGTAGTTTTCAGCCTCTTCATGACCCCATCTGGGGTTTTCTTGGCAGAGATACTGGTGTGGTTTGTCATTTCCTTCTCCAGCTCATTTTACAGATGAGGAAACTGAGACCAACAGAGTTAAGTGGCAGAGAGTGTCTGAGGCTGGATTTGAACTCAGGAAGAGGAGTATTTCTACCTCGAGGCCTGGCACTCTGTTCACTGCACCCTGAGCTGCGACTCCACACAGTGAACACCACTGAAAACTATAGAACAACAACAACAAACCTGCGGCGAATAATGGGCGTGAGTATTTGCAATGATGGAAGGAGGGGGTGGGCAGAAACTAGGAGCATCTCTGAGATGTGTGAATGGGAATGCCAGTATTGCTCAAGAGCCTTAGATACAGCTCAATTTAAAAGGGACTCCTTCTGTTTGTTTAGTGGGGGGACGGTGATGCTGGTAAGGGTGGCTTTTTATGCACTGAGATATTCCCCTGAGGCGTCCCAGTGGAAGTGAGATGTGCCCCTTACCAACACCACTTAGAGTTTCTATCCGACTTCTGAAGTGCTTTCGCTCCTGTTTGATTATGCCGAATTGCTCTATTTCACTGTGTGAGAGGGACCTGTTCTGTGAATGTGAGACCATTATACACTGTAATTCAGGTTAAAACACAAATGAATTGATTGGGATCATTGGGTGATTTAAAAGGACCAAAAAGGTTTATGGAACCTAGTGTCTGAATTGCCTCCCTTATTACAAAACTTAACCACCACTTTGTGGGGTTGTAACCCCATTCCAGATCCAGACTCAACAATACGATATCAATCTGGAGACTATTGTACCTATTCAAAAATTCATCACTCCTTCTGTCCCCCTGGGGATGATAGGGCCCTGCCAGTCACCTTAAGAAAACCGAGGTGATGATGAAGGCCTTCCTCTGTCTGAGACTTGAGGGCTGTCAATGATCTTGTTATCCCAAGAGCCTCTGTGGTCCTGATCCTGCTTCTATTATCAAAAGCATTCTTTATGATATGAAAGCATATTCCATTAGTGACCTACGGGCTGCACTTTTCAGCATTCTGGCAAACATGGTCTCAGAAATTTTCTAACAGTGTGACTTTCAGGGAAGTACTTCATCTCTGTCTACCTCAGTTTCCTAATCTGTAAAAACAATAAATAATAACACCTCTCTCCCAGGGTTGTTGTGAGGATCTCATGATTGCAAAGTCCTTGGCACAGTGCCTGGCTATCGTAAGTACCATATAAATGGTAGTAAATGGAAGTACCCTATATTGGTGTTGACTGCAACCAATATAACATGTACAAAGTGATTAAATTAATGATTTTCTATGCATTAGAATGAATTGATGTCACCTGTCTAGCAATAAGTTTTGTTTCATGTTTTACATACATGAATGGTGTATGTTATTCTGTTTCTAAATCTGTTTTTTCTTATGGTGTGGGCTTTTGGAAAATCATTGTATCTGAGATGCCATTAGAAAAGTAACCGTTCTTTTAATCTGGATATTGTTAGATTATAAATTGAGCTCTTAAAAGAATGTAGCAAAAATGTGTGAAAACTTAAATATTTAAATGGTGTATATTTGCTTTAAAGTGGATAATAATAATAATTTACTATTTAGAGAAAAGTAATACAGACCCCTTAAGTTATCCTTATCTGTGAGATTTCTTGCAACTTTTTACCTGGGCAAAGTCATAAGATCTTATCAGCCTTGATGACCTTGTCTTGTAAAATTCTAAAGTACTGAAGAGACTAGAACCTCTCCTAGGCAAAGGGGCGAAATCTATAAGTTGGCTTACAGCGAAGAATGAGTTTCATCTGAGATTACTTGGCTATCACTTTTGAAAATTTTGAAATTGTATCTGTTAATAATTAGCATGTATTGAAGTTACATTTTAGTATTAATCAACTTTTGGTTCAAATATTATATTTTGCCTTAGGGGTTAATAGGCAGTAAGAATATCTGTTGGTCTGGAGACTTACAGAAGCCAGCAATTTACAGGGAGTTCTGAGCCAACTGTCATGTATTCACTGTGTGTGTGAACTCCAGAATGTGATTATCCTTAATTAATTAATTTTTTTTCTTTTTGGTGAGGCAATTAGAGTTAAGTGACTTGCCTAGAGTCACGATTATCCTTAATTTATAAGCGAAGGATAAATGAAATGCCCATTTATTTGCTTATTGTTAACTATTAGGGAAACATGGGAAAACTAATGATATCCTAGCCCTAAACTGAGGTTAGTGAAATTTTGCTAGTTGAGGTAAAATCTCTTGGCACTTATTTTATATTGTTCTTGGTTTTGATTTCAGGTATGATTGTCTGAATTATCCTGAAGTCAATAGTTCACCATTCAAAGAAAATGCCCCATGCTACCCATAAGTGAACATGGTCTGAGAATTACTACAGGTGGATGTCTGTCTGGGAAAGTAGAGGAGATGACCTTGTGTAAGGAAAAGTCGACTTTTCTTGGCTCCATTTTCCTGCTGGGCTATTTCCTTTCTGAGCAGGAACTTTTCCCATTTTGGTTAATTTTGAACCTAGCTTTTCATTTCGGTTAATTTTGAACCTAGCTTTTAATGCCCTGTGAATAACATGGCACTTTGCTGCGTGATAGGCTGTGTACTATAACTCTTGCCGAGAGCTGAACAGAGCTAAGGGAGTTTTTCCCCGTTATGGCTTCTGTCAGATAAATCTGTGTCCTTGAAAGAACAGTCTTGATATGGCCAGAATCATTTCCCTCCTTTTTCCTTTTCCTAAAATATTTCTATAACCAGGGCAGATGAACAGTAGAAATTTGTCACTGCAATACTAAATCTATTAATTAATAGATTAATAATAAAATATCTGAGTTACTACAATAGCTTGCAAGTCTGAAAGATCTTCCTATTATCAAGCTGTATTTGTGCTCGCCTCCACATCCTATGGAAGTAGGTCAATGAATTCTTAGACCTACCCTCTCCTTGCTAACAGTTATATATTCATATATAAGATTAGGTCCTTGAAGAATTACCTCATTCCTTCAAGATGATATGAGGACTATGTGTGTGTGTGTGTGTGTGTGTGTGTGTGTGTGTGTGTGTGTGTATCCTCAAAAAGGGGAAATGAAACAAAGACATAAAATTTAATTTAATGGAGTAGTAAACTTTGGGAAAGCAGTAAGGTTAGATTCTTTTCTCTAAGAATTAGTGTGTGTGTGTGTGTGTGTGTGTGTGTGTGTGTGTGTGTGTGTTTGGTGGTTGTTGCCCTCCATTCTCAAAGAGGACCAAAATGACATCACTATGTTACAGTCAAGCTACAACGTGTCTGACTGTGGCTAATCAGACCAATATGAGCTTGGAACACTGTACCTCAGGTCAGGCACATGTAGTCCATATGAACATTTGGGGTAGATTCTCTAAATTTGCCCATCTCACATTTCTTTTGAGTTACTTCAATTCTGCTTCGTTCATAGAGCACAGCATCTTCTTTGATGAGGGCTGGGTGGTGTTTCCCTTGTTGTGCAATCAGTTCCAAAGTTCTTAAGAGGGTCCTTGTATCGTAATCTTTTAGGCAAGCATGCATTTAGCATTCAAACAATGTGGACAGCCTATTGGAATTTTGCTCTCTTCAATAGAATTTGAATGCTTGGCAGTTTAGTTTGAGAAAGAACGTCAGTGTCTGGTACCTTATCCTGCCAGGTGATCTTCAGAATCTTCCTAAGACAATTCAAATGGAAGTGATTCAATTTCCTGGCATGGCTCTGGTATACTGTCCAGGTTTCACAGCCACACAACAATGAAGTCACTGCAACGGCTCTATAGACTTTCAGTTTGGCAGTCAGTCCAGTACCTCTTTTCTCCCACATTTTCCTTCAAGCCTCTCAAACATTGAGCTAGCTCCGGCAACGTGTGCATCAACCTCATTGTCAATGTGTACATCCCTAGAAAGTATACTGCCAAGGCAAGTGAACTTATTCACAGTATTTGATACTTCTCCATTTGCTGTAACCAGTGGTTCCAGGTGTGGATAATGTGGTACTGTCTAGTGAAGCACCTGTGTTTTCTCGGTGCTAATTGTTAGACCAAAATTAGCACTAGCAGCAAAGAATCAATCCATATTTTGTTGCATCTCAGCTTCAGAGGCTTCATTGAATGCACAGTCATCTGTAAAAAAAAGATATCATGCACCAACTCTCCCTCCACTTTAGTTTGGGCTTGTAGCCTTTTTGAGTTAAATAATTTACCATTAGTGTGGTAGCTGACCTCAATGTCATGTTCATCCTCATTGGAGGCATCTGACAACATAGACGAAACATCATGCTGTGTGCACGGGAACAAGTACATAACCTTGTTTCACTCCATTGGTAACTGGGAAAGCATGAGAGTATGGTCCATTATCCAGAGCCCAGGCAAGCATGCCAACATGGAATTGATATACAATACTGATGAACTTCTCCAGGCAACCAAATTGTGAAATAATTTCCATAAGCCCTCACAACCAACAGTATCAAAGGCCTTGGTTACATTGACAAATGTTATGTAGAGACCTCTGTTCTGCTCCTGGCATTTTTCTTGGAGTTGTCAGGCAGCAAACACCATATCAACTGTTCCTCAGCCCTTTCTGAAGCCACACTGACTCTCAGGTAAATGATCATCTTCCAGGTGATGGATCAGCCCATTAAGAAGGACTCTGGCAAGAATCTTGCCACCAATGACTAAGAGAGAGACACTCCTGTAATTGTCACAGGACAATCTATTTCCTTTACTTTCATAAAAATGAACAATGGAAGCATCCTTGAATTCCTGGGGGATAATCTTCTCTTGCCATATAACCTAGAAAATTTCAGTCAGCTTTTATATGGACCCCTCACCCTGTAAATCTTAGCTGGAATAGAATCATCACCAGGTGCTTTGCCATGAGAGAGGAGCCTAATGGCATTAAAAACCTCTTCTTCAGTTGGAAATTTGGCTAGAGAAAAATTGACTTCAACCTCACGTCAATGGTCATGGCTTCAGCATTGACTGATGATGGCCTGTTGAGAACACTATGGAAGTGTTCAGCCCCTATCTCCAGGATCATGTCCTTATCACTAATCAATGTGGCTCCATCAGCACTGAGAGGTTGAGATTCATCATATGGGTCTTTGTTCCATAAATAGCCTTTAGGGCATCATAAACACCCTTTGGATTGTTACTATCATCATAAAACTGAATTTCATCTGCCTTCTTACTAAGCCAAGAATCCTGCATCTCTTTCTTTAAGCTTCACTTGTACTTTACTTTTGATAGACTTAAATGCTGCCTTCTTAGAGATGGATGAACTATCCTGCTGATAAACCCTGTAGAGTTCTTATTTTTCATTTAGCAACTTCTGAATTTCCCCATTTTCTTTCTTTTTCAGGCAATTGGGGTTAAGTGACTTGCCCAAGGTCACAGAGCTAGCAAGTGTCAAGTGCTTGGTCTGAGGCCAGATTTGAACTCAGTTCCTCCTGACTTCAGCGCCGGTGTTCTATCCACTGCACCACCTAGCTGCCCCCTAATTTCCTCATTTTTGTCACACCAGTTTGGATGTTTGTGAGTGTTCTGACCCAGATGAGTAAATGTAGTGCTGTACACAAAATCTCTGAAAGCTGCGCATTCCTTTTCTGCTCCACTGTTGACAACTGTGTGTTGGCTCAACTTTCCTTTCAAGTTAGCAACAAACTATTCTTATTCAAAGAATTGCTCTAATCTGTTCACCTTAAGTCTTCTGGTAGTAATTTTGCCTTGAGGATACCACTTTTGTTGAATGCAAATATTTAACTTGAAGAGAATAAATCTATGATCGGATCAGCACTCTGCACCAGTCATTGCCTTTGTCACTCTCACATCCTATCTGTCTCTTCTCCTTACAATGACATAATCTATTAAATGCCAATATTTGCGGTGAGAGTTCGTCCATGAAGTTTTACTGCATTTAGGTAAACAGAGGACAGTGTTGGTGATGAGAAGGTTGTGAGATGCACAAGTTTTCAGTAGTAAGTGACCATTGCTGTTGCTGTTTCCAATTCCATTCCTCCCATGGACTCCCTACCATGTCTGGTAGTCTGTACCTACTCTAGCATTAAAATCACCCAGAATTATAAGCATGTCCTCTTTTGGCATATTGATGAGGTCTTCATAAAATTTTTCTTTGACCTCGTCAGGGTTCATAGGCACTGATGATGGTGGCATGGTATTTTCCTGTAAGTGGAATTCGCATTGTCATGAGCCCATCATTCACTCTTTTTGGGAGGCATACAAGCTTGTTTTGATTGGAAACTCTACACGAGCTTCATGGCACTCTCCTTCACTGCAGCCACTCCAGAAAAATGTGTATCCAGCTCTGATTTCGGTAAGCTGGCCTTCATTTACCAGCCTTGTTTCACTCAGGGCTGCTATTTGGATGTGATGCCTTCTGAGTTCTATTGCTGCAAGAGCTGTGTGTCTTTCAGGTCTACTAGATTGTGTGGTGTCAATAAGTGTATGCACATTCCATGTACCGATGGTGAGTGGAATCATCTTTGCAGAAGCTTTTGTACGTTTTTGTTTGTTTTGACCATTGGGTGGGATCCCTGCCTGCCACAGTGAATAGGCCAGGTTTGGAGAAGCAGACAATTTTTAGGATACCTTTTCTAGCCCCTTCCTCACACCAGGAGGTGAATAGTATAATCCCTAAAAGGATGATCAGACCCCCAGGGGCTGCCAAATCCCACGGCTGCTTCCAGTGAGAAGATGGGCCTCCTGTGGGCAAGGTCATGACTACAGCACCCAGGGTATCTGCACCTGCTATTTCGTCCCTTGCCTATCACCACAGGACTTTGAGATAGGTAAAATGGTAAAATTGTACAGGTGACATCTTTTGATTGGAGCATAACCTGAATTTAAGTGAGGCAGAGTTGCATGAAGTCATCAACCTCACTCTCTCTTCTGGAATTTTAATAGGCCAGTGGCAGAACAGAGTCAAGACAGCTGACGATGGCTCAAGATGCAGTGGCTGATCTTAGCATCTTTGATGTCTAACCAAGCTCTGAGCACTCCACAGTGCCTGCTTCAGCTTCAGCTGCCTTCATGGACATTAGAACAAATTGTTCTCATCCTTCCATTCCACCAGGGCAAGTCTTCATGTGCTTGGGGTAGACACCCTCTAACTCACAGATAGGCTTGAGACCCCTCGGTTACCCTCAACTGGTTTAGCCAGTCTGCTGAAACGGTTTACTAGGGTGTGGCCGCTGCTCACGCTACCCACTTCTTGGAGCCACAGGTAAGAGTTAAGTGGAATAGGTGGACACCAAAGGTAGAAAGCAGCTCTGAAAGGGCTCAGCAGCCCTCACACCAAAGGTACTAGTTTTCCCTGAATATACCCTATACCCCATACATATATGCCATACACATATATATGTATTGTATACATGTGTATGTGTGTACATACAGGTATACATATATACACATATGCATATACATATCTATCTATCTACTTATCTGACTTCCAAAATGTTTCTAAAGGCATATATAGGCCATTAGATTTTGGTAATAGTTCTTCAAATTAGACTGAGGTTTTTACAAATAAAGTTGCATTGATAATTATAAAGAATTTTAAGTCGTGGCTTTCTTTTCCTATTTTGAGGTATCTGTGTGGTAATATCAAGAGCCAGGTGGGCTCATTTCCACGTCAGGCCCTCTTCCTTTAGCCTGTGAATGACATCGTCCATATTAGGTACAGAGTTTGGGTAAAGATAGTAAGAATAAGTGATGTGTAAAAACTGAAAATCTCTGGAGTTTTAGGTAAATTATGGTTTCCTAATTTGTTCTTTTTATAGCTCTGTTGTTAATAGGGTTAGATCCATATAGTTTGAGTTAGTTCTCACCACACAAACTACTGGAAAGCCAATCTGATTAAATTTTGTTATAGTTTACTAAATTCTGCAAAGTCTTATCACTAGCAGGACTTAACAGCATTACCTAGAGAATCTCCACAAGTGACCTGGACCTTAGAGATAGTTGAGGAAATTTCTCCACAGACCTGCCCTAATGCATATGCAGCTGTTTGAGAGGTGCATGGGAAGTGACTACCAGACCCCTGAAAATCACGAATACTGACAAAGGGCTTGATACCCCTGAAACTATTGCTATAGTGGGTTTCTTTATTCACCTGTTGTAACTTTGCTTGTTATTTCAGCTGTGGGTGTGTTTTATGGAATTGATGCCTATTCTGTAAGCTGATTATTATTTCTGCTTATACTGATGCCACTACTGGAAAGGGGACCGGTCATGAGTAGACCACAGTAATTATGCAGAGGAATGAGGCCCTTTGTGTGGTCTCTAGCTGCCTCTCTTGTCAAGAATCTAACTCTTTGTGGAAAGAAGGCTTTGGTAAAAGGAGGGTAAAAGTGGGCATCCCACCAGATGTTTACCTGTAAAGTTACTACGTTGAACTACCAAAGTCTGTGGGCTACAGATCTATTTTGAGGTTGCAAATCTTTCAGGGCTAAAGTATCTGTTGGCAGGTTTTCTCTTATGTGTCCTCATAGGAATTGTGTACTATTTATGATTACAGTGCCTTCCTTGGTGAAAGAAACTGATTCCCAAGTCAATTCCCAAATTACACACATCAAAGATTAGGGTAATGCAGCTGAGGATAGAGGAACAATAGAAATCTAATTGTGGTGCTGCACCCATAAAAATGGCTAGCACCAAATTGGGGAAATATTGAATCATATTTCCCATCCCCCTTCAACAAGTATATCTCTCTTTGGGCTGCACAGGGATACATGAAAGACTTTTTTTGGGCTGCACAGGTATGTGCGACAGCCATCTCACCAGGGAGGCTATAGTATGTTTCAAGTCGAGCAAAGGAAATAGTAGCCACATAAGCGTTGATCCGCTTTAGAAATCAGCATTCTACATGGATTGTAAATTCAGCTCTGATAAAACACTAGCCCATCCTCTTTCAAACATGTGTACCTATCAGGATTGTCTTTTCTTGTTATGAAAATTTGACTTTGAAAGTAGCCCCCAACTGGAGTTCAAGGCCTGGCCCATATACAGTATGTGCTTAAAGATTATAATAACCTCCTTTTTGCCTCAATTTCCTGAGCTTGCCCTACTTAAGAGTTTTCTTCCACATTAGAGCATCATGAGAATGAGCCTTTCAGGCAGAACTTGGAGGATATTGACCTAGGTTCAAATCCCACCTCAGATCCTCACTAGCTGTGCAATAGAACCCTTCACACATCAACTTCTGTTTCCTCTTCTGTGAACGAGGATAATGACAAGCATCTACCTCACAGGGTTGTTGCATCCAGCAAATGACATAATGTATCAAAGCATTTTGAAAGATCCATCCAAAGCCTCACCCTAATTAATACAATGATCCAAGACAATTCCAAAGGATTCATGATGAAATAACGCTAACCACCTCCAGAGAGAAAACTGATGAACTCTGAGTGCAAATTGAAGTATAATTTTCTCGTTTTCTTTCTTTTTTTGGCTTTTTATTCAATATGGCTAATATGGAAATGTTTTGCATGATTTCACATGTATAATTGCTATCATATCACTTGCCTTCTCAGTGGGTAGGGAAGGGGTTAGGAGGGAGACAGGAATTTGGAACTTAAAATTTCAAAAGAAAAGAATGCTAAAAATAAATAAATAAAATAAAAAAATGAAGTCTCCATATAAATGTTGCTGCATTTCTAGCTCCTGCCAATAGGCTCAAATATGGATGATCCATCAAATATGCATTGCTGGGGCACTGCCCATAACTACTTCCTGACCCTAGTGTAAATACAAACTTTTCTGATTAATATTGGAAGTCCTCCACCTCTACCTCCACCTCCTTCACTTTCCATTGCAGCCAAACTGAACCCTTGGCTGTTTCCTAACCTTCGATGTTTGGTCCCTGGCTTCCATGCACTCACGGAACTCTAGCTTCCTGCTGCCACGTTCCCCCTCTTCACCTCTGGCTTTTAGACTCTTTATTTTCCTTTAAGGTCTAACTCAGGAACTCCCTCTTCCTTACTGTCTTTACAGATACCTCTGGTTCTTAGGGCTTTCTCCCTCTTCAAAGTGCTTTGTCTAATGTCTCTTTTATCCCCTTCATTCCCTAAGCCCTAAGTAAATATTAGCTATTATCATTGTTCCTCCAAGCACAGGTAGATTTTAAGGGGCCCTTGAACATAGATGGAAAAAATGGTAATTGTGTTTCAATATAATTGATTTCCTTTCCAATACTATATATTTTATTTTATGCACTTAAGACATAATATTTAAAAACCCCTAAGAAGAGGTCTTTAGGCTTCACTAGACATGGCATAAAATAAGGTTAAGAACCCCTGTCTTGGAGGCAGCTAAGTGGCATAATATATAGAGCTCCAGCCTTGGAGTCAGGAGGACCAGAGTTCAAATCTGGCCTCAGACACTTGACACTTACTAGCTGTGTGACCCTGGGCAAGTCACTTAACCCCCATTGCCTCACCAAAAACAAACAAGCAAACAAACAAACAAAACCCTGTCTTGATAGAATGTCAGCTCCTTGAGAGCAGGGACTACTTTGTTTTTATCTTTATCTTGTTTTTATCTCTGTAGTAGCACACAATCAGACATAGAGTAGGCAGTTACTTGTTGAATGAATGAGCTAAGAAGGTATTGTTTGATCTTTTTTTTTTGCTACCTATTTAGTTAATATTTTATTTTCCCTTAATTATATGTAAAAACAATTTTTAACATTTTTTTCAAAATTTGAGTTCCACGTTCTCTTCCTCCTTTCTTCCCCTCCCCTCTCATTGAGAAGACAAGCAATTTGATATAGATTATACATGTGCAGTTACGCAAAACATATTTATATTAGTCATGTTGTGAAAGAAAACACAGACCCCCCAAAAAAACTACAAGAAAAATAAAGTTTTTAAAAAGTGGGCTTCGATATGCATTCAGATTTCATCAGTTCTTTTTCTCGAGGCAGATAGCATTTTTCATCATAAGTCCTTCAGAACTGTCTCAGATCATTGTGTTGCTAAGAATGGCTAAGTCACTCACGGCTGATCATCTTACAATATTGCTGTTGCTGTGTTCAATATTTTCCTGGTTCTGCTCATTTCACTTTATATCAGTTCATGTAAGTCTTTTCAGGTTTTTCTGAAAGCATCCTGCTTATCATTTCTTACATTACAATATTATTCCATCACAATCATATACCACAACTTGTTCAGTCACTCCCCAGTTAATGGACATCCCCTCAATTTCTAATTTTTTTGTTTTTTTGGCAAAGCAATTGGGGTTAAATGATTTGCCCAGGGTCACACAGCTAGTGAGTATCATGTGTTTGATGCCCAATTTGAACTCAGATCCTCCTGACTCCAGGGCCAGCACTCTATCCACTGGCCACCTAGCTGCCCCTTCAATTTCTAATTCTTTGTGTCCACAAAAAGAGCTGCTATAAATATTTTTGTGCACATAGGTCCTTTTCCTTTTCCTTTTTTATCTTTTGGGCATATAGACCTAGTAGTGGTATTACTGGATCAAAGTGTATGCATGGTTTTTATAGCCTTTTGGACATAGTTCCAAATTGCTCTAAAGAATGATTGAATCAGTTCCCAGCTCCCCCAGCAGTGCATTAGTGTCTCAATTTTCCCACATTCCCTTCAACATTTGTCATTTTCCTTTTCTGTCACATAAGCCACTCTGATAGGTGTGAAATGGTAGCTCAGAGTTGTGTTAATTTGCATTTCTCTAGTCAATCGTGATGAAGAGCATTTTTTTCCCATATGACTATAGATAGTTTTGCTTATTTCATCGGAAAACTGCCTTCTTATCCTTTGACCATTTATCAGTTGGGGAATGGGTCTTATTTTTATAAATTTGACTCAGTTCTCTGTATATTTGAGAAATGAGGCTTTTATCAGAGAAATTGCTGTAATTTTTTCCCACAATTATGATTACAAACTGTATTTCTCTCCATCTTATACCCCCCATTTATCCTACTCTCTCTCCTTTCACCCTTTCCATCCTCAAAAGTATTTTTGCTTCTGACTAATGCCTTCCCAATCTGCCCTCCCTCCTATCAGTCCCCTCCCCTCTTTTCTTATCCCCTTCCTCTCCTGCTTTCCCTTAGGACAGGCCTACACAACATGCAGCTAAATGATTTTGGGGGGCCAGAGAAAAATGTAGGGCTGCCACTGCACACCTCCTCCTCTTTGTCACATGACCCGTGGCAACCAACCGTTGTCAGTGTGTCTCTAGTCTAACCTATCTGTGGCCCTAAGAAGTTTAGCTTATTTTAATTTTGGCACCTACCTACTACCAAGTTGTATAGGTCTGTTTTAGGGTAAGATATATTTCTATACCTATTCCCTCTTTGAGCCAATTCCAAGGAGAATAAGATTCGTGTGCTCCTCCTGATTTCCCCCATCTCCCCCTCTGTAAAAGCTCTTTTGTACCTCCAAATGTGAGATAATTCACTCCACTCTACCTTGCCCCTTGCCCTTCTCCCAGTGTGTTCCTCTTTCTTGCCCCTTAATTTAATTTCATTTTTTTAATAATCATCCCATCGTATTCAATTCACATACATGCCCCTGTGTATCCTTCTTCTAACTGCCCTAAAAATGAACAAGTTCTTAGGAGCTACAAGCATCATCTTCTCATGAAGGAATGTAAACAGTTTCACCTTATTGAATCTCCTAGGATTTCTCTTTCCTGTTTATCTTTTTGTGCTTCTCTTGAGTCTTGTATTTGAAAGTCAAATGTTCTGTTGAGCTCTGGTCTTTTCACCAAGAATGTTTGAAAGTGCTCTATTTCATTGAATTTTCATTTTTTCCCCTGAAGGATTATACTCGGTTTTGCTGCATAGGTAATTCCTGGTGGTAACCCTAGCTCCTTTGCCATCTGGAATATATTCCAAGCCCTGCAATCCTTGCAGCTTCTACATAGAAGTTGCAAAATCTTGTTATCCTGATTGTGTCTCCATGATATTTGAATTATTTTTTTTCTGGCTTCTTGCAACATTTTCTTCTTGACCTGGAAGCTCTAAAATTTGACTGTAATATTCCTGGGAGTTTTAATTTTGGGCTCTCTTTCAGGAGGTGATTGGCAGATTCTTTCAATTTCTATTTTACCCTCTGGTTCTAGAATATCTGGGTAGCTTTCCTTGATAATTTCTTGCAAGATGATGTTTAGGCTCTTTTTTTGATTATGGCTTTCATGTAGTGCAATCATTCTTAAATTATCTCTCCTGGATCTATTTTCCAAATCAGTTGTTTTTCCAAAGAGATATTTCCCCTTTTCTTATATTTTTTCATTCTTTTGATTTGTTTTATTGCTTCTTGATGTCTCATTGAGTCATTAGCTTCCTCTTGTTCAATTCTAATTCTTAAGAAATTATTTTTTGGGCAGAAGCAGTAGCTAGAGCACCAGCCCTGGAGTCAGAGCAACCTGAGTTCAAATCTGGCCTCAGACACATAACACTGACTAGCTGTGTGACTCTGGGCAAGCCACTTAATCTTAATTGCCTCATATTAAAAAAAAAAAAGCAGGAATTATTTTCGTCAGTGAGTTTTTGTACCTCCTTTTCCATTTGTCTAATTCTGCTTTTTAAGATGTTCTTCTGTTTGTTGGGTTTTTTTGTACCTCTTTTACCATTTGGCAAATTCTCTTTTAAGGCATTTTTGTGCCTCCTTTACCAAGCTGTTGACCTTTTCCTCATGATTTTCTTGTATTTCTTTCATTGCTTTTCCTAATTTCTCCTCTACTTCTCTTATTTGATTTTTAAAGTTCTTTTTGAGTACTTCCAGGAATTTGTTTTGAACCTGAGACCAATTCACATTTTTCTTTGAGGCTTTAAATGTAGTAGTTTTGACTTTGTTGTCTTTTTCTGAGTTTACATTTTGGTCTTCCTTGTCACCATAGTAACTTTGTACGGTCAGGATCTATTTTTGCTGTATGCCATTTTCCAGCCTATTTCTTATCCTTGAAGTTTTCAAAGTTTTAAATTTAAGTTGGGCTCTGCTCCTGGGATGGAGAAAACCCTGTCTCAAGCCTCAGGGTAATTTGTGAAACGCTTTTTTTCAGAGCAAGTTCCAGGGGTCTATTATCTTTCAATTCTTCCTGGAGGGTGTGCTCTAAGAAGAGGCATGTCTCTGCTCTGGTCTGTGAGTAACCACAAGCACTCTTGTCTGCCCTGCTACTGTGACCAGGGCTCCCACTTCCCTGAGGCTGCAAACTCCAGTGTGTTAGTACTCCTCCTCGCCTTGGGACTGTGGCTCAGGACTGTGACCCAGCTCCAAGTATGGGCAATGGAAGAGAGTCTTGCACCCAGTGCCACCAAAGGGACTCCTATAATCTCCTTCTGACCAGTTCTCTGAACCCCTTACCATGTGTGGGCTGAGAGCTTTGGAAGCAGCCTCTGCCACCGCTGATTCAGTTACCCCCAAGGCCTGCAGTTGGCTTGATGGGGCCCGCCTGCACAAGCTGCTCTCATCCTGATGTGATAGATCTTTCCTGCTGACCTTCTGAGTTGTCTGAGGTTGGAAACAGTGTTTTACCCCATTCTTTTGTGGGTTCTGCTGCTCTAGAATTTATTTTGAGGCATTTAAAAACTGTTTGAAAGGGAATTTAAGAGAGTGCTGAGGTGAGCCCTTGCCTTTTCTCCACCGTCTTGGCTCCCCCTCCCCTTTTGACTGATCTGGCTTTTAAAGAATAGATAAAAACAAGCAAAGAGGACCTCTCTGACATAGTTTCTGATAGTTCAACCATCAAAACAACCATCCTGAGATGAGTAAAGGGTTAAGCTAAAGGTATCTAAGAGGAAAGGAACACAGCAGGATGCAAACAAAAGTCTTTGGGTTCAATAATAGGGATGGATGAAGATAATTAAGATAATTAAACAATTAGACTGTCTGAGCAGGATGGTAGGGTGCATTGAAGCCTGTACCAGGAAACAATTAACAGTAATGCTTAACTAATCTCCCTGTGAATGCAATTGTCCCAAAGTGGGGAGAAACATGTTGACACTTTTTCCTGACAACATTTGCCTTCTAAGGATTGATTGAATCTAAGTAAGCAGGACCCAAAACGTCCTTGTAACTGCCCCACTCGTCACAGAAAAGGCACCATTACGTGTAGGGTGATCACAAGCTCCTGAAATGTGTTAGTTTACAAAAGGACAAACTTTTTTTGTCCCCCTGTATGGTACCCAAATATAAAACTTTGAGGGCTGACCCATTTATGGACCTGGAGAGCAAGGGGCTCTGGATCTTAATAAGAGGCTATTTTACCAGAGGGTACTTGGGACTGAGAAACTGATGTTTGCATATCACTTTTCAAGGCAAAGTCACTGCCATTATCTCATTTAATCTACAGTAACCCTGTGAGGTAAGGAGCATTGAAAAAATTGAGGTACAAAGAGGTTAGGTAACTGGTTGGTCCAAGGTCACAGAGCTAATGAGACAAGTCCCACCTCATCTTCATAGCTACAAAAGGATAGTAGTTTTTTCTTGAAGTTTTTTAAACCATTTAGCACCATTTGAGTCAAAAGAAAAACAATTCCCGTTTTGTTACCATTTTAATATTAGCAAGGTGATTTTTCCAGTAGTTCCATAAGGTGGTTAGTGCAAGTATGATTATCATCTTTGAACAACTGGGAAAACGGGCTCAAAGAAGGACAATGACACTCAGGGTCACACAGAGAGTAAGAGTTGAAGCTGAGACTTGAATCCATGAATATCAAGAACCATACTCCCTCCACTAAAATGATATTTATTGAACACATATTGTGAGCAGAGCATTGTGAAGGGGTGTGGAGGATGGACAAAGTTTACATACTATATGGTCCCTGTCCTCATGTACCTCATAGTCTAGTTCAGGGGTGGAGAACCTGTGGCGTCGAGGCCATATGTGGCCCTGGTCTAGTTGGAAAATAAGATCCACAGAAAGTTGCAATGTGTATGCTGACGTAAGAACTATATCAGAAAGATGATTTTTAAAAATTGCTACTTTGGGTCTAGAGAAGAAGGTTATTGCCAATAAAGTAGGTTAACACCTGAGTTGAGCTTTAAAAGACCATTAGGAGTTCAGCAAATGTAGATGAGAAGGAGACCATTCCAAGAGAGGGAATGCCTGAGCAAGGGCAAAAACATTTGAGAATACAATCAGTATTTGTGTTCAAGAGGTAGAGGGATCTACGTAGGCTAAAGCAAAGTGTATAAAAATGTGAACTAAGGATGGAAAGGTAAGGTAGATTCGTAGATTCTAGTTGCAGAGAACTTTGAATGCCAGGCAAAGGACTCTGAACTTCAAGGTGTCCAAGGGTGACAATAAGGTCCTGACATAGAATATAAACAGTAGGGACAAAGAGTAGGACATGGCCACAGGAAATGATGAAGAGATGAAACTGACAATGTTTGGTAACTAGATATGAGAAGTAAAGGAGAGGAAGAGTCAGAGACAAATCCAAGGTTGGGACATGCAAGACTGGTAAAACACCATTGCTCCCGAGAGAAATGATGAAGGCATCACAGGATCTCTAAGGGGCCCTTCCAGTGTTAGATCGTATTATCCTGTCTAACAAGCTGTTGTTTGAAAGAAGGATTAAATTTGTTCTGCTTGGCTCCACAGGGCAGAATGTGGAACATTGAGTGGAATTTTCAGAGGGGTAGCTACTGCCTTGATATAAAGGAGGATGCCCTGGTGACTGGGTCTGTCCCAAAGAGATCATCTCAACAAGTAGTGTCTTTCGTATCTCTGAAGGACTTCGAGGAGAGGCTTAATGCCCATTTTCCACAGATTTTGTGCATCCCCTCTAAGGTCCCTTCCAATTCATATTCTGTGGCATTTTTTTTTTGTCACTTTCATGAAAACTCAGGCAAAGACTTTAGAAATAAAGTATTACCCAGGAACCATCTCAGGGTGAGAACATGGAAAAATGTTGTGAATGATAAAAAAAAAACCAAATTAGTGCAAATGGTACTATCAAAGCAAAACATCTATTTGCATGTCACTTTTATCATTTTCATGTAAAATTCTTTATTTATATGAAGAATTTCCTCCTCTCTATTCTCATTGGCATGACCCAGTCTGCCTTCCACCTGGAAAATTGCAGTGAGGGGTAGGTGGAGGGAACAAACATTTATTAATCACTTAATATGTACCAGACTCTCTGCTAGACATTTTACAAATGCCTCATTTGATCCTTGCAACTCTGGGAAACAAGCATTATTTTTAATTCCCATTTTCTAATAGAAGAAACTTTGGGAGACAGGGATGAAGTGACTCACCCAGGTTCACACAGCTAGAAAGTGTCTGAGGCTGGATTCAAACTCAGGCCTTCCTGATATGAGAGGTCAGCGCTCTATCTGCTGTGCTGCCCCCCTGTTTCCACTCTGCCCTCTTTCCTCCATGTAGTCAGTCTTTAGTTTCCACTTCCAGACCAATCTTTCTTTTTTATGCATAGCTCTGTTTATGTCAGTCTTTTACTTTAAATATCTTCACTCTCTCTTGTTTAACATATGTTGGCCCAACTCCTTTGCTCAGCATTAAAGACTCTTTAATCCATCACCACTCCACTTTTCTAGCCTTATTGCACATTATTTTCCTTCATGTATAACATTCTCCAGCCAAACTGGATGACCCATTGTCCCTGAATGACTCCTACACTCTGCTGTCTGTAATTTTGTTTCTACTGTTCCTCATGTCTAGCATGAACATCTTTCTTACCCTCTGGCAATTGAATCCCTATTCATGGGGCAGCCAGGTGGTTGAGTGGATAGAGTACCAGCTCTGGAGTCAGGAGGACCTGAGTTCAAATGTGGCCTCAGACACTTACTAGCTATGTGACCCTTGAGCAAGTCACTTAACCATGATTACTTCAAAAAAAATTCCTATTCATACTTTAAAGTCCAACTTAGATACCACCTTCTCCATGAAGTCTTTCTTGATGCCCTAGTCAATGACTTTGCCCTTCATGCCTCATATAGTACTTTCTTTTGTGCCATTTGAAGGCCGTTATTATGCATAATATATATATTATATATATATATATAGTAAGTACTATATGTGTGTGTGTGTGTACTATAGCTATTTTTATTTGACATGGCTTATATTTCATATGGTAGAGAGTTATCCTTCTACCATACTGAAAGCTCCATTGGGTGAGGGACTATGTCTTATCTAAACTTCACATTTCCCTCAAGCACTGACGGTTCCCTAGATACAATAGATACAATAGATATTTGTTGAATTGAATAAAATTATGTAAGTTCAGATCTATGGAATTGGGAGGGGCAGGCAAAGGTCAACATGTAAACATGGCCTCTGCTTAGCATGAACTACATGTATATATATGTATATATAAACACATACATATATACACATATATGTGTATGTGTGTATATGTGTGCATGAAGAACTTTTTGAGCAGCAAGCAGGTTGATTTGGAGCATTTTTTTTTCATATGGTTTCCAATTGCTTGAGTTTCATCCCTTGAGAATTGCCTGCCATTGGTCATTTATTTAATGGGGAATGTTCTTGTTCTTGTATATTTGAATCAGTTCTCTATACATCTTTAATAGCAGACCAATATCAGAGGAACTGAAATGACTTTTTTTTTTCTAGGTATCTTCTTTCTAATTTGACTGTATTTGTGCAGAGGCTTTCCAGTTTTATGCAATCAAGGTGGTCTGATTTATCTCCTAGGATCCTCTCCATCCCACATGTGGTCAAGAATTCTTTCCCTGTCAATAGCGGTGAAAGGTGCTTCTTTTCTGTGCCTCTAATTTGTTAATGCTACGGTCTTCTTTATTTGTCATTTATGTAGTTGGAGCTTTATGTGGTATAATAATAGCCAGTATTTATATAACACTCTAAGGTTTGCCAAACACTTTATAAATATTATCTCATTTTTCTCCTCATGACAACTTTGGGAAGTAGATGCTATTATTATTCCCATTTTACAGGTGAGGACACTGAGGCAAATAGAATTTCAGTTTCTTGCCCAGGGTCACAAGCCAGTAAGTGTCTGAGTGAAGATTTAACTCAGGTCGTGCTAACTCCAAACCCAGTGCTCTCCCCATTGCACCACCACCACCTGCCCCAATGTATAGGGTGCAAAATGTTGAGCTAGACCTAATCTCTGCCAGAATTTCTTGTAGGCTAGCAAGTATTACCCTGATAGTGGAGGTCTTTGCATTTCTTGAATACTCTGCTGCTATGTTCATTAGATTCTATATATTGTGTACCAAGATTAATGTCTTTTAAAATTTTCCAACCTTGGCTTTCTTGATCGTATTCATGGACTGTAAGAAAACTCAGTTACATTCATTTCTCTGCCCCCTACATGGGTAGGGGAGAAGGTAGGGCAATCTTTAATACATTTTTTAAAAATTAGCAGTAAAAGAGAGTTCACATTTAAGTTGCAGTTAGTTTTTACCCCGACTCTAACCTCCTTTATGAGAGGGAGCCTTGGCACCCCAAGGCCATATATGACACCCAGGATTAGCAAATAGGAACAAGAGTCAACACCCTTAAGACTACAGAATGACAGATAACCTGCCCAATCCAATACAAATCCAATAAACATTTGTAAGTGCCTACTATGTGCTAGGGACTATGCTAAATGCCGGAGATAATTAACAGAAAAGAAAGACAGTATTTGCCCTCAAGGAGCTTACAATCAAATAGGGGGAGAAAACACAAAAGGAGGCAGAAAAGTGTGGGGGGACGTCAAAGGGGTACCAGATGCAGGGGCATCTTGTTCCATGGGTTGAGACAAGGAAGAAAAGCAGATGCAGAGTGGAGTGATCCCAAATGTCTCTGCCCTCTATAAAAAGAAAGGCATTGGGCAGAGTTTGATACTATGACCTCCAGCCCTCCAATCTGAGGGAAGAGGAAGCCCTGGGAGGTGGTGTTAGTCAAGGCTTGAATTAGCAGCATGATGGTGAGATTAGATATGATGGGACAGAGCAGCAGATGTAGGCAAATTTTGAGAGTAATGGAATGAACGCTGGATCTAGAGTCTTGATTTGGAATCTTTTTATACCTTTGAAATTTGGACAAGTCCCTTACCCTTCTGGATATCAGTTTCTTCATCCATTAAAAAGAATGAAGGCATTAGATTCAATGATTCCAAAAGTCCCCTGTGCATCTGAAACCTGTGGCAAAATGGGGAAAATAGTAAATGAAGTGCCTTCTGTGACAGGTGTTGAGGACACAACCACAAAATTTGACTGGGAGAAGAGTAATGATATCAATAGAAATTTTTTAAAATGGAGTGCAATGTATAATGAGTATCATATTGCTTGCCTTCTCAATGGGTAGGGAAGAGGCTGGGGGAAGGGAGAGAGTTTGGAACTCAAAATTTTAAATGTTTAATGTTAATAATAATAATAATAATAATAATAATAATAATAATAATAATAATAATAATAAAGGAATAAAATTAAGCATAGCTATGGTTCTATGCTCTCTCAGAAATATACAGTCTTCTGCTTCATTAGGTATTGATTCAATTTCCTTTGTCTCCTAGTATTTATTGAGATATTTGGACTTCTTTAGCTATCCTAAAGGCCATCTTCCCTTCTGTTGTTCCTATCTTCCCTCTTGGTTTCTCTACTTCCGCTTAGAGTTCTTAACAGAGTCTTCCTTTTCCTGAGATCTTTGATAATTTCTTTCCCCCTTACATCCCCTTATTGTTCACTTTCTTACTCTTTCGCTTTGATGGCAAACGCCAAAAGACTAGACCTCAAAGCTATCTCAACCTTCTCCTTGCTAGGTGATAAACTTTCCTGAGGAATTAACTGGTCTCAGGCTCTGCTCCAAGTGACTTCTGGGGGAACAGAACTGGCCTTAGGTGGATACCAATCCCCTCGCCTTCAGCCCTGGAGGAACCCTATACATACATTGGTACCCTATCCCAGTTCCCTCTGGTGCTTGGTCCTCTGGCCACGCACTGCTGCAGAGCAGTGTGCATGCTGCCACCCCAAGCAGAGCATATTTCTGCTCTCAGGAATTCTCAACTCCTCCTCACAGGCTGGGATTAGGAGGAGTCGTTTTGAGTTCTGTCGCTTATTGCCACAAAATGGTGAGGTGAGGTCAAGGGCAGGGAAGGTGCTGTCGGCGATTACAGCAACATTGAGGTAATTGCAGCTCAGATCTCAGAGCAAAAGCCTGTAGACCAGGTTGTGTCAGCTTGCCAAAGGGGAAAGGATGATGGCAGAGGGGTTGCTGAGTGAGCACATTACGGATTCAAGATCGACTTTCTCTGTTGTTAAGTCATCGGGTTGTTTGTTACCTTATGAAGATTCTTGGTGTCTTAGACTGTGAAGATAGCTGTAATTGCTCTTGTACTTGCATCTTATTTTGGAGAGGATAAAGAGGTCATTAGAATCAGGGAAAATAGCTAATCCTTCATCTTCTTGGTCACGTGGCCTAGAAGTGCTTAACTGTGTACAGTTAATCTACCTTTCAAAAAAGGAAAGTTCTCCATCTTGAAGAAGAGAAGTGTGTGGAGAGACTTGTCCCTCACCAGCACCTTCATCTAGAGGGACTCTGAGAACTGAGGACCACAGAGACACTATGGGCATTATGGATATCCTATTTGGGATGAAATCCAGCTGGGTGGGATGGCCCCTTTCCCTCAGTAGTAGGGAAGGAGGTCGGGAACAAATAGTGTCTGTGAGAGGTTATCAGCAGTTATCCCAGTTCCTCTGGATGTAGATGTTGGGGAGGGACAAATCACTCCCTATGTTTCTCTTCTTCCAGATATAGACTGCATCGTTCCTCTCAAACTCTGTGCCTTCCTCTCACATTTCCAAGAATTCTCCATGAACCGATGCCAGTCACATATACAGATGTACAGTCTCTAGAGGTCTCCCCCGGCCCAAATATCTATTACTGTGCATTCTGCAATTTCTGTGCCTTCAAGTGGGCTACATTCCAATGTAGGGGCAGGAGGAAAATTATAATTTATCAAGGGCACAGAGAAGAAGTGGTCAGTTGGGTAGGAGGAGACCCAAGAGAAAGTAGTGCCACAGAAATCAAGAGAGGAGAGAAGGAAGGGTGATCAGCACTGTTAAATACTGGGGGGAAGGGAGGGGGGGAGGGTCAAGGATAAAGAAGACTGAAAGAAAACCATTGAGTTTGGCAGTTAAGAGGTAATTTGTCTTCCTGAAAAGAGGATGATCAGTAGAATGATGGGGTGCAAAGCCTGATTTCAAGTGTTTGAAGAGTATGCAGATGGTGAGGAAATGGAGCGAGGGATTATTTACTTGAAGACACCAAGGCCCAGAGAGGTTAAATGTTTTGCTTAAGGTCACACATTAAGCTAGTGGCAGAAACAGGGATCAAATCCATTCCTCTTGACTCCCAGTTCTCTGTTCTTCTCAACAGACCAGGTTGCTTTATATTGGGAATAATAACATGGTTTGTGGGTTGGAGGTTGGACTGGTACAAATTTAAGGAAGGAAACTGCACATCAGCCTCTGTGGGTGCTTGAATAATTCATCTTTCCTCTCCCTTTGGGCCATCCAAATGAGAGGCTTCTCTCCTCTGTGACTCTGCTTCCTTCTGGGCTGAAAGGAAGACATTAGGCTGGAGAGCTGACTCCTGAAACTCAGTCCATCTGGTTCTTGGTGTGGTGGTCTCAATACCAGCAAGGCAGCATTGAACCTTCCTTTCCATCACTTCTCCCTGCTCAGTGTTTCCTGAATCAAAATCTGTCTGCCGTCAATGACACCAACACATCTTTCCCCATGTCAGCACTGCAGGGGCCTCAGGAGAAGTGGTGGCAAGGAGCCATGGTTTCTTCCCAAGCATGTATAATCAATATGATTGTCAGCAGAATTACAAAAGACAGAATTTTAATTACCACCAATGATGTAAGAGCCCAGTAGACTTGTTTTTCCCTGGCTCCCAGGTGGAGCTGGCAGCATTAAGAAGGAGTGGGGGAGGAGGGATCATTTCTTATCATTGGCATTATCGTTTTTCATTGTTGGAACAATTTATATATATATTTTTCCTAAGTACTTTACCGTCTCTCATTAATTAGCTGTTCTTTGGACTTGCCAAATGAGTGGCAAAGCTGATCATCTGCAAGTCATTGTAAGGATGATAATAATAACAGAACCCCACAGTGCTGTCTTAGATGTCATTTCTCTGAGTGGAGCTGAGTTTTTAACTCTTTCCCTCCTGTGGCTGTTGCTAACCCATGGCAGCTTTCTAGGCAAGCTCTCAATTCTGCAATGGCTATCTCCCCAAGCTTGTGTGGAAAGGAGGGGGGGATTAGGTGGGAGGATGTGCCAGGAATTTTTCTTTCTACTGAGGTTAAAGAACTTAATTTTTAAAATGAATTCACAGCTTGGCTGTGGATCAGGGAGAGGAAGTCAAAGTCATGTCAGACTGCAGCCAGAGAATGCCACCAAAATAATAAAGCCAGTGAGAAAGAGCCCTTCAACAGGATCTGGGGGGAGAGGGTTAGGAAGGGAGTACTATTTTTGGATTTAATTGCATGTCAGAAGAACAAGTCTCATAATGTTCTGTGTCACACTTAACAATTCCCCATGGGTCTGAATGGGAAGAGTGCAATTTCAGGGTTGTTGTCATTAGCAACGTTTTAGGCTTTATACCCATTGGTCTCATTGGCCATGGAACTGATTGGAGCCTTGGGTCACACCCCAACCTTCAGGTCAGCCTCATCCAAGCTATTTCTGATATATGGGTAATAATCTACAGTGGATCACTGACTCACAAGCTTTTTTTTCCCCTCTCTGTGTCTCTCAGCATCATATTCTTTGCTACAAGGAATTGTGACATGACTAAGTTGACAATAAAGAAAAGATCCTGGGCAATCCCATTTCCAAGTCCATTTCAAGGCCTTGGCAATCTTCTGCTGCTCCTTTCCCTTGCCCCTTGCCCTTTTATTTCTTTACTTCATGAGGACTCACAGCGGACGAGGTAGCTCTGTATCTCCCTCAATAATGTTCTGTAGCCCTCCCTGGCCAAGAACACCAGGTAGCAAATCGCAAGGTAGGGTGATAGCTGGGGATTTTGGCACATACTTTGAGAACAATTGACTTGGGTCATACCAAGCTCAAGAGGAGGGCCTAGAGGCTTGAGACCTGGGTCCCAGCTCTGTCACTAACTGGGGGGGAATCATTGGACTTCTGCTGTGTCCTTGTTTATTCATCTTGAAAATAGGGCTAATAATACCAGCCCATATTTCCCTGAATGATGCTATGTAGGTGCAAATAGAGGAACATTGTGCTCCAGGTAGCTCAAAAAATTAAGGATGACAACACTGGTCAATTTATAAGATGTGACAGATGAGGGAGAGGAGACTTTCAAAGATGATGCTCAGGTTATGAATGTGGAAATATTAAAAGAAGCAGAGAAGACCTCCAGCACCTTTGTTCGACCCTCAACTACAAAAGATTTCTAGAAACACATGGGCAAAAATTTCACGTTATGAAAGGGCATAGCTAATTTGCAACCTATCCCCCCTGGAGAGAGGTTCAGTACAAATGAGATCGGAGATCTAGTGACAGGATGAGCTCCATACCTACCTCACCAGCATTGTCGTTCGGGTCAGATGAGATGATGGATGTAGAAGTGCTCTAGAAAGTGTAAAGAACACCATCCAAATCTTCATACAAAACAAGACGAGGTTATTTTACAATGGTGACTTGCCAGTTACTGACCTAACTTGTGCAGTTACTACTGAGCTTATTCCACTTAGACTCTGGTGTTTGGAGCTTCCAAACATGAAGGGAAAAAATCGAGACATGGAGATGCTCTTGCATTTTTATTTACTGTTACTGTTATTTGGCTGTTTGAGTCATGTCTGACTCTATGTGACCCCGTATGTTTTGTTTTTATGCAAAATACTGGAGTGGTTTACCATTTCCTTCTCTAGCTCATTTTATAAATGAAGAAACTAAGGCAAACTGGGTAAAGTGACTTGCCTAGGGTCACACAGCTAGTAAATGTCTGATGTGGGATTTGAACTCAGGAAGGTGAGTTTTCTTGACTTCAAACCTAGCACTCTATCCATTGCCCCACCTAGATGCCTCTTCTTCTGCTAAGCACCTAACAAATGTAAGGTATTATGCTGGGAAGTGGAGATCCACCAATAGAGAGTCTCAGATTCTTGAGAGAGCCTGTTCTCAAGGGGTTTATACTCTAACACAGAGGAAGATGGACACAAATAACTACGGTATAAAAGAGAGGAAGCTAGATATGATGGAGAATTTCAGGAAAAGTGTTAGAAGAAATTTCAGAAGGAAAAATCATTTTAAGCTTGGGGAAGTGTGGAGAGGGGTTCAGGAAGGCTTAATGAAGAAGTTGGTGGGGCAGCTAGGTGGCACTGTGGATAGAGCACCGGCCCTGAAGTCAGGAGTACCTAAGTTCCAATCCGGCCTCAGACCAAACACCTCACACTTACTAGCTGCGTGACCCTGGGCAAGTCACTTAACCCCAATTCCCTAAAAAAAAAAAATTGGTGCCTGGATTAGGGCCTAAAGAAAGGGAGAGATTGCCAGAGAAAGAGGCAGTGAGAAGGAATCCATTCTAGGCACTGGTGAAAGCATGAACAAAAGTATACGAAGGGATATAGAATAAGAAGGGGACATAGAGAGATTAATCTAGTCTCTGGAGGAGGATCCTAGAGTGTGGGAAATGAAGTCATATTGCTCAGCTTCACATTCTGAAAACAATGGATAATTTGGTCAAAGTCAGATTTTGGAGAGCTTGGAATGTCAAGATCAAGGCTTTTATACTTAATTTGGCTAACAATGGGAAGCCACAGAGGGATTGTGAATAGAAGGCTTGCATAACCTGAGCAAGGGAATAGGCAGGTTGCTTGGGCAGGAGTACAGAGCCTAGACTGGAGAAGGGGGTGGAGTGAAAAGGCAGGGAGACCGATCAGGGAAGGCTATTATAATATCTAGGTGAAAAAAGGTGGGGGCCATGCTGGCAGTAGTTGTCAAGGGAGGGAAGAGTAGAGGATTAACATTAGGCTAAGCTCCTTGAGGACCGGGGCTGTCTTTTGCCTCTTTTTGTATCTCTAGCACAGTGCCTGACACATGGTAGGTGCTTAATAAGTGCTTAGTGACTAACTAAATGGGAGATAAAATTAAGAGGTCTTGGCAACTTTACTGAATGCATGGGAAGAAGAAAGAATTGAAGATAATACCTCAAATTTCTGTAGGACTTTAAGGTTTGCTAATCACATATATTGTCTTTTTGAAGCCTTACAGTAATCCTGTGAAGTAGAAGTTATTATTATCCACATTGTACAAATGAAGAA
The DNA here is from genome assembly GCF_003287225.1 of Phascolarctos cinereus. Taxonomy (NCBI): domain Eukaryota; kingdom Metazoa; phylum Chordata; class Mammalia; order Diprotodontia; family Phascolarctidae; genus Phascolarctos; species Phascolarctos cinereus. The sequence continues at coordinate 410,450,366 of NW_027555625.1, read as the reverse complement.
ACTGAGAATGAGAGAGGTTAAGTGACTTTTCTAAGGTCACACAGCAGGTAAGTGTCTGAGGCATAATTCAAACTCATTTCTTACTCACTAAGTTCAGCCCTCCATTTGCTTGGTTAAGGTTTCCACAGTCACAGTTGGTGATTCTAGCATCTAGGAAAAGCAGTGACATAAGCCCTGAAATCAATTATTTAAGATAGATTCAGCTGAACGTGGATTGGTGATGATGGTGAAGAGAGACAGAAACCTTAGAGACAGACCTCAGGATATCATCCAGTGCAGGCACCTCAAGGCCATCATAAGACCTCTTCTGAGGAGGCTGCCTGCCACTGAGGTAGGAGCAGTTTGTGACCTATCAAGAGAGGAACTCGCCAGATGTGTGGCTTCAGTCTTTTCTCCTCACTGAGTTTCATTTGTTTCTACTTGCTGAAGGAGCACTCATACTATCAGTATCCTTAGGATTTTGTCATGTTGGATCAAAGCCCCAGTCATTCTGCCCTGGTTTTAATAGAGGATGGTATTACTATCAACAGAAAAGAAGAAGTTGGAAAAGAAGCCATGTGAGTGGCTGGGCAGGGGATGAGGACTGAGGAGTAGGGCAAATAACATGTTCACTCTTGTAGATGTTCAATTTGAGGCACAGGCAGGACATCCAGGTGGAACTGTCCTATAGCAACTGGAAAAAAGAGGCTCTAGCTCTTGGGAGAGTTGGTAGGAAATTGGTTTTTGCAACATGGGGTTTCAAATAATTTCCTCATTATGTTTCAAGCATGATTTTTGAGAGATCACATCACTTATGGCATAAAAGCAAGACTTTCATGTTGTGTGAGAAAAGGAGCAGGCTTATCACTTTAGGTGTCTAATATATCATAATAGCATGTTGTTTGGAGTTCTTTTCTGTTCAAAATCATTTTGGTCCCTATGGTGTTTGGCTTCCACGGTGGAACAGGTTTCGAGAGAAATGAGGAGATGCTCCATCCCTTTCCCATGTTGACTTTCATCTTCGAAAGAAGCTATGATCCAGTCCCCTTTATAGTAATTGTCCCCAGGTTCCACTATCCTTTTAAGTGGAATGGTTTTATAATGAGTTCTTTTTGGAGCTAAAGAAACTGAACGTTTTGATTGCAGTCTAAAAAAAATTGTGTTATGCTAAATATTTCACTCTTCTCTTCATATCCTTATCAACTAACAAAGTACCTGGCACATCTCAAATACTTAAATGAATCTGTGGTGTGATTTAGGAGCTTCCTCCAACAAATGTAGATCACAAGTCACCCATGTCTGTCCCTACTATGTGACTTGTCCCTATTGTCCCCTAACTTTGATACAGGAGGTCCACCAAGCCTCTTGGAGTCTTTTGTCACTTTCTCCTGACATTGAAAGTGTACCTGTGTGGGGATCTTAACTCTTGATTTTTGGAATTCCCCATCAGTTGTGTTGCCACTAGCTCATGCCCACCATGCCCTTTTCTATTGCCCTCTTTAAATAGTCACATGTAGTTCTTTGTAAGTAACACTGTTTTGTGTTTCACTGACATAGAGCAACAGTGGTAAAATACTAGAATTGAAAGGTTGGGTCTTTGCTTTTATAAGAAAGTTTGGATGAGAAAAAGAGCAGTGCAGTTTCTGAAAGCAATTCAGTCCTCTCTCCTCCTTTTTTCACTCTTGGCCCAGGTCTTTGTTCATCTGTACTGTCTGTTTTGGATACACAAACTGTATATAAGCTCTATAGGATGTCCATCCAAGTACACGTATAAACCTGGATAAAAGACATTCTTGATCCAGTTGGTCTTTCCTGTGTGGATGGTCTAGCTGAACCTCTCTGAATAATCACAGACATCTTCTAAAAAGTTCTGCAATATTCTGGAGATTGATGCAATTAGCACAATTTCATTCACAAACAGAAACATCTAAAGGACTTCACCATTCACAGACAATCCCTCCTTCTCCTTCACTTTGTACCTGAGCTCCTTCATCACAGTTATGAATAGCAATGGTGAGCATATACCTCCCTGTTTTATGCCTGGCACATCACAAGTAATTAATTAAGCTAAAATTGTCAAGTATTTAAAGACAGCAAGATGTTTCTAGGTAACTATATATCTTGTAGAAAGAGTACTGAATTTGACATCACAAATCATGGCACCAGCTCTGCTGCTTGTGTGATCCTGACCAATTTGCTTAACCTCTCTGTGCATCGAATTTCTCCTTCTGTGAAATAAGGGGATTGTACTACATGAGCCATAAGTATCATCTAGGTCTAGATCCCATGAAACCTCTAAAATAAGGTGATAATTGAAGCCAGGGCAGTTACTGTGCTCACAAAGGAGAGTGCAGAGAAAAAGGGAAGGCCAGAGACAGAACTCTTAGGGACACCTGTGTGTAAAAGGTGAGAAATGAATGGAGAATCAGCAAAGAAACTGAAAAAGAGCATTCAGAGGGAGCAGTAGAACCATGAAAATGCAGAGTCATGAAAACCAAGGGAAGGAAATATCTATAATGATGTGATCCACCATGTCAGATGCCAGTAATTGGTCAAGGAAGATGAGAGTAACAAAATAGATGATTGAATTTAACAACGAAGAGCTTACTTTGGGGAAAAGTCTTGATAGAACAGGAGTCACATTACTTAGGATTGGTGGTAAGGATGTCTAAGGAGTGAATGGAGACTTATCTTGATAGGTCAGCAGTGGAGAAGAGAGGATGATAGTTTCAAAGGAAGACAGGGCCAAGAGATTTTTATGGTGGTGGTTGTTGTTGTTGCTGTTGTTGTTTTTAGTGTTGTGTGTGTGTGTGTGTGTGTACTGTGTGTTTTAGCACAAAGGTGACTGTAACTATGTTTGTAAGCCAAAGAGAAGAAATTGTAAAGAAAGAGACTGAATCTCCTTGCAAAAGGTGAATGACTGATGAATCAGAAAAGACCAAAGGGGATAGGATGGAGGATAGAGGCAGAAGGATCAGCTTGGCAAAGGAAGGACTTCCTATCTTGAATAACTACAGGGCAAATGGAAATCATAGGTAAGGCCAGGGGGAGGTTTGGAGGCCAGGAGTTGAGGGAGTCTTGGTTTCCTCAATGAAGTAGGAGTCAGATAATTTGCTGAAGATGGAGGTAGAGATCAAGTTGGGAAATAGAAAGTAACTATTGTGGGGAGTGCAGCATAGTGGAAATAAAAGGTAAAAGATGAATGAAAGGCTTGCCATGTAGCAATAGGTGCCCAGTTGATACTCCACAGTATAAATTATAATTATAAATTATATGGAGCCTAATACAATTAGTCTTTCTCCATATATGTATATATACATATGTGTATGTATAAAATTACAAATGATATAGAGCCTAATTCTGATTTGAGTTTATATGAACCTGAAGGGAAAAGGCTTGTACTTATTGGCAGACACTAGAAGATTGTTTGCCGTCATACATAAGGACAGAGTTATGTTGCACCAGTCAGAAGTTACTTGTCTGGTGTAAAGGACACACAACTTTACCTGAAGAATCAATCAATCAATCCACATGCGTTTATTAGGCCATTACTATGTGCTAGGCAATTGTGGTAAGCATCGGGGAGACAGACAAAAATGAAACAGTCCTTTCCTTCAAGGAGTTTATTTCTTTCCTCTACTTTTTAAAACTTGTTTTGTCATTTAAATAACAATACTCAATTATTTTAATTATTAAATTTTGTGTAATTAAGTCAATTATGAAAATTGATTTAATTTAAATCATTTTTAAAGTAAATAAACATGTCTTTTTTTCCCCTCTTTCTCACCTCACATCCACCAGGAAAAAAAAAAAAAGAAAAACAAAACCCTTGTAACAATTATGGATAGTTAAGAAAAACAAATTTCCATACTGGCCACATCCAAAAATGGATGTCTCATTCTGCATCTCAAGGCTATTCCCTCTCTATCAAGAAATGGGTAGCTTGCTTCATCATTAGTCTTCTGGAATCATGGTTGATCAGTGCATTGTTCAGAGCTCTTAAGACTTTCAAAATCACTTAATTTTACAATGTTGTTCTTTGCACTAAAAAGCTTACATGCTAATGGATGAGACAACACGGACACACATAAGTATATGCAAAATACATAACAAAAAGTAGCCAGGAATGTACATCCAGCCCCCAGCTCATAAAGAATCCTTTCTACCACACACCCTACAGTGGTCACTCAGTCTTGACTTGAAGACCTCTTGCAAAGGAGAACCTACTGCCTCTAGACACTGGCAATCATACTTTTGTATACCTCTAACTGTTAATAAACTTTTTTTTCACCTTACAGCAAGCCTAAGTCTACTTCTCTGCAATTTCTACTCATTGTCCCTAGTTCTGACCTCTGGTGTGACTCAGAACAAATCCAATCCCTCTTCTATATGAACATTTGAAGACATCGATTTTGTTTCACCACCATCTGTCTCCTCTCTCTATCTCCCATCTCTAGCAGTTTCTCTTCTCAAATTAAACACTCCATAAAATTCTCTTAACTGATCTTCCCATGACATGGTTTTGAGGTACCTTAGCATCCTTTTTGTCCTCCTCTGACTGCTCTCCAATTTATCAATGTTATCATAAAATGTGGTAGCCAATGCTAAAAATAATATTTCATATATATATATATGTATATATATATATATATATATATATATGTATTTCCATTCAGAATCCCTTTTATTATGCTATCATGTAGCATCCATCTTTCCATTTTGTTCACAATAACAACATGAGAAATTTTGTCAAAGGCTTTGTTAAAATCTAGGTAAATTCCATCCAGTAAGAAAGAAATGAGGTTAGTTCGGCAGTACCTATTTTTGGTTTCTTTGTCATCGCTGCTTCCTTTGCTACATGTTCACTAACTGGCCCCTAATAGTATGTTCTAGAATATTTTTCAGGAATAGAAATAAAGACTGGTGGCCAATAACTTTGTAGCTGCACTCTCCTCCATATTCTAAAAATAGAAACAGTCGAAGATTAAAAGATCAGTGCTCTGGCATCTCTCCCATTTTCAAAAATCTTTCAGAGATCACTGACAGTGACTCAGAAATCACATCCGCCAATTCATTCAGTGTAATTTGTCTGGACCTATTTGCTGACCTGAATTCATCAATGGCAGTTAGTTACTATTTCTTTAGTGTTTCTATTTCTTTTTTTCTATCTCTCCACACCACCCCCATCCTTTCCATCCAATCTTTGCACTTTGTCCAAGAAAACACACAAATATTGAGTCTTCTGCCCTCTTTATGTTTTAAACAGTTTAATTACCTTTTCTTGGATCTTTTACTTTTGCCTAGTATAGCTGAAAAACAAAACAAAACAAAACAATGCTTTTTTGGTTTTGGTTTTGTTGGGTTTTTTTGTTATCCTTAGCTTTCTTTCCTTGCTGTGGTCAGCTTCTTCTGAGGGTTAGAGCTCCTAGACCCTATGGGCTCGAAGTCAGGAAGACCTGAGTTCACATGCTGCCTCAAACACTTACTAGCTTTTTGACCTTGGAAAAGCTACTTAATCTCTGTCAGCTTCAGTTTCCTCTTTGCCAAAATAGAGACAATAATAGCACCTGCTTTCTAAAATTGTTGTGAGAATCTGATGAAATAATCTGTGCAAAATGCTTTGCAAACCTCAAAGTGCTCTATAAACACTGGCTATTATGTCCATCTTCTCTCCATATCCTTTTAAAATCCAAATGAGTTGATGTCTTTCCTGTATTTCATAAGGAAATGCCGCCTTTTCCTCTATTTCACAATTGTTTCTCTTTGAATCTCCAGAATTTAACTTGTGAGAGCACCCTATTCTTTCTAGGGTGATTTCCTATAAAATTTTAGGCCATACAACCCTATCTATTCTCTCTTTGTACTCTTTGACATCTTCTTTCAAAAATCTAGGCTTCATGGCAGACCCAGACTGTCTTTCTTGTCCTCTGCCATGAATTCTAAAATGGAGTCGGGCCTTCCCTGAAAAGTCCTCATGGTTTATACTTCAATAATCAGTTCCTCCTTTTTGATTAGAATCAGGCCAAGTACAGCAGTCTTGCTCATTGTTGCTTCTATATTTTGAAGGATAAAATTATTATAAAGTTAAACCAGGAAATTATTACATATTCTCTTTCAGGCAGAGAGAGAGCTCCCTAGAAGATGCCTACAAAATTGAATATCCCACATCTACCTTTATGTTAAGTTTCTAATCTGTTCTTAAACTTTTCATTTATTTCTTCAGTTTGTCTGGGTGGTCACAACAGCATTTTTCTTCCTATCCTTGTTGATCTTTACCCAAATGCCCCTAGTTCACACGAGTATATCTTCTTATAAACAATATTGCTTCCCCCCTAATTCTCCCCATCTCCACTCTTTTAGCTCTCAATGCTCCTTTTGAATAAGAGCTATTCTTCCAGACATATAATCTCAGTGATGTCTGGAGGTCAGATTTGCTTCTTTGCATTAAAATATCTAGTGGGATATCCAGAGAGCCATCTTATAGCCCAATAATGTACTACCACACTTCAACTAGAATTGAAAAGTCACATAACAGCAGAGAACAAAGGAAGAAGCCAGGGTGGTTGTGGTTGTTACTAAAAGCTATTTTAGCATTGAACATCATATTTGAACTATATTAATATTTATTTTTAATAAGGCTTCCTTATCTAATATCTTTTAATAAGACTTCCTTATGATGAACCATGGTTAGCAAGCTTGTAAGTTGGGAAGGTAATACCAGCCTAATGGTTGACTTCCAAGTCAGAAATATTTTCTCAGATTTCTGGGTAATCGTTTGCCTTTTAAATAACCTAAATCCTTCATGCCATGAACATGTGACACTAAAGTTATATGATCAATTGGCTGTAAGAGTAAACAAAACTGAAGAAAAAAAATATTTGGTGGGATTTACTTGCTACCCATACTTTTTCATTTGGATGTAGATAACAGGAGCCTTAACTTTTACCTCTGGCCCCTTACATGGGTGTTGCTTCTTGATACTTTCTTATTATCTCTGCTGCTATTCTTTTTCTTGCATTGTAGCTCTTTTCTATGGTTTCAAATATATCGAATATGGATAAGTAGTGTATTCTCTGCCATTTCTTTAAGTCTTTTGATTAAATTTGCAAGACTCCAAGAACATATATTTTTACCAACTTTTGTAAGATATGCTCCATCCCTGACCTAGAGTCTGTCATTCTTACATTTTAACCCGCAATCTAGAATTCTAAATGCCATCTTTTTAACCAGCTGTTTCTTTTCCAAATCTGCATTTCTGTTCTGAAGACCTTGTCTCTAATTGGAATCCACCAAACCAATAAGGTCTTCAATTTCTTGACTAAGACTTTATAAGTCTTAACAATGTTTTCTAGATTCCTTTTGGTGTGTGTTATTTGTGCCCATATGAATCAAAAGGACTAGATATTTGACAATTGTTAGGATGTTCTCAATGCATTCTGTACACATGCACGAGGAAGATGGCACAGATCTATACTGTTCTTAGACTTAGAATCTAAAGACCTGGGTTGGAATTCTGGCTCTATACCTGAATAGTAAGTGATCCAGTGGTTCACTTAAGATCTTTGAGTTTTGGTTCTTCATTAAAATAAGAATAAAATAGAAGTATTGTGTATTTCACAATATTTACAGGAGAGGCACTCTTATTATTACACTTGCTCTGACACCTTTCTAGGTCACTTTTGAAATAGTGCCAAAATGTTGGCAGTTATAACACAGCAATTCTCTTCTTACACACTTCCATGGATGATGTTAAAAGAGCCCCCCCTCCGTAATAGCTGAGGAATGTGTATTCCCTGGAAAGGCTCCATTCCCTGATGGAGAAATTGAGTCCACAGTTACTATCCATGTTACAATAATCCAGTGTAGCAAACAGGGTGTGATTTATATTTATTCCCACTTTCAGTCAGTTCCTTACGTGAGCAATATAGGGAAGTGTAGAACCACCATTCAACTTTAGAGATGCCTTCCTATCTTTATTCAATCCATTCATCTCTTGTATTAGCAACAAACAATCTTTGATATGCTTCAATCTGTTCAAGTCACTCCTCTACTCAAAACTCTTCAATGGTTCCCTATGGCTCACTCAGTAAAAGCCAAACTTCTTCACTGTTATTAAAGGCCCTCCACAACCTGGGATTGCTTTATTCTTCTGGTTATTTCATATCAACCTCCAGAGTGCTCTTTGCTTCATTTATACTCAGCTGGACTCTGTCCTCCAACCCTATCCTCCGATTCCCTCAAATACCACCCCCCATATATTTGCTTACATTGCTTCCCAAGTTTGGAATTCCTACTCAGCTTTTAAAGCTCAAATTAAATGTTACCTCCACCAAGAAGCCTTCTTGACTCCTGTGGTCTATAGTGGCCTTCTCCTAGGACCTCTTATAGCATTTTTTTTTGGACAACTCTGACAAGACATGAAGTTCTTAAGACAGCATCCAAGAAAGGGGCCTCAGTGAAAGTCATGGCTTCTTGCATCCATATCCAAATGAACAAAGTATGGGTATCAAGCAAAGTGCATCAAATATTCATTATGAAGTCTTATGAGTAACATAGCTCTCCGTTTTGGTGCTTTATCCATCTGATTGTAAACTTGTTGAAGGAAGGGGCCATGTCTTCTCCAAACACACACACACACACACACACACACACACACAGAGTATTTAATAAATATTCACATTATATTGTATCACAGTGTATGGACCTAGACCATTGCACGCATGCCTTTGAAGAAAACAGCAAGCCAACAGGCATTAAGTTTGGATTTTCCAAAGCAAAACCATTGCATTTTTAACTCAAGGCCATCCTGTCCTTCTCTCAGTTGCTTCCAACACAAGAGCCCTTCCTAAATGAAGGGCGCTTGAAGCCTGTAATGCTTTGGGCCTTCTGCCAGACACAGGGAGGCTGCCCATGTGCTAAGAAGGACAGCCTGGTTCTGGCAACTGATCAGAGGTAACAAAGAATGAAGAGCTCCTAAGGCACATCTTCCCTTAGACAGTATTCTATGGAGATGTGTCTGTAAACTACTCCAATGAATCTGATGGGTTTAGGGGAGAAAATCACCTACCTTGGTATCTTTCAGCCTGATAATGATGAACAATACTAGCGATAAAAAGCAACAATAACAATACTCACAACAACTCACATTTACAGCACTTTCGGGTTCATAGAGCACCTTCTGCACAACTATCCTGGGCGGAAAGGAGTGGTCACATAACTGTATCCACTTGTTGGATGAGGAAATGGAGGCTCAAAGACTTTAAATGAAAATGCAGCATGATTCCAGTAGAAATAATATTGATTTTGGAGTCATAAGATCTGGGTTCAAATTGACTTGGCTACACATTACCCATGTAAACCTGATCAAGCCACAGACTCCCTGGATCTCTGTACCATAGATTCTGTACTAGATATGGACAATAGCTTATTCAAAGGCCATCTTTGATCCAGCAGCCATATTTATTAGATCAGAAACTCTGTCTTGGATGATTTAACTTTTTCACCTCTGGAACTTCCACTGTAGGGCCCTGCTTCCCTGGTTGGCAAGTGCTTCCCATTGCCTACTACATCTAAGCCTGGTCCTAGCCATGATTCACTTTACTCCCTGGCTATTTTCTAAGCCTGGCTACTCAGACCAAAAAACATGACCTAGAGGATTTAGTTCACTCCGGAACTGCTCTGGAGACTCATCTTGACTGATGAATGTCTCATATCACCCATTACATCTAAGCTCAGTTCTATTAATGCTTCACTCTGGTCCCTGGTCATCTTCTCATTATTTACGTCACCATCCCCCACTCCTTTCCATTTCTGGAGCGTAATCAAATCAGTACTTTCATTGCTTCTGGAAAGGGTGTGTCAGTCTACTCCCCTAGAGCTTCCCCCATGATTCCTGTAACTTTCCAAACCAAATTACCCCTCCCTAGCCACCACTCCTCAATCTGTATTATCCTTCCCTAACAAATGCCTGAATGTCTGGGGTTTATTACCATTATTATAATTTTTTTGTAAATATATCTCTAGCTCTCTGTATAGCTTTTGGCACATAGCCTTCTTTTATACATTTAATCATACAAAAACACAAAGGTGAGAAAGACTCAGGGGATATCCTTTCAGAAAATAAGATGTAAAGTAAAAAGAGGATAGATACTGATTGATCATTGGTCCTATGTTGCTCATCATTTTAAACAATGATTTGATGACTGTATAGATGGTAAGCTTACCAAATTTGTGCATGGCACAAAGCTCAAAAATGTATCTAACTTTCTGGATGCCAGATATAGAATCAATCTCTTTCTCTCTCTTTCTTTATATATATGTATATGTATATATACATATATCCATCTATATCTATATCTGTCATCTATCTATCTATCTATCTGTCTGTCTGTCTGTCTGTCTGTCTGTCTGTCTGTCTATCTATCTATCTATCTATCTATCTATCTATCTATCTATCTATGTTATTGTTGTTATTTGTCCTTCATTCTTGAAGAGGACCATGATATCAGGAAGATGATGCCATGGCTTACAAGTGAATTGGGTTTAAGTGAGGGAGTGTTGTACAAAGTAACCAGCCTCACTTTCTCCTCCAGAGTCATCTAGGTCCAGTGGCAAGATATATAGATAGATAGCATAGACTTATAGAGATCTGAATAGATTTATATATAGAGAATTAGACATAGATGATGATATAGATATAGATATAGATATAGATATAGATATAGATATAGATATAGATATAGATATAGATATAGATATAGATATAGATATAGATATAGATATAGATATAGATATAGATATAGATATTTTACCCAGTTAAACTAATGCACAGAATCTAATATAATGCAATTTGTAATTTTTTGGAATTAAAAAAAAAAGAATTGTACAAGAGTAGGATGACAAATGCTTAGATTGTAAGCTCCTTGAGGGTGGGGAATGTCTTTTGTGTCTTGTGGTATCTACAGCACTTAGCGTGGTGCCTAGCACATGGTAGGTATTTAGTAAATGTTTATTGATTTATAGATTTTTTTGAACTAAGCAATAGTTAACGTGAAAAAACAATTGTGCACTGAAAACTCAAGGGGATGTGGAAATGCAGAGAAGTGAAAAGAAAACATGTTCTTTTATTTTCTATCTCAGTGACTTTGAAAAGTCATTGTACTTCTCTAGGGTTCAATTTCGTTACTATAAAATATGGTAATTGTACTAGAAGACTTCTACAATGCTTTCCAGCTGTAGATTGTTGTCCTTCTGCCCAGGGGACAATCAAGAGAGCTAATAGAATCTTTCATTGCCTTAAGAGAAACCCAGTGTCCAGAATAATGACAGCAATAGCCCTCTCTTGATGCTCTAGTCCAGGAGTGGGAACCTGAAGCCTTAGGTGGCCCTCTAAGTCCTCAAGTATGGCCCTTGATTGAATCTAAACTTCACAGAATAAATCCCCTTAATAAAAGCATTTGTTTTGTAAAACCAGGACTCAGTCAATAGACTGAAAGGACCTAGAAAGCCACATGTGGCCTCAAGGCTACAAGTTCCCTACCCTGCTCTAGTCAGATCACATCTGGAGGATCACATTCCATTCCAGGGTCTGCATTTTAGGGAGGCTGTTAATAAACGGGAGCACATCTGGAGGATGACCACAACCGTGACAAGGCTTAGAGTCATGTGAGAGGAAGATTAACGAAAGGAATTGAATATTTAGCCTGGAGAAGGGATGACTTGGAGGATACTCTAGCAGCCTTCAGATATTTTAAGAGATCTTACGAAGAAGTATAAAACTTGATCTCCCTGGCCTTAGAATACAGAAAATGGAGTAATTGATAAAAATAGCATAGACAGACTTAGCCCCCCAATATAAAATCAAATATTACAGCTAAGTATCATAGCCATCCCAAAATAGAATCAGCTGTCTTGGTAAGCAGTGTGCTTCCCATCACTGAAGGTCTTCAAGAAAAGCTGTATAACTACTTAGTGGGGTTATTGTAGAAGGGATTCCTCTTCAGGTAGGATTTGGGTTAGATGGTCTCCGAGGTTTCTTCCCATGCCAAGATTCTGGGATTCAGTAGAAGCCCCTCAGCAAGTTTGTTTGACAGTGAGGGGACTAGTTTATCTGGTTTGGAGGTTCCCTGAAGGTAAAGAAAGTTGGAAAGGCCAACCCTTCAATGCAACAGTTGTTTGAAAACCCTTAGCACACTCTAAAGTTAAAGATCCCCACAAAGGACATGAATCATTCATCCAAAACTTTATTGTCTTGTTTTTGGAGCTGAGTGAATTTTAAAATGATACCAAAGTCACAGTAATTGCCTTCCCCTTTGGCTTCTTACCTTTATAAAAGTTAGCAGAAAATGCCTTCGTGGCTCAAAGGGATAGAAAGCATTTTCCAAACACTATTTGTCTGTTAAAATTATGACCTTTCCTAATAGACTGCTGTCTTTCTCTTCAAATAGCCTCAAATTGCTAAGCAAAGCCCAGAACTCAATTTAGGCTGAGGAAAAGGAGGATGGGTGTGGGCAGGCAAGACATGATAGATCTCCTCAAGTATTTGAAGGGTTGTCATGCAGGAGGGAGATTCACCTTGCTCTGTTTAGTCCAGAGCACAAAATTAGGTGAACTAGAGAGAAGTTGTAGAGTCTGATTTAGGCTTAAGCCAGAGGAAAATCCTGACAATCAGATTGTTCACTGAGTGGAATAGCCTAGCTTAGCAAATGGGTGTTCCCCTTCCCTGGAAGTCTTCAAGAACAGTTTCTCCAGCTGATATGTCCTTCTTTCTTGATGTTCTCCTGCAGTGCATTCTACCTCCTGTCTCCACAGCTTTTCAGAAGCCATCCTTAAAGCTTAGAGTACATTTTCTCCTCACTTATGCCTCCTAAAATGTCTGGTTTCCATCAAAGCTTGGCTCAGATACCAACTGTTACACAATGCCTTTCCTCATCACCCAAATTGCTAGCACTACATCTCAGCTACATTGCATTTATTTGTTTTATTGTATTTATTTGTGTATTTGTATTTTTAAAATTTATTTTGTGTGAATTTATATATGTACGTGTCTCATCCAATAGAATGTAATCTCTTTGAAGTCAGGCTTTCTTTCCTTCCTTCCTTGTTTCCTTGTTTCCTTCTTTTTTTCCTTGTTTCTTTCCTCCCTTTCTCCTTCCCTCCCTCCATTCTTCCTTTCTGAAGCTTGTTAACCAATTTATCCAACAAGTTCTATTGTAACTATAGCTTTCTTTGGTCCAGAACAGGTGTCTGATACAGTTTGACCAAAAGAATAGATCCCTGGGCTTTAATATGTAATTCCCCTGCATTTTGAAAGATTAGGACTGAAAGGAGATTTAGAACACAGGGAACAGTCACTAGATCAACATATCTATGTCAGAGCTGTGGACTTTAGAACATAAAATTATTGTGGAAAATGACCATTCTCTGGTTGGCGGGTCAAATTGCTCAAAATTGTTATTAGATAATCAGCTTATTGGGAGACAATCTCTTTGCAAAACTGACTTTAGGGGCTTGAATACTGTGTGTTATTTTATTTACCAATAAAAAAGGCAAGAGAGGCATCAGCATATTTGAGATTCAGGCTTCCTAATTATAGAAATTGGGATATCCTGAAATAATTGAACCAAGGTGAAAATAGCAGGTGATTGATGAGGCGAGAGCAGTCATATATAATCTCTCATTTCCGCATCAATGAAGACCAGTTG